>NC_142688.1:59735000-60360000 GCF_056320005.1 Nelumbo lutea
TTACATCATTCCATACAAACTTGGATCGGGTATCCTTCCTAACAGCTACATGGTTTCAATAAGGTCATCACGGTATTGCTCTTTCATGGAGATAAACCCCAATGACAATAGATATAATGGTCACCAAATGAATTCTCCTACTAAGTGCATTAGCTACCCAGTTTTTCTGCCCTTCCTTGGGCCTCAAAACAAAGTTACACTCTTACAAAAAAACAACCATTTATCATGTCTTCCCTTTTACCTTTTGTTGTGAGTTAAAATGCTTCAAAGCTTCATGATTTGAATACAACACAAATTTTCATTGAATAAACAATGCCTCAAAAACTGAAGGCTTGCACAATGGCATAAAACTCAACATCACAAGTAGAATACTTCCTTCTAGCATCATTGTGTTTCTCACTAAAGTAAGCAACTAGATGGCCCTGTTGACTAAAGACAGCACCAATCCTAACATGCGATCCATCACATTCAACTTCAGAAAGCTTATTGAAATCCAATAAAGCTAGCACCAAGATCTTTGTCATCCTCATCTTTATATCTTGAAAGTTTTTCTCAGCTTCAGGAATCCAAGTAAACTCATTTCCTTTCTAGCACTTGGTAATGGGTACCACAATGGTGTTGAAGTTCTTTATAAATTGACAATAAAATGTCACAAGCCCATGAAAACTAAAGATTTCAGTTAAGATCTTCAATGTTGGTCACTCTTAAATAACTTGAACCTTTTCTTGATTCACGTTAACCCTCTTGGTTAAAACAAATAACCCAAAAATAACCTTCAATGTGTCATAAAATTACACTTTTTCATGACCTATAAGACTGCTTTTTTAGGTGCTCTAAATGGCTGCCATGATCTTTTTTGTGGATAACTATGTCATCAAAGTAAACCACCACAAACTTCCCCATAAATTATCTTAGGACTTGTCTCATGAACCTCATAAAGGTACTAGGGGTGTTAGACAACCTAAATGGCATGACCAAACACTCATAAAATCCTTTTCTTTAGTCTTGAATGATAATCTTGTTCATAGCATGACTGTCAACACACATACAACAGCTACATCTTTCTTTGGTGTGAATAAAGCTGGTACAATACATAGACTTGAGCTCTTATGAATTAGTCTTTTCTTCAACAACTCTGTCACCTATCGTTGGAGACCTTCATGCTCCTTGGGACTTATGAAGTAGCATCTTTCCCTCTATGGAACAATTGTTTCAATGCTAACTTCTTTTGTAACCAGCACATAACAATATCCAATCTCTATCTTCTTGAATCAATTTATTTGAAATAAAGGGGCTAGTAGTTGTCCTGCTTTCTTTCTTCATAAAAGAATCATTCTGCATTGATTTAAGAGTTATCTTATTGTGTTTCACAAAGCTATATGCATTTCCCATAATTATAAAAAATTAATTAAGCAATTATAAAAAAAAAAACTTACTCTATTTCCCTTGTTAAACTACAAAATGTGATATCAACGGGGTGCTCAATAGTTTTGAGATGTAACTTATCCACCATTTCTTGAGACACAAGATTCTCACTAATCCCACAGTCAATAATTAGGTTACAGAACTTCCCACCAATTGTATGGCATGTTTTAAAGATATTCTTTCTCAACTAGTCCTTTGCTAGTAATTCTTAAAGTGCAATTATGGAGTGTCGTATCACTAGCACTTCACTGTCAACATCTCCTTTAAGGCTTTCTTCCTCTAAAGCATTAGCTTCAATAGTTTTAACCACTAGTCCTTCCTTAACATAGCCTATATCATCTTCCTGCTCACCAATAACGTCAACTAAATTTCTTTTGGCCTTTAGTCCTTCCTTGCTCCAAATCACATGCTACTGTGAACTGAATTCAGATCTAGAAGAAACAGATCTAGGGGTGTAAAGAATAGTCGACCCCCACCCCAAAGAGCCTCTTTTATATTAAGGAGATAAAAAGAATGTACAGTTACAAGAATGCCCTTACAGGGCTGAAAGAAAAAAAGAACAAATAAAATAATAAGAACTATGATACTGTACAACAAGGACTACTCTAATAATGTACATCAAGATATATCTTCACACTCCCCCTCAAACTAATATGTAGACATCAGCAACAGTTTGCCCATAAGAATGAGATGTCGACTCTTAGTCATGGCCTTAGTGAAGATGTCGACAATTTGCATGTGAGAGGCAACATGAGGAAGAGATATAGAGCCTGCAATAAGGAGGTCTCTAATAAAGTGACAATCCACCTCGATATGTTTAGTCCTCTCATGAAAGACTGGATTAGATGCGATCTTGATAGCACTGGTGTTGTCAGCATATAGAGGGATAGGAGTAGGAAGAGAAATCCCAAGATCAATGAAAAGTGACTGCAGCCAAACAATCTCGCTACATGCAGAAGACATAGCTCTATACTCAGCTTCTGTGGAAGACTTAGAGACAGTTTGTTGTTTCTTGCACCTCCAGGAGATGAGAGAGTCACCCATGAAGACGTACCACCCAGTAGTAGATCGACGAGTGTCAGGGCAACCAGCCCAATCAGCATCAGCATAAACCCTCAACTATATGGGTGATGAGGAAGAGAAGAAGTCCCTGAGAGGTAGTGTCTCGAACATAACAGATGATGCGGCGAACTGCAGTCATATGAGGTTGTCTCGGGGCAGAGACAAATTGACTAACAACTTAAATAGCATGTGAAATATCAGGCCTGGTCATAGTAAGATAGATCAAAGAGCTAACAAGCCGACGGTACAGGGTGGCATCACGAAGGATGAGGCCTTCTGATTTAGATAGCTTGACATTCAGCTTCAGGAGGGTATCAACATGTCTCTCATCAGTGACTCCAGCAAGTTTGACGAGATCAGAGCCGTATTTTTGTTGACAAATAAAATACCCTCGATTGTTATGATGAACCTTCAAACCCAAGAAGTAAGTGAGAGGACCCAGGTCCTTCATGTGAAATGAATGAAGTAAGGACTTCAGCTCATGAATGTCTTCATGGTCATCCCTGTTAGGAGCATGTCATCAACATATAATAGAAGGATAGTGATACCCTGGGGTCTTCTTTTAACAAAGAGGGAGTAGTCAGAGGAACTCTGATTATACCCAGCTGCAACAACAACATCCCGGAAGCGCTTAAACCAAGCCCTGGGTGCTTGCTTTAGGCCATATAAGGACTTCTTCAATCGACAGACACGTGAAGGATCACTGCAATATCCAGGCGGAGGTCTCATGTAAACTGTCTCCTTTAATTCACCATGAAGGAACGCATTCTTCACATCTAATTGGTAAATAGTCCAGGAATGAACAACAGAGATGGCCATAAGAGTCCGAACTGTGGTGATCTTAGCGACTAGGGAAAATGTTTCTTCATAATCAATCCCATATTCTTGACTGTATCCTTGGGCAACTAGTCAGGCCTTATATCGATCAAGAGAGCCATCTGATTTCAGTTTAATCGTATAGACCCAACGGCTTCCAACAATAGAAGCATCTGAAGGAGTTGGCACAAGATCCCAAGTGCCATTCTCATGGAGGGCTTGAATTTCGGCGTCCATAGCTTCTTTCCACTGAAAACTTCTAATGGCTTGCTGATAAGATCTAGGGATATCTATGGAGGAAAGTACAGCAGAAAAGGAACTATGGTTTGAAGGAAAACCATAGCGGTCAGGAGGTCGAGAGATACGGGTAGAACGACGAAGTGGAATAACTGAACTACTATCTAAAATAGGAGGATCTTGGGTCAAGGTATCACTTATAGAAGATATCTGAGATGAATGCTCTGGACCGGGTGGAGACAAGAAGATCTTTCTCAGTTGAGGAATCAGTAGTGTCATTTGAATCAAAGTCCTGCAAATTAGAGATGGAAGGAGCAGACAATCTAGCAACCCCAGCAAAGAAGGAGATATGTTCAAGAAACACAACATTCCGAGAAATTCGAATACGACGAATAAAAGGATCATAACACAAAAATCCTTTGTGGTCAAGACTATATCCCACAAAGTCACACATAGCAAACTGAGCAGCTAACTTAGATCGTTCACGAACAGGAAGATGAACAAAACAAAGACATCCAAAAACATGAAGGCTAGAGAAATCTGGGGATAACCAAAAAGTTTTTGGAAGGGAGAGGTGTTGCCTAGAACAGATGACGGAAGAAATTGATCAAATACACGGTTGTACTGGCTACTTCTACCCAAAACAAAGTTGGAGTATGAGACTCCTATAGCAATGTCCGCACAACACTGAGAATGTGTCTGTTCTTCTATTCAGCTACACCATTCTGTTGTGGAGTTTCTAGGCAGTTGCGTTGAGACTGAATTCCATGACTTCTCAAATATGCCAAGAAGTCTCCATCTCTATATTCTCCCCCTGAATCTAAGTGGAGGATAGTCACACTGCACTTGAATCGATTTTGCACCATAGTATGAAATAATTTAAATGCACCAAAGACTTCTGATTTGTGTCGCAAAAAATAAAGCCAAGTATATCTGGTACAATCATCTATAAATAATACAAAATATCTGTACCCCAATCGTGAAGTAATAGAGGCAGACCAAACATCACTATGTATTATCTCAAAAGGTTTAGTGGGATGTTCAGATTTATGAAGAAATTGTAAAACATGACTTTTACTCAAACAACATATAGTGCAAGAAACATCAAAGGTATCAACAGGGGGAATTTTATTCTTAATTAAACCAGAGTCAAACAAAAATTTTAATTTTTGGGAATATGGATGACCCAATCGTTTATGCCATAAATCCCAAATATTACTTCTATAACTCAACATAGAATCAGACAAAGAAGAACTAAGTAAAGCTGAGGATGCCCCTGGTTGAGACTTCTCAAACTCCAACGCAAACAGACGGCCCAGCCTACGTCCCTTCCCTTTCGCCTTCCCAGTGTATCGGTCCTGTATCAAGCAACCATCATGAGAAAAAGTGAGAACATTTCCTTCATCAACAAGTTAACCAACATAAATCAGATTAGTAGTAAGGTTGGGTACTAAGAGGGTTTTGGAGAGAGGAAAGGATCTGCTTGGTGACAGTTGAGGGGACAGATCATTACTACCAATGATGTCTAACTTTTCACCATTAGCAATAATAATATGTTTATGGTGAGTTTTAGTGGAAGGGATTGGGTGGTTGAGATAGGCTCCTGCCATATGGTTGGTGGCACCTGAATCTATAATCCAAGCATGTAAAGGGGAAGAATAACATGCAAAGAACTAACCAGACAAGCCAATAGCAGAGAAAGTAGAGAAAATAGCAGAAGATACCAGTTGTCGAACCCTTTCTTAATCCACGACACCTGTTGATTCACCTTTCATTGAGGACTCACCCTTGGTACATACAGTGTCTATTGCTGGTCCATTTGTTGCCTGATAGGCCCGGTGCTGAGTCTTTTTCTGAGAGCCCTTAGCTGGTCGGACTGGACAGTCGGGAATGATGTGACCATGTTGCTTGCAATAGGTACACACATTCTTCTTCTTACAGTGAGATGCTATATGTCCAAAACCCTTACACTCATAGCATTGGGTTTTGGAGAGGTCCTTGGAGGTTGACTTCTTACCCCCATGAGCAACAAAGGCTATTTCAGCCCCAACTTCAGCCATCTTCCAATCAAACCCGGCTGTAGTGAGAAGTCTAGTCTCTTCTCTCAGAAGTTCCCCAAAAACTGAATCCATATCTGGAAGTGTTCCCCTACTCAGAATGTTGGACCTGATTATCCCATATTCAGGTCTGAGTCTCATCAAGAACTGAGTCACCTTTCTCCTATCAAAGTGCTTCTGAAGATATTTTACACACTCCACTGGATCCGAGGGTTCAATGTGAACAATCTCATATTCAGCCCATACATCAAGTAAACCAGAATAATACTCTTGTATCCTCCTATCTCCTTGACTGTAAGAAAATATTTCTGATTCTATCTGATATTGCTTAGATACATTGGACTGTTGATAAACCTTTTCTAGATACGTATACATCTCATGTGCTGTTTTCATTCTCCTCATGGGAACAGATATATGATAGTCAATAGAACTAAGAATCCAAGAAACAAGTTTACCATTGTCCAACTTCCATTGTTGTAAAGCTTTGGCCTCGATCTCAGCTGGTTTGGTGATCGTTCCATTCAGATATCCTTCTAAACCCTTTCCTTCAACATAAAAGTCGAATTGAAACTTCCACATCCCATAGTTCTGTCAATTCATCTTTATAGGGATGATATCACCTCTGTCTGAAGCCATTTCATCAAAAAAATTGGCACAAATAGGGTTTGGCTGCAGTTTAAAGAAATTAATCTGAAGCAAAACTTGATCCAAAGACAAGAGAAATAGGCTGTAATCAATCCAAGAGAGTCAAAAAACTGAGATAGAAACCCCTTACTTTCACTGGAGATTGTTCAAGGTCCAAAACGAAAAGAGGCTGAACAAACAGTCCAGAAAAGGAAAGTCTGGGCACAGCAGCCAATAAGAAGAGTCCAGATCTCTATCAAAACTTCACAGATCTCTGTAAAAATTTCAGAATATGTTGAGAAGGGTTGGGCAAAAACTCCTTTCAATTCTTGCTACAAACGGAGGTCAAACGAGAGAGATCCAATAAAATCTCTCTCTGGGTGCGCAGAAAACAGAAGAGGAGTTCTTCGATAGATCAAAACAGTCCAGGACCACTCGGCAAAGATGTAGGTTTTCAATAGATCACGAAGGCAAGACGGGTCAGAGATAAGGAAGATCAAAGAGCAACCTACTCTGATACCATGTGAACTGAATTCAGATCTAGAAGAAAACAGATCTAGGGGTGTCAAAAATAGTTGACCCCCACCCCAAAGAGCCTCTTTTATATTAAGGAGATAAAAAAGAATGTACAGTTACAAGAATGCCCTTACAGGGCTGAAAGAAAAAAGAACAAATAAAATAATAAGAACTATGATACTGTACAACGAGGACTACTCTAATAATGTACATCAAGATATATCTTCACAGCTACATCACCACCTATAGTAGTATTTTGGGCTACAAGTTGGGCAAAATGCTCAATATGTTCCTACAATTCTCTTATAGCCTCTTAAAATTGTTGAGAAAGTTTAGGCAATGGTGTTTTTATTCTTTACCTCTTCCCTTTATACTCCTTTTGTATTTGGGCGCCCAAGTAGGGACCTCTTTATAATTTCTTGTTTCAAAATATAAAATACCTTTTGAGGGTGTGAATAGTAACAAGAACACACCACTCGACACATTCCTCTCTTCTTCTCCTTTCTCTTTTTCTTTCTTCCTTTCTCATACAAACCCTATACAGGTGTCGGCAGCAATACATGAATTATATATGGTTTGATTCGCCCTGATTTTAGAAGATTTTTGGTATGGCTCTTATCTTTGTTCGAAGCTTCTATGATTTTTAAAAGATTTTTCAAGCAGAAAATCGCAAAAAATCCAGATCTGATGTTGAGCCTTATACACTTTGTTTAATCAGTTTTTCTGCTGCAAAACCTAGACCATTCGGATCATTTTTTACCTCGGGAGCAACGAGAATTGGTTTCATATTTTTCTAAGCCCTAGACAATTTTTGGGAGATTTTCCTCTCCCTCTATTTTGGCGCCAACTTAGTTTTTTGGCCTTTTTTTGCTTTTTAACCGTGTGGTGGCCTAGTTTCTTGGGTCCTTAGCTGTGGTTAAGTAATTGGGGCCCCTTTTGGTTGACGTGAAAGTGTTTTGATAGATTATGGAATCATCTAAGGATGTATAGATGGTTTTCAGTGTGTTCCCAGGAAGTGCAAACATTTCCAGTGGTATGATAACCACTGTTTAACTTGACAAAACCAACTTCTTAGAGTGGTCCCAATCTGCTAATTTTACCATCCCTGGGAGAGGTAAACTGGGATTCATCACAGGAAAGGAGGTGAAGCCCAATATGGAAGATCCAAAATATGCAAAGTGGGAACAGGATAACTCCCTTGTAATGTCATGGTTGATTTTCTCAATGCAACCTCATATTGCCCAAAACTACATGTTTCTTCCAACGACCTAAGATATTTGGGATAGAGTTGTTGCCACTTGTTCCCAAGTTAACAATACTGCTAGAGTATACCAGCTTCGGAGGGAAGCTTGCAGTATGTGTTAGGGGGAGAGGTCTGTGGCTATGTATTTCTCTTCTCTACAATCTATCTGAGAAGAAATGGATCACCTGAAGACTCTTGTATGGAAGGACCCTGATGATGGTGAGCAATATATTCTTAATGCCAGCATTGTCACTCTTGCTTCCGCGTACTCCCTTGTACAAGGGGAAGAGAGTAGAAGGACAGCCATGATGCAACCTCCTATGATTGATCACTCTGCCTTTATGTCATCTTGATCCAAGAAAAATACTAGTAAGCACCATGTTATTGAGAAGGCTGAGGATGTGGTTTGAGATTATTGAAAGAAGCTAAGACATACTAAGGAAAAGTGTTGGAAGCTCAATCCTCACTTAAAACCAGAAAAGTACAAATCTGGGAGGAAGGGAAATGCTCACTTGGCTATAGTTGGTAATGATGTTCAACCTTCTAATGTTCATGACTCCTCTGATGTAATTGAAAAACCCAGGAATATACTGTTGCAACTGGAAAAGGGTGGTACATCCTCCTCATCTGGTCTTGGACTTGGTAATTCATCTAGTTCATATGCCAAGACGGGTACTGCACTTGCTTGTTCCACATCTTTTAGTCCTTGGATTGTAGACTTCGGGGCTAGTGCCCATATGACTGGTATGCCTTCACATTTTGGGAGGAAGGGAAATGCTCACTTGGCTATAGTTGGTAATGATGTTCAACCTTCTAATGTTCATGACTCCTCTGATGTAATTGAAAAACCCAGGAATATACTGCTGCAACTGGAAAAGGGTGGTACATCCTCCTCATCTGGTCTTGGACTTGGTAATTCATCTAGTTCATATGCCAAGACGGGTACTACACTTGCTTGTTCCACATCTTTTAGTCCTTGGATTGTAGACTTCGGGGCTAGTGCCCATATGACTGGTATGCCTTCACATTTTACCTCATATAAATAAACCCCAGGGAAGGGCAAGATTACCGTTGTTGATGGATCTCAAACCCCTATTTCAGGTCAAGGTGAAGTCAAACTCACTCATAACCTTTCTCTTGAATCAATTCTTCATGTGCCCCAATTACATAAAAGTTTGTTGTCTGTTAGTTCTCTTACAAAATCCCATAATTGCTCAGTAAACTTTTTCCCGACCCATTGTGTTTTTCAAGACCTGAGCACAGGGAAGATGATTGGAAGTGGGCATGAAGCTGATAGAGTCTACCTCTTTGATGGACCTTCAGAGCATGGATTATCAAGCTAGACTAAGTCTTTTTCAAATGAGAAAATGAGTCTTTTGAAATTATGGCATGGTCATCTTGGTATAAAACTTTTGTTTCCAAACTTATTTGACTCGGTGTCAAAGTTCAACTTTGAATGTGAAGTTTGTCATCTATCAAAACAATGTAGAACCACATATTTTTCAAGTAGTAAAAGAATTAATGTTGCTTTTCATTTGATTCATACTAATGTTTGGGGCCCATATGCTATCCCTTGCATGGGTGGGTATAAATACTTCATCCTCTTCATTGATGACTACAGTTGGTATACATGGCTCTACTTGATGAAAAGTCGAGATGAAGTTCCAGTGGTGGTTCAAAATTTCATGAATATGGTAGAGACAGTTTGAGAAAAGATTTAAGACAATAAGATCTAACAATGTCAAGGAATACTTTGAACATCATTTGCATAGGTTTCTTGAAGGTCGGGGCATTATTCACCAGAGTTCATGTAGTCATACTCCACAACAAAATGGGGTAGCTGAAAGGAAGAATAGGCATGTGGTTGAAGTTGCTCGAGGTTTACTATTTCAAACTCATGTTCCCACCCATTTTTGGGGTGATGCTGTTGAGACATTTGTGTATCTCATCAACAAACTTCCTTCAAAGACCCTTAATCTTCAGTCTCCTCATCAACTTCTCTTTCCTGATGAACCTCTTTTCAATTTCCCCCTTAAAATCTTTGGTCATGTTTGTTTTGTTCATGATGCGATTCCTTCCCGGCATAAGTTTGATTCTAAGTCAATTAAATGTGTCTTCCTTGGTTACTCTCCTGTCCAGAAAGGATATAGATGCTTTGATGCTCTCTCCAGAAAGAGATATGTCTCTAAGGATGTCACCTTTTTGGAGTCCTCCTTTTTCCAACCATCCCGTCCTTCTCTTCAGGGGGAGAATGCAAGCAAAGATCAGGCTCCCTTTTGCCTTCCTATCCCTGTCTCTTTTGTCCCTCCTTCTCCTCCCTCTCTTCCTTGTAACGATGGTATTCCTCCTCCTCCTCTTGTGTATCAGCCTCGATCCTGATAGCAGTGAAGTAGAATGCCTATCACAATCTGATTTCCCAGACTCAGGTTATCTTGAAACTCCTGATAATTCTATTACTGATCCTGACCTTGATCTTCCTATTGCCATTCGAAAAGGGAAGAGGGCATGCAGCAATCCTATTACTAACTATGTGTCTTATGATGCTCTCTCACATTCCTATTGTGCCTATATTTCTACCATCCCTCGCAGTGTTACAGAGGCAATACAGTGCCCTCATTGGAAAGAATCTATGAACCAAGAGATGGAGGCCCTGATAAAGAACCAAACTTGGGAGATCGTTCCTTGTCCAAAGGACAAGACTCCTGTTGGGTGTAAGTGGGTCTACACTATTAAGCACAAGGCAGATGGCTCAATTGAGAGGTACAAAGCTCAACTTACAGCCAAAGGATACACACAAACTTATGACATTGATTATCTGGAAACCTTTGCTCCAGTTGCTAAAATGAACTCTGTTCGTGTGATCATTTCTCTTGCTGCCCATTACTCTTGGTCTTTATATCAAATAGATGTAAAGAATGCCTTCCTCAATGGGGACTTACAAGAGGAAGTGTATATGGATTTACCACCTGGGGTGAGCTTTCCTAACAGTGAAGGAAAAGTTTGTCGCTTAAAGAAGTCCTTGTATGGGCTCAAGCAATATCCTAGAGCTTGGTTTGACAACTTCAGAAATGTTATCTTAAAAGGTTGGATTTTCTCAATCTTAGGCAAACCACACTTTATTCATTAGAAGAGTTGATGGAAGAGTAACAATGTTGATAGTATATGTTGATGACAGTGTTGTGACAGGTGATGATATCACAGGTATCTCCCAGTTAAAGCCCTTCCTTGCTTCCGAATTTGAGACTAAAGACCTTGGTGATCTCCGAAACTTTCTTGGCATTGAAGTTGCAAGATCTAAGAATGGAATTTTTCTGTCACAAAGGTAATATGTACTTGACTTGCTTCATGAAGTTGGGAAATTAGGGTGTAAACCTGTAGAAACTCCAATTGATCCCAACCACAAGTTGAGTGCTATTGAAGGAGAAGCTCTTCCAAACAGAGAGGTATATCAAAGATTGGTGGGCCACCTTCTGTATCTCTGTTTGACTAGACCTGACATATCCTACGTTGTTGGAGTGGTTAGCCATATATGCATGAACCTAGAACCTCTCATATGCAGGCAGTTAATAGAATTTTAGCCTATTTGAAATGATGCCTTGGTAAAGGGATGTTGTATTCTAACCACAACCATCTAAAGATTGAGGCTTACACAGATGCAGATTGGGCAAGGTCCATTGATGATAGAAGATCAACATCTGGTTATTGTGCATTGATTGGAGGCAATGTGGTTTCATGGAAAAGTAAGAAACAATCTGTGGTTGCTCGTTCTAGTGCTGAGGTAGAATACAGGGCAATGGCTCATGAAGTGTCTGAACTACTCTGGTTGAAGACCTTATTGGATGAGATGGGCATCCAAGCGGATATCCCAATGAGACTATATTGTGACAATCAAGCAACCATAAACATTGCCCACAATCCTGTTCAGCATGATCGTACAAAGCATATTGAGGTGGACCGACACTTTATTAGAGAAAAAATTACTAGTGGAGAGATTTGCCTTCCTTTTGTAAGATCGAAAAACCAACTAGCCGGTTACTTCACTAAAGGTGTTCACCACCCAAAGTTTGCTAAGAACCATGCCAAGCTAGGCATGATTGACATATATGCTCAGCTTGAGGGGGAGTGTTGAGAAAGTTTAGGCAAGGGTGGTTTTAGTCTTTACCTCTTCCCTTTGTACTCTTTTTGTATTTGGGCGCCCAAGTAGGGACCTCTTTGTAATTTCTTGTTTCAAAATATAAAATGCCTTTTAAAGGTGTGAACAGTAACAAGAACACACCACTCGACAGATTCCTCTCTTCTCATTTCTCTCTTTCTTTCTTCCTTTCTCATACAAACCCTAGATTTACAATACTAGTTGACAACTAAAATATCTTTATGGAAACATATTGTGGTCTTCTACCACCCCTACCATGTGCACCCCTTGCAGCCATAATAACGTAAGCAGTTACACCAATAAAATAAACTTTAAAGCAACCCCAAGGAAAGAACTTACTTTGAAGCATCCACTCCCCAACAAAATGGGGTGGCTAAGAGGAAGAACCGACATTTACTTGAAATAGCTCAGTCCTTTCTTCATCATATGAACGTTCCTAAATGTTTTTGGAGTGATGCAGTGCTTACAACTTGTTCCCTCATTAATCGCATGCCTTCATTCAGTCTTTCCGGTCGTTCTTCGTTTTCAATTTTTTTCCCACTTTGTCTCCATATCCCTCGACTCCTAGGACCTTCGGGTGTGCGTGCTTTGTTCATAATCTAGGCATTGGTTTAGACAAGTTGGATGCACGCTCGAATAAGAGTATCTTCCTTGGCTACTCTAAGACTCAGAAAGGGTATAAATGCTACAACCCCATTTTTGAGAATGGTTAGACAGGGGTGTTTTTTGTCATTTTCTCCTTATACTCTCTGTATTTGGGCACCTAGATAGGGGCCTTCTTGTAATTATTAATTTTCAATTATAAAGTGAACTTTTGAGGGTGTGAATAGTGAACTTCACACACCTCTCGACACTTCCCTTTCTTCTTCCTCTTCTTCTTTTCTTCTCTTATTTCTTTCACTTTCTTGAAACCCTAGTTTCTGCACTTGGTATCAAAGCAAGTAGAAGCATCTGGGAGTTAGTTTTTTGTTGATCTCCTACCCAGAGGCAAACTACTGATGTCAGACAGCCATCGGATGATGTCAGTAGCTCGTACAGGTGTCGGCAGCTGTCTATGAAACCAACACAATTTGATTTTCCCTGATTTTAGAAAAACTTTGGTATGACTCTTGTAGTTATATGAAATTTCTATGATTTTTGGTGGATTTTTTCAATTTGGGATTGACGGGAAGTGGTCCCATAATTTTCTGAGCAATGTGTGATTTTTTGAAGATTTTTTTCTCCCTCTATTTTTCCGCCAACCTAGTTTTTTGGGTCTTCCTTTGGTTCTTAACCGTGAGGTAACGTGTTTTTGGGTCTAGAACCTCGGTTAAAGTGTTGGGGGTCCTTTTTGGTTGGTGAAAAAGGTATCTTTTAGAATATGAAATCTTCTAAGAATTTTCATATGGTTCTCGGTGTGCTCTCGGGAACTGCAGATATTTCTAAGGGTATGATAACTACTGTTAAGCTGGATGGAACTAATTTTTTAGAGTGGTCTCAGTCTTCTAAACTTACCATTACTGGGAGGGGTAAACTGGGATTCATCACAGGAAGGGAGGTGAACCCAAGTCCTGAAGACCCGAAATTTGCAAGGTGGGAAAAGGACAACTCCCTTGTTATGTCATGGCTGATTTGCTCAATGCAACCTCATATTGCCTGAAATTACATGGTATTTGTGAGTACTGCAAGAAGCCAAGACACACTAAAGAAAGGTGTTGGAAGCTCAATCCTCATCTAAAACCGGAGAAGTACAAAACCGGGAAGAAGGGCAATGCTCACTTGGATACAATTGGTAAAGATGCTCAACTCTCATATGTGCTTGACTCCACTGATGTGATGGACAAACTCAAGAATATATTGTTGCAGCTAGAGAAGGGCGGTACATCCTCATCATCTGGTTCTGGACTTAGTAATCTATCTAGTTCATATGCCAAGACAGATACTGCACTTGCTTGTTCCACCTCATTTAGCCCATGGATTGTAGACTATGGGGCCAATGCCCATATGACTGGTATGCCTTCACATTTTACCTCATATAAGTTAACCCCGGGGAAGGGAAAGATTACTGTTGCAAATAGATCTCAGGTCAGGGTGAAGTCAGAATCACTAATAACCTTCTCTTGACTCTGTTCTCCATGTGCCCCAGCTACAAAAAAATTTATTGTTTGTTAGTTCTCTAACAAAATCCCACAATTGCTCAGTGACATTTTTTCCCACCCATTGTGTTTTTCAGGACCGGAGCACGGGAAAGACATTGGAAGTGGGCATGAAGTGGATGGAGTCTACCTCCCGGATGGACCTTTAGAGCATTGACTATCAAGCCAGAATGAGTCTTGTTCCAATGAGAAAATGAGTCTTTTGAAATTATGGCATTGTCACCTTGGTCATATGTCTATCAATTCTATCAAGTTTTTGTTTCCAAACTTGTTTAATTTTGTGTCCAAATCCGAATTTTGAATGTGAAGTTTGTCATTTATCCAAACAATGTAGAAACACATATTTTGCAAGCAATAAAAGAAGCAATGTTGCTTTTCATTTGATCCGTACTGATGTTTGGGGCCCATATGTTGTCCCCTGTATGGGAGGGGTACAGATATTTCATTCTCTTCGTTAATGACTACAGTCGGTATACATGGCTTTACTTGATGCAAAGTATAGATGAAGTTCCTATGATTGTTCAAAACTTCATGAATATGGTCGAGACACAGTTTGAGAAAACAATTAAAATAATAAGTTCCGACAATGCCAAGGAATACTTTGAACATCACTTGCATAGATTTCTTGAAGACAGGGGCACTATTCACCAAAGTTCATGTAGTCATACTCCACAACAAAATGGGGTGGTTGAAAGAAAAAATAGGCATCTGGTTGAAGTTGCTTGAGGCTTATTTTTCCAACTCGTTTCTAGGGTGATGCTATTGAGACAGCTGTATATCTCATTAATAGACTCCCATCAAGGGTCCTTAACCTTCATTCTCCTCGTCAACTACTCTTCCCTGATGAACCTCCTTTTAATCTACCCCTTAAGGTCTTTGGTTGTGTTTGTTTTGTTCATAATATGAGTCCTTCCCGATGCCAGATTGATCCTAAATCTGTTAAGTGTGCATTCCTTGGTTACTCTCTAGTCCAGAAAAGCTATAGATGCTTTGATGCTCTCTCTGGAAAGAGACATATCTCTAAGGATGTTACCTTTTTGGAATCCTCTTCCTTTTTCCAGTCATCCCGTCCTTCTCTTCAGGGGGAGAATGCAAGTGAAGATTGGACTCCATTCTGCCTTCCCGTTCCTACCTCTATTCCTTCTCCTCCTCCTCTTGTGTATCGACCTCGGTCCTAGCAGCAGTTTTTCATCAGGCGCAGTAAGAGGGTGGCTCCTGAAGCAGAATGCCCATCACAATCTGATTCCCCAGACTCAGGTAATCTTGAACCTCCTATCAATCCTATTATTGATTCTGACCTTGATCTTCCTATTGCCATTCGAAAAGGGAAGAGGACATGTAGCAAGTATCTTATCACTAACTATGTGTCTTATGATGCTCTCTCCCCTTCCTATTGTGCCTATATTTCTGCTATCTCTTCTGTTTCCATCCCTTGTAGTGTTATGGAGGCCCTAATAAAAAACCAGACTAGGGAGGTTGTTCCTTGCCCTAAAGATAAGATTCCTATTGGGTGTAAGTGGGTTTATATTGTTAAGCACAAGGCAGATGGCTCAATTGAAAGATACATAGCTCCGCTTGTAGCCAAAGGATACACTCAGACTTATGGCATTGATTATCCGGAAACCTTTGCTCCATATGCTAAAATGAACTCTATTCATGTGATCATGTCTCTTGTCGCCCATTACTCGTGGCCTTTATATCAAATGGATGTAAAGAACGCCTTCCTTAATGGGGACTTACAAGAGGAAGTGTATATGGACTTATCACTTGGGGTAAGTTTCCCTAATAGTGATGGAAAAGTGTGTCGCTTAAAGAAGTCTTTGTATGGGCGAAAACAGTCTCCAAGAGCGTGGTTTGACAGGTTCAGGAATGTCATCTTAAAGATTGGTTTTTCTCAATCTCAAGCTGACCACACCTTATTTATTAGAAGAGTTGATGGTAGAGTAACAATATTGATAGTATATGTTGATGGCATTGTTGTGACAGGTGATGACATCATAGGTATCTCTCAGTTAAAGTCATTCCTTGCTTCTAAATTTGAAATTAAGGAACTTGGTGATCTCCAATACTTTCTTGGCATTGAAGTTGCAAAGTCCAAGAAGGGGATTTTTCTATCACAAAGGAAATATGTACTTGATTTGCTTCATGAGGTTGGGAAATTAGGGTGTAAGCCTGTAGAAACTCCAATTAATCCCAACCACAAGTTGAACTCTACTAAAAGAGATGTTCTTCCGGACAGGGGGCTATATCAGAGATTGGTGGGACTCCTATATCTTTGTTTGACTAGACCTGACATTTCCTATGTTGTTGGAGTGGTTAGCCAATATATGCATGAACCTAGGACATCTCATATGCAAGCAATTAACAGAATTTTAGTCTACTTGAAAGGATGCCCTAGTAAAGGGATGTTGTATTCCAACCATGACCATCTAAAGATTTAGGCTTACATAGATGCTGATTGGGCAGGGTCTATAAGATCTACATCCGGTTATTGTGCCTTAGTTGGAGGCAATGTGGTTTCCTAGAGAAGAAACAATCTATGGTTGCTCGTTCTAGTGCTGAGGCAGAGTACAGGGCAATGGCTCATGGAGTGTCTGAACTACTCTGGTTAAAGACCTTATTGATTGAGATGGGCATCCAAGCAGATGTTCCAATGAGACTATATTGTGACAACCAAGCAGCCATAATATTGCTCATAATCCTGTCCAACATGATCGTACAAAGCATATTGAGGTGGATAAACACTATTAGAGAAAGAATTGCTAGCGGAGAGATTTGCCTTCCTTTTGTAAAGTCAGAAGACCAACTAGCTGATTGTCTCACTAAAGGTGCTCACCATCCAAAGTTTGCTAAGAACCTTGCCAAGCTAGGCATGATTGACATATATGCTCAGCTTGAGGGGGAGTGTTGAGAATGGTTAGAGATGGGTGTTTTTGGTCAGCTTCTCCTTTCTTATACTCTCTGTATTTAGGCACCCAGATAGGGGCCTTCTTGTAATTATTAATTTTCAATTATAAAGTGAACTTTTGAGGGTGTGAACAGGGAACTTCACACACCTCTCGACACTTCCCTTTCTTCTTCCTCTTCTTCTTTTCTTCTCTTCTTTCATTCACCCTCTTGAAACCCTAGTTTCTACAACTCCCATTACTCAGCAGTCATTTGTCTACCCTGATATTACATTTTTTGAGTCTGTGCCATTCTTCTCATGTCTTGATCTGCCTTTCTCTCCCACAAAGGTCCCTCTTCATCTTCCTCTTCCAACTGATGATCCCATTCCTGTTGTTCCTGTTGTGACCGAGTCTCCACCTCCTCCGGTGCAGAATCATACTGAACGACCACCAATCTGTCAAGTGTATACTCACTAACAAAGACCAACACCTCCTCCAGCTTCTACTTTGTCTGTAGATCCACTTTCTTCTACACCAGAGTTGCCTTCTAATCTTGATCTTTCTATTGCGTTGCGGAAAGGTAAATGTAGTTGTACTTTGCATCCTATATCCAAATATGTTTGTCTCTCACCTTTCTGCTTCACATCGCCAGTTTGTTTCTCTGTTATCTTCTATGTCTATATCTAAGAATGTCCAGAAGACTCTTACCTCACCAGGGTGGCATTAAGCCATGAAAGAAGAATTTCTACACTTCAACACAATCACACGCGGAAACTCACCAATCTTCCTCCAGGTAAGCATGTTGTTGGTTGTAAATGGGGGTATATTGTTAAATATCTAACAAATAGAAGAGTAGGACGGTTAAAAGCCCGACTAGTTGTTAAAGGATATTCTCATTTATATGGTGTAGATTATGTGGAAACCTTTTCCCCTATTGCTAAGATTGGCTCAATCCGTGTTTTGATTTCATTAGAAGATATGTATGATTGGCCCCCGTTTTAGCTTGACATTAAAAATGCCTTCCTCCATGGAGATCTTCTATAGGAAATGTACATGGAGCAACCACAAGGGTTGTTGCTCAAGGGGAGGATGGTAAGGTGTGTAAGCTCAAAAAGGCAATTTATGATCTCAAACAGTCCCCCCGTGCTTGGTTTAGCAAGTTCAATGAAGTAGTGAAAGAGTTCGGAATGAGATAATGTCAAGTTGACCACTCAATGTTCAATTATGATTCTGAAGCCGGGAAGATTCTACTAGTGGTTTACATAGATGACATAGTCATAACTGGCAATGATAGACTGAAGGTCTTTCCACAAGACCACTTTCAGAGAAAGGATCTTGGGAAGTTAAAGTATTTCTTGGGTATAGAAGTTGCTAGATCGAAGCAAGGTATAAACATGTGTCAACGGAAATATATTCTTGATCGAATGTGAAGTTGGGCAGTGATATAGGTGAATTATTTGATAATCCGGAAAGGTATAGAAGAATAGTAGGAAAATTGAATTACTTAACTATTACAAGACCAGATATCTCCTTTGTTGCCAGTGTGGTAAGCCAATTCACGCAAAGCCCTTGAATTCCTCACTGGGATGCAGTCTTTAGAATTGTGCGGTATTTAAAGGGGGCTCCAAGCCATGGATTATTGCACAAGCTAGGAGGAAATCTCAAAATAGTTGGCTATACAAATGCAGATTGGGCAAGTTCAGTGTCTGACAAGAGATCCGCTATAGGTTATTGCACCTTTCTTGGAGGATATCTGGTGACGTAGAAGAGCAAGAAGCAAACTATTGTGGCAAGGAATAGTGCAAAAGAAGTATGTTCTTTCCTGAGAGAGAGAGAGAGAGAGAGAGAGAAAAGAGAAGAGAGTGAGGTTCGATTGAGAACCAAAGATAAGGGCTAGCCGACTACCAGCTTGTTATTTACATTCTCTTAACATAATAAGATCAGTAATTAAAAGAATGCCCCTAGTAGCAATTCATAATAATGAACAAATAACAAAAAAGAACAAAAAGGAACAAGCTGACTGCACCTAGGTTGACTAGGATAACAACATACTAACAGCAAACCAATAAATAAGTTTCACAACACTCCCCCTCAAGTTGGGCTGTATATGCCTACATGCCCAACTTGTCACAACTCATTGTGTCGCGAGTATGGAAGTCCTTTTGTGAGGACATCAGCAAGTTGTTCCTTGGAGTTGACATAAGGGATGCAAATCTCCCTTTTTTTCTAATTTTTCCCTTATGAAGTGTTTGTCCACTTCAATGTGCTTGGTCCTCTCATGTAGGACAGGATTTTTGGCGATGTTAATGGCTGCCTTGTTGTCACAATAAAGAGAAATAGGATTATGAATAGCAACTCCAAGCTTCCCTAGAAGAGTTTTTAGCCAAAGAACTTCAGCCACCCCATGTGCCATAGCTCTTTACTCCGCTTCAGCATTTGACCTTGCTACCACACTTTGTTTCTTGCTTTTCCAAGTCACTGAGTTTATTCACACAAATGTGCAATACCCACTTGTGGACTTTCTGTCATCCACGGCACCTGCCCAATCAACATCTGTAAAGACTTCCACCTTTAGATGATTATGCTCACTGAATAGTAGACCTGCTCTTAGATACTTTTTTAAGTATCTAAGAACTCTCTTTGCTGCCTCCAAATGAGGTTTCTTGGGAGAGTGCATGAATTGGCTCAGAACACCAACTGAATAAGCAATGTCTGGACGAGTCGTGGACAAATAAATTAACTTTCCCACTAACCTTTGGAACAGTTTTACATCTTTCAGAGGTTCACCATCACAGTTACCCAATTTATGATCAACATCCATAGGAGTATCTGCTGGTCTTGCACCTAACTTGCCTGTGTCTTGTAACAAATCAAGAGTGTACTTCCTTTGAGAAATGAAGATACCCCTTTTAGAGCGGGCAACTTCAATTCCAAAAAATACTTTAGAGGACCTAGATCCATCACTTCAAATTTAGATGCAAGGAATTGTTACGACTGTTGTATTTCTGAACTCCAATTTACTGTGATGAGGATATCAACCACATACACTATCAAAACAACAACCTGTTCCTGACATCTCTTCACAAAGAGTGTGTGATCGGACTAACATTGCTTGAATCCTACTTGTTGAACTGCCATATGAAACTTACTGAACCAAGCCCCGGGAGATTGTTTCAAACCATAGAGAGACTTCCTTAGCTTACACACCTTATTCTCACTTCCCTTGGCACAAAATCCCAAGGGTTGAACCATGTACACCTCCTCCTCTAGATCACCATTTAAAAAGGCATTTTTAATGTCTAGTTGATTAAATTCCCAATCAAGATTAGAAGCTAATGATAGAAGAACTCGAATTGAGTTCATCTTAGCTACTGGAGCAAATGCCTCTTCATAGTCAACTCCGTACACTTGAGTGTACCCTATGGCTATTAATCTTGCTTTATACCTTTCAACTATCTCGTCTGCCTTGTGTTCAACTGTAAACACCCACTTACACCCCACTGAGTCTTTCCCCCTTGGAAGATCCACCAATTCCCAAGTTTGATTTTTATGGAGGGCATTAATCTCTTCCTTTATAGCATTTGTCCACTCAGGGTATTTTAAGGCTTCTACAACATTTTTGGGTACAGGGATGCAATCAACTGCAGATAGGAAGGCTCGGTATGAAGGGGAAATGTGATCATAGGAGACATACTGGGCGATGGGGTGTTTGGTAGTGCACGACCTGACTCCCTTTCTTTGAGCAATAGGAATGTCAAGGTCATCCATAGTAGAAGCAAGGATGTCAATAGGTATAGCAGGGCTTGGACTTACCTCCTAGGAGTTTGATGGTGTCGGATGCTCAGTGTTTGGTAATTCCACATCTCTGCCACATTGCTTATCTCTACAGTGTGTACGTTGGAAGACACAAAAGGGGGCCAGGTCTGAAATAGAAGGAAGAGAGATTTGGTGGAATTGAACCTGCTTCTCCTCTTACACACTACTCTCCCCCTGAAGAGAAGCAAGGAAGAACGATTCAGACTCAAAGGACACATCCATATAGACAAAAAATTTATAACTAACGGGATCAAAGCACCGATACCGCTTTTGAGAGAAGGGATACCCCAAAAAGATACAAGGAATGGACTGAGGGTCTAACTTTCCTCCAGACGAAGAAAAATCATGGACAAAAGCACGACAACCAAAGACTCACATGGGAATGGAATATAGAAGGGACTGAGGGAACAACAATTGATGAGGGGCCATGTAGTTCAGCAATCTGGAGAGAATTCGGTTGATGACATAAGCAACTACAGGTATAGCATCCATCCAAAACCTTTTTGGAACATTCATTTGTAACATCATCTCTCAAGCTACCTCAAGGTGTTTTTTTTTCCTTCGGCAACACCATTTTGTTGTAGTGTTCCTGCGCATGAGCTCCTATGAATGGATCCATGGGAGCCAAAGAACTCATTAAGCTCACCATGGAAGTATTCCTTGGCATTATCTAATTGAAAGTTCTGAATTTCAACATGAAATTGTGTAAACACCATCCACTAGAAGTCTTGCACGATCTTTGAAACTTCATCTCTGCTACGCATCGGGAATACCCATGTATAGCGAGAGAAATCATCGGTCAAAGTTATAAAGCACTTATATCCGCCCTCAGAGATTATAGTAGTAGGCCCCCATACATCAGAATACACAATATGAAAAGGAAAACTGGATCTTTTATTTATTGAACAAAAGGTTGTTTTACATTGTTTGTTCAACTGACATGTTTGACATTGAAAATCGGACACTGAACAAGACTTATATAAAAATGGAAACAAAGACTTCACTATTTCAAAAGAAACATGACCTAACCGACTATGCCACAAAAACATTTCTCTTATTTGACTGATTATATGACTCCGAGGACGACACCGAGAGTCCAACTTTGTTGTTGAGAATATAGAGACCATCCATTAGGCTTCCTCTACCAATCGTCCTCTCAGAAGTTAGATCCTGAAAAACTCATGAACCAGGAAAAAAGGGTACACTACAGTTTAAAGAGTTTGCCATGCTATTGATTGAAAGCAAATTTATAGGAAGTTGAGGAACATGCAACACACTATTTAGGTTAAGGCCATGGGGAAGGGATATTGATCCATGGCCTACAATGGAGGAGAATGATCCATCTACAAGCCTCACTTAATCCCTTCCTGACAAAAGGCTATAAGTCTGAAATAAATTTGGCTTACCGATCATGTGGTTAGAGGCCCCTGAGTCAATGATCCAAGGGGAATCAGTGGTAGTGGTGACATGGAATGCAAAAGCCGCATTACCTGATCTAGATGCAAATGAAGTAGGAGTACCAGTAACTGAACTATCCATCTGTTGCAAAGCCCTACCATATGACTAGTGATCTCTGAAGGAACTCACAATATCTTCCTTGGGGTCAGAACTAGTAAAGTGGTTCCGAGTAGTACCAACAACCTGAGTATCTTGGGTTGCCACATGTGCTGCATTGTGTGTTGTATTCGGCTTGTTCTGACCTTGCACATTACCCTGTTCTTGGTTCTTCACTGCCCACTTAGGCTTCCCGTGAATTTCCCAACATGTGTCACGTGTATGTCGTGAGCGCCGACAGTGGGTACAAAACTTGTCTTTATCATCAGCCTTCTTGGAGTCACTTTTTTTCCCCATATTGTTATTACCCATTGCAGCCAAAGCTACCAATTGCTCCCCTCAATTGTAACCATCACACTCCGCCTACTTTAAGGGCATATACCTCTTAAACCGAAGGCAACTCTTTGCTTCGTAAGATCTGAACTCTCAAGGATTCATAAGTAGGGTTTGGTCCCAATAAGAAAGCAAACACCCGCTGCTGAGAAACCAGCTTCTTATGGGCCTTATCATCATCATATTTCCATTGTATAGCCTAATAGTGATCCAATTCTTTCCATACGGAAGTAAGGGCTGAATAATAGGCAAACAAACTACGATTTCCCTGTTTACAGGTTGAGGATTTAGCTTGCAACTGGTAAATTTTGGCATAATGCCTTTGCTCAGAATAGGTGGTTTTGGCCTGTTCCCAAATGTCACTAGCGATGTCTGCCCACATAAAATTCTTTTTTCACCTCGGGTTCCATGGCTGCAAGGAACCAAGACATCACCATATTGTTTTCTTGATCCCACCTATCATGTTCAGTTGTCTCACATTTGGGTTCTTTCACTCAGCCATTTATGTAACCAGCTTTTCCCCTGTTGTTACATAAAGTTTCACACTTTTAGCCCACTCCAGGTAGTTCAGGCCATTTAAAAGGGTAATTGGCATGGGAAACATCATGTTTTCACCCCCCCCCATACCAATTGTACTACGAGTTGGTGTAACTCCAGATGATGCTGAATCATAATTTGTCATTGAGAAAAAAGGGTCACAAATATACCAAACCAGATCCCACGCAAACAGAACGCTAAACTCCCAAGAATTTTCACTTCCGGAAAGAGAAAAAATATTGCTGAAACAGTCCAGCAATAGGTCGGCCCTTAGAATAGCCCCACATGATTAAAAAAAAAAGAAACACATACCCCTGTCCAGCATGGAGATGTAAACCTCAAAACCATGGCCTTCACAGCTCTTCACAACATAGCCCACAGAGAAAAAATGGGGCACATACCCCTGTCCAGCACTTGTATGAAGGTGCAAGAGATCAAGAAAAAGAACCCAAAAAATATTTTTCACAGCAACGGAAAATTCAGAAAATAATTTCCATAGCAGCGAACTAAGAGAGGAGGGTCATTCCAGCATCGCCTCTCCTCTATTATGGTTTCCTTGGTGTTACGACCAAGGAAGAACCCAACGAACAACAGCCGCAAGAACTTTGATCAATCCGATTAGAATTCTTGGTCTTCCACATCCAAGAAATCAAGAGAAAGAAAAAAAAGGACTGAGATTCAGATGAGAAAAAAAAATTCGAGCCCCAAAATCATTGCTCTGATACCATGTGTTCTTTCCTGAGAGAGAGAGAGAGAGAGAAGAGAAGAGAGAGGAGAAGAGAAGAGAGAGAGGTTCGATTGAGAACCAAAGACAAGAGCTGGCCGGCTACCAGCTTGTTATTTATATTCTCTTAACATAATAAGATCAGTAATTACAAGAATGCCCCTGGTGGCAATTCATAATAATGAACAAATAACAAAAAAGAAAAAAAGGAACTAGCTGACAGCACCTAGGTTGACTAGGCTGACAGCATACTAATAGCAAACCAATAAATAAGTTACAAGAAGAATATAGGGCCATGGCATACACCACATGTGACCTAGTGCGGTTGAAAAATATTTTGCAGGAAGTCGAGTTCTCAATAAGAAAACCCATGAAACTGTACTATGACAACCAAGCTGCAATTCACATCTCATCCAATCTAGTTTATCATAAGAGGACTAAACAATAGAGGCAGATTGCCATTTTGTAAGGGAAAAAGTCCTTACTGGCGTCATAAGTGCAGAGCATGTGAGAACAGGTGGTCAGTGGGCAGACTTGTTTACAAAAGGGTTGAATTTAAGAAGAGTAAATTATATATGTAACTATGAATAAACCCTAGTTGTTTCTAGGTCAAAGTAGAGAAGAAGAAAGAAGAAAGAAAAGAGAAAGAAGAAGAAGGATAGGAGAAGAGTGTTCGGCCAGACTAGAAGAGAGGATGCACAAAAAGTACCTCTCCTGGCTGACCCACTTAACTTTTATTCATGAAAAACTTGAGTTACAAGAAAGACAATTTTGTCCCTCATAGAAGATGGGACATATAACTTAAACTCAGATACAATAGACATTTCACTTTCAATAAGATACACTAGAATGACCAAAATACCCCTGACTCGAGCATTCTAACACTCCCCCTCAAGCTGGAGAGTATATATCATATAGTCCCAGCTTGTTACAAATGTAATCTATTCTTCCCCAAGACAATCTTTTTGTGAAGATATCTACCCACTGATTTCCTGAGCTCAGATGAGATGTAGTTATTACCCCACTTATCACTTTCTCTCTCACAAAGTGACAATCCACCTCAATATGTTTAGTTCTTTCATGGAAGACAGGATTGGATGGGATGTGAACAGCAGCTTGGTTATCACAGTATAGTTTCATGGGTTTGTCAATTGAGAAACTCATCTCCTGTAGTAGGTTCTTCAGCCATACTAGTTCACATGTGGTATGGGCCATAGCCCTGTACTCTGCTTCCATACTATTTCTTGCCACCACTGTTTGCTTCTTGCTCTTCCAAGTTACAAGATTGCCACCCAGGAAGGTACAATACCCTGTGGTTGACCTCCTATCTGATATAGAGCCAGCCCAATCAACATCTATGTACCCTACTATCTCAATAGGTCCTCCTTTTTGGTATAACAAACCACAACCTGGAGCACCCTTTTGGTACCTAACAATTCTCAGAACAGCTTCCCAGTGAGGAACACAGGGATGATGCATAAACTGACTCACCACACTCACAACAAATGATATATCTGGTCGGGTAATGGTCAGATAGTTCAACTTTCCCACCAACCTTCTGTATCTTCCAGGATCATCAAACTCTTCACCTGCATCCACACTTAACTTGGCAATGAGTTCCATAGGAGTCTCTGCTGGTTTAGCACCTAACAACCCTATTTCTTCAAGTAGATCAAGAACATATTTCCTCTGACATAGGTTGATCCCCTGTTTTGACCTCGCAACTTCTATTCCTAAGAAATACTTTAGCTTCTCCAGATCTTTCGTATTGAAGTGGTCCTATAAGAATTTTTTCAGCCTGTCAATTCCACTGTTGTCACTTCCAGTTATGACAATATCATCCACATACACGACTAACAAGATGTTTCCATCTTCCGAGTTATAGCTAAACACGGAATGATCAACCTGACACTGTTTCATCCCAAAGGCCTTCACCACTTCATTGAACCTGTCAAACCATGCACGAGGAGATTGTTTCAGTCCATAGATTGCCTTTTTGAGCCTGCACACCTTACTAGCCTCCCCCTGAGCAACAAACCCTGGTGGTTGCTCCATATACACCTCCTCAACAAGATCACCATGTAGGAAGGCATTTTTTATGTCAAGTTGTAGGAGAGGCCAATCATACATAGTAGCCAATGAGATCAACACCCGAACTGAACCAATTTTAGCCACAGGAGAGAATGTCTCCATATAGTCCACACCATATAACTGAGAATAGCCCTTGGCCACTAACCGTGCCTTCAATCGTTCCACACTACCATCAGGAAGATGTTTCACTGTATAGACCCATTTACACCCAACAGTGTGCTTACCAGGAGGAAGGGTGGTGAGTTCCCACGTATGATTATGTTGTAGAGCAGAAAGTTCTTCTTCCATGGTTTGCCGCCACCCTGGAGAGACAAGGGCTTCCTGTACAGTCTTGGGAATGGGAACCGATGAGTAATGATATAAACTTGCAATGGGAAGCAGAAAGGTGAGCAGTGGAAACATAGTCTAAAATGGGATGAAAAGTACAAGTACGTTTACCTTTCCGCAAAGCAATAGGGAGATGAAGATCTGAGGGAGAAGGGGCAGTAGCAGGATCTGTTGACGGGTGCTGAAGTGGAGGAGGAGCCGAAGCACTTCTGCGAGTATACACTTGAGTAATTGGCGGCCTCTCTGTAGTAACCGAAATATGATGTGCATCTGCAGTAGGAGTGGGAACTACGAGAAGGGGGTCCACAACTGGAACAGGAAGAGGAACCACAGAGGGAGAAGAAGAGACCCCGGCATTGGAGAAAAAGGGAACTGATTCAAAGAAGGTGACATCAAAGCACACAAACGATTTATGAAACTTAGGGTTATAACACTTGTACCCTTTCTGAGTCCTTGAGTAGCCAAGAAAAATACACTTTGTAACCCGAGCATCTAGCTTGTCTACTCCAGGCCCCAAGTGCTGAACAAAACAAACACAGCCAAAGACTCTTGAGGTGAGAGGAAAGGGAGACAAAGTGGGGAACAACACGGAGAAAGGGGATTGACTTCCAAGGATTGACATGGGCATCCGATTTATCAAAAAACAGGATGTAATAACAGCATCACTCCAAAAATGCTTTGAGACATGCATATTGATCATTAAGGACAAAGTAGTTTCAAGAAGATGTCTATTTTTCCGTTCAGCTACACCGTTTTGTTGTGGGCTGTAGGCACAAGAAGTTTGACGAATTATTCCATGATGTTCTAGGTATTGCTGAAATGATGAGGAGATGTATTCTTTGGCATTATCGGAGCGAAGTATTTTCATATGAACACCAAACTGAGTGCGTATTTCAGCATGAAATTTCTGAAAAATAGAGAACAATTCACTACGGTCTTTCATAAGATAGATCCATGTCATTCTTGAAAAGTCATCAACAAAGATTACAAAATACTTAAACCCATTGTATGACACCACTTTAACTGGACCCCATACATCAGAATGAACTAAAACAAAAGGACTTGAGACACGACTATCAGTTCTTGGACTAAATGAGACTCTATGATGTTTTCCCAACTGACATGACTCACAACTTAATGATGAAATATGACTCAAGGAAGGAACTAGCAGCTTCAAAGCCTTGAGAGGGGGATGACCAAGTCTGCAGTGCCATTGGAGAGGAGTAAGAGACGACTGAAAAGCCACTGGAGGGCCACCACCATCAAGGTAATACAAACCACCGGCTTCATGCCCTCTACCAATCTTCGTCCCCGTCTTGAAATCCTAAAACACACAAGAAGAATGATAGAAGGTTACAGAACAATTAAGGGACTTGGTTAATCTACGAACAGACATAAGGTTAAAAGGAAACTTAGGAACATATAGAACAGATGCTAAAGACAATGAGAAGAGATCAACATCACCAACACCACAAATAGGAGATGTAGAACCATTAGCAAGTGTAACTGTCTGAGATGTGGAGGTGTGAGAAAGGGAAGAAAATACATCAGGAGTCCCAGACATATGGTCCGAGGCGCCAAAATCAATGATCCAGGGTGAAGCTTTGGAAGCTAAACAAGTCATACCTGAATGGGCAAGTGTAGCTGTGTTCTGCTGAGTTGTTTGAAGGAACTGCTCATATATTGCCCGTGGTACACTCACCATTTCTTGCCCGGAAGCACAAGTGGGTGTGGAGGGGGTTGGTGCAGTTTGCTGGCTTTCAATAATTGTGCTACTACTCTTAGATGTAACATGGTTAGCCCAAGTGTTGGGTGGACCACGCAAATCATAGCAGAAATTAACTGTGTGCCCCTCTAAGCCACAATGTGTACATTTTCTCTGAGCATTACCCCTTCCTTTTCCACGGCCTCCCCTGACTCACGGCCTCTAGTCCGGCCACTAGCCCGGTTAAACATGTGCCCACCACGGTTGCTTGGAGGGCCACTGTTGCCACCACCACTTCTACTTCCACGACCACTCCCTTTAGTCACTACCAAACCAGATCTATCAGAGAAGGAAGAATGTTCCACTAGCTCAATGGATGTCCTCTTAAGACGGGCAAAAACTTCTTCAAGACGGGCAAACTTGCATAATACTCTTCTAAGTTTTGACTTCCTTGCTTCAAATTGAAGTACTCTTGGTATAACTGATATACCTAGTTGTATTGTCTTGTCCAGAGTACAACTTTTTTGCATGATCCCAGATCTCTTTGGTTGTATCTAGGAACATGAAGTTCACACTAATCTTTGGTTCCATGCTGTTCCAAAGCCATGTCACTATTTGTGCATCATCTTGTTCCCAATCACTGAACCCAAGAGAATCAGAGGAAAGTTTCTCCTCCCTCACATGTTTTACTTTCCTCTTGGCCTTCAAGAACACCTCCACAGATTTTGCCCATGGTACATAGTTCTCACCATTCAACTTGATGGATGTCATTTGAACACTTAGATAATCTGAGGAGAGCATGATGCATGTTTTGTTGTCATTCCCAACTACAGTTGAAGTCATCTCAATTATGTCTCCTCTGAATATACACCACAATCTCACACTTGTCACAAGACTTATCTCACTTACAATACCACCAACCCACTTTCTTCAATTGCACATTACACACTACACTCTAAAGCTGAAATCATTCAGTCAACACATCAAACACTTGGACTGCACACTGCAGGACCATTTACCACCACCACACCACTACTGAAATTACTCAGTCATTTCATCGAACACTTGTTCTGCAAACTGCAGAACTGATTACACACAAGGTCTAGGGGTTCACTTTTAAGCATTTAAAAACATAGATATGTCAGCCACCACAACACAATCAACACCACACCACTGCTGTCGTGGACATCAACAGTCTACCACTCTTCGTTCAGCACACATGTGAGCAAGAAAAGACACAAAAAAAAACATGACTGATATGTGTATCAATTTCACCCAGCACCACAACAACTAACTTTCGAAGCACACAAAAAAAAATCAGCATTCACAGTCCATTTCTGAACACACGACAGCAGTGTCCATACCTGTATACGACCAGCCCTCTTCGTACACTGAATAGAGGGTCTAGTATACCACTTCAACGACCACCACAGCACCGGCCAGAGGCATTCTCACCTCCAGGCCCTCAAAACGACAACTCCTTTTCAGCCCTTTATCGAGTCTTCAATCAGATCAGTTGTAGGATGATGAAACCTACTGTGAAGCTGGCGGCGAGCCCAGGAAGAAGACAGCAACAAGAAAACAAACACCAGACCTTAATGCTCTGATACCATGTGAATAAACCCTAGTTGTTTCTAGGTCAAAGTAGAGAAGAAGAAAGAAGAAAGAAAAGAGAAAGAAGAAGAAGGAGAGAAGAGTGTTCGGCCAGACTAGAAGAGAGGATGTACAAAAAGTACCTCTCCTAGCCGACCCACTTAACTTTTATTCATGAAAAACTTGAGTTACAAGAAAGACAATTTTGTCCCTCATAGAAGATGGGACACATAACTTAAACTCAGATACAATAGACATTTCACTTTCAATAAGATACACCAGAATGACCAAAATACCCCTGACTCGAGCATTCTAACAGTAACAAGCTGGGACTATATGATATATACCCTCCAGCTTGAGGGGGAGTGTTAGAGTCAGCTAAGGAAGGGTATTTCTATCTTTTTATCATAAGTTAAGATGTGCTTTGTTTGTTTAGTACTGTGTTAAATTGCATGTCCCATGCTTAAGTAGAGACATATTAGACATTGTATCTTGCATTGACAATATATATATATATATGGTCAGCAAGGAGAGTCTTTTTGTCTTCTCAAAACGATAGTTCTCTTCTTCTTCTTTTCTCTTCTTCTTCTTCTCTTCTTCTTCTTCTTCTCTTCTTCTCTTCTTCATCTTCTCCCTTTCTCTTTTCTATATCTCTAAACCTGGTTCGACTGAGCTATCAACACAACTCTAAACAAACCCCCAACTACCCCTGACTAGAATCCTAATTATGAAATGAAAAAATACCCCTGGACAAATTGACTACAAATTCTACCAAAACAGCTATTTTTTTATCAATAAACAGAGTTTTTATCTTACCCAAAACAACCATTTGTGATACTACTAAAAAAGCAAATAAGTTCTAAACATGTTTACATCATTTTTTCCTTTTTCTTTATTCTTTTTTTTTTTGGCTCATCAAAAACACATTAAAATAGTCATAGTGACCACCAATAAATGAAAACACTCCACAACCAACCCACATTCAGCAGCACAAGGACGCCTCCCACAACCTCTAATTCCAAATAAATCTAAGTATAAACCTTCAGCTGAGAATCATATTTAAAAAAAAAAATCCAAAAATACGCTACATCACCTAGTTTTTTTTCAACCAAGGAAAAAATAAAAGAGGAAGAAAGACGTTATCATTAATCAGTCCAACAAGAAAATACAGACCAATCACTTCTCTTCAGTTCCACAAACAAGAGAGGAATAGAAAAAATTAGAATAAGAAAGATGGATCTATTCGTTCTCCTACTTTGATACCATGATAATTACCCTGAAATTGTAGGAAAAAGTGAAAAGTAGAGGAGAAGAGACAAAAAGAATGAAGGCAAAAGTGAGAGAAGCAGCGCCCAATCCATATTTTATTAGACTGAATATAATGCAAGATGAAATGAACATATTACAACTGCATCATAAAAAGTACAATTACAATAGTTAAAATTTTACAAATATTAAAAAACTTTATTAAATTTGGACAAAGTTGTAGAAAATTTCTTTCCAATGAAATTCTTGTAAGTTTGCAATTAAATGCATTGGGTAATAAGTATACTTATTTAAGTAGCTGGGTTCTATCTCAATTGATATACATGGTTGTTTGTTGAGGTTTTTGATTCTTAAATGAGCATTCATCCATACATTTTTAGGGGCAATTACTTGGTACAGTGGAAAAATCTCAGCTGACAAGTGTGATAATGTCAGTGCAAGATCAAGAGGTATTTGAAAGTTCCGTAACATTTCAAATGAAGAAATGAGCAATGTGAAGAAATTCATCTTAAAAATTGTTTGCAAGAAAAATAAACAACGGTACAACTTTGGATGGACAACACTTTGTTTAAACATTAAATTTAGAAACAATGTGATGAAAAACTCCCTTTAATCCCCTAGGAAAACAAATGATGCAAAATGCAACACACATAACATCTTGACATAATACAAACCTGCATCTTTGTATGATGGCCAGTAAAAGGAAGATCCAATGAAATACTGGTTCTCAATATATATGAAGTGTTGTGCTGATCTTATAGCTTTGACGTATGCAACATGTATGCTCTTGTCTATTTTCAAGTTTTTCCCACATATAAGATTCTGAAAAACAAAGGTAAACCAAAATATATCCAATGAATTCACCAAATGCAGGTTGATTGATCATAAATGATAAACCTAATAGCTAATAACAAAGTACCTTCATGGATGGAAATACACCTAATATATAAACTAAATGGACATGCACCTGATTGAGGAGAACATAAAATAAAAAGAAAATATTGAACTCCAAGGAGCAAAAGTAGGCTAGTAGCCACTGAATAGGCCAAGTCCAATGGTATCCAAGAAAAGAGAGGGAATTCAAAGTAAATATTCAACTCCAAAAAGCAGTAGTAGCCATTGAATAGACCAAGCCCAAGAGTATACCTGTGCCTCAGCTTCTTGAACAAGTTTAGGAAATCCCCTAACTGATCCTGAATCAATAGATCGAAATACCTAATAAACGGAAGTAAGAAATCAATGATAATTCACTTGTGGAATTTAAGTAGAAAATAGTTCAAGATTTTTACAGAAATATCCTTTTTCGAACCTGCACATGCCAATTCTCAGGATCATCTTCAGTTGCCGCATGTATAGAATGATCACCATCAGCACCAACAGTTGGAGTAAGTATCCATGAAATGCGATCCAGTTTTATTAAGGCATCCTCATGCCAATTGGTAACATTTCTAATTTTGAAATCTCTCCATTTTGCAACTTTTCTCCATCTTTGTTCAAAATTTGTCATTATATCATATGCAGCAGGACCTTCAACTTTACAGTGTAAATCATGCCATGGTTGTCTTGGCCCCCGTGCACGAGACTACATAAATGGCACTGTCAAAATTTAAGATCTTGAAGAATGTACACATTTAATGATACAAAGGGAAAATAATACACTGACTAAGATAAGGAAAACATGATAAAAAGAATAAGCCCAAATGCAAGACAACAATGAGAAATAAAAGTTGAAAAGAAAATTTTGATCATTTATTGTTAAGTCCTTAATTTTTCTGGACTGGGAGTAGGTTATTAAGGTACTCCCAATCACAGATTAAAGGGGGAAGGGGGGGGGGGGGGTTCTTTCCAGATTGATCTTTTAAGCCCAGTCAATCCTATCGGTGGGCTGAAATGATTTAGGAAAGAAAGGCACCTACAGTCCATTTTAGTGAACAGCAGGCCTTAAGTTAATTAGGCCTTATTTATGATGCAGTAAGCATTTAATGGGCCTAAAGTAGAGCCCATTTAATGGGACAACAAGTTCTAAAAAAATAAACTTATATCAATTAATAATCTAGTGAGGTGTTTCATTTATTTGTAAAGGGATGCCACTTGTCCTATCATAACAAGAGGGCCATTCTCCCTCCTCTAGCCACTTCAAGTGGGGTGACACATGTCACCCTAGGGAGAGAAGATTATTTTTCCTCTTCTAACCACTTTAAGTGGGGCAACACATGTCACCCTAAGAAGAGGGAGTTATTTTCTCTCCTCTAACCACTTCAGGTGAGGTGACACGTGTCACCCTAGGGAGAGAAGATTCTTTTCCCTCCTCTAACCACTTTAAGTGGGGTGACACATGCCTCTAACCACTTAAGTGGGGTGAAACGTCACCCTAGGAAGAGGGGGTTATTTTCCCTCCTCTAACCATTTTAAGTGGGAGTAATACTTGGCACCCTAAGAAGAAAAGGGTGGGGAGTTACCTAACCACCTCTCTCCTCCATAAAACCCCTGTTATGGACGCATTCCTCGGAAAGACGTACCATCGCCGCCGGCAGCAACAGGAACCTGACCCACCACCAGATTAGATTAGATCATCTTGCTTGTTCTTATCTTATTCTATTGCTCTTATCTTATCTTGTTAGTAAGTTATCAGATTAGGATTAGTTTATCTTATTATCAGATTAGGATTAGTTTATCTTGTTATCAGATTAGGATTAGTTTATCTTATTATCAGATTAGGATTAGCTTATCTTATCATTAAAAAGATAGAATTGGAAGTCTCCCTATTCAGCAAGGAGACTCCCTAAGATTAGGACTCTTGTAATCTCCTATTTAAGGAGACACCGTTATTGAATGAGTATATCGAATATTCACTCAAGAAAGAGAGTAAAGGAGAGTTAGGTGATCTCTTGAACAAATCACCATTAGGGCGCCTAGATAGGTCCATCAAAAGCAGGGAGGAACAAGGGAAAACAGAGGGTTTTCCCCGTGGACCGACCCGTGACGAGATCCTATTCGCGGGCCCATAACAACCCCACTCCTTGTAGAAGAGGGGGCTAATGCCATTTTATTGGCTAATACCAATTTGTCTACAGGATTTTCAGCACTAAAAAGCAAGTGAGAAGAGAAAAGAGAAGAAGATTGGTGTCAAGAAAATAAAATAAAAAAAAAAGAACAGGAAGGTAGGGAATATTGTTTTCCTCCCACACCTCTTCACTATGATATTCCTTGTCCTTCCCACATGAGATGGAGGACCAGATTCCTTATATTCCTCTCATCCCTTTCTTTCTTCCCTTATTTTTTCTTTCTTTTCTTCCTTATCTCATACTGAAAAACATGCAGGGAGATAACCATGTACAGACTTGTCTTTAAAACTTGGATGATTATGGTCCTTACTCCATCTTAACCCATAAAATCACTATTTTACATGTAAGGAGACAACCATCTATAGCCTTGTCCATAAAACTTGGACGGTTATGGTTGCTTACTTCATTTGGACTCTGATTACTTTGTGTGAGGGAAGAAACCATCTACAACCTAGTTTAGAAAACTTGACTGATTATGGTTCCTCATGTTAACTTAAAGCCAAGTTAGGCGGAGAAGAAATCGGAGAGACATAGAGATGTTCGATTGGAAGCTATCTTGATGGCATTCATATTGTCAGCAAAAAGAGGGATGGAGGAAGAATGATCAATGTCCATATCTCGGAGAAAACCTTTGAGCCAAACAATTTCACTACATACAAAGGGCATTGCACGATACTCTGCTTCAGTGGATGACTTGGATACAATCTATTGTCTCTTGCATTTCCAGGAGATGAGAGAATCAACAAGAAATTATACATCATCTGGGAGTGGAGCGGCGTGTCAAGACATCTAACCTAATCAAAATTACTATAAGCTCTAAGGAAAGTAGAAAATGAGAATGGGAAAAACAAACCATAAGATAGTCCCCCAGAAATTGTGAATGATCCAAAGAACAACTAAAAAATGGGGCTGTTGGGAGTAGAGCCAAACTAGATGACAAGCTGAACAACAAAAGAAATATCTGGTCAAGTCATAGTTCGGTAGATTAGACTGCCCACAAGTTGCCAATATAGAGTGATATCAAGGAGCAATTCACCACCATCCTTGATTAACATCAGATTGAGCTCCAAAGGAGCGTTAGCCCACTTAGAGTCTATAAGACAGGCCATCTGCACAAGGTTAGAATCAGAAGCATACTTTTGCTGGTTGGAAAAGTTCCCTTGAGGAGAGTTCTTAATTTCTAGACCCAAAAAATAAGTAACTGGACCAGGATCTTTCATTATGAAGGTGTGACTAAGCAAAAGTTTCAGTATATCAATCCTATCCACATCATCCCCGGTGATCAAGATATCAACATACACTAAAATAAATGTTAACCATTGGGCCCACTTACGGATAAAGAGAGAATAATCGAAGGAACTCTGCTGAAATCCAACATATAAAACAACTGAGCGGAAACATTCAAACCAAGCCTGAAGAGCTTGTCTAAGCCCATGAAGTGTTTTTTTTTTTACTTTTTAAACCAAGTTGGTATCGTCGCAATACCCAGGGAGAGGCCCTGTAAGTGTCCATAAAGGAAGGCATTTTTAAAATCCATTTGATGTACAGTCCACTATTTAATAGCAGTGATAGCCAAGAGTAAACGAACTGTGGTCATCTTGGCCACAAAAGCAAAGGTTTCATCATAATCAATGACATACTCTTGCTTGTACCCTTGTGCAACCAAATGGGCTTTGTATCTACTCAAGGTGCCGTCATATTCGAGTTTCATAGAATAAACCCACCTACTTCCAAGGATGGAGGCATCTGGAGGATGAGAGACAAGATCCCAAATATCATTTTCTTGAAGGGCTTGAATTTCTGCATCCATAGCATCTTTCCAATGCTTAACAACCATGGCCTAGAAATAAGACTTTGGAATATCTGTAGAGGACAGCACAACAAAAAAGGAGCTATGGTTGGGAGAGAAGCCATAACGGTTAGGACATGAAATACAAGTGGAACGCCATAAGGGCAGAATTAGGTAAGTCAACAGAATGAGGAGAACTTACAATACAAGTAAGATACTCAGGCTCTGGTACTGAAGATGGAGGGAGCATAGGAGTTGAACAAACTGGATGCTTCCTATAATAAACCTACAACTATTGAGGACTAAGAGAAGGATGATCACCTGCAGAACCAAAATTATGCAAAACAGAAATGGATGTTGCAGGTAACTTAACAACATGCTCAAAGAAATAGATATTTTCAAGAAAAATGACAATACAAGATATGTGAAGATGAAGGACTTTGGGATCACAATAGACAAATCCCTTGTGTTCAAAGTTGTAGCCCAAGAATGAGCACAGAGATGATTGTGCAATCAGTTAAATGCACTCAATGAGGAGGAAGGTTAACAAGGCAAACATAATCGAATACATGAAGCATGGACAAGTTGGATGAACAATGAAAAAGGGCCTCAAATGGAGATGAATTTCCAAAAGCAAAAGAGGGAAGCAGATTAACAAGATACACAGATATGTTGTTCACCTCCACTAAGAAGGTAATAGGGACATAGGTATCCTGTAGAAGGGCTCTAACTGTACTAGCAATCTGACAGTTCTTGCACTCAGCCACCCCATTTTGTTGAGGGGTGTTTGTGCAAGATCTCTAGGACAAAATGCAATGCTATTAAAGATAGGTTTGAAATTCACCATGTTCTTCATCAAAATACTCTCCCCTTAAATCAGATCACAAGATATTTATGGTGCTATTAAACCAATTTAAGACCATAGCATGAAAGTTCTTAAATGTGGGAAATACTTCAGATTTCTTCGAAGGAAGTACGCCCATGTATATCATGTGCAATCATCAATAAACAACACAAAACCCAAGTGAGAAATAACAGGTGATGACCAAATATCACTATGGATGTATATAATATGAAAGGGAACAGATGCATGCTCATAAGAAAATGGAAAAGGCAAAACATGGCTTTCACTGAAGTAACACGTCAAACAAGATTTATCAACATTCTTAAATGAAGAAACATTAATAGGTAAAGAGTGTGGCCTAATCGTCTATGCTACAAATGCCACACATTGTTACAAAAATTAGAAGATAAACTAGAAATAGAAGAAATCAAACAAGAAGCCAGAGTAAAACTCTTGTCCTGGAGCAAACAGTCTTCCAATCCTATGAACCTTCCCCTTTAGCTGGCAGTACGCTGGTCCTAAATAAAACAATCATCATGAGAGAAGAAAACAGTGTTACCATCATCAAGAAGTTGGACAACAAAGATCAAGTTGGAAGTAAATTTCAGAACAAAAATAGTTTTGGGAAGATGAAAAGAGGATGACTTGGAACTAGATAAAAAAAGGTCATCACAACTACAAATAGGAAGAGATTCACCATTAGTAGTAACAATGTCATTATCAAAGGAACATGGTTTAGGAGACTGACCAAAGGAATCACCAATCATGTGGTTTGAAGCTCAAAAATCAATGGTCCACATATGTGATGGAGAAGAACAAAAATAAGTAAACATACCAAACAGAACAATAGATAAAAAAGTAAGGAAATAGTTGATGACATCAATTGGTGAATCCTATCTTCAGTAAGAGAGCTAAAAGAATCTAACTTGGGAGCTGAAGTGGAAGAAGATGAGACATCAGGTGATTCAGCCACAACATAATAGGCCTTAGGTTGTCCCTTCTTACAGGGCCAAGTGGGGAATTCAACAATAATATGACCCAATTGTTTACAATAGGTACAAAAGTATGTGGATTAGACCTGTATTTTGTAAATTAAACAAATATCTGAGGATACATAGTAGAAACAGTGTAGAGAAAAAGAAGAATACGAAAGGAATAGGGCAAAGGCAGTTTCAGTTGAGAGACCCGACTGCCAACCAAATAATAAGAACCATAAACAATAGAAGGAAAAAGACCAAAAAGACCCTACACGAACACTAAAATTTAACACTCCCCCTCAAGTTGGAGCATATATGTCATAAAAGCTCCAACTTGTTATAGATATACTTTATTCATGCACCATTTAAACATTTAGTGAATAAGTCGGCTAGTTGATCTTCAAACTTCACATATGGGGTAATGATTTCTCCACTAACCACCTTCTCTCCTACAAAGTGACAATCCACCTCTATGTGTTTAGTCCTTTCATGATACACTGGATTGGAGGATATATGAATGAATGTCTAGTTGTCACAAAACAACTTATGGGGTAATGATTTCTCCACTAACCACCTTCTCTCTTACAAAGTGACAATCCACCTCTATGTGTTTAGTCCTTTCATGATACACTGGATTGGAGGAGATATGAATGAATGTCTAGTTGTCACAAAACAACTTAATGGGAGTTTTAGCTGACATTTATTTCTTGTAGAAACTATTTTAGCCACACCAACTTGCACGTAGTGTGGGCCATGGCTCTGTACTCAGCCTCAACACTACTCCTAAACACCACACTCTGCTTCTTACTCCTCCAAGAAACCAAATTCCTTGGCAAGAATGTGCAATAACCAATTGTTGATTTCCTATATATAACTGATCCTGCCAGTAGAAATCACTATTTGCTGATTCAGTCAAGCTTCTTGTGAGAGAAAGAGGGGGAAGGTGAAGATTTCAGCAGTAGAGAAGGAAGGAGAAGAAGAAAAGAGTAGGAGGTCAACTAGAGTTATGAGAAAGTTAACCCTATCCGCCAGCCCTTCATTATATTTATATTTAACTTAAAGATGAGATATTACAAGGATGCCCTCAGTAGGGCGGCTACTAAAACTGAATAGTCACAATTTTAAAAAATAAAAAACTAATGGGCCGAAGGCCCAACAACTTCCTAATTAAATAAAAACAAACTAAAGAAAAAACGGGCCACTCAACAAAACAAACCGGCCCACTCAACACTCCCTCTCAAGTTGGGAGTAAATGTCACACATTCCCAACTTGCGTAGATCATGCTCCAGCTTGTTCTTTGCAAACCCTTTGTGAGAACATCAGCGAGCTGTAGATCAGAAGCAATGTATGGAAGACAGATTTCTCCAGAAGTTACCCTTTCTCTGATAAAATGTCTATCCACTTCAATGTGCTTAGTTCGATCATGTTGGACTAGGTTATGGGCAATGTTAATTGCTGCCTGGTTATCACAGTATAGCATCATGGGTTGTTCTGCCTGTACACCAATTTCTTCTAACAGAGAACAGATCCAAAGAAGTTCTGAAACTCCATGCGCCATGGCCCTGTAGGCTTCAGCACTTGATCTTGCCACCACTATTTGTTTCTTACTCTTCCATGAGACTAGGTTACCCCCAACTAGGCACACTCCTGAAGTTGATCTCCTGTCATCAAGGCATCCTGCCCAATTGGCATCTGTATAAGCCTCTAGTTTCAACTGTCCATGATCAGTAAACAATATGCCTGTGCCTGGATGTCCCTTCAGATAAGCAAGGATCCTGTCAACTGCCTCCCAATGCTGGACTCGTGGGGCATGCATGTATTGACTTACTACTCTCACTGCATAGGAGATGTCTGGTCTAGTCATACACAAGTATAGCAGCCGACCCACAAGTCTCTGATATCTCCCAATGTCCTTTACTGGTTCACCTTCTGTTGCACTGATTTTATGGTTCTGATCAATAGGGGTGCTAATTGCCTTTGTTCCAAGCTTCCCCGTCTCTTGAAGAAGGTCCAAGACATACTTCCTTCGAGAGATAAAAATTCCATGTTTCGATCTTGCAACTTCGATGCCTAAGAAGTATCTCAGTTCTCCAAGATCCTTAATTTTAAATTCCTTATGTACGTTCCTCTTCAAACTATCAATCTCACTCAGATCATTCCCAGTGACAACAATACCATCCACATAAACAATTAGGACTGACACCAAAGATCCCCTGCGGTTCACAAACAAAGTGTGATCGGATTGAGTTCGAGTGTAACCAAAATCAATCAAGGCCTTTCTGAATCTGTCAAACCATGCTCTGAGAGATTGTTTCAAGCCATATAGTGTCTTCTTAAGCCTGCATACCTTTCCCTTTTCAGTATCATTGTAGAAACCAGCAGGAAGATCCATATACACTTCTTCTTGCAGATCCCCATTTAGGAAAGCATTCTTCACATCCAGTTGAAACAAGGGCCAAGAGTATGAGGCAACAAGGGAAAGGAGTATCCGAACGAAGGTCATCTTTGCAACTGGCGCAAAGGTCTATAAATAATCAATGCCATAGGTCTGTGTGTATCCTTTTGCGACAAGTCTTGCCTTGTACCTCTCTATACTTCCATCAGCCTTATATTTTACTGTGTAAACCCATCTGCATCCAATTGTTTCATTGCCTTCTGGTAGGTCCACGGTGTCCCATGTCTGATTCTTAATCAAATATTCCATCTCTTCCTGCATAGCTGTCTTCCACTCAGGTTTGGAGAGAGCCTCACTAACACCCTTGGGTATAGACACTGAATCAAGAGAAGAGAGAAAAGCACGGTAGGAAGGAGAAAGTCCACTGTAGGATAAGTACTATGAAATACAATGAGCAATACACTTTCTCTTCCCTTTTCTAAGAGCAATAGGGAGATCAAGGTTATCGGTAACAGAGTTAGTAGGATCAATGGGAACTGAAATAGTAGAGGGATCAAGAGGAATACCTGAATCCATACCAGCCGAATCTGGAGTCTCCAAGGGATTGACAGGAAGTGGTGTGAGTTTTGTTGTAGTGGAATCAACCGCCTTGTGAAGTCTTTGTCGTGAGTAATGCTGAGAAACAGAGCGCAAAGGAGGTGGCAACGTAGGTGGCACCGGGTGGTGGTCAAGCACAGAAGGTGACACAGGGACTGGAACTAGGAGAGGGATAGACTGCTGACTTACTTCCCCAAAACACTTCCCCTGAGAAGGATTTTGTGAGGAGTACATGGATTCAAAAAAGGTGACATCCATGGTAACATATCGGTTCCAAGAGACTGGACCATAGCAGCGGTACCCTTTCTGATTCTCTACATATCCAAGGAAGACACACTTCTTTGCCTTGGGATCAAGCTTCGAGCGGTGACGACCAAGGATGTGTGCAAAGAAGACACACCCAAACACCTCGAGAGGAACATGAAACATCTCCCCCTGAGGAAAAAGAAGGCTGAATGGAGTGTTGAATCCAAGTATACGAGAAGGCACCCTGTTAATCAGATATACTATTGTGAGAACTGCATCACCCCAAAACCGAACTGGAGCTGTAGATGTGATCATCATGCTTCTTGCGGTCTCAACAATGTGTTTGTTCTTCCTTTTTGCAACACCATTCTGTTGTGGACTGTAGGAGCAGCTGCTCTGATGGACAACACCATATTCTAACAAGTACGAGCCAAGATGTCTTTCAAATTATTCCCTGGCATTGTCAGATCTAAACACCTTTATTCTTGTTCCAAACTGTGTTAGTATCATCTGATGAAATTGCCGCACCAAGGATGGTACTTCATCACGGGATTTCATCTGGTAATCCAAGAGTATCGAGAGAAATCATCCACAAATAGGAGAAAATAGCGATAACCTCCCATAGAAGGAACATGGTAAGGACCCCACACATCCGAATGAATAACATCAAAAGAAGAAGAACTTTTATTACTAGGTTTAAAAGAATGTCTACAATGCTTTCCAAGTTGACAACCTTCACACTCCAGACTTGACAGACTAATAGACTCAAAAAGTTTTGGAAGCAAAGAACTCAAAGAAGAAAAAGACAAATGGCCCAAACGGTTATGCCAAAGCATAATCTAACTCATAGATCCTGACTCATTGGCCTGCTAACATGATGACTCTGGTGAGAGGGAACATCCAGGAGGTAGATTCCATTCACTTCACGACCACTCCCAATCGTCCTCTTTGAATCCAAATCCTGCAAAATCAACGCCCAAGAGAAAAAATTACTGAGCAGTTCAAATTCTTAGTCAAACTACTAACAGATAACAAATTTGTGCTCAATCTAGGAACATGAAGGACAGAGGGTAAACAAATAGAATCATTAATCTTGACAAATCCCTTCCCAACAATAGGAACATGGGATCCATCAGCAGTGGAGACCCTATCTCTAGCAGAACAGAGCTAGTAAGAGAAAAAAATAGTGGAGCTATGGGTCATGTGCTCTGAGGCTCCAGAATCTATAATCCAAGGAGGTCCCTCCTTGCCTGAAGTGGAAACATAATTTGCAGTGACATGTGAACTACCTGTGTAAGCAAAGAAGGTAGAGTGAGCTCCACCAATGCCACCCGTACCTTGTTGTCCGCTTGCAGCTGAACTGGAACTAGCTGTATCCCGCTAGTTCAAAAGTAGCCCATACCTCTCAAGTTCAGCCCTTACTGCAACAGTTGCAACAGACTCCAAAGAAGTTGTAGTAGGAAGAGTCGGAGTGTCACCAATAACTGCCATGTGCGCATTTCCCTTCTTATTTCTCAATCTAGTCGGCACAAGATGTGGGTGAAGCTTCCAGCAAGTATCTCTTGTATGTTTAGGCTTCTTACAGTAGTCACAAACCAAGTCTCTTTTGTCTTCCTTCTTGATTTCACCGCCACTTTGTTTAGGTTTCACAGCACTTACCATGGCAGACTGATCAAAAAATTGGGTTTTCATCATCACATCCCTCTTGCACTCCTCCCCTGACACAAAAGCATATGCTTGGGAGAGAGTGACACAATCCATTGAAAGAAGATGTTGTCGTGCAATATCATACTCAGGGTTAAGGCTAGCAAGGAATTCAAACACCCTATACTTCTCTAAATGTCTCTGATAGGTAGTTGCATCCTTGGTGGTTTCCCAAGCAAAGGTCTCCAAATGGTCAATCTCCTACCACAAGGTCTTAAGGGCTGAAAAATAGGCTGCAATAGATCTATCTCCCTGCCTTGTAACAATAATTTGATTTCTCAGTTGATAAGCCCTAGCAACATTCTCCCTTTGTGAATAGGTTTCTGCAACCCCATCCCATATTTCCTTAGCAATGTTTGCCCATAAGAAATTTTTTACTTATATGTGGCAACATGGAATTACACAACCAAGTCATCACCATATAATTTTCCTGCACCCACCGGGAGTTGCTAGTTTCGGGTTTCACCTCTTCATCAGTGATATACCCTAATTTCCCACGAGCCCCAATGGCCATCTTTGCAGATTGTGGTCATTCCAAGTAGTTTGCACCATCCAACCTAACTATAGTAATGGTTCCGGCCCCGAAGGGGTCTCCAGCACCTCCTTCCACTAGTCCCATTTCACTCCCGGGCTTATTTTCAACTCTATGGCCCTCCATGCTTCTCAAAAAAGGTAAAGAAAATAACTAAAAATTGCAGCAAGATCAAACAAGACACCTTTTGGAACTAACAACACTTTCTTGGTGTCCTGGGCTTTCTTCCCACAAAAGATTCCTTTTCTGTGGGATGAGAGAAGAGAGAGAAAAGACAACCGCCCTCTCTAGAAGCCTCCAAACCACGTGGGACTTGAATCGCCCCTTACAAAAAACTCCAAGGAACCCTAAAAAACTAGGGCACCGCTTCCTAGGTCAAAATTGAAGAGTCCAGCAAAAACAGGACTCTTCCCCTTTCTCTAGTTTTTCCTGATTCTGATGAGAAACCCTAGACCAGCTATAGGGCACACATATCCATCAAGAAAATCCAAAAACTGGGCTTACCTGAGAGCTTCGATCAGCCTCTTAAATCACCATGCAGTCGGCCAATCTAGGGCTGCATGAGAGAACAACTTCAAGAACCTTCAACCTGCTCTGATACCAAGTAGAAATCACTATTTGCTGATTCAGTCAAGCTTCTTGTGAGAGAAAGAGGGGGAAGGTGAAGATTTCAGCAGTAGAGAAAGAAGGAGAAGAAGAAAAGAGTAGGAGGTCAACTAGAGTTATGAGAAAGTTAACCCTAGCCGCCAGCCCCTCATTATATTTATATTTAACTTAAAGATGAGATATTACAAGGATGCCCTTAGTAGGGCAGCTACTAAAACTGAATAGTCACAACTTTAAAAAATAAAAAACTAATGGGTCAAAGGCCCAACAACTTCCTAATTAAATAAAAACAAACTAAAGACAAACCGGGCTACTCAACAAAACAAACTGGCCCACTCAACACTGCCTAATCAGCATCTATATATCCCTCCAAGGGAAGTTCTCTCCATTTCTTATACAACCACCCTTGACTTGGAGCACCCTTCAAGTAGCGTAGTACTCCAACAATACCTTCCAAATGGATTGTCCTTGGTTTCTACATAAATTGGCTTAATAGTCCAATATTTTAGGAAATGGTTGGCCTTGTGATGGTTAAATAAATCAGCTTCCCAATTAATCTCCTGTATCATCCAGGATCAGCTAGGGGCTCCCCTTCACCATCAGACATCTTCACATTCAGATCCATAGGAATATCCACTGGTTTTGCCCCTACTAGGTCAGTTTCTTCCAACAAGTCAAGTGCATTATTTCTTTATGAGAGAGAAATTCCCTACTTTGACATTGCTACTTCTATGCCCATAAAAAATACTTTAAGTGCCCCAAGTCCTTAGTCTGGAACTGGTTTTGTAGGAACTATTTGAGCTCTTTGATGCCATGTTCATCACTCCGTGTAATAATAATGTCATCAACATAAACTGCCAACACAACCTTCCTAGAGGTAGCATCTCTTCTAAACACCAAGTCATCAACCCTACATTGTGTCATCCCAAATTGCTTTACCAACTACTAAATCTCCTATACCAGGCATTAGGAGATTGTTTCAGACCATAGGTTGCTTTCTTTAATCGAATACACCTTTCCTTCCTCCCCATAAGCAACATACCTTAGAGGTTTCTCCATATACACCTCCTCTTCTAAGTCACCATGGAGAAAAGTGTTTTTTATATCCCCAACTAAAACAATGGCCAATCAAAGTGTGCAGCCAAGGAAATAAGCACATGGACTGAACCCATTTAATCTACATGCGAAAATGTATCAATATAATCAACTCCATAGGTTTGTGTATATCCTTTCGCTACCAAGTGTGCTTTATATCTTTCTAAACTACCATCTACATGGTGCTTAACTGTATAAACCCACCGATAGCCAACTGCTTTCTTCCCAGGAGGAAGAGAAGTAAGGTCTCAAGTGTGATTACATTGAAGAGCATGAAATCCATTGCCCTCTTCCATTCTAGAGAGAGGAGAGCATCATGAAGGGACCTAGGAACAAACATGGACGAAATAAGAAACACAAAATTCCGTTAGGATGGAGATAAATGTGCAAAGGAAACATAACAAGAGATAGGATGTTCAATACAAGCATGCTTAACTTTGTGAAGAGCAATCGGTAAGTCTAAGTGAGAATGACCAGTCGACGAGGGAGCCAATGATTTCTAAGGCAAAGCTAGAGTAGGTTGAAAACACTATACCACGAGGACCGCGGTTGTTCCTCTTAGGGAAAGAAAGTTATTTTTAATCAGAAGCCTTCTGCTATAATTGAAGGATCTTCAAAACAATCATCAATTTCCCTTCATAAGCCTAGGTCCAAGAGACCACCAAAGGCTATAAAGCCACAAAGTAGTAAGTTTTTAAGATCTGCCTTTCCCACAAAACATTTTCAGGATCTGTAAAGCTATTTCTACACTGTGAATATTCCAACTTTTCGCTATCATAATATTATTAGAAATATAGATGGTCAGTTAATTAAGACTTTTAAGGATAGTAAGTTTTTTGTTTAAGAATTTTTATATCATATTATTTTTTAGATAAAAGCATAAATGATTGAAATTGATTAATTTCACCTTAAGCTAGATTTAATAGTGTAATTTTCTTATAGATAAATGTTATAAAAATTTTAATAAGTATTTCTTATTTTATCATTGAATGGAAGTCTTTACTTAGGGATTGTTTCCTTGGTTGATTGGATTAACGTCCAAAAGTTTATCTATATCTATCTATCTATCTATCTATAGAGATAGAGAGAGAGATTGTTTCCTTGGTTTTATCATTGAATGGAAATCTTTACTCGGGGATTGTTTCCTTGGTTGATTGGATTAACAACGTCAAGAAGTTTATCTATCGATCTATCTAAAGGGGTTGAGTTTTGTCAGTGCTACTGAAATGCAAAAGATCAAATGGACAATTGGAAAACTTAAACATATTACATGACATTGATATTCAACCTAAATGAACTTATATATTCTCAGATAAAAACTACATTCAATTCAACCAAACCCATACTAGTGTGAAAAAATTTAGCAATATTGTTAAGAATGTGAAAACCCACTTACCGGAAATGTTGGATTATGAAAATCATTTGCAAAGACGGTATCAAGATCAATAAAAAGCCTATGCTCAGGAGTGTCATATCTGCCATCGCACAGATCCAAGCCGCCAATGAAAGCAGTTACTTTACGATAATTTCCAGAAGCTTGGGTGTCTACAAGCACACACTTTTGATGATGTGTAAATAGGGTTCCTACAACCTTCACTAGAAATGTCCATTTAAATACATTAATAAAGAAAAATTCACAGATAAATTACTAGACTTATTATTATTACATTATCAACAGAAAAGTGCATTACAATTACTGAAGGTTTAACTGATAACAATGAAATATTTGCTTCAATACCTGTTGCTTGAAAATACTAAGCTTATTACTTGCATAACGAGGAGAAAGTACACAATGGACAGTTGAATGTTTGAAGAACCTTCGAGTTTCTTCATCATGAGTGTGCATGACACCTTCCTGCATTCAAGACTACATTAACTCATCAGCAGATTTAAATTCATCAATACCACGTGCAAGCATATGGAAGTTTCCAATGAAGATGAAGCATATAAATGGTAATATGTTTTTAACCATACAAAAACATTAAATAACCAACAACTTCCATGGATCCACCAAACCTTGTAGAAGGAAAGGCAATATATTATGAAAATCAATGCTAATTAATAAAAAAGGCAGTATTACTGAAATAAATGGAGTTAGTCATTACTGTCTTGAGAAGAAAATTATGATGTGAAGTCTTGTCATCCCAAACCAGCATCATCACACGAACCCCTTGTTGTGACTTGTACTTCAGAAGCTCCCCAAGGGTTAGATCTCCACCTTCAGGTAATGGTTTGGTTGGCTCCCTTACAAGCTTTACAGGATGGTATATAGACCATCCAATGATGTAAATCAGATGGTGGGCTTCCAGTATGGCATGGCAAATGTCTTCCCAGCATTGACCTTGCTGAAAAACTCTTCCCCCATCTAGTATGATATCAGGTAGTGCTCCATGAGGCACATGAGCATCTTGGTAAAGGGTAACAACCCCACCTTTACGAAGTGGAAAGTATGTATTAGGCACTCCTACGTAATTAGGCCCAGCACCAATGCCATTCTTATATAAAGGGTCCTCTTCAACAGGCCTAAACTGCAAAGAAAGATGAAGTTCAGGATAAGGTTTCAATGGATTACCATATGGACCAACAATAGGGAACCAACCATTGATTTTGTCTCCTGGGAGGATTTTCTCAATAGGTATCTCAACCACTCCAATAAGCTGAGCCCCAAGAATATCATTATCCTTAACTTGAAATTCAACTTTAGTAATTGGGTGAGCCACCGGTACACGAAAGTGCTCATCCCATGAAGGATCTTCACAGTTGGCAATTATTCTAGTCTGAGCTACTGTTGCCCCTGCCATGCAAACAGAAACATAAGGATCACTAGTAATAATTTTCCGTCCACTTTTATCCCTATCCTTTTTCTTGGTGGGCCGTGCACAAGAACCAAACATGGTAAAACATTTTCTCATCCTCTCAGACACTAAATCCATATTTGGAAGAGATCTCGCTTCAAAAATCCATATTTCCAAATTGCCATGCAAGAAAATGAAATTATCAGAATACACAATTCCCTTCCCCACAGTCTCGTGCACATAGATTGATCCACCAGCCATCAGGACCAGCCAAAGGAAGAGATAACAAGAATAGAAAGTTAAAATTTATCTTCTTTTTCTAAGAACAAATCCATGGACCATTGATGAAAATCTACCATCTGGCCTCATTCTCCCTAAAGTAATAATTTGAAATCCACATGACTTCCTTCTTGAAGGTGTATATTTTTAAATCTTGAAAGGATAATATATTTAATAACAAGTTAACTGTCTGTTAGAAAGCATGCAATATCAACTCCCAATTTTTCAGAATTTGACTGTGAATCCACACCAAAACATTACAAGCTTCTATACAAAACTCATAACCCATCATCCGCCATGAAAAAATCATGTAAAATATAACTCTTCTTCCTGTTCATAAGAAAGATTCATGGTAATATTTCTCTTCTCAAATAATGCTTAAGCCTTGAGGCTCCAACGTCACCATAGAAATAAAAATCCTTGCACATTTCAAAAAGCATACTCTTCACTTAACCGCCGAGTTTAAAAATAGATCAGGTAATCACTCAAATGAAGCAAAGAAGCTAATTGCTTTTATTTCCTTTTTCAGCTTACAAGAAAGCCAAAACTATATTATTTCGTTGCAAATCATGTGTTGTGAGCACCAATCTTAAAGAACCAAAGCGACTCCTCCCCTGAAATACCAAAGCAGATAGAGGAATCAGATTGAAGCCAAACATAATATAGAGATCTTAACAAAGAAAATAATCACAAAAGAATTATCATGCACAAAATACATTAATGTACAGAGAAAAGGGTGCAAGAGAATTTTGTACATATTTATGTATGTATTATCAACTGAGGTGGAGCGATGAGGTGATGGCTGGAGACGAAGGTGGGTTTGTTTCTGCGACGAGGTGGAGAAGAGAGTTAGCGATTGAAGCAAAAAAGGTGGTGTTCGAAGAAGGAAGGAGCAACGGGAAGAGTTAAAGATCAGAGAGGAGAGGAAAGCAACAATAGTTTTTATTTTTTGGTTCAGAGAAGCTTCTAATTAGTTAAAAGGATTCTCCGATGGAGTGGTCTACTCAGTAAAGAGACAGGGCCGGAAAATTTCTTTGGTTGTTTCAGAGAAAAGGTATGAAGTGGAGTTGAGTGAAAACTTCAAAGGTTGGTTTGTGGTGATAACAGAGTGGTTCAGTAATAATAAAAAACAAATGGTTTGTGTTCCGGAAGGTAGGAAAGGAGAGGGTGGGAAGCGGTCTGCAGATATCTTACAAGGTTTCTTGCTGACGATTGAAAAGGGAAAGATTGGAACTTCACAAACCTGTTGTCGAAGAAGTGGTGAACTCTAAAAGAGATGTGGATAACTCCTATCAAAACAGGGGCTGGAATGCATGAAGATAGAAAGACACATATCTATATGATGGTTCGACTAAGTTTCAGAGAATGATGTTGGATGTTGAGAAAGGGGAATGGGAAAATAGATTGGCTCTTTCGGCTCGGTAAAGTAATCAGACTGGCGTGATATTTTGGACACCGTAGTTGAGAACAGGAAAGCTGTGCTTGATGTAGGAGAGGAGGAAGTGGAATTTTCGGCGGTTGAGACTCAGTTATTGGAAAGAATGATTATGGTCGAAAAATGGCATATTGCATGTAATAGAAAAGTGATTACAGAGGGGTCTTAATGTTAAGTTAGTGGGGTTACCCTTTAATCTGTGGAAGGAAACCATTCTCGAAATGATTATGATCGAAAAATGGCATACTGCCTGTAATAGAAAAGTGATTACAGAGGGAAGTCTTAATGTTAAGTTGGTGGGGTTACCGTTCAATCTGTGGAAGGAAACCGTTCTCGAAATGATTATAATCGAAAAATGGCATATTGACTGTAATAGAAAAGTGATTACAGTGGGAAGTCTTAATGTTAAGTTGGTGGGGTTACCGTTCATCTGTGGAAGGAAACCATTCTCGAAATGATTATGATCAAAAAATGGCATACTGCCTGTAATAAAAAAGTGATTACAGAGGGAAGTCTTAATGTTAAGTTGGCGGGGTTACCGTTCAATCTGTGGAAGGAAACCATTCTCGAGAGGAATCCTTGAAGAATATAATATTATGGACCTGCATGCTGCGAAAGTTAGGATGGTTGGAGTAAAGCATGAGGATCTTATTCGTTCGTCGGAACTTCTCACAGATGGTTTCTGGTGCAAGGTGTGTAAGGGATCGACCGAGGTTGAAGAAGATGATGGAGGTGGAGCATTGGTGGTGTACAGGTGGTGGAGGAGAGTGGACCGAAATCTACGTGTGCAGAGGCACGCTGCGGAGGCAAATGGAAATGGGTCTGAGAATGGGAATAAGACGGTTATCTTTCCCAAAACAGAAATTATAAGGAGAAAAGGGGCAGGTGGAATGTCCCTTGCTAAAGCGGTCAAGAATGGAGCTACGTCAGTCCCTGTGTGGGGATTACATAGAAAAAAATTTACGACGGAAAGGAGGGTATTGACTGAGCCGATTGCAAGGCGGTATAATCAGGTTTGTGAACCGGATATTGTTGGTTTTGAAGAATCCTAGATGGGATAGAAGTGCTTGAAAATCAAGGGGAATAAGGCAATTGGTGGCTTTGTGGAAAAATGAAAAGTTTAGTTGGAATAGAATAGAAGGGATGTTAGGCAAGCTTACGGAATAGAAATAATAAATATTCTTTTATTTAATGAAAAAACAATAATAAGTAGGACTGTTCACGGGTCGGGTTGGGTCGGTTTACTAGCATTTTTCCAACCGACTCGACCTGGTCGGTTTACCTATAAATGAAACCAAAACCGACCCAATACCAAGTAAAACCGACCTAGTCGGTTTGAATCGGTCTGGGTCGGTTTTGTGAATGATTCTCTCGGTGTGAACGATAAAGGATTCAAGTCTAACAAAGCAAAGGCTGGATGCCATGAAAATTAAAAATGATTTGATGGATTAAAACTAATATTTTATATATCATAAATTTTATATATAATATGTATATTGCTGAAATAAAGCTGAAATATATATATATATATATATATATATATATATATAACCGAAACCGAACCAAACTATCGGTTTATGTTTTTTGGTAACCCGAAACCGACCAATACTAAAGAAAAACCGACCAACTCGGATTGGATCGGACCGGGTTAGTCGGTTTGGTCGGTTTGGGTCTTGTTATGAACAGCCCTAGTAATAAGAACACTTATTGTATTCATATTTTATTTAAGAAATTAATTTAATTAATTCATTAATCTAAGTATAGTTTTAAAAGAGTGTCCAGTAGTGTGAAAATATCGTGGATGGGCCCGTTTTGGTCTTGCTCATGGTAAAATAGGGTGTTTTGCTTTGTGTGAATGATTCTCATCCACAAAATAGCGTAGACAAGGATGAGTCGCAATCCAATTTATCATCTATATTATTTTCTAGTGAATGTGACATACTATGGTGTAGATAGTTTATGAAAAGGATCAAGTGTAACACACTTGCCAACTACCTTTATTTTATTTAAAGAAATTGTCTAAAACTCACCATGAGTTTTCAACATTTAAACTCACCACAACTTTTCAAAATGTCTAAAACTCACCATGTCAGTAAGTTTTTATTTTCCAAAACTCACATTCCGTTAGTGCATAGTTAATGCTTCTTAACAGAGGTGTACATAAATAACAATTTTAATGACCAAATTACCCTTGAATGGTGAGTTAGAGGAAAAATGATATTTTTAAGTTTTTTATTTTATTTTATTTTTTGCATTTTTAGTGTTTTTTATAATTTATGCTTTTTTACATTTTCTATTTTCTACAATCTATAAAGTTTCCTGTATTTTTTTGTTATTTATTTGTAATTTCTGTGTGTTTCTATAATTTTTAGTGTTTTTTATATAATTTTTATTTTGTGATTTTGTTTTTCAATTTCTATAATTTCCATAATTTGAATTTTGAAAATAATTTTTTATTTTGTTTGCAATTTCTATAATTTTTTATATTTTTTATAATTTCTATGTTTTTATGTATTTTATATTTTAAAAATTTTTTGACCTTTTGTCTTTTTTCATGTCTAAATATTAAAATGGTAAGATATTAACACCCATTAATTTATTTTGTATATATTTTATATTTTTTCTATGAAGGTTAAAATGGCAATATATTAACATCTGCTAGTCTATTTAACATCAAGTTAGTGACATAGTGAGTTTTAGACAATTTCCCTTCCATTTAATCTTTTAATATATTTTAATTTATTAATAACTATTTTTTAAATTATTTATTGCTGAAGATAATATTATAATGACAAAAATATTTGACATCCTTAATGATTTTTTCATAATTCGAATCAGATCGGATTAGATAATATTATAAATTTAATTCTTTTAATAATTTATTAAATCTTTTCATAATTCAAATCGGATCGGATTAGATTCAAATATTTGACATCCTGAAAGGATTCGGATTCGAATCACCATTTGTGAGACCTAATGGAACCGGATCTTGGATTCCGCTATCATGCTATCATGTCAGATTTGGATATACATTGATTTGAATCTGATCCAATTCGTTTGCATCCCTATATGATCAAATGTGTAAATTATCCTACAAGTTGTGCATGAGATGTATGGAATTAATAGGTGTGGTGTGGACTCGACTACACTTGCAGAATGCCCTTGTGGGTATAGACAATTTCTATCTACATAGTTTTGTCCACAATTCAAAACGACTATAAATAGTAGTGCGATATGGATTGGTCCCTGCTACAGAGTGTGATGTGGACTAATCTATACCCACCAATTTTCATCCACGTTACAGAACACCCCCTAAATGAAATATTTAATTTATTTATCAATTTATTAATAAAATTAAATTAACTAATTTGTATTATAATGAAATAAACAAATGAAAGTATATCTTGACCAACACGTCTACTTTTCACCTAGGTATGTCTTAGCACACAGAATTAGGAGTATATCAAATCCATGTTTTTCCAAAGTAACATGTTACATATAATCTTTTGACGTATTCTATGATTGTACTCTAATCTCCATCCGATATTTCTTCCATGATTAAAACTTCGCCAGTCTTTTTTATCTTTGTTTATTTTCTTTTTTTCTTTTTTTTTTGTTTCTCTTTAGATGTTATCCGTAACATTTGACACATTTACAAAATTGAAGCATCCAACTCAAAGCAACAAGTTAATAACTAAAAAATTCAAAGAGAAATAAAACAACAATAATGGCAATTCACTAGTTCACAAATATGGAAATAGCTAGAGTAGAAACATAAATATGTCTACAAATTATAAAAAAAAAAAAAACACAAGCTCATATTTCAAAACACAATTCAGAGTAGAGATCAAGTTATAAATAGAATAACTTGGTAAAACATAGTCAAATAAATTTCACCTCCAAAACCTTCTTAAATGAAACCTAATCCATCCATAAAATGGCATAAATATTAGAAATAACAAAGAAATACTTCAAAATTATATACCCATGTGCTCAGTAATCAATTACAATATCAATCCAAGAGATCAAAACCAACAAGAGAGAGAGAGAGAGAGAGGTACTTGGACCTCTCAAATTTTGAGACCCGTTTATCACTAAGGGGGTGTTCTTTTTTTTGGATTTTGAGAGGGGGAAAGTTGGTCAATGGGATTTTTGTTCCCATTGACCAAGAATCACATATTCTTTTTTCAAATTTATGTGGGGATTAGGGAAAATTTATTTTCCTAGGTACCACTTACTCGGGTAAGTGGTACCCATCTCCTACATAGGCAAATAACTTTCCCACCTAGGGGGGAAGTTTCCAACACTTGAATGGGACAAAATTGCCCTTTTTAATTATGGACTTTTATGGATAAAATGGTCATTGCCTTATTTACATGAGAAATAAAAGAACATGGATAAATGTGTTTACCCGGGTAAGTGTTTCCCAGGAAAAACTTACCCAGGTAACTACACTTACCCAGATAAGTAACTTACCAAAAAGAGAATGGGGCCTAATAATTTAATAATTAGAAAAACCATAAACAATTTATGAGAAAGTAGAAAAAACCATAAGCAACAAAAAAGAGACAATTACCATATGAACACAAACAAGTGTCCACAACAATGGAAAAAATAAATAAAGCAAGATTTTGATAAAATTTATAGAGAATGACTCTATACTAAGTACAACTATACTTATATATCATTTTCTTCTTCCTTTTGTTTTTTTTTATAATAACATCATTTTATTTAACATTTACTATTTATCTAATAATTATATCTAATTTAAATTTCTTAATTAATTTGAAAAAATTAAATGATATTCAGATCGTAACATTTTTTATTCATAGATCTAATTTATAATTTAAAAGTATTTACAATGAGTCTTTTATTTGAATAAAAAAATTATTACAAAGATTAATATGGATCCCACATATTTTGAAGTGGATACTCTTTTATATGTAACCATGTATCTAAAATCAAAATTTCCCATTTTTATATTTTTAATTTTAATAATTCTGTCAATTCATTTTGCAAATGTTTTATGTTTTTGAATTAATTATTTAACCATCATGCTATTTATTTATTCTTTACATATAAATAATCAGTAATTGCTTATTTAATCATTTTGAAATTTGCAAACACATGTATTAATTCATATTCATTTTTATTCCATTTTCAATTTATAGATTTATAATCAATGTACGTTTTATTTAATAATTTCTTTTTATTTAATGAAAAAATAATAACACAAATTTCTTTAAGCAATTAAATGAATTAATTAATTAATCTAATTTGGTCAATTAAGTGAAGTTCATTTAATTATGTTAATTAGGGGTGTTTACTTTTAGTTAATCGTACAATAAGCCTATTTTCCAAACTGAATTGGTACCACCAATTTTTAGAAAGTCATTAACCAAAACCAACCAATTAACTAGTTGATCGGTTTGATTTTTGACTGGTTTGATTCATCTTTTTTTGGTTTTTTGATATTTATAATATATATTATGAATAAACGTACAATAAGTATATACTATAAATACTAGAAATATGTGTATATATAATTATATTATAAATATAAATTTATATACATAATGCATGTATATTCATAAATAGTATATAGATAATATAAAATAAATATGAAAAATATATATAATACATAAATATATACCAGTTGGGTCAGTTAACTAGAAATTTCAGTTTAATTTTTCGATTTTTGATGAACACTCCTAAAGTAATTACTTAATTTATTTATCAAGTTGAGTTAATAAAATAAAATTAACCAATTTGTATTTTAGTGATATAATTGGAAAACAAGTATATCTTGACCAACTAGATATTATCTGTAACACTTAACATGGGTTACCAAATTGAAGTAGAAAATTGTTCTTACAACAACAAACTAGTAACTAGAAAAAAATCAAAGAGTAATAAAACAACAAAGATGAGAGAGTTCATTAACGCATAATATGAAAGTAGAGTGGAAACATAATAGGTGGACATAAAAGCACATAAAATTGAATAGAATGATGTTATAAATATGTCCACAAATTAACAAGAAACCAATATCACATGTTAAAAACCATTTCCGAGCAGTGGTCATGTTTTGGCAAAACAGAATAAAAAAATTGACCTCCAAACCCATCTTACCAGAGTCCTAATTCATCCATTTAAATAACATAAATATTAGAAATAACAAAGAAATAATTTAAAATTAAAATATCAACAAGACCCATTTCATAGAGATCAAATCCAATAAGAGAGAGTGAAAGCTAAGAACATAAAACCCTCAATTTCTGAGGCCGTATATGATACCAACAATTAGAACAATCATAAACAATACATGGGAAAGTAGAAAACATCAGAAAAAAACACAAACAACAAAATGAAATAGAACCACAAAACACCATGCACATGAACACAAATATGTATCTGCAACAATGGAAAAGAAGAAGGAAAAAGAAGAAAGAAAAAAAGAAATCAAAGGCAGAGAAAAGAAAGAAAATCAACAACCAAGATCATAATTATATCAAACTCACCTTGAAAAGAGAGGAAGCTAATCAAATGATGTCAAGGCAAGCATATGGGATTTGGAGGGAAGGTGTTGGGATCTTTGCCGTAGGTGAGGAGAGATGACAATGAGAGATAAAGCATAAATATCGGAAGATTGTGGTAGTGAAAACCATTCTTTTTTTTTATGATAAATGAATAAAATTTTATTAAACTAGCAAATAAGAGTCACATGCAATCCATAGAAAGGCACGGGATGCGATCTTTCCTTTAAAGCTAGTTACAGAATTATAAGTACAAAAGAAATTACACATAAATCCAAAATAAAGTATCCCGGAGAACCCCTTGTTTTGCAAGTGAATCAACCATTGAGTTTGTTGATCTGCCTACCCATTGAACCCTGTGTTGGTATGTAAATTTTGGGCCCAGGAAGTAAAGTAAATAGAGACCAATATGAGATTGAATGAAAAGGAGTTATTGGGCCCACTGAGAAAAGAATAAACAAATTGGTCCCAAGAAATATGTTGGATGCTAATGTATTCCCAAAAAAAATTGAGTGGGCTTTAAAAGAGAGAGAGAGAGAGAGAGAGAGAGAAATATACCATTAGATCCAAAACCAAGAGTGTGTTAGGTAGGGCCCACACCTACCACCTAGAGGATTGAATGTTGAGACAAAGCCCACCATTCATGGCAATTAGAAAGATTTTTCTTAAACTCTCAAATCAATTAGAGAGATTTTCTCTAATCAATTTTGGTGGGGCCCAATCGATGGCAACCAATGCCTAATTAACGGTTTTGTTAAAAGGGAAATTTGATTAGTTGATTCAAGGAGGATTAGCTTAATGGATTTCATTCCTTTTGTGGGCCCTAATTCTTGACAAGTAGCACCTTCATAAACCTCTTCCAATCAACCTTATTTATACAAAGATCATTGACGGGTTGTCGAAGCCCTCAAAATTAATGCTAGTCCCACAATAAATTTGTAGTAGTAGTGGTAGTAGGTCGAATCCCACGGAGCTAGGGAAATAATTTCTCAGCCGAGTGTGCAATATAAAGAGTGGGAAAATTAAATAATTAAAATTCAAAAAGAATCAAGAGAGCAATATCACTTAAGAGAAATTAGTCTTACCGAATTCTGATTCAAGGGTTCAAATTTAATCAATTGGGCATTGATCCTAGGTAGACTTCGGCAGTCTTGCAATTCAAGCATTTAACTTTAGATTTATTAGGATAGCCATAATAAACCTTGTGTTTTCCTAAATTAGCTGACCAAACCCTGCATTCGATCAACACTTATCACTAATCGACTGGGTACGATAGCGCTCCATATTAACTAGTGATAACATTAAACTTTGTGAAAACAATTAAACCAAAATAACAAGAATTGAGATAGCTGCATTATCGAATCTTGTTCCATTGATTCCCTTTAGGTTAAAACATGTCAATACATTGGTCAAAGGCTGTCACGAACAATTGACACAGATAGATATTAACCTAATTGCTACTTGTACTACTATTCGTGACAATTACGGATCATCGAACAATGGATAACAGTAGGAAAATCAATATTAATTAATTTGTCTGACTAATTAACATTAACATTCATAGAGAATAAGCACAAGAATCAACGAATACTTGAATTAAAAAGCAAGAACTTGAATTAAATACTGAACCTCACGATGACACAATCGAACATCCCCCCTTGAACCAAAAAAGAAAAGCTTAATTGCTCATAATTTTTGAATCCTCCATGCTCTGCTTCTCAGAAGGCTGAATTGATCTTTTTTGATTGATCAAGTTGCTTGATGATTGATTTCTTGATTGATTGACTGATGCCTAAAGCTGGTCCCCCCCCCCCCCTCCTTTATATAGCTTTAGGAGGAGGGGCTCTCTCTAACTCCTTTTAGGAGATTAACTTTAAAATTAGAAAGTCCTAATCTAATCTACTTATATCCTATCATATCTAGTAATCTCAATCTCTTATCTTTTTAGGATTACAATTGAAATTTAAATCTGATGGGACTCTTCATTCTTGAATTCGAATTGGGCTCCTTTAATAACTTGAGCCGCCATAGGACTCTTCTGCGAATTTGGACTTCAGCTGTGGGCTGGGCGTTACTATGAAATTATTATGAATTTGGGCCCAATTTTGACCTCGATGCAAACCGAGTATGTCAAAACCCAAAACATGAGAGTTGTGGGTCTTTCCCTTATCTTTCCATTGCATCTTGAATCATTCAAATCGGAGTCCGGGATCGAGAGTTATGCCCAGATTACTGAATGGTGGCGAAACTGTGCAAAATCATCTGATTAGCCTTGTTTTCTTCCAATCGCCTTCTTGCTTGCCCTGAATCGAAATACAAGAGTAATGAGTCCAATTGATTATTAAATTAACATAAAAGAATGAATATTTGGGGATAAAAATATGGTATTTTTTATTCTCATCAATCATGCATATGTTAATTGGAGATCTTAGGCAAGCTAATTTTCCCAAATAATACAAATCCCTTTCAAATCAATTTGTGGATCCCATGTCAATCAGCATGAAATGACAACAATAATTGGTGGGTTCAAGTCAATTTAAAACCTTTGGACCAGCTCATCGGCTAAGGGTGAACCTCTATAAAGAGAGGAGAAAACAAGAGGAAGCTCTAGCCCTCCTCCGGTTTTTCTCCCTTTCAGCTCCCCCTTCAACTACCCAATTTCTTTCCAATTGCTTTACGTTTCTTTTGATAAAGAAGAAGAAGAAACAAGCTCCATCAAGATCAAGGGAAGAAAAATCAGAATATCGGCTCCTCAACCATTGAAGCTTCGAAATTGTTACTGCTCCGTACAATGTCGGCAAAATGATTCCGGCCTTTGACTTGCTACAACTAAAAGCTCCATCAAATTACTACAACAAAAAAAAAAAAAAGAAAAAAAAATCCCTTATCTTGCACATGTACAATAGATCGTTGCAAGTTCTTTCTACAACTACAAGTTGTCAAGATTTTCGGGTCGTGTCCATGACAAGCTACAAGTACAAGTTCGGGTTGTGTTCAAGACAAGAGAATCAGGGGGTGTTGTTCAACAAAAAGAATAAAAAAAAAAAGAAAGAGTTTGTGTTCCACTTAAATTTCTGCAAAAAAAAAAAAAAATTAAATTCCTTTAATTTGTCTTCATTAATTTTTGTGCTCCAAATTTAGTGTGAAATTTGTGTTGACACTCTAATTGTCATATTCATTGTTAACCATTTAACATTTTTGAGAAGATCTCTAAAATCCCAAATCATAGTATCGGGATCCTTTAGCCAATCTACTATCACCTGGGAATCCCCTTCAATAATCAAATGCTCTATGCCTAGCTGATTTGCAAGCTAGATGCCTTGTACAAAAGCAAGTAATTGGCCCTTACTGAGTCTCACTCTCATTGTTCTCCACAACAAAGTTGTTGTCAATAGCCATTACTTTGTTGAGTCCATTGCAAGAATGTTGTATAAATTTTATACTAGAGAATAATCCCATACTAAGTATAGGGCGAATACACATATATCATTTTCTACATTTTTTTATTGTTTTTTTATTATCATTTTATATACCATTTACTATTTATCTAGTAATTATATTTAATTTAAATTCTTTATTTAATTTGAAAAAAAAATAAATGAGATTTAATTTGCCACAAAGATTAATATGGGCTCTACATCTTTCGAAGTGGAGACTTTTTTATAGGTAATCATGATGTGTCTAAAATTAATCTTAGCCATTTTTTCTCTAATTTTATTAATGTGCTAATCCATTTAGCAAACATTTTGTTTGCTTTAATTATAATTAACCATTTTGCTTTTTATTTAATCATTTTAGTGTTTAATTAATCATTTGTTTCTTATTTTAGTCATTTTGAAAGTTGTAAACACATGTATTAATTAATATTCATTTTTATTCCATTTTCATTTTATTAATCTATACTCAATTTATGTTTTATAAAATAGTTTTCTATTATTTATCGAAAAAATAAACAATAAGAACCCTAATTGTAAGTATAATTTATTTATGAAATTAATTGAATAGGTAGGTGTAAATTCACAAACTTTGCGGTAGATTAAATCCATTTTTCCAAACTATTAAGTCATAGATAAATTTTCCTTGTCTTTTGTTGTATTTAATATTTGTCCTATGATCTCCATCCAATATTTCAAGGATTAGAACTTTACCAGTTTATTATTTTTTTTATCTTTAGATATTAGGGAAAATTCCTGATTAGTACCTTGTACTTTAGGTCTAATGTCATTTGGGTCACTGAATTTTAAAATGCGACAATTCAGTACCCGAACTTTCAAAATGTGTCAATTTAGTACATACCATTAATTAGTCGTCAACCAACCATTAAGCGGCACTTGAAAAGACATGCATTTCAAGTGTCATTTTATTTTCCTTATTAGCCATCCAAGTGTTGGCAAAAAATGAACGGTCTCAAATCCTTTACTCTTCTATTGAAGAAAAAGTTGGGGTCACCAAAATGTCCACTAAGACATGACCCCAGTTTTCTTAAATAGAAGAAAATAGGATTTTGGACTGTTTTTTGTCAATGTTTGGATGGTTAATAAAGAAAATTAGATGACACTTGAAAGGAGCACAACATTTGTGTCTTTTAAAATGCCACTTAATAATTGGTTAACGGTAGATATTGGATTGATACATTTTGAAAGTTCGGGTATTAAATTGTTGTGTTTTAAAATTCGGGGAGCAAAGTGGCAATAGGCCCAAAGTACATAATACTAATCAGGAATTTTCCCTAGATATTATTCACAACCTATGACATGGGTTACAAAATTGAAGCAACCAATAGTGGTTTCTTGTAGCAACAAATTAATAATAAAAAGAATTGAAGGGTGATAAAACAACAATGACGGGACTTCAAATATGATAAATAAATTAACATAAAAACACATAAAATTGATAAAAATATATTCAAATATCATAAATATGCCTATGATTTAGCATGAACCAATACCACATGTTAAATCAAGTTAAAAAAAGAACAACTTAGCAAAACATAAAAAAATAGTTGACCTTCTAACCTTTCTTACCATGCATAGCCCTAATTCATCCATTAAAATGACATAAATGTTATATCCATTTTATAAATTGACCATACCCATGTGGTTGGTAGTCTTACAATATCAATCCACGAGATAAAAACCAATATCAGAGAGAGTGGGAGAGTGCGGGTTAATTACTTAGATCCCTAAAATTCTAAGACTTATATATTATACCAACAATTACAACAACCATGAAAAAATACTGGAGAGTAAAAAAATAAAAACCATAAGTGAGATAGTTACCATGAAAAACTACGTCACAATCAAGTGTCCACAACAATGGTTAAACACGAAAGAGAGAAAGATATTGATAGTGGAGAGGAGAAGGGAAATTAACAACCAACATGATAATTACTCAAACTCATCTAGAAAAAGAGAAGAAGCTAATCAAAGGATCTAAAGGCAAGCATGTGGGATTAGGAAGAAAAGGAAAGACATTGGGATGTTTGTCATGGATGAGGAGAGGTGGCAACGAGAGATAAAAGCATAAATGTCTGAAGATTGCCACAGTTAAAAGCCATTTTGCATTCTTATAGTTCTCCACAATAGAGTTATTGCCAATAGCCATTATTTTGTCAAATCCAATACGGGAACATGTTGTAAATTTTGTATTAACTGGGCTGAATAATAAATACATCCGATCAATCAGCCTAAAAAACCATGGTTTTTCTATCTCATTATTTTTTGTAAAGACAAATCTACCCTTCCTTCATAACCTTCATTCATTCAATTTTATCCAATCCCTTGCCTTTCGTATCCATTTTTGCTCCAACTCCAAAAGCCACTTTACACCATTAGAACTAGGGATGGCAATTTCTACCCTATCCGGTGGATACTCGCCCCTACCCTCTCTGATGGGGTGGATTTTTTTACTTGAAGAATGGGTTTTGTGGCAGGGACGGGTTTTGGGATTCTATAATCCATATGGATACGGGAAAGGTATAGTATTAGGCTAAAGCCGACCCTCCCCGACCTACATAATGTTGGAAAGCAAATAAAATTTATGTACTATGCCTTGAATTTAATAATATTTTAAATTTTACATGAAGGACAATTGATAGTCTATGTTTTTTTACATAAATTAATCAAATAATTGGGAATTTCATTGTTTATTTGTGTTATTTTATTTATATATGACAAAGAAACAATAGGATATTACATGTAGGCTTTAAACCCAACTAGCCCCTACCCTTGAATGTGAGGAGAGTTTTGCATTTTCATGTGTGGGGAGGGCTTGGATTCTCAAAGTCCAACTCACTCTAGGTTTTGGGGCAAGTGTGGGTTGAGAGCTTTCGAGAGCCGAGTAGGGTTTAAAATTTACAAAACCCTCCCCGAACTACCTTGTTGACATCTCTAATTAGAACATCCATTTCCCTCTTAATTTTCCATTTGTTAACATGATCCATCATTTTGGAGTTAACAGGCCTAATAAATAGTTGCAATTTAATTTAGTCCTAAGTAAATAGTATATAATAGGTAAATGGGCCTAATAAACACTTGTACTCTAACAATTCTACCATTAAAGCCCAACATTGAAATGAAGGAAAGATTTATTCCCTACTCTTAGAACAAGTTAGTATCGTGCATCCTATTTAAATGAATCCCATGAATCTATGATTTCAAGATAGTTTGATATCTACTATTGGAAGATTTAGGCATTCATAAGAGGGAAATTACCTAATCATTCACTATGTCTGATAGAGTGCATGGAAGATTGGTGCAATCCAACAAGACCCAACAACTTTAACCTCTATGCAAGTAGATGCTACTAAGATTTTAAGATTCAATGGCTCTACAACAAGACGAGACCTACCAGTTGTCAGTAGAATCAACACCTAAATTTTGCTCAACTCCTTTACCCTACCCCTTTATACCCTCTTTTGAAACACCAACACTTGAAAATATAACCAAATCAGCCTAAGACCTGTTGAGACCTAAAACTTTTCTTTTTAGCACAATCCTCACATCAACCACCTGACTAATAAACTTAACCTTTGATCGAAGAGGACATTGAGATCAACATTTGACATTATGTAGACTTTAGTACCCTGATCAAACATGATCCCCAAACTTAGGAAACTATAACTTAGTTAAACTTTAAATTTCATGACCAAAAATCCACCACATATCACACTAACTTTCAATGTTCAAAATTTGTCTAATACGTCTCAGATTTGCTTATATAATGTTGAGAGAGACAAGTAACACAAAATATTCGGTGCCTAACGATGGCTTAAAATAGTTAGACAAAAAGGTTGTTGGCATAAATAGATGGATTTTAGCAAAATGGAAATTGGTGATAAATGACATTAGAAGCATGATCTGGTTCATAAGCTTAACGAGATATCCATTGGGTGGGGTCAATTCTGCAAACAATGTATATTGGCAGTTGACTACAGGCTGCTAACATTCAGGTAGGCAAGCATGTGGACTTAAATAGTATGTTTGTTAGTTCACACGCGATGCCTTGGTAACTACTCTTTGAGTAATATGTAAGTTATACACTTTGCATCCCATGTAAACCTTGTGGCATTGCACACTAGTGCGATGTGAGAGTTTTATTTAGTGAGTTTAGTTACCTTACTTATTGATCATATTACGTCTATTGTTGGTCTTCGTCACATTGCAACTTTTATCATGCATTGGAATTTCCTTGTATCCTAGGGCCTCATCGTAGTTTTAGCCATGCGTTAGAGGATCTTCATGAGTTGAAGTGTTTACACAATTGGATTCCTCCTCTTCACAACTATTTTCCATACTACAACATTGGGAAAGCTAGTGCTGGTGGTCTAGGGTTGCATCACCCTCCCTTGGTTAGAGAGAACTCGACCTCAAGCTGGGAATGTCAATGTTGTCAACCTTAGCTATGGCCTTCTTTGATATAACCTCCTCCTTAGCCTTCTTCTTGTCAACCAATGCCACCTTCTTCCTCTAGGTCGGGTCCTTATATGCACAACCAAGTACTAGAGTTAGTCTACTATACTTAATGGCTAACACCAGAGCTTCCTATTTTAGAAGACCTTCAATCAGGATAGGCCCACCACACCTAATGCAGATTAGCAATTTCCTCTCCTCCTCAGTGTTGTGAAAATCAGTATTCTCAAGGTGAGGTTGGGGTTCTCTACATTATCCTAAAAGACCAACCTTAAACACAAGACATATAGAAGTACTCGCCCTTTCCACTTATTATCAACACCCGATTTTTTCTTAGTCCACCACCTGAGCCTCCAATTCACCCCAAACACTCGATCAGACCCTTTCAACCTTTTCGAAACATCCAAAAACCCAGAAAACTCAAATTTTACCCTGAGAGCCCTCAAATATACCGATAAACCTACCCGATATCTATCCAATGATCCCGATCGACCCTTAGTTACACCTTAACCATTAGCTCAGACACAACCATCAGGCCCGGGACATCCCAAAACACCTACCCATGAAATTTGAACTCAAGATTCCTTTGTTCACCTGTCCATCAAACAAAGATTTCATTTCGACCATTCCCACACCTACAACCCATGTCCACTTAATCCGAATACATCTAAACCAATCCAACCTTTCTAATCACCCCAGAATACCAAAAACCCCTACATATGAAATTTCAGCCCAAAGTACCTCCATTTACCCTCAAATTCTATTCTAAGGTCCTAGATTGACTGGATTACAAATCTGCCCGATCCGAGCCCAATTGACTCAATATAATTTTACCAATCATCTCAAACTACCCAAAAAACCCCTACATATGAGATTTCAGTCCAAAACACCTCCATTTACACTCAATGATACAGAGATTCCATTTCAAGGTCCTAGATTGACTGGATTCCAAGTTTACCCGATCCAGGCCCAGTTGACTCTATCTGACCTTGCCGATCACCTTAGACAACCCAGAAATCCTACCCTGTGAAACTTCATCCAATACAGACCTTGTTTACCCTTCGATCATACAAAGATCCATTCGGAGACCCTAAATTAGTCGAATCGAATCCTTTCTAGATCTGCCCAATCCGGACCCATTTGGGCCAATCCAACCCCAACAATCAACTTGGAATGTCCAAAAACCCTACCCCATGAAATTTCATTCAAAACTATTGCCTCTTTATCCAAAAAGGTTCCGTTTCGATCAATCTCAATAGCCCTCATGCATCAAAACCCTTCTCAGCCATCAGACCCATCTCAACCCTCCATTTTTTAACCCAGAACCACCCACCATTGGAATAGAACCCCGGTTCAACCCCTTGAACCCGATTTGACCCATTTTGTCAAAAATTACCAAAATGTCCATCAAATTACTCAAAACTATGAAAATTCCCCTGCCTCCCATATATACTGTTCTTCTTTCATTCGCCCTAAGAAAAAAAAAAAAGAGATTCAAAGGGACTGTAGCTCATCCCCTTCGTTCGAACCCAACCCAAAAGAGCGGGGGCAAACCCAGACCGTTCATTCTCTTCTCTCCGTGTTCGAACGAAACCAATGGTGACTAATTGGAGAGGTTTATGAAGGAATGCACTGTTCCTCTTCTCTCCCATAGAAACCAGTGGTAGTAGCCCTTTTCAGCTCCAGCGCATGCTCCCCCTTCTTCAATAATCTCTTCTCCCATTCACTCCATCAGTCCCTCTCTCTCATCACCCCTCTCCAACGAAAGAAATCAAGTGAGAACCATTGTTCATCATCTTCAATCTCTCGACAGAGGCAGTGATTCCTTTCTCTTCGGCCTCTCTCTTCTTTCATTTTTTAATCCTCTAAGCTAGTCTCTCTTGCTTTCTTACTTTCTTTCTAATCCCCATCATCATCAACTGACCGAAACAACCAAAATCGTGTAAAAGGGGAAGTTACTGTTCATCATCTTCCTCCTGCGAAAACACTTGTGCATTGATGTTGAAGACCCCTTCAGTATTTTTCCATTGTGGGCCATGAAGTACCACCATTCTTCACCCAAGGGGTGGCACCTGAGAACATACAAGCTCCTAAATAAATTTAAGGTGAGTGGGACACCTCGGAGGTGGCCTAAGGAAAGAACACTGATGATGGTCCTAATGGTGTTGGAAACTAGATGGCTAATGTTGATGTTGTAGTGGTTCATTCTCTTAAAGACTATAGGATGTGAAGCAGAGACTAGCCTATAACTGGTGATCATGAATACGGATCTTGCCCTCACTAGTAGTCAACGACCTATCATCGACCTCGGGGACCCTGACCCCAAATTGGCTAGAGATGTAGTATTGTTGACACAATTTCTCTACATTGGTAGGTCTGAAAATACAATCTAGCTTAGACCTCTTCCCCATAATGGCAGTAGTTGTCACTATGGCCATGACTCTAGTGATCATAGCTCCTTCTTTTTCATCCTTAGAGACCTCCTTATAAGCCTCCTTAGTAGTGTGACTTTTGGCTTTGCCCCATTCAGCCCTCGACTGACTACTACTCATCTCACCCTTATTTGTAGTGAAATAGAAGACTCATCTCACTTGGCCTCGGCTACTCTTACCCTTCTCTGTAAGTCCTCCACCTTTGGAGATCAGACAAAGCTCTCAAAGTTTGACTCAAACCCATGGGAGTAGGAAAAATTCTTAGTTGGGGTAGACCACAATGGGAGCTCATTTTCCTCTCAGCCTAAATCAGAATACATGATAGGAAGGACGAGGACTTACTGAAGCATTTGAAGAAAAATAAAAGCTTCAGAGAACAAATATTGAAGGTAGGCCAAGGGGATTTGAAAGCTTTCAATTAGTGCTTAAGCATCAAATGATGGATCTCTTCGCCCCTCAAGTGCTCTTTCTAAAGGAAATTCAACAACCATGATTTATCTTATTGAACTTCCACGATCACACCTTATTGAACTTCCTTGAACATGGGCGCCAGATAGCGAAAGCCTTAGGAGCTGAAACTAGGCTAAATAGATGAAGCACATGGAACCTAGCACTGGAATGATATGGCCCACTTAAAAGAACATTGGCTACTTCCTTCGCTTGACGTGAAGCTCATATCATACTAACAACCTTTGTCTCATCCTTGGCCTCAAAAGTGGGGGCATGTGATGTGGTGATAATTGGCTATCTAATCATCGCTTAACACATTGAATATTTAGGGGATAACTTCATCATTATACATGCCTCAAAGGGCAATCTTGGTAATTCCTCTATTATGCCTTAATGAGGGGTCATAATTGTAGGTGTTATGACCTTGGCCATGCTCTTAGGTTCATTAATGCCAGGCCATAAGGTCATTGTCTTAATAGCACTGGCCTTTTGGCAGCCTAATGTGTGAAGTTACAGAGAGCCCATAACACAACCTTTGGAGGAAACCTCACCTATTAGTATGGTCCACAAATCACAGGTAATCTTCTTACGCACTCTTGTTTTCTTACTTGCTCCTATTCTCCTCTCACCTAGGAAACTCGGATCTCTTGAGACATTGGTTGACTTAATTGTCGAAGTCCTTGCACCCGAGACCATACCCCAGAGCCTATAGCACCTTTTTGTGCTGATAAGTGGGACCCTCAACTATATAGCATTGCAGAAATTCGAAGATTGCCCTCATTGTAAACTTCAGAAGTATCAAAAACATAGTTGGTTAACCAACCTTAGAGACCAAATGGCTAAAGTTGGCTTTGATTCTTGGGCTTTCCTATACTTTAATTGAGTTAAAAATGTGAGAAATTATGTTTGGAAGCCTAAGAGATTAATACCCAAGCATTTGGAATGAAAATCTCTTAATCTAAGGTTGGAGTTGTTTAAATAGTCAACTATTATGGTATGTAAATGATTAATAAGAGAAATTAGTCTTCCAATAAGAGAAAGCAATCAATTAATTTGAAAGCAGTAACTATTTTGCATAGTAAAAGTTGTGAATAGAGAGTAATCAACTCCCTAGAAAAGTATAGTTGACTACCCTTGACAACAGAGAGCATAATCACTGCATAGTTGACTACACTTGAACCTAGAGTCTACTAACCTTAATAGCAGCAATCTGGGAGTATTGTTGTTGACTAATAGTTATATTTGTTGACCAACACTCGAAGGAAAAACTTCTTACATGACTTTTGTTTGACTACTTGTGATAATGACTATATTTTCCGTTGGGAAATGGTTCAAACAAGTTTGGAAATATTTTGAATTTGTACCAACAGAGGATTAATGAGCTCCAACATCTACATAATGGTTAAAAATGACTATATGACTATTTTCTTGAGCCTATAAAAATCCATGACAAGAATAATGGAAGGGTGTCAATGTACATTTCAAAGGGTTTTGGCAAAGAATATGAGTGAGAACCATATGCTATCAAGAGAGTCCATATATCGATTTCCATATGAGCTAAAATAGAGAAAACCATTATGCTTCAAAGTTGAAGAAAGCCCTATTTTAGCCCCAACTTTGATACCACTTGTTGGGACCAATGGCCTTACCCAAGAGGGGTGGATTGGGGAGAACTTTAAAAATTTGAATATCTTGAATCCAAATCTGAATTCCAAGTAAAGCTCAAAACCCTTCCCCTCAAACAATACCTAAGTCGTTTTGACAATCAAGATGCAGCAAAATTTTTAGGTTATGTTAGTTTTTCAACTATTAATCAAAATGTACTTTTTGATCAACTTAACTATTGAACTAGAAAACCTACAGTTGCAAAACAAATAGACAATATCGTAGCAAGAGCTACAAGGGGTTAGTAATCAACAATTGAGAACAATAATAACAAGGTTTACTAACAAGTAGTTGATGGTAGCTAATAAATTAATTATACAATTAAGAAATGTAGCATGCTACCTAGTTAGTGGTTTTATAGTTAATGAAAGAGTAATACATTGAAAACAAATAACCATAGAAAAGTAAAGTAGCATCCAGAAATGAATGAACAACATCATTATAAATGGTAGTTGCACTTGGTGGTGTGTGCCATAGTAGCTGGAGAGAGAGAGAGAGAACCACAAACAATTGTAGAAAAGAAGGCTTGCTACAAAGTGATAGTTGAGGTATGCACCAGCTATCCAATCTACAATCAACTTGAGATTCAAGTAGTGGTCAACTGCTATTGGAATCTCAAGGGTAAATCCAACTACTAAAATGCAAATGTTGTTAAATAGTAAATAGACAATAAAGATAAAACAACATAATAATATATGTAAAGTAGTTAATAAGAGTTGGTGCTGTCAGTGGGGTTAAAATTGTTAGTAGCTCTATATCTGCACTCAGAGAACTTGGGTGACTATTGTTATAAGCAATTGACTAATAAGTCTTAGAAGTTGACCACTTATTAGTGGTTATCAACTACTTTGTGCAACCCTACTAGGTTTTGGGGTTTCTTGAGTCTTCTCCATCATTTTAAGTGTTTTCTTATCAAGAAATTCATCAAATGACCTCAAGAGAAAGTGAAAATGTTCAAATATGCAAAGGGAAATCCACTCCAGGCATGGTTAAGATTAAGAAGGTTCATTATCTAAGAGGATTAGATGAGGAATTTCAAAGGATCGACTATTAAAGTAATTAAGCCTAAAAAGCACTAGCTACGATGAACAAATCTTCTCTTAATTGGAGAGAAACATGTCATTTTCCTATGTAATAGGCAAGAATGTAGTTAGCCATTATTAATTTATGAACCACTGTTGAAGCTTCATGTGAAGTACTCCTAGTTTATGAGCCAAGCACTAAACAATCTTACTCAAATGAAGACCCTAGTTTAAGGACCAAGTCAAGTGACTTGGAAGTGTGCACAAAAATGTGAACTCAAATGTGCTCAAGTTGAGAGTGTTTGACCAAATGTGCTCAAGTCAAGTGACTTGGAAGTGTGCACAACAATTTTAATCCAAAAATGTGAATTCAATGAAGACCCTTGAGAGTGTTTGACCAAATGTGCTCAAATTCATGAGGTATATGGTCATCCCCCACATGACTTAAGGGGAATTCAAATAGTGTACCTTGAGCCTTTTAATGATCACTTATTTTGTTTGGATGTGCATAAATGTTTGAATGATCATTTTGTGAATATTGTTAAGCTCAAATCAATAAATATTTCAGGAAGATTTTTTTAGATATGACATCACTCCCTTATCTTTTGACGATATCTAAACTCATATCCTAATCCACTATGTATTTTTGAATGATTATTATGCATATTCTTTGGAAATGGGAACAAATGAAAAAAAGCCATAAGTGCCTAAATATACTACGAGGCACTTACTTCGGGGATATAAATACAACTCAACTCTAAGATAAGCATATAAAATGCTTAATTCTAGCCAAGCAACTATTCTTGGTTGAAGTACTTAGTTGGAGTCATCTCTATAAGAATGAGTTTATTTATTTGCCATTTGACAAATTGTATTCCTATTTCTCTCGTGTTGATGTTCACATATGCTTTAATTGTTTCTATTTTGAAAAGGTTTGTTGATTAAGAGAAATGAAAAGATTTTGAAATGCCTAGAAAATAAGGGGGCATTCTAAATTTCTAATTAATAAGGGGGAATAAATCCACTATCACCCAAAACAATGTAAGAAGTGCTTGTTTTAGCTAACCCATATATGCTTGGCATATCTATCTCCAATTAGTATTTTTTGCAACTATTTTCTTTCATTAACTAAATGTTATTTTTATGAGTTTTGATGTGAAGAGAGAAGAAAATTAGTTTATTTTGAGAAAGGCATTCATAACAGGGAAGCTTGAATTCTCTAATCCCCTTTAGGGCTCTATTTTTCCCTTTTAAGTATTGTATGCAACTTTTAGTTGATCAAAATTGAGACAAAAGAGAATTCTGAATAAATTGGAGAAGAAATCCATCATCTACATTCATCTCCATGCTTTTCATTTGGGTTGCAAGATCAACCATGTGAAGTATTATGTTCTCTCACACTACCCGCACTGTCATACTTCGAATTTATTAATTCTATCATCAATTCACTACTAATCGCTTTGGTAGAGCTAGAAAACTTCTCCTAAATCCTAGCCATATATTTCTTGATGACGGTTTCATCTAGGATACCGCCTCTAATATTCTTTAAAATTGTCCATTTCGTTATCATTAAACATATATGATTGACTCTCACCTAGTCTTCATGTTCATCTTTCTCCTATTTTTTACTCTAATCAATGGATTTTGGAGGTTCATCCTCTAACGGGACAAAATTGATAATGAGAATGGCCAAGATTATGTTTGATCCACTCAAAGTTTTAATGCTGGACAAATAGTTAAGAATTGTAGCAGTATTCAAGGTTGAAAGAAAATGAAAAACATTCTCACTACCATGGTTTTTAAAACTGGACTAGATCGGACAGTCAGACTGGAAAAATCGAGATTCGTCATCGTTTTCCCTAAAAACCGGATTTCCCCCCAAAACCGTTGATTTTGGTCAGCGAACCGCTAAACGGGGCGATTAACCGTTCGAACAGTTTTGATTATTTTTTATTTTTTTGAAATTTTTTTATTTTTTTATCAAAACGGGCTGAGTGTTTGGTTCGAATGGTCGGACCGGTCGACCCGGTAACTGGACCCCTGACCAGTTTGGGTTTTAAAAACCATGCTCACTACTTTGCATCTCAATTCCCTATGCATGTTAAGCCAAAATCATTCCATTAAGATGCATAATATCAACCAGACAAAATTAAGAAAGATTAGTGGATTTACTTCGATGAGAAGGGATGATGTATTATTGCATTCTCACATTTGGTAAAAAATGCAACATATAAATGTACACATACTCTCTCTCTCTCTCTCTCTCCCCCCCCCCCTCCCCTTATTGTGACAAAAAATCACAACTAGACTGATCAATATGAACATCATAGATTTCAAAGAATTTACTCCTTTGGGCTTAAATATTCCTAGTTATCTATAGCATTCTTATCAATCATCTTGTCCCATTGGATTGCATAAAATAATGACCCACCTTGATGCAACACATTGCAACTTGTCTATATTCAAATAAATGAGTAATTATTAATCACTTGAACGTCATCCAAAATTTCAAAATATGACCACTTTGGCAATTACAAGATTAATCCAATATGAATGGTTTCAAATTGGTCTCATAATAATCAAAAGTATAATGAGGCAAATTGTCATATATCATGTAAATAATTATTTACATTGAGAAATATTAAGCAAAATAGAATAATAGCAATGATAAATCATGGTCAATACATGATAAATCCACTGATTGTGAGAAAAAGTTTGGGTCAAAAATAGTTTCAAATAGCCCCTGAACCAATCAATCAAAGATTCATGTTCTATATAACTGAAGTTGAATTGTAGGCTTTTAATCAGAATTAGAAAGTACATGGAACCTGATGTACCAATTTCTGGTCATGTATCAGTTTTTTTTTTGGCTAAGTACCTTGTCATTTCGTCTGCTCCCTAGTGGCCGATGAATCAGAGGCTGAAGTGGAGCTCCCTAGTGTAGCGCGACCCGGCTGTTGCTCCCTACAAGAGATGATCTGCTCATCTTTGTGGATGAAGGGCCTGGTTGATCTGCAAGAACTGAATTAGAGAACCCGGGGGTGTTTACCCGACGAGATCACTCCGATGGCTAAGTTAGCACTTAGTAGTGAGCTGAAAATGATATTAGAGAATGAGAGAGCTAGAGAGTAGAGATTACCCCTCTCCTCCCTCGCCCCTGGGGGGTGAGGCCTTTATATACTAGAGTCCTCGTGGGTTTGGTGGAGCAGTTCCTGGATTCCCGTTGTGATGGGATCTATTTCCGTGCTAGGTGGGGATAACGCCACCAACCGGTAAGGTTGCCCATTTTTGCCTGAATCGGGGAGTGGGTGAGCTAATATAGTCGTTACAAGTCATAATCCCGTAAAATGTGAAGTACGGTGGTGAGCTCCTCGGGATCGTCATGCGGTGGTCGGTTTGACTAGGAAGCGGGCTGCCTGTAAGGTGCCAGGCTGCATGGTGGCGAGCTGCTTGTGAGGTGCCGAGCTGTCTGTAAGTGCCAGGCTGCTTGGTGGCGAGTTGCCTGTGAAGTGGCGAGCTGTCTGTAAGTGCCAGACTACTTGGTGGCGAGCTGCCTGTGAGGTCCCGAGCTATAAGTGCTAGGCTACTTGGTGGTGAGCTGCCTATGAAGTGGCGAGATGCCTATAAAGTGGTGAGTTGTCTATAAGTGCCAGGCTACTTGGTGGCGAGCTGTCTGTGAAATGTCGGGCTGCACCTATTTGTCATGAAGTGCCAGGTGTCATAATGTCATTGGAGGGCCAAATCCGCCCTCATCAGAACCCACATATATAGATTCAGGAGGTCATAAAACCTAGAATACAAAATTTCATCAAAATCCAATATTTATAGGGACATGAACCGGCTGATCAAACTTTCAAGTATAGGTGAACTGACTTGGTCAAGTTAACACAGCGGGTGATGTTTTATCCAAAAATCATGGTGGGTGACTCGATCCAACTTGCCGGGTCAACCCAGTCACTCAAACCAAGTCTATTCCAAAGAAAACTAGGACAAGCTATTAATGTTTGGGTTGACTCTCTAACTTGTCATCTTCCTTGCCCGTTTTGGGCTTGAAAACTTGAATGATAGTAGCATCTGGGCTGCTCTATACCGGCCATCTCAAGCCACCATCTAGTCAGAAAATTGGTCATAAACGGATGGTGACGAAAAATTGACCACCCCTTCCATTTACCTCAATCCGGCCAAATCATTGGAAAATTTATGGCCCGTTTGGTTTGCAGAAATAGGGGTCTGTAATCGGAATTGGAATGGGCTATTCCGGTTCCAACTGTTTGGTTGGGTGGAATTGGAATCCCATTCCCATTCCTACTGGAATGGCATTCCCCTATTTGAGGGAATGGCCATTCCCTATCCCTCCCTTGGGAATGAAATTCCATTCCTACTGATTTTAATTCCCATTTCCATTTTTATCTGAACCAAACAGATTATGGGAATGGATCATTCTGATTCCAATTACAGAGGATTTTGATTCCAATTCCGACTATGAACCAAACGGACCCTTATATCTGAATTTTTTTCTTCACACAATGGTTAAGCAACCATGCTGTAATACCAATTGTAAACATTATAAAGGATCTTGCATCCAATTGTATAAGGAAAAACAAGCTTAAGCTTACATAAACTAGAGGGACCCGAGAATGCATTCTAGCCTTGCACCGATGACTTGAGACAATTGTTGGGATTGTGTTCTCTCTTTCTCTCTCTCTAACTTGATGAGAGAGCTTTTTTGATGGCCATATGGATTGAGCACGAGATTGGGGACCCCTATATATGGAAGCTCTTCCATGAGCTGTTACCTTCACATCAAGGTAACAACTCAAGACGTGCTGTGAACGGCAACCATTTCCACCATTAAATGGTCATTTGCAAGATCATTAACGGCTATAATGAATGGTTGTCATTATTGAATGGCTCTTTGCAAGGCCATTACACAAAAAAAATCCAAGTCCAAGCATTTCTTTTTCTTTTACTTCTAACAATATGCTATAGAACATTTTAGCAATGTATTCGAGAAATTTAAGGCACTCTCTAAAGATTTCATGTAGATGGGTTTGAAAATGTGTGGGAGAGGAGAGCATAATCAATATAAGTATGGGTTTCAAGAGAATGATTCATTATAAGAAAATGGTAGCTCTCCTTGCGTTGATGGCATACACAAGGATGTCTATAACAAAAATGCCAATTTTGAACAAGGTGTAAAAATGAAACATGTGAAATGATTTAAAAACAAGGTGATATATACCATGCTTTCTTTAAAAGAGGCAAATGACTGCTTTCGAAAAAAGCAATATCAAAGAAAGAAAAACGTAAGAATATCCAAGATAAAGAATTCTCTACATAGGCGTTTTTTTAATTACTTTCATAGTTTATTTTAATAAAATTTAATTACAGTTTTTATAATTTAGGAATCTAGAGGTGGGGAATATTTGAATCATGTGCCTAAGGGGAAGAAGACAAGGGCACAAGAATTTAATCTGCCTCTCTAATATTCACCAGTATTAAGGTTTGGTATTGAAAATTTGGGTCATTTAATAGAACACCCCCTATAATTTTACAGATTTTACTTAAACCTATCTTATAGTTTTTATTTTATTAAATACCCCTATAGTTTGCAACCTGTTTACTTAATCAATCTATAACTAAGATAGTATTTGTTTTGCCATTTGAAAATACTAATATGATAATCTAAACTGAATGGAAAATGTTCAAGGGCATTGACCCATGATTCTTTATTCCAAAAGTACCTCTAACACTTTTTCGACAAAATTGACCAAATAAAGCCAATTAGAGTGGTTGTTCATGTTTTATGGGGCAGAAATGACATTTCTATTTTTAGTTTTTTTATTAAATTTATTCAAATGGACATTTGGGTCAAAACTGTCATTCTCGTTGGCATTTAATAGAAGGTCGATTAAGTAAATCAATTGCAAATGGGGTGTTTTAGTAAAAAGCAAACTATAGAGTAGCTTTAAGTATATCTATGGAATTATATGGGTGTTTTAGTAAATAACCCTAAAATTTGATATTTTTTGTACTAAAATTCTCATACTATAAGAAACAAGGCATGGGAAAATAGTGAGACTGCTAAAGATAAATGTGATTAAGAGAGCCACACTCTAGATCATTTGCAAATAAGTTATTGTCCGCATGTTTTGAATTTTGGCATACTCAATATAGATTTGCAATATAGTTATACCATACCATTAGGGATGACACTTTGTACCCTACACAATAGGTACTCGCCCCAATGAGATTTTTTTTTTTGCTTGAAAAAACAAATTTTAGGGTGGAAAATGGGTTTTGGGGGTCAGTACAAGGCAAGTCTACCCCTGAAACAGGTCAAAACCCAAAACTTTGTCGTGTATTTCGAGGATAAAGACTCCGACAATCAAATTATTTGGGACTTGAAAAGGCCAAGGTTTCGAATGAGAGTTTAGGAGGGAAATTTTCCCCGTCCCTGGGTACTCGGGCTCTCCGACCTGGTGGAGTTGGGTATGGAGAGTGCTTTGATAGGGTCAGGGTCGGAGATGGGGTTAAAATTGAATCTCCGATTGGGTTTGGTGACGGGGATGGGGAATGCAATCCCTGCCCTGTCCCGACCCTAATTAATATATATATATATATATATATATATATATATATATATATATATAATTTATATTATAATTACACAAATAACAAAAACTAAAAAATGTAACAGACAAAAACTTAAAACTCTCGACTCTTGAGAGTTTCTTAACTCTCTTCTACTACCTAAACTAATTAACTCGACACTTGATAGGCAAAGAAGAAAGAACAGAGGGTAGTGCCTAAAACTCAAAACCCTACCCTTCTTTAGTTCTTCATCTATCCCAATGTCTTCAGTATCAATAGTTGTCGTTGGTACTCTCTCTCTCTCTCTAAGTCTCTCTTTCTTTCAACTCAGCGCTCATAAGTCATAGATTTGAAACTTTGTAACTCATGTGAATCAATGTGCATCTCAGTTGTAGATTTGAGATGGAGGAGCTTTTCTTTCCCTGATAGGGAATTCAAAAGCAGTCAAGGATTCGGGTCTTTGATGGGGAATTCATCCCTAGTAGGGTCGAGGATGAAAGAGCATTTTTTTCCCCGATGGGGATCGGGGACGGGGGATGGGGGATGATTTGGAAATCGGGGTCGGGAATGGGAAATGTAACCCCTGCCCCGTTGCCATTCCTAAGGAGAATAAGAGCAAATATGAATAGTGTTATTGATAAAAAAAGAGAGCAAATAAGAGTAGTGAAGTGCATAAGAAGGTATTTTGTCTAAGGTCAAGGGCCATAAGCTCTCTATAATGGCTAAGCATTAACCTGTCATAGACATGGGATCTGCTCCTCACATAGGGCGCCTCACAACTACCTCACAGACATATCTTACTGTGCATTGAGAACATCTCCCGTAAATAATAACACATAAATACGAGAAATGTTCTCAATGTACAATGCGATGTGCCTACGAGGTCGAGGAGCAGATCTGTTCTCGAGATCATAATGCCTGCCATTAAGGTGAGAAAGAAAATGATAGAATTGCCCTTTAAGGTCTATATTATGCCAATAATACCCTTGGCATTCCACGTGTCCAAATATGAGTGGAGATATGAACTTTTGCTACATAAATCCTTAATCTCAATCTCGCCAAACTTAACTGGCCAGACTTGAGACCTTTCTTGGGATTGAGATTATTCAATGGGTTTAGGTCACATTTTTTTATAGACCCCCTAACCCTAATCCGAGCCTCATGTGGTCGAAAATCTTAAGTCGGGCAACCCGCCTTTGCAGACCCTTCGGGGGTTATGGGCTAGGAAAATAGGACACCCAGATGGTGATTACTCGAACACCATCTATTCTGAGTGTCGGAGAGAGTGAATTGAATTGACAGACTCCCTCCCTGAGCACGCGCCACGCATTCCAACTTGATCACAGAAAGGCGAGGGATCAACCACTGGAACAGCAGCAGCCATTTTTTTTTCCTGTTTGTATTTGGCCGAGCTGACTCAATCAAGTCTGTCAAGTTCGTATGAAATCCCTACAGCAATCGACCAGGAAATAGGTAATCTTCTAACAAGAGTCGTTATCGTAGGTATACTGGGCTGAGCTTGTTTTCTGAAAACACCAATTTATGCCAAATCACACTGGAACACAGGGTTTGCTCCTTTTTATTGCCTTGGCATAGATGTTTCTCGATATTCCATCCCTAGTAAGAGGATCTTGACTTACTCCAATAGAGTTCTGGATCAAGTCGAGTTTTTGGATTTTGGAAGTGTTTGGAGGTGGGGGTGGAAAGGGTGAAGGCGGGATTTTCGAAGGTGTTGTGAGCAGAAGAAGATTGGTGTTTGATTATGGAAGACATAGAAGATTTGTTAGTTGGAAGTGGAGGAGCTCCACCTGGCTTTCGCTTGCCATTGACGGCCGTGGGAATGAAGCCCAGGAGGAACAAGCCCAATAACCATGCCAGCAAAGAGCAGAACATTAAACTTCAAGGCCTCTCACCCACTTCCTCACCTGAAGTACCAGGCACCCAGGTTCCCAAGTTCTGTCAATCTTGATCAATTGTTTTCTTGAAATTTTCTGTATGCTTATCTCTGATATTCTTGATGTCGCAGACTATTTACATGAAAACTTTTGGGTGCTCACATAACCAGGCAAGTCTTCCCTTTCATCCATTTGTTCTTCCCTTCTTTTGTTACCGCATGCTTGTTTGTGGGTTCATGCATCATGCTCCTTCAGTTCATGAATCATAATTTTCAAGCATTTTTGACGGAAGAACTCAGGAAAGAAAGAAGCATATGTAGATATTTAAGAAGAGATCAAGCTCTAATAAAATTTCTGACTCCAACCTCAACAATGCAATATAGATGTCAAAATGCGAGCACATTTATCAAACTTTTAGCATTTATATGCCCTCCAACTTTAGTGGGTGGCTTCTCAATCTTGGATCCAATTGGGTATTATGGTATAAAAAATGAGGTAATACTGGGAGGGGGGGTGGTGGTCTGGGACCCCTTTCTCACTTGAAGATCTCGTTGCAAAGCTCCGTAGAAAATGGGGCCTGTTGGTGGCTTTGGAAGTGAACTCGTGAATAGGGCTTCGCTGTCCTGTTTGCCGTCAGAGCAGGAGGTCTACTGAATTCTTAGAGAATGGTATGAAGGGCTGGTGGTTGAAGGTTTTAAACTCTGGGTGGGAATCGAGCACTGATTTGTGCTGGATTAGGGTGATTGGGTTGCTGCTTCATCTGTGGTGTTTAGCGGTGATTCAAACAATTCGTGAGATTTGCAGAGGTTATATCTAGGTTGATAACACTAAAGTTGAAATGGAGGGTTGCGACTGGGTTTGAATGGAGGCTTCAGTGGAGGGGTGTCTTGCCATCAACTGTCAGCATTGTTTCTAGTGGAGTAGTGTATGTTGTGGCAGTGTAGCCGAAATTTTGCTTGGGGTGGTTCCATTGTGGGAAGACATTTTATTTTTGATCAATAACTCTAAAAAATTTCATTAATTAAGAAGCTTTAATATACAACAAGAAGTTACAAAGAAATCAGCACAGAAGCTGACCCAAGACAGAATTACTAAAGTGCCCAAAACATCTCTCTTCTTTGAACCCCTTGCTTTGCTAAGCTATCAGCCAATCTGTTGGCTGATCTCCTAACCCAACCCACCTGAATAGACATATTTCTAGACATCCATTTGAACCTTCTGAATCATTCCTCAGCTGCTAGGTCACTCCTTCCCCTTTTTGCAACCATTTTATCAGAGTTTTTGAGTCTCCCTCGATGATCAGTCAACTAATCCCCAGCTCTTTGGCCTTCTCAACCCCATATACTGCAGCTAGAAACTCTGCCCTAGCTACATCACCCTCCTCCACAGGACCGGAGAACAACGCAAAAATGGAGCCATTTTCATTTCGAATGGCCCCCCAATACCTGAAGGGCCTGGATTACCCACACAACTCCCATCGAAATTCAACTTCATCCAACCCTCTGTTGGAGGGGACCATGTTTCATAAATCTGTTGCCTCATAGTTGATGAAGCAACACTAAGTCCCCAAACCCTGAAGAAGTCTTCAACTTTAAAATTTGAGAACTGCTTTAAGCTTTTTACCCAATGTTCCACCCTCAATGTTATTGTTTCCACAAGAGCTTCCTTGCATTTTTCCTTACTTTCAAATATTCTATCATTTCTTTCCTCCCAAATAGTTCAAAGTATTGCTGCTCTAGTGCACCTCCAGAGAATCCTTCCCCTCCTTGTCTTACCACTGCAACTATTAGGGTTGAATAAACCATCCAACCGGTCAGGAGAAGACCACCTGCACCCAAAAAGAGAAGTAAACCAATTCCAAATGAAGCAACAAAGGGGCAAGATAAAAAAAAGGTGGATAGTAGTCTCACCATTCAACTTACACAGGACACACCAGTTAGGGGACAAGCACCTATTTGGCCTCTTCCTTTGAAGTACATCAAATGTATTAATACAACCATGAAAGACTTCCCAACAAAAAGCACTGATTATAGGGGGAATAGGATGGCACCAAATTCTTTGACTGGAAACTGAAGAGAAGACTGTGTGGCAATCATCGAATGAAAAAGGATTTACAAGAAAAAGATCCATTCGGATTAGGACCCCAAATTCTAGAATCTGACCCACCTTCCCCCAAAAAAACTGAATTCAGCAAACCTAACAACTCAGAGACTGCAAGCAGTTCAGATTCTCTAAGATTCCTATTAAAACCAAGGTTCCAATTCAATCTTGGCAAGTGAGAATGATGGTTTAGGAAATCAGAAATAGGCATTCCCTTGAACCTAGACAGATCATAAAGAGAAGGAAATTTCTCCCCTAAAGGAGTATCCCCAATCCACAAATCCTCCCAGAATCTGATTTTACTACCAGAATACAAATCATACCTGATGAGATTAAGGAACATAGGGAGGATATCATGAATAGCCTTCTAGGGAGCAGCCAAGTTAGCCCTACATAGACAACCAGCATCCCATCCGTTGCATGACCTACCATGAATGCTTGCAACCACTTTGTGCCATAATTTCTCATTTTCATTTAGAAACCTCTAGGGCCATTTGCCCAGCAAAGCCTGATTCTTCATTCTAACATTACCAATACCCAAACCCCCTTTCTCTTTCAATTTATTCACCTTCTCCCATCTAACCAAATGATCATTCTTTTTTTTCCCCTGGCTCCCATAGAAAACCCCTCATGATTTTTTCAACTTTCCTCACTATCCTTTATGGCATCCTAAACATTGACATATAATACATTGGGAGATTTGCTAAAGTGGATTTAATTAGTGTTATTCTCCCCCCAATGAAATATAATTTCTTTTCCATGCCACCAATCTTTTCTCTATGCTTTCCACCACCGGAGCCAAAAAACTAGCAGATCTAGGATTATCTCTAAGGGGTAAACCCAAATATTTCATTGGCCACTCACCTTTCTCACAACCTAAGGAGCTTGCTAGAAACATTTACACCTAGATTTTTGTCTCTGGTAAATTTCCTCTTTCCTTAATACTTCTTCCAGCTCACACTTCAGCCTCCACCTTTCCTTCCTTTCCTCCCCACAAAGAATTCTAAGTGCTTCCTTCTTATCCAACTCCTCTACCCTTGAGGTAATTTTTTTCCTTAGACTCCACCTTTCCAAAGAGATCTTTATTCCAATCTTTTATCTTCTCCTTTAACCTCTTTAACCTCCTCAATAAACTAACACCTCTCCTTGAGCCCTTGCAACCAAGATTTAACCCTCTCCACAAAGGTGCGGTCTTCCAACCACATGTTTTCAAATCTAAATTGTGAAGAGTCACTGTATGAAGTTTCTTGTGCTAGGTAGATAAGGCAGTGATTAGAGGTAGTTCTAGGCAAAGCTCGAGAAACTAAGCTCTCCTACATAACTTCCTAATCTATTGAAAAGGAAATCTATCTAGTTTGGAGCAAATCAGCGAGACTTGAAAATTCAATCCCCTTGCACCCCGAATACTCCTAATCCATCTCTTGTCTATCTCCTAAAGTTTTGTTTCTCAAAATAACACCACATCTGACTTCTCCTTTTTGAGGGTTTCTCTTATCAGCCTTATTTTCCTTGCACTCCCTAGTCCTCTCACATTCCAACTTAAGATCTTCATTCTAAATCAAACTTAAAGTCCAATGTTCTAAACCTTGACTAAGAACCTTCCACTCTTTTCCCTCTCCTCTTTCTCTCTTCCTTATCAAAGTCTATCTCACTAACCAATTTGTTCACTTCACTCATTTTTCTCTTCCTTTGTCCCTCCCTTTATCCTTCATTGAGACACCTTCACCCCTAAAAGCTTCTTATATTTCTAGACAGCAAGGGTATTTGTGTAACATTGCAAGTTTAGAGGGCTTATATTTGGGGACATAGCATACTGAAGTGGATAGGCATTTTGTTCGAGGAAAGGTGGCTGTTGGAGAAATCTGCATACCCTATGTTTAGACAGGAGGTAGTTTGCAAACATCTCAGCTAAAGCAATTTGTAAAATACAATTAACTAGTGTTCTGGGCAAGTTGGGAATAATAGATATATAAATTATCTTGAGGGGTATTCATAAAAAAAGCAGCTTGTGTTATGGGCCCGTGAATAGGATCTCGTCACGGGGAAAACCTCATGTTTTCCTTAGTTCCTCCCTGCTCTTGATGAACCTATCTTGGCTGCCCTAATGGTGATTTGTCCAAGAGATCACCTAACTCTCCTTACTCTCTTCTTGATTGAAATTTTCGATGCCTTTGTTGAATAATATCAACTCCTTAAATAGGAGATTACAAGAGATAAGAATCCTACTTTTAGGAAGACTCCTTACTAATTAGGAAGACTCCCTACTAATCTATCCTACCGAACTGATAAGATAAGATAAGACTCCCTTAATCTATCTTATTGAACTGATAAGATAAGATAAGACTCCTACTAATCCCTGCTACTGGAAGCAGATAAGGTAAGAATACTGAATAGATAAGATAGGATGAGAACACTAAATTGTTGCTGCTGAGAACACTAAATTACTGCTGCTGGTGCACTAAATTATTGCTGCTGCTGCCGGCGCCCACATCATTGCTCCCCTTCTGGACTACGAGCTTGTCCTCAAGCTCGAATTCAGGATGGGTGTCTTGAAACACAGTAAAAGGAATCCTGGATAGGTGGAATGATTTTGCCCTTCTGGATCGGGTTCCAATGAAGAGGGTTCATCCTCAGATAGCTGTAGTGAGATACCAAAATTTGACCATGCGTAGCTGCATTCTTTGCCGCGGCCAACTGCAGCCTTAAGGTACTTCTAAGATGTCTTGAATTGTTGAGTACAAAGATTGTGAAGGCCAAGCTGGTGCCACTGAACCGCATCATCTGGATCCTCTTCTATTGCCTGCTTTAGCGTGTACAAAGCTCGCTCTTCCACTTTCGTCAAATCATTATGTCCAGTTCCAAACGTTGCTGCAATTTCATGCTGAGCCTTGTGAACCATGGCAAGTCCTGCCCATGCTATCCGAAGCTCAATTGTTGCATAGTCTCCTTCTCTGAGTATTGAAGCCATTTCATTTGCAGCCCACGAAAGTTGTTCAGTGGGATCTTGAGACCTTTCTGCATCCTTGATACGATGAAGCGCAACATCATATCGAGTTGACATGCAATTAGGCTCCAGTTTTGCTGCCTTCTCCAGGCACCTTCCAACACTTCTATGATCACCAGCCAAATAGTATGCATTAGCAAGATTCACCTAGATATGTGCAGCCCTAGGATCTGATTTGACTGCAACTAACAAACACTCCTTTGCAACATTTGCAGCCGCAACATGAGGCATAAAAGCTCCTTCACCAGCACTTGCCCCAGCACCTACAACAACTTGAAGATATGCAATCCCAAGATTCTGCGACACCTCGACGACATCGGATTCCTGCTTAATCGGGACATTCTGGGTGTTGCTAACCTGCGCTAGGGCAACGACCTGCTGCTCGCCCGACGATTCTGCCACATCTGGTCGGCGGCCGGTTGTGGTTGCAGCCCCTTCCGGGTTCCTTTCCTTGCTGGAAAAGTACAACTCCATCAAGCGCTTTAATTCTCGGACGTCGTCCTTGATCTCACACACCTCTGTGCTGTTTTCCATGATCTTGAGCTCCAGATCTTGAACCCTAGTCTTCAACTGCTCAAGGTCACCCATGACGCCTTGCTCTGATACCAAATTGTTATGGGCCTGCGAATAGGATCTTGTCACGGGTCGGTCCACGGGGAAAACCTCCTGTTTTTCCTTGTTCCTCCCTACTCTTGATGAACCTATCTTGGCCACCCTAATGGTGATTTGTCCAAGAGATCACCTAACTCTCCTTACTCTCTTCTTGACTGAAATTTTGATGCCTTTATTGAATACTATCAGTTCCTTAAATAGGAGATTACAAGAGATAAGAGTCCTACTTTTAAGAAGGCTCCTTACTAATTAGGAAGACTCCCTACTAATCTATCCTACTGAATTGATAAGATAAGATAAGACTGAACTGATAAGATAAGATAAGACTCCCTTAATTTATCCTACTGAACTGAAGATAAGATAAGACTCCTACTAATCCCTGTTACTGAAAGCAGATAAGGTAAGAATACTGAATAGATAAGATAGGATGAGAACACTAAATTGTTGCTGCTGCTGCACTAAATTACTGCTGCTGCTGCCGGCGCCCACATCAGCTTGAGGGTAGAGTCTTAGAATAAGCATTTTATCTCGTAATCGGATGTAATATTGTAATTTTACTCCATCTATCTATTAATAATGTTAAAAGTGGGAGTGAGGTCTAGATGCTGGACTTTTTATTCACTAAAATACCCTATTTAAAGTGTGCCATTGAGAATTTCAGCAACCAGAGACTCACTAAATTACTGAATGATGATGCATGGACATTGATATTATTTTACCCAAAAATTTTATCAGATATAAAAAATACCCCTGAAATCGTTCCATTTTAAGTGTTGAATCTTTTCAGCATTTGACTTTCAACACCTATTTTAACAATTATAAAATTGCACCTCATCTTTACTTTTAGGAGATTTTTTTTTAAATGATAAGATCTAACTCTACACGGATTAAGAGTCCCATATTGGCAACAGCCCCATAAGCCTCTGATGACATGGTGAGGTTTTTTATAATTTGAAATATGCAGACGGCTGTCAGAGTTTTGTTGGTTTCTGAACCAACCTGCAGCGTCATTTTAAATGTTGAGCCAGTTCTTACTATAATTTTCCCTTTTCTTTTGAGTAATACAATCACAATTTATCTTTTATGCTTCCTTAGTAATGCATGTATCTGATCGACTGATCATTGCTGTTTTGTGTGTATGTTTATTGCATATAGTGAGAGTTGTTGCTCATTACATATTTAAGTTGCAAATTTAATTGTCATTCTGGATCTTTGCACTCATTTAGTGTCATTGTATCAGAGTGATAGCGAGTACATGGCTGGTCAGCTTGCAGCGTTTGGATATGTGTTGAGTGACAATCCTGAGGAGTCTGACCTCTGGCTGATAAATACGTGAGAATGATCTTTCATGTTTCAGTTTTTCTTTCACAATTAGTAGACATACTTTTCTGCACTCTAGTCTGTTCTCTTTGGATTTTTTTTTTTATTTTCTTACAAGTAAACTATCATGCCTTATACATGCCTTATAGGTGTTACCATACTGATGATTGACAATATAGGCATGATATTGGGATTTTGATGCTATACTCTAGCTCAGTTGTTTTATGCTACATTTTGTGATTTATTTTTTCAAGCATCAGATGGTCTAAGCTCAGTTGTTTTATACAACCTTTGGTGTGTGGGGGGGATCACCCTTTCTTGGTCCTTTTTCCTTCACTATTATAATCTAACCTCCATTAAAGATTGCTTGGTTTCCCATTGTGTTTCAGCCTCCAACAATGTGTTGCATTGAGATTTGGGATTAAGAAGGGATTTAAGGCATTCTGAAATGTCAGATGTCACTTCCATGTTTCCAATTTTAGAAGAAATCCACATTGACTCCTGTAGAGGTGGGGACAGTGAGGTTTAAAGTTGTAATTTTACTTCTTGTTTTTACATATTCTTCCACTTTTATTTTGTATTATACTTCTTGTATCTTAGAGACAGAATTGTCCTTTTACTTTTCATTAATATAAATACGTTCCTCTCAGTGTGGTAAAAAATGATCAGACACACCTCAAATCTGTTCATCTTCTCTTGTTTTGGACTGTACTGACATGGTATCAGAGCAAGTTCAATCCTCTTGCTATTGATCTCAGCCCTCTTGCTCTTCAGTTGAGCCTTGTTTTGGTCTCTCTCTCTCTCTTGCCCATTTACACTGGTATAGTATATCTTCTTGGTCTGTTTTGATTAGAACAAGGAGATTTGATTTTTCTGGGCTGGGATGCTATTCAGGAGATTTGATTTTTAAAGTGATAAGTATAATTTTGTTATTTATATACTGGATTTGAAAGCCAGCATGTGCAGGGGAAAGACTGCGTAAATCTGTCCTTCCCCAGACCCGCATTGGTGGGAGCCTCGTCCACTTGGCTGCCCTTTTTATTTGAAAGTCAGCATGTGGGAATGCAAATTGTAGAAGGAAGTGGGTTTCAAATCCCAAAATGAAGGAGTGGCCTCCAGTTTGGGGCCCAATTTATTTGGTTGAATGCTGTTTGTTCTTCAAGCCTTCATTTCTTTCATTCATTTCTTTTTTTGATACATTATACTGATTCCCAAACACCTCTCTACCTTGAAATGAAAAGATTGTTTCTATTTGATAGAGAAACATATGGTGTGTATGCATATAGACATGGGTGCATGTACACACGTATAGATGCCTGTATACTGTTAATTTCCGACTTATTTCGTTTCTAGTATGTGGCGTACCATTTAGATGGTAAATTAGCTGGTAGTTCACTTATACCTTAGCTGTAAATTTTCTCAGTATCTTGATCTTTCTTAGATCATTTCCTTGCATTTTAGATTTGGAAATTCCAATTTTCTTAAGAAAAATACTCAAAATTATTGATCTGGTTGAGTATTTTTCAGTATTATGAGAAAGAAAATGTAGTTAGTCTCTGATTTTGATCTTGGACATACATTCTTATAAGATGTTTTTTTGATGAATACATTCTTATAAGATGTTAATCCACATACTACAAACAGATGTACTGTAAAGTCTCCTAGTCAGTCTGCCATGGATACTTTAATTACAAGATGTAAGAATGCGAAAAAGCCATTGGTGGTGGCTGGATGTGTACCTCAAGGCAGTCGAGATCTAAAGGAATTACAAGGAGTTAGTATAGTTGGAGTTCAGCAAATTGATCGTGTGGTTGAAGTTGTAGAAGAGACTCTAAAAGGTCATGAAGTGCGACTTTTGAACCGCAAGGCATTGCCTGCACTTGACCTTCCTAAGGTATCTTAACATTTCATAACAATTATGACTATGTGCTTGTGAGTTGGAACTTGTGGCCATGCCATCTTTCCTTACGTTGTTTTATAGTTGGTGTTTCATTTATTCTTACATTTGGTTTTCTGTTTTCTTATTTGAGAGAGTTGTATTAATGTGGTTCTTCCAACAGGTGAGAAAGAACGAATTTATTGAGATTCTTCCCATTAATGTTGGTTGTTTAGGTGCTTGCACTTATTGCAAGACAAAGCATGCTCGTGGGCATTTAGGTAGTTATACTGTGGACAGCCTTGTAAGTACCTAAATAATAGACATGATAATTGCTTTAAAATTTCCGGTGAAGATTATTTCAAGCTTCAACACATGTTGCAGGTCGAGCGTGTGCGGACTGTTATAGCTGATGGAGTGAAGGAAATATGGCTAAGCAGTGAAGATACTGGAGCATATGGTAATTCATTACTGTTGTTTCTAATTGTTACTCTACTCTTTTTTTTTTCCTGGTAGCAAAAGTAGTTCTTGCTTCTGAACTATCTTAACATGGATTGGATTAAATAACAAGCAAATGCCAGGCTTAAATGATTTTCATAGATTTGATCCAGTGCACTGCCTTCTTCTTTGGGTGATATCATTTGGGGATGGCAGGTAGTGGTGGGCCCATATTCTTCTAGGAATTCCATCTCTCAAATTTGGTTCTCATCAACATCGCTTCAGTTTGGGCAATCTAAGATGGTCAGGCACAGGAAGAGAACCATGGACATATTATGGCTGTTTGTTCCGAGTCTACAAGGAATTCTACAAGGGCATAATTGATAGCTCCACTGCAAGTTTTGATTGAAGCTTTGATTATAGAGATATCTTTGAATGGAATTCAAGAGCAATTCTGGGCTGAATCAAAAACAATACCAACTATCTATGAACTTTTAGACACAGTGGGAGATATTAAAAGATGGTTAAGGAATTGAGAATAATATTGACAATTTACGTGGACCTATCTGAAGGGGGATTACGAGGGCTTGCCTATCACATTAAGGGGGGTGCTTGGCAAACTTGTAATGCAATCCATTCTTTTTCTCACAAATTAATTAATTTTCTGGTTACCAATAAAAAATAGAAGGTTTTCATGATTCTCCTGGCATTCTTCATATCTTATCCATTGTGTCTGTTACAGCTCCCAGACTTGGGTTTACTATGTTTACTTTTCTGTTTGATGAACATTTAAAGAGCATTATCTTTTTTTGATGAATAATAAAGCATTTCGTTAATTTTTTTTTTAAGATGGGTTTACAATTAATACAACATTTAGTTTTCCCAAGAAGTGTGAGATGCAGCCTCAAAAGTCAAAATAAATTACAGTGTAGCCCAGAAAAATTGACCCCTTTTCATCCCTTGCTTAGCTAGTAGCTCTGCCAGCCCATTTGCCGATCTTCTCTCCCACTGAATTCTGACTGTTATGTTGGTTCGGCTGATATGTTGTTATTCTCTTGTCTGGGCTGGGTATTAGAGTCTCTAGTTAATGGGCCTAATTGTATCTTGTGTTTTATTAGACTGGGTGTTCCATCACTAATGAGGGGCATCCTGGTCCTTTCATGTAAATTATGTATTACTCTTATATTAGTGAACAGTGCCGGCTGATGAACACATCAGACTCTCCTCTCTTCTTCTTCCTCTTCTTCTTCTTCTCAGCTCTCTCAACAGGTTCAGCTCGGCAAACATGGTATCAGAGCTCTAGGTCTGATCGTAGAACACCTCTCTCGCCTGGTTACAGCAGCTGTCTCGCACTTCTCTCTCTATCTTGGTACTGCAAGGAAACCCTAGGTCTGATCGTAGAACACAGCAGAACCTATACCTAGGGTTTCCCTTGGTTGTAGGGCCCAAGGGGAGTTAGTCCCAGTAGCTGATGCCCTAAGAGATACATAGAGCAAGGTGTAGCCATTCGGCTAAGTGAGATCTGTGTAAAACAGATCTAGAGGAGAGGACTGATTTCAGCAGTCCTAGAGCAGTTTGTGGGTGAAGGTTAACCTGCGATAGCTGTGATTGGTGTGTGGTAGAAGCCACAACAGCTAGGTCAGGGTTGCAACAACAGTGGCCAAACACAGCAAAGGTTTTTTTTTTCTGGCTTGGCACTTCAACTGTAAGTGGCAGCTTGCGACAGTAGTGAGTGGAGCAGTACAGCAGAGTGGGAAGGGTATTACAGCCCTAAAACAGACCCTCAGGTCTGAGATTACTGTGCTGCAAGGTCCGGAAGTCTGAAGAGGTTTCACATAACCTGTGTGACAGTTTTGGTACTCTTGCAAGTCGGAGAAGATGTCTTCCATATCTGGGGAAGTTTCTTCTAGAGATATTAGGACTAGTGGGAGGTCTCCTAATCTGGAGAACCCTAATTTGCACAGCCTACAGATAACAAGTGTGTTACTTGATTAATGCAACTTTAGGGAATGGTCTGTTTCGGCCATGCTATTTATCACATCCCGGGATCTTACAGGCTATTTGGATGGGTAGAAGAAAGAACCCGAAATAGGGAGTGCTGAATATGCTGTTTGGAGAAGAGAGAATGCTACAGTCATGTCCTGGCTGCTTGCTTCAATGACTCCCAGGGTAGCTAGGATGGTTCAACACTTCTCCACAACTACCAAGATATGGGAGAAGGTGTCTAAGACCTATGGGCAGAAAAAGAATAATGCCCGAATCTATAGACAGAATCAAGATATTGCTGCCCTGAAGCAGGGAGACATGAGTGTTGCTACATACTTTGCTACATTAGAAGGATTGTGGGAAGAGCTGGATCACCACCTCATCATAGACTGGGAGAATGCCAGAGATAAGGAGAAACACGACAAACAAGTTGAAGAGGGTAGAGCATTCAAATTTTTGGCTGGCCTAGATCCGGTATATGAGAACATAAGGTCCCAAATTCTGGGAAGAGATGAGATGCCTGATCTACATCATGTCTACTATCTTGTGAGAAATGAAGAGGTGAGAAGAAAGGAGATGCAAGTTGATGCCCAGACTAAACCAGTAGACTAGTCTATAGAACATTCAGCTCTCATTTCTACAAGCCAAAGGGGGAACAAGTTCTTTGACAAGAGACACCTGAGGTGTACTCACTGTGGGGGAGAAAAACATGTGAAAGAGAACTGTTGGGTTCTCTACCCTCATTTGAAACTAGCAGCATTGAGGAAAGAGAATAAGCATCAGAAGGGCCATTCGACAAATGGGAACCTAGCAACAAGTCACAGTGTAAGGAATGCAAGTTGACTTAGTGCATTCTGATGTTTGGGGTCTTTCTCCCATTGTTTTTGTGGATGGCTATCGATACTTTATCAGTTTTATTTACCACTATTCTCGATGCACATGGATCTACTTATTAAGGACACGAGATGAAGTGCCGCGGGTAACCATGGCATTTTGCAAAATGACTGAAACACAATTTGGCAAGAAAATCAAGCAATTCAGGTCAGATAATGCCGTTGAATATTTCGAAAAGATCCTTACACTTGTTTATGGAGGATGCGGGAATGATTCACCAGTCATCTTGTGCTAGTACCCCCAAACAGAATGGGGTTGCTGAGCACAAGAATAAACACTTATTGGAGACTGCACAAGCTTTATTATTTCAACACAAGGTTCCAAAAGTCTATTGGTCTCAGGCAATCCTCACTACATCATATCTGATAAACCAAATGCCATCTAAGGTCTTGGGAATGAAGATTCCATTTTTGGTTCTTTGCTCTCATCTCTCCGTTTTTTCTCTTCCACCGAGAGTCTTTGGGTGTGTATGTTTCATACATGTCAAAGATCCAAAGAAGACAAAACTGGATCCTCGAGCTACAAAGGGAATCTTCTTGGGTTATTCTCCTACTCAAAAGGGATACAAGTGTTATGATCTAGTCACCAAGAAAAGATATGTCACAAAAGATGTGGTGTTCTTTGTGTCTCAATCCTACTTTCAATCTTCCTCGAATCCTCTTTAGGGGGAGACTAGTAGGATGGAAGAGGACCCTCCGATTGATTCTTCTATTCCCCATTTCTTTGTGCCCCTCTTTGCCTCGGATCTTCCATCTTCTCCTCTTGATCCTCCTAGTTGTGGTATCCCAGATGAATCTAGTGAGGATCCAATTGGCCCAGCTACTACTAGTGATGTGGAAAATGTTACTAAAGCCTCCAACAGGCAGCAGAAAGATATCGGAGTTACCTACAATAGAAGGAAGAAGAGCCCTCCAACTCATGACAACAACCAATTGGACTTGGATCAACCTGTCTCAGTAACTCAAGGTAATCCTATCAATTCCTCTAACTTGGATCTTCCAATTGCACTTCGTAAATCTACTCGTTCTTGTACTATCAGATACCCTATTGCGGATTTTGTGTCTTACTCACACTTGTCCCCTAGTTATTGTTCTTTTGTGTCTGCTCTCTCTTTTGTGCATGTTCCTACTAGGTACTCTGAGGCTGTGTTTGACCCAAGGTGGAAAGAGGCCATGAATGAAGAAATGAAGGCCTTGATGAAACAGAGACTTGGGAAGTAGTAGATCTACCAGAAGGGAAAGGTACTGTTGGATGCAAGTGGGTGTTCACCGTGAAGCATAGGGAGGACGGGTCCATTGAAAGATACAAGGATAGACTCGTGGCAAAGGGGTTTACTCAAAAGGAAGGAGTTAAATACAAAGAAACATTTGCTCCCGTAGCAAAACTCAACACTATCAGAGTCCTACTCTCATTAGCTGCAAACTTCTCATGGGAGCTTTATCAGCTGGATGTGAAGAATGCATTTTTAAATGGTGATCTACATGAGGAGGTATTCATGGATCCTCCACCTGGTTATGAATTTGGCGGAAAAGTGTGTAGACTAAGAAAGGCACAATATGGCCTTAAACAGTCCTCTCGTGCCTGGTTTGAGAAGCTATGTGGAGCCATGAAGAAAGGTGGTTGTACTCAAAGCGGGGCAGATCATACTCTATTTATAAAGAAGAGGAGTGGGAAACTTACTGCTCTTATCGTCTATGTAGATGATATGGTAATTACTGGGGATGATAAGGAGGAGATCAACAGACTGAAGGAGGTCCTAGCTGCTGAATTTGAAATCAAAGACCTGGGTCAATTGAGGTACTTCCTAGGGATTGAAGTTGCTAGATCCAAAGAGGGCATCTATATATGTCAACGGAAATACATCCTTGACCTTCTACAAGAGACAAGCATATTGGGGTGCAGGCCAACAGATACTCCAATAGAACCGAATCATGGTCTACAGGAGTCAATGGGAGAGGACTACCCTGATAAGGAGAGATACCAGAAGTTAGTGGGGAAGTTAATTTACTTGTCCCTCACTCGTTCCGACATTGCTTATGCCGTTCATGTTAGCCAGTTTATGCACAATCCCAAAATTCCTCACATGAAGGTTGTAGAAAGAATTCTCAGATATTTGAAGTCTTGCCCTGGGAAAGGGATTCTGTTCAGAAAAAACAATAGAATTGAAGTTGAAGGATATACTGATGTAGATTGGGCTGGTTCTGTGGGTGACAGAAAGTCGACTTCAGGTTACTGCACTTTTGTTGGGGGAAATCTCGTTACATGGAGAAGTAAAAAACTGAATGTTGTTGCAAGGTCTAGTGCAGAAGCAGAATATCGAGCTATGGCTCATGGTGTTGCGGAACTGTTGTGGCTTAAAATTCTTCTTGGTGAACTGGGAGTGAAGGCTGAGTGCCCTCTCAAGTTGTACTGTGACAACAAGGCTGCTATCAACATTGCAAATAACCCAGTACAACATGATAGAACAAAACATATTGAGACAGACCGCCATTTTGTTAGAGAAAGAATAGTCACAGGAGAACTCTGCATTCCTTACACTCCCTCAGATATGCAAATTGCAGATGTTTTAACTAAAGGGCTAACCACAAGGAAATTTTTGGACTTACTTGGCAAGCTAAACATGATTGACATCCATGCTTAGCTTGAGGGGGAGTGTTGGTTCGGCTGATATGTTGTTATTCTCTTGTCTGGGCTGGGTATTAGAGTCTCTAGTTAATGGGCCTTAGTAACTGGGCCTAATTGTATCTTGTGTTTTATTAGACTGGGTGTTCCATCACTAATCAGGGGCATCCTGGTCCTTTCATGTAAATTATGTATTGCTCTTATATTAGTGAACAGTGCCCATTCGAACACATCAGACTCTCCTCTCTTCTTCTTCCTCTTCTTCTTCTTCTCAGCTCTCTCAACAGGTTCAGTTCGGAAAACATGTTACATTAGAAGTTAGGCGTTTTAATCTTCTCATCACCCCCCTGAAAGGCCAAGCCACTGTCTCTGGTTCTTCCAACCATCCTATTACCACTTTGGAGTCTCCTTCTATGACCAGGTTTCTGAGGTTAAACTCTTTAGCATATTGAGCCCCCTGTAAAACAGCTTGGACCTCTGCACTAACCGTGTCCCCCACCCCAATAGGGCCAGAGAATAAAGCCACTATCTGGCCCTCTACATTCCTGATCACTCCCCCAATCCCAGAGGGCTCAGGCCCCGGGATTACCAAGGTTACTTACATCAAAGTTTAGTTTTGTGAAACTTGCTTCTAGAGGCTTTGAGGCTATAACAGGTTTGTCCTTTTTTTTTGATCAATATAACAGGTTTGTCCTTAACCAAAGAAGCTTTAGCAAATAGTTTCTGGTTTCTCCATATGTCATCAAAGGAGAAAAGTGAGAATTGATAGCTTTAGCCCAGTTAATAGCCCTAAACAGCAGGCATTCCCACACAAAATCCTCATCCTTTTCTTTGTCATTAAAAATTCTGTTACTGCTTTCTTCCCAAACTGTCCAAACTAAAGCATCCCTAACACACATTCACAAGACTCTTCCTCTTTTCTTAGGTCACCTAAAAGTTGTAGGGTCGAAAAGCCCCCCGATTTGCAAAGGCCACCTCCACCTACACCAAAAAGACCAAAGATCTTTTCCCAAATTTTTACAACAGAAGGCATGATATTAGAAGATGGTAACAGTTCTCTCCATTTGCTTTGCAAAGGAAACACCAATTTGGAGAGATATGAAGGTTGGGTCTTTTCTTTTGTAGGTTATCCAAGGTGTTTAATTTCCCAAGGGAGATTTCCCAACAAAGGGAGGGGGAATGGGTTTATACCAGATTTCCTTACAAAAGAAAGACTGAGGGTTAGGGACAGAACACAACTGAGAGAAAAAGAGGCACAAGAAAACCACCCTCGAGAATTGGGAGTCCAAATTTTAGCACCAGGTTTAGAGAAGTCCAAACAAACATGTCAAGGGTTTTGAGCAATAAAGCGGCTTGATCAAGCTTAAAGTCTCTTAGGTCTCTTCTGAACCCCATATTCCAACTAAAACCAGAGGATTGGGAGAAAGAAACAAACCGTTGAATGGGTTCATTTTTAAAATGGGATAGGGAGTACAAAGCTGAAAAAGGGCCCTTAAGGATGGAGTTACTGATCCAGGTGTCTTCCAAGAAAAAAACCAATCTCCAGTACACACATCATACTTGATTAGGGTGAGGAATTGGGGAAGGATACTATGACTAGCCTTCCACAGAGAGTTCAAAGTAGCCTGTCGAGACACTCCAGCATCCCAACCTCTAGGTGCACATCCATGAATACTTCCTATAACCTTATGCCAAAGCCTCTCTCTCTAAAGGCCATCTCCAAAGCTATTTACCCAAGAGAGCTGTGTTCTTCTCTATATTACCAATCCCCAAACCCCCTTGCTCCTTACTTTTGCATACTATGACCCACCTCACCAAGTGATATTTTCTTCCTTCTCTTGGCTCCCACAGGAACTCCCTCATGATCTTCTCTACTTTCAGCACCTCCCTATGTGTCATCTTAAAGAATGAAAGGAAGAAAACTGGGAAGTTTGGTAAGGTCAACTTAATTAAGGTGATGTGACCCCCTAGAGACAATTCCTCCTCCAAGCTGATAATTTCTTGGCACATCTTTCAATGATTGGGATCCAAAAACTTCCTTCCCAAGGGCTGGCTCCTAAAGGCATACCTAGACATTTCAATGGCCAGCTAGTAATAGGACATTTAAAGAGCATTATCCACCCTAAGATATAAAGGTTTAAGTTTTATTATTTTCGTAGACATGCCATGTATTGAACTGTTACCATCATTAAGAGCAGAATAACTAATAAAAGTGAATGTCTATGTTTTTCACCAATTTTCACATCTTCTACATGGAAATAATTTATTCTCTTTCTTGGGTTTATCTACATCATCACAAATATATCTTGAATAAGTTCTAGGGTTCTGGATCTTCTGCAGGTCATTATTTGGGGGTTAAGTGACATGTCTACGTTTTTCACCAATTTTCTCATCTTTTACATCTGAAAGAATTTGTTCTCTTTCTTGGGTTTATTTGCATTACAATGAATGGCTTATTTATATCTTGAATAAGCCTAGGTTTCTGGATCTTCTGCAGGTCGTGATATTGGGGTTAATCTTCCAATTTTGCTTAATGCTATTGTTGCGGAACTTCCCCCTGACAGGAGTACAATGCTTCGCATTGGAATGACTAATCCTCCTTTTATTCTTGAGCACTTAGAAGAGATAGCCAACGTTCTGTCTCATCCGTGTGTGTATTCCTTTCTTCATGTACCTGTTCAATCTGGAAGTGACTCAATTCTGACTGTAAGTGCAGAGTCAATGTGATCATATTGTTTCTTCTGAAATACTTGGTCAACAACCATATTAAAATAGTAAACTTAGGGTCTACTAGCTTTAGAGGTGCAGTTGTTGTATGTAGGCTCCTGGAAAAATGACTTCTCTCATTTTTCAGGCAATGAATCGGGAATATACTGTGAGTGAATTCAGAATTGTTATAGATACTTTGATGCGACTTGTACCTGAGATGCAGATTGCTACTGATATTATTTGTGGATTTCCTGGTTAGTGTGCATAGCATAGTTAAAACTTTGGCAGCCTTGTCTACTTCTTTATTCTCTTTATTGTTTTTTGGTAGTACCTATTAAAATGTGTAAAAACATGGCCTTGCACCTGATGTGTTCCTTGTAGGGAACATTTCTGGTTTTTGAGATATGATTTATAACCCTGTTCTTTACTATATAATGCTTATACTTTTCTTTGGCCTCATTTAAAATGGCATTCCAAAATTTTATTTCTTTTTTTTCCTCGTTTTCCACTTTCTCTCTCTCTCTCTCTCTCTCACACACACACACACACACACACACACACATGCAAATGCATGTTCCACTAAACTAGTCTATAGCACATTAGTAATATCAATATCCAAAAAGTTTCTGCCTAATAGATCTGTTTGTAGTTAATTCTTGTGGATGTTTCCTTTCTTTTTGATGTTTTGGTTAAAGTTTATAGTTCATTATTGCAAACAAATACATTCAAAAGAGCGATATGTACACAATCAGAATGCAGATCCTGGACCTCTAGCAGGCTCTCAAATTGTTTATCTGCTTGGGATCTGAGCAAAAATCATGCTGTGGGGGTGGGGTGGGGAGTTGGGATGAGATTCCCAGGTTGTGATAAGATTGATGCAAGACCTATCTAAGGATCCTGAGCACTAGGCACATTTAGAATGGACGACTAGTTCAGATGGATCCCAAGGTCTGCATACCGACTTGATAATCCTTATCAGGGATGTGTATATGCTTTAATAAAGTAATCAGGTTATTTTTCAAAAAAGAGTCAGCAATATTGAAGGTCAGCTATCTTGGAGGATCTTCTACTTCTGTTGTGTGTGATTTATTTAATTCTTGTATGCTTGCCATCATGGAATGGAGTCTATACTGCCCTTTATTGATTCTTGCTTTTAACAATGTTTATTCAGTTATTGATTGTGTTGACATCTCTAAGAAGGAAAATAGTAGATTGGAGCATGTTTTAGCTCAAAATTGTTCAAGGGAATAAGAATATTTGTGAGAAAGTACTAATTTGTTGCATTTTTAGGTGAAACTGATGAAGATTTTTCTCAAACAGTCAGCCTTATTAGCGAGTACAAGTTTCCTCAAGTTCATATTTCACAGTTTTATCCCAGACCTGGTATGCTGTTTTGATCTCTGTTACGCGTGATGTAGCTGAATGGAATAACAAAACAGGATTTATGTAGCCAACCCCATATGGTTGGGACAAGGCTTAGATGATGATGATTGATACATGATATAGCTCTAGTTATTACTTGGTTCCGTTAGATGTGGTTCAGTCCTCCAAATCTGAGATTAGTTTCTGATTACAGCAACAAAAAGAAAAGAAAAAAGGGGAAAACAGTAGGAGGAACAAGAAGGTTGAGAAGAAGAAGAGGAAGAAGAGAGTTCGATAATTCTCTCTCTCCTCTTCCTAATCTTTTATTAATCAGACTTAATCAAGGTTAATTACAAACCTGCTGAGTATAGATATTAATCATGCCCGGTTTGCTTAAAAAGAACACTATTTAACAAGAGAACAAGCACTAGGGCCCATTCAGCCTAGTCTCTCTACACTCCCTCAAGCTGAGTATAGATATTAATCATGCCCGGTTTGCTTATATAATGTATCAACTTCCCTTTTGGAACACCTTTTGTCAAAACATCGACTATCTGTTCTTCGAAAGCAACAAATGGCAAGCAGACTTCCTCTGAAGCAACTCTTTTCTGTATAAATTGTTTGTCAACCTCTATGTGCTTAGTTTTGTCATGCTGGACTGGATTATGAGCAATGTTAATAGCTGCCTGGTTATCACAATATAGAATCCTTGGCTTCTCACAATCAATACCCAATTCTTCCAAAAGTGACCTAAGCCACAATAATTCTGAAACTCCATGTTCCATTGCCCTGTACCTTGCCTTAGTTGAGGATCTGGCCACTACAGACTACTTCTTACTCCTCCAGGAAACAGTGTTCCCTGCCACCATAGCACAATATCCTGAAGTAGATCTCCTATCATCAATACATTCGGTGTAATCAGCATCAGTGTATGCTTTCAACTTCATGTGTCCATGCTTAGCAAACAAGATACCTTTCCCTAGAGGACCTTTCAAGTAACACAAAACCCTTTGCAACTATTAAACGTGTATCTCTGGGGGAATGCATGAACTGGTTAATGACACTCATCGCATAAGAAATATTTGGCCGGGTCATGCAAATATACAACAACTTCTCAAGTAGTCTTTAAAACACTCTCCGGTTAGTAAACAATTCACCTCAGTAGCTGAGAGCTTATGATTTAAGTCAATAGGAGTGGAAGCCGGTTTAGCACCAAGTTTATCAATTGCCGCTAGTAAATCAAGAACATACTTGCGTTGAGAAATGAAAATACTATCCTTAGACTGAGCCACCTCAATTCCTAAGAAATATATGAGGTCACCCAAGTCTTTGATCTCAAATTTAGTATTGAGAAATGACTAGTCACTTCCCAAGTATCATTACTAATAACCACAATGTAATCAACATAAACATTTAGATAGGTCACCAAGGAGTCTCATCTCTTTTTTTTTGATGAATAATAATAAGTTTATTGATTCAGAAGCAAATTAGAGTGAGTTCATACATCATCCCAGTGAGAGGCGCGAGCTGCAGCCCCTCCTTGAAACTTACAAGTAAACTAGGAAAGAAAAACAAGAATCACAACTGAGCCCAAAATAATTCTTCCCTATTTACCCCTTGCTTAGCTAATACATCTGACAAGGTATTTGCTGATATCTCCACCCACTGTACAGTGACCAACATATTCCTTGTCAACCAACTAAATTTCTTCATTTCATTCTTGTATCGCCACATAGCCTCTTCAGAAATTTTCAACCAACCCACCACTACTTTGGAATCCCCCTCGATTATTAGTTGTACCCCCAGTTGGTTTGCAAATTGGGCCCCTTGTACAGCAGCTAAAAGTTCTGCCCTGATGGAATTCCTGAGTAGAGCAACAAAATCTCTCCCTTCTCATTTCTCAAAGCACCCCCACTCCGGATAATCCTGGATTACCCATGCTGCTTCCATCAAAGTTCAACTTAATTGAGCCTTCGGGTGGAGGAGACCAGCTTGTAATTGATTTGGCCTTTAAAGCTAAACACCTTGCTACTGCTGACCAATTTCTCCAAATGTCATTAAAAGAGAATTGATGAAAGATTTCCAAGGTCTTCAGCCAATGTATTGCCCTGTTTAACACATAGTCTTTCAAATCTTGGCTGTTCCTTTCCCTATCTTGAAAAATTCTGAGATTCTTCTCTTCCCAAAGAGTCCAAGTCAAGGCAGCACGAGCACATCTCCACATAATTCTCCCTATTTTTGTAGGCCAATAAAAGGTAGAATGGTTGAAGAGCATGTGAGCTTCTGCTGGTAGACTCCAACTACCCCCAAACAACGGAAGTAGCCAAGCCCAAAGGTCTGTAGAAAAGGGACAATATACTAATAGATGGTAACAATCCTCACCATGAGCTCTACAAAGGATACACCAATTAGGAGAAATACAGAGAAAATGTCTTTTCTTTTGTAGGTTGTCTAAAGTGTTTACTTTCCCATGGAAAACTTCCCAACAAAAAGCCATAATTTTTTGGGGGACTAGCCTACACCAAATTTCTTTTGACGGAAAGGGTTGGTGAGTAGAAAGTTGAGAGATGGACTTGAAAAAAGAAGCACAAGTGAAGGTTCCATTGGGTCTAGGAGTCCAAACCCTCTTATCTGGCTTGGAGGGATCCAAACAAACTTGATTAAGACACCCAAGCAAAAAAGAAAGAGACTCAATTTCAGCATCCCTAAGTCCTCTACGAAAACCAAAATCCCAAGTAGGATCTAAGGGTGTTCCCAAGGGTGAAACAAATTTTGAGATCACCTCTTTTTTGTACAAAGAAATAGAAAAAAGCGAGGGGAACAAATCCTTTAACGGTGAGTCTCCTACCCAAATATCCTCCCAAAAAAGGATAGATTTGCCAGAACAAACTTCATACCTAATAAAATTGAGGAATTGAGGAATTGAGGAAGGGTTTTGTGAATAGCCTTCCATGGTGCTGCTAGGTTAGCTTGCCTCGATACACCAGCATCCCATCCATTCTCTGACCTCCCATGAATGCTTCCCACCACCTCATGCCACAATCTCTCTTTCCAAAGGCCATCTCCACAACCATTTCCCTAATAGAGCTTGATTCTTTCTAGTTACCCTCCCAATTCCCAAACCCCCCTCTTCTTTACTTCTGCACACAATTTCCCAATTAACCAAGTGATCCTTTTTCTCTTGTCCCGGCTCCCATAAGAAGTCTCTCATCAACTTCTCCAGCTTCCTAGCTTCCCTAACTGGTATCCTAAAGATAGACAAATAATAGGTGGGTAAGTTAGCCAAGGTAGCTGTTATTAGGGTAATTCTTCCTCCTAAAGAGATATAGTTTCTCTTCCATGAGACTAATTTCTTCTCAAATTTTTCTAACACTGGGGTTCAAAATCTACTCTCCCTAGGATATTCCCCTAAAGGAAGCCCTAAATATGACATAGACCAAGCAGAGGTGGAACACTCAAGACACTCCGCAATAGCCTCGACCTCCCCTACCTCCAAATTTATACCTGCTACGCAACTCTTTTCCAGATTTATTCTCAAATTAGAGACACTTTCAAATCCTTTTATTAGCTCCTTTAGGTTTGCTACCTTGTCACTAAGACCTCATTCACAAAAAATCATTAGGTCATCTGCAAACTGAAGGTGGGTGACGGGGATTTGGTGTCTCCCTATTCTCCAACCCCTAATGGCATCTTCGCTGTCAGCCTTAGTAATGATCCTACTAATCACATTAGCTACTAAGGTAAAAAGGAATGGTGAAAGTGGATCCCCTTGCCTGACACCCCTGCAAGTTGGAAAAAAATCCCTCACTGTACCATTTACCAGAATAGAGTAGTGACAGGTACTGATACACCCAAAGATCCAACTACACCACTTGTCCCCAAATCCACCATTTCGCATAACCTCTAATAGAAACTCCCAGTCCACCAAATCATAGGCCTTTTCAAGATCCAATTTACAAATGAACCCTTTCCTACTAGACCTTTTCATTTCCTCCACACACTCATTCGCAATTAAGATCTGATCTGTTATTTGTTGCCCTTGGATGAAAGCCCCCTGAGTTTCACTATTGATGGTAGGGAGGACTGTTTTGATCCTCAATGAGAGCACTTTAGCCAGAATTTTATAGATGCTTGTCACCAGACTAATAGGCCTATAATCTTTTGGGTGGTTGGCATCATTCTTCTTAGGTATCAAGGCCAAAAAGGTGGCATTAATTCCAGGGCTTATAGTGTGATTGTCTGCAAATTCCTTAAAGACTTCAGCTAGATCCTCTTTCAACACCTCCCAACAATCTTGATAAAAACCCATTGTAAAGTCATCTGGACCCGGAGCCTTGGATCTATCCATTAGAAAGACAACTTTCTTAATCTCTTCTTCCTCGAAATCCCTTTCCAGCCACCTTGCCACTGCATCAATTCTTGGCCAATCCACCCTTTCCATGACTGTTCTCTCACTCAAAGGCCTTTTATAAATCGATTTGAAGTGGTCCACAAATTTTCTGGCTATGTCATCCTGGTTGGTAATCACCTCCTCTCCTATCTCTAGCTTGGTCACAAAATTCTTTCATCGTCTCCCATTTGCCTAATCATGGAAGAATCTAGTGTTCCCATCGCCTTCCTTAATCCACTTGTGTCTAGATTTTTGTCTCCAACTGATTTCTTCCCTCAATAACACTTCTCCCAACTCCTTTTTTAAATGCCTCCTTAACACTCTATCCTTCTCGGTCAGCCCATTGTGAGATTCCTTTACATCCAAATTCTCTATTTGAGAGATTAGGCCCAATTTTTGCTCATCAATTCTACCAAACTGATCTCTATTCCACTCTTTTATTTTGGCTCTCAACCTTTTTAATTTCTTGTGGAACTTGATCCCCTTCCATCTTACCCCCTTCTCCTCCTCACCCCACCACTCCTTCACTTTTTTCACAAAATCTGGATGGGTAAGCCACATATTTTCGAATCTAAAAGGTTTGGGTCCTATGGGAAAAGACTCAGTTCCTATTTGGATAGGACATTGATTGGAGGTGACCCTGGGTAAAGCATTAGCAACCAAGTTTTCCAAACTATTGTCCCAGGCAAGGTTAAAAAGGAATCTATCCAACTTCGAGCAAAAGGGGGTTTTCTGAAGGTTGGACCAAGTGTAACTGGCTTGCAGCAGAGGTATTTCCTTCGGTTCACAATCTTCAATAAAACCATTAAATTTCCTCATGCTTGTTGAGATTACCTGTTGGGGATTACTGGTTTCATCAGAGAATCTAATGACGTTAAAATCCCCTCCCAGGCACCAAGGACCATCCCATAGCCCCTTAATGGCATATAGTTCCTCCCACATCTCATTCCTCTCTCTATAGGAATTAGGGCCATAAACATTGGTTAAGACCCATACACACCTATTTTCTACATTCTTGCACTTAATGGAAACTGAGAATCTGCCTATCAATTCTTCCACTACTTCCACCACATCCTCCCTCCATAGTGTTACGATCCCCCCCGAGGCTCTCCAAGAAGGTGACGAGCTCCAACCTAAACCTCTAGACCTCCAAAAACTCCTCACCCATCTCCCATCTATTTCCATCAATTTTTGTAATAGCACAATATCAGGTTTTTCCTTTCGGAGTAGGTCTTTGATCACCCTTCTCTTCCTTGCACTCCCTAACCCTCTTACATTCCAGCTAATAATTTTCATCGATACAAAATAGCAAAGGAACACAATAAGAGGCCATATTCTCCTCATTTTAGGCCCTTCCTCCTATCCCCTCTACCACTGAATTCTAGATCTCCCTCAATGTCTGAGATTAGCCTTTCCACTTCAGATCTTTTTTTCTTATTTGTTCCTCTTTTCCCCCCCTTCCCAATTTCTCCATCCTTTCCAGCCAATGTTTGAGAAAAAATTTTACCCTTCTCACACTTATTTTTGCTACAACATCTTTCTACGAGTCCTCCCTTTTTATTTTGTTCCTCCATCATCGTACAGATCAACTCCCAAATCCTATCCGTCTCCCCCTTTATACTTCCTTCCAACACCCTCCCTCCTTCCACTATCACCCTCTCTCTTGCATCAGAAACTTCTGGATGGGAAGCTGGGATATCTATTATAGGCATAGCAAACAAGTCAGTACCTAAAACAAAATTGACACCCATACCTGATAGAACGGGGGTAGGACTAGAATCACTGAAAATGACTTGCTGACAGGTGACATGGTTTTAAGGCCTTTCCCCTTTTTGGACAAGGTTGGGAAGTAGACATGGTGAAAGAGTCACTTCCTGACGACCTACCCACTTGGAAAACCTTTCTCTGTGTTTCCAGCACTGGAATACCTGCATCCATCCTCACGGCCGATTCTTGTCCCTCTCTACCAACATCCTGTAATTCATTAGACTCAGGGTCAGCTCCCTCGACGAAGGTAGGAGGAGTTTTCATAGCTTTAGAACCAATTTCTTCACCATTCTTAGTCTTCCCGCCACCTGCCTCTTCAGTCTCTTCCTCTAAGAACAACTTTGTATGCAAACTTTCTGTTTCAAGAAGATCATTGTTGCTTTTCGGAGACAAACTTCCTAGACTTAGCGTTTTGTCTCTATCAGAATCATCACTAGGCTTCATGTATCTCGGGTTGCCCCTATTTGGTGAGAGACAATTCGCCTCTCCTCTTAACAAATAAAGTATGATCAAACTGAGTCTATGTATGACCGAAAGAAACAAGAGCAGCCCAAAATCTTTCAAACCATGCTCTAACAGACTGCTTGAGGCCATAAAGCGACTTTCTCAATTTACACACATTTCCTTGTATTTCCTTTCCATACACCCCTGGAGATAAAGACATATAAACCTCATGTAAATTGCCATTTAAAAAGGCATTTTTAACATCAAATTGGTGAAGAGGCCAATCAATAGTAGCAAGAGATGGCAATGCTCGAACTGAAGTCATTTTTTCCACAGGGGCAAATGTCTCAGGTAATCAACACTGTACATCTGAGTATAACCTTTAGCAACCAACTAGGCCTTGAACCTCTCAATAGTGCCATTAGAGTGATACTTGATAGTGAATACCCATTTACAACCAATTGGCTCCTTCCCCTCAGGCAAGTTCACAATGTCCCAGGTATTGTTCTTATGCAAAGCATCTAATTCAGTCATCATAGCATCCCACCATTTAGGTTTAGATAAAGCTTCTAGTACAGACCTAGGGACAACATGTGTAGAAATAGAGGCAAGAAAGGAATAATAGGTTGGGGAAAGAAGGTTGTAGGATAGGTGTTTGGAGATGCAATGGGCTGTACACTTCCTTTTGCCTTTGTGAAGAGCAATAGGAAGATCAAGGTCTGTGAAGGTATCAGAAGGGATAGAGGAGGGCTGACCTGTTATCTTAGTAGTGACGGGAGGTGGAAGAGGCTCAATTGAAGGAGGGTAAACAACTTGCTCACACCTTAATCTTCATCTTTGGTACCACCGTTGGAGTACAAGATGAGAAGTAAATGTCGGAGGATGAGGCAAAGGAGGAGGGGGAGCTGGAACATGTGAAGGAGACTCGATGGAAGAAGACTCGATAGAAGTAGATGACTCAAGAGGAACTAGAAGAGGAACAACTGGGGACATAGTAAACAATTCATTCGAATGTTCCCCCTCAGGAGAGGTGCCAAAGAAAGAAATAGCCTCTGCAAATGTGACAACCCTAGATACAAGATGGGTGCCACAGATTGGATCAAAACAACATTATCCCTTCTGTGTGGAGGCATACCCTAAGAAAACACACTTGCGTGCTTTAGGCTCAAATTTATGTCTCCGGTGGCTGTGAACATGGATGTAGCAAGTGCACCCAAAAACTTGGAGTGTAGGAGAAAATAACTCCTTAGAAAAGAGAAGGCTAAAGGGGGTTTTGAAACCTAGAACCCGGGACAACATACGGTTTATCAAATATGTATCAGTAAGGACAACATCCACCCAAAACTTAACAGGAACCTGAGATGCAAAGAGGAGTCTTATTGCCACCTCAACTACATGTCGATTCTTCCTTTCCACCACTCCATTCTATTGTAGAGTGGAGGAACAACTTCATAGGTGTGTTAATCGAGTACCCCAGTAGTCACAACATGAGACGCCTGCCTAGGCGTTGCCTTGACAACTATCGTTTCCTGTCTCAGACCACCATCAGTAGTCACTGCATGATTTTCCCAGGTTGAAGGTGGGCCATGTAGTTCATAACAATAGTTAATAGTATGTCCTTCCATACCGCTATGTGTACACCTCCTTGAACCATTACTACATCCTCGGCCACGGGCTCCCCTTGAATCTCGACCTCCAATACGACCACCATCACAATTATATATGGGTCCATCACCACCACCACCACAACCAGGCTAAACCTCTCGGGCTCCTCCTCCACCTCCATGGCCTTCCCCTCTTGTAACTGCAAATGCAGACTTATCTGATATAGTGGAGTTTTCTATAGGTCCAATCGAGATCCTCCAGCGATGGGGAACATCTCTTCAAGAGAGGGAAGAGCAGATCCTCCTAGTATCAGTGCTCTCACCAGTTCATATTCAGACTTTAACCCTACTAAGAATCTAGTGGCATCCAATTGCTCTCTCTGTTGTTGCTGAATCTTGACATCAGATGTAAGGGTGTGATACACATTCAACTCATTCCGAAGATTTCTCATACTAACATAATATTCCTCAAGATTTTGATTACCCAGTTGCTGATTAAAATACTCTTGATACAATTGGTAAATCCCAGTTGTGTTGTCTTGTCCAGAATAAAGCTTCTTTGCATGATCCTAAACCTCCTTGGTTGTATCTAAGAACATAAAGTTCACACTGATCTTGGGTTCTATACTATTCCATAACCATGTCATAATCTGTGCATCCTCTTGCTCCCATTCATCGTACCCTGAGAGTCATCTGAGGGTTTATCTTCCTTCACATGCTTCACTTTCTTCTTAGCTTCCAGAAAAACTTCAACAGATTTAGTCCAAGGCACATAATTCTCACCATTTAGTTTGATAGATGTCATTTGCACATCTGCACATTCAAATAGTCAGAGAGAACCATTACACTAGACTTGCTTTCACTACTGTCTCCCATGGCTGCAAAAAAAAAAAAAATCACTAGTCTGTCACTCCACTTCACTAAAGAGTCACAACACTACACCACAACAGCTTATTATTGTTAGAGTGCCTACTGTCACAAGTTTCAGCAACAACACTCACTTTTGTTCACCACTTTCAGCAACAACACCACTGCTGTCTTCCACTTTCAGCACCATAAACCACCAAAATACACCTCACGTGCATAGTATTAGGTTCTGCAACATATCGAAATCTATTCCTCCCTAAAACAGTCATGCAACCTACCTATTTTAACCCCCCAAATCAGACTTCTGCTGTCATTCAACTACACCACTGAAACCAGTCCAATTTTGAATCGAATAGAGGGTTTTCTACCAACCACACAAAACAGCCACAACACCACCCATTGGAGGCATGAAAATTTCCATAACAAAGAAACGATCACTCCTTTTTAGCCTCTCTTTGGAATTTCCTATCGGTTAGTGAGAAACCTGCAAAACCCTAGGAGGATAGGTGCTGAAAAGGAGAAAACTGGGTTGGTCTGAACTGGATTATATTGGCTCTGATACCATGATAAAGTTCAGACCAGTGATATTCTTAGGTTCGAAATAATGAATAGAAATAAATACTGGAGAAAACAAAGTCTGGTTCTATTTATAGGTTTCTAAAACATTGTACAAAGTCTATTGTGTCCTCACTTAAGTGTGGGGCACATCACTTAACTTATGATCTACTTGTAACTACATCGGCAGATAAAACGATGTAAATTGACTATACTACCCCTCAACAGCCGACTCTAACAACGGCTTGCATGACAACTTCAGAACGTATTCTTTGTCTATAACCTTAGTTTCTTTGCTTTTGTTAATGATTTTGGAGCAAGACAATAATTTAGAAAGGTGTATGCATATGCTTCTTTTATCATTTCATAAAATATCATTCTGCATTTTGCATGTTTTTCAATGACTCCACTGTGTCTATAATTTTTACAATATTCTCATACAACATTTCCGACATTTCTAACATGTTTCTTATGTTTGGATGATTGACATTTCCACAAACACCGGCATTTTAAACCTTGCTCCTTAAGCTGCCTATGTAAGAAATGGCTTTTGCATGATATTGATGAAAATTTTATCTATACTGTACTAGTAACAAGCTTATATGATACCAAACTCATGCATATAATTTCAACATTACCTACATCATGTGGATCACTCATAATATGAGAGCTCAAATGTCTGCATATTAGACTATAGAACAGAAGACATGCAGTTATTATTTGTCACTCCACCTGCTATGAGCTATTGAGTTCCAAATAATGGTTTGCACAACATTACAATGCTTAACATTTTATATAAAAAAAAGACAATTATCCAATGTTGGTTTCAGATATCTGGGGTCTTGGGAGGGGTAGACTGTGTATGTTCCTAAGATTTGGCATTTTTTCAGACTAAGTGGCCACCCTCAGACTCGAAACTATGTTCTTATGTTTGCCAGCCCGAGATTTTACCATTACACCAAGTAATGACCCCTATGCCTAACAATTTAAATATTTACTGTATATAAGGGCACTCTTGTTATATGCAAATATTCTTATTCTGAAGTATAAGAATAAGGGCACTCTTGTTATATGCAAATATTTTGGGTTGTCACTTTATTAGTGTTATACCTTTTTTAAATATAAAATCTTCATGTATATCAACTCATCTATAAACAATTCTAGGGAATAAATTGTAATATGTTTTTTTTTTTGTTTTTTTTCCCAGTTTGTAGGAGTTATTTGTTTTGACCCGTGTATTGTAATGACAATGATTTATCTATCAATTAAGTAAACAATGAGATTAATTCAGATTTTTGAAGAACATCGAGATTAATTCTAATTGAACAGAGAGCAAGTGAAAGAAAATAGGGAGAGAAGAGAGGAGAATGTGGGAATAAAAAGAAAATAACCACATCTGTTCAGTTGATATTTCTACCTTATCTCTCAGTAATCATGCAGCTGCGGGTGGATATAAATAGATTATTAATAAGTATCTAGTTGCTTCAATTACCCTGTTAAGTAAAAGTTATAAACTAGAGTGTCCTTAATAATTCAAGAGAAATTTCCAAACTACGCTGCCACCCATAACTATGTTGATTGTATACTCTTTTACATAAAATAGCACGGGATCACTCTAAACGTTCCAACAATTAGTTCTATTTATATTATCTCTTCATGTATATCAACTCATGTAAAAACAATTATATGGAATAAATTCTAAATACGTGAGTGTATCAGTTTGTAAGGGTCAGCTCTTTCGATATTGCCATGTCTCTGTGCCTATGTTTTGTATGTATAGGAAAGGAAAATATGGTAATTTAAGAATTAATTAGGTTTTGTATTCCTATCTGAAGAATAACAGTGATTTAGCTATCAAAGAAGTAAACAGTCCAAATTGGTTATGGCATGAATAGAGGTCCTAAAGTACCAGTACCTGCTTATGAAATTGGTAAACTATATCCTATGATTTTGTGGGTTTACATAGTGAATGCAAATTTTCAGTTGATACTCTGGTGTGCATACAGGAACGCCTGCTGCAAGGATGAAGAAAGTTCCAAGTAATATAGTTAAGAAAAGGAGTCGTGAATTGACTTCAATCTTTGAATCCTTCACACCATATCAGGGAATGGAAGGTCAAGTAGAGAAAATATGGATCACTGAAATTGCAACTGATGGAATTCACTTGGTAAGACAATATGCGTGTACCTTTTTCTGGTTGTATTTTATTGCTAAGTGTCAGTAAAGAAACCGTATTTATTCTATAATAGGGGTCCTGGTGAACATCCAAGGAAGTAAAACTGAAAGACTGGGTGGTCAGTCATCATAGGAGATTTTCTACGGTCCTTCTGATTGGAAGAAAGCCAAAAGAGTGAGGGTGGTTTATATTTAGACTGTTGGCACTAATTCAAGCAGGCATAAGTTTTCCTTGAGGGAGGAATTTGGGTATAGATCTGTGCCACAAAGGAAGGGCATCGGCACAAGGATCTGATAACCTTAAAAGAATGGACCTGGGTAAGTTTAGGTTGTGCATTTCTCCTCATCTTTCCAGCAGTCGATGAACTATAAAACATAGGTTGGAAAGGTGGTGCCAGGAGTGACTGTAGTTCAATCCCTTGTTCATCCACCCTAGGAATAAAATCAATATGCTCGATTATACCAGATTCCTAGTGTCAAATTCATGACAACCTAAACCATCAATTGTGGTTTAAGTTGTTATGTAATCTGTCCTTTGTTTATTGTCTTTGCGATATCTATGTTCTTGATGTGCTTTTAAGTTGTTATCTAATCTGTTCTCATGGCATGGCTCAAGGTGGGTCATACCAAGGGATATGTGCAGGTTCTTGTAAATGCTCCTGAAAGCATGCTTGGAACATCAACCAACGTAAAGATTACATCCATTGGGAGGTGGTCAGTGTTTGGTGAAGTGATTGACACTCTTGACCAAATACCAGACACTACATTCAGCGGAATAAAATCCACTGTGGATAAATTTCATCTTTGCTCTGATCTGTACGAGACTTGTGCATGCTCAGGACAGCCAGAGCCATGTGTTTGTGCAGAGCAGAACTGCAAGGAGCAAAATGTTGTGAGAAAAAGCACCAACACAAGGGCTGACAAGTCACTGGAAGACCAAAAGAGTAGGAACCCAATTGGGTGGTTATGTAGGAGGCGAAAGGTTCAGAGGCCAGAATGCATGGTAAATGGACATGCTGTGAAACCTATCGAGAAAGAAGTGATGAGGAAAAGATTGGGTGAGCTGGGTGTTATTGATTGGGCTCTACTATTTGGGATACTTGTGAGCTTTTTTACAATTTTAGCCTTGCTTTTAGATCTGACTTTTAGGATGCAGTCGTCCAAATGAAAGAGAATAGTGTATTGTTCACATCCATAAGTTCTTTTAGTGATTAAGCTGCAAATTTTGACCCGTGTATTGTAATGCCATATATTATTTTTTTAAGGAAATGCATAAATTTTGCTTTCATTAGTAAGTGATTTTAGGCATCGATGTTCCTATTTAATTAAAAGCCATGGATTTATCCTATACTTTGGGGGTGGTGACACTCAGGTCGTCAACTTTGAGTGGTTATACCGAACTGTCTATTTGAAAATCCTTTTGTGCAGTCCTGATATTGAATTTGTTGAACTGGTTTGGGAGAATGTTAGATTCTGATGCAAGGTCAGTCTAGTAGAACTCGAAAATGCCCCTTGTGAAAAGGTTTCACAAAATATATGGAGTTATGGGATTTCTAATGTTTCAAGGGCCACATGCTGCAGGTAACTGAAGGAATGAATACTAATACCCACTTAACATTTCCCTTCGTTTTCCTTATTTGTTGTGACTTGTGAGAACCCAAAGTCTTTCACTTCTAATTTATGACAGAAGAACTTAGACTGGATTCCTTACTGTTCCATTTTATCTCCAGTTGGTAGGTTGGAACTCGGCTGCTCAATAGGCTGTCTAGTCTAATCTCTGGCTTCGGTCCTAAAGGCGTTGCTCCCAATTCATAAGTTGCAGGCATGCAGCCTTTCATCTCCTTGGTAGCTGACAAGGTTCTAGAGATTCTGGAGTAAAGAGCCACAAAGAATGGTTTCATGCGTGGGGAAGAATATATAAAATATGCATGTATATGTACAGGAAAAGTGAGATTCTTTGGTGGGTGGGGGAGTTTATTAAGGCCTATTTGTTTGTTTCGTTGTCTGGTGCTGGTGCTAGTTGGGATTCACATTCTTTCTTACACTTGAGTAAATAATGGTGGGTACAGGCGTACAGCCAATGTTTGATACATAACTAATAAATAACATGGTCTGGACAAAATAGTCTCACTCTCAAAGAAGCATGTCTGCTTTGGCTGCCAATCTTTTGAAGAAATTGAATGGTACTGAAGGCATCCTGTTCCTGAACCTGGGATGCCGTAAGAGATAAAGCCCCACCAGCACTGCTACCACCTGAAACGGTGTCACATACAGAAACACGGCCAGCATCAAAGAGAAGAAGATGAAAATAGCAGTGGCCCTTGGATCACGCCAACTTAGTATGCCTTGAATCCTTTCCCCCTGTGTTGCCAGGTCCCCAGCCACCGTCTGCACCTTTCCTGCCACGCTACGCAACCTATCATACCTCATCCTCACAATGTCCGGTGGCCGTGAAGTTGGGAAGGTGTCAAATTCCTCGTCTAGCTCATCCGGATGGGCCATGTCTGCCTGTGACAACTTTGTGTCCATGTAAGGTGGGTGCCTTGGCCTAAACCTGTAGTTCCATATACCAATCACAAAGAGGTAGAGAAACACCGTGGGTAGGATCAGTTCTGGGTAGCAAACCAGTATGAAGAAGAGCACATGCACCAGGCAGGACGTCACTGGGTTCCTCCAGTTGCAGATATCATCAAACCATCTGAACACAGCCGTGATTATAGTGAGAAGCGACATTATGCGGTGGAAGTTGGCCTTGCTTCTCCTGAGGCTCCACATGTGGGAATCCACATCAAGCATGTATTCAACAACCTCCCTCCGCAGCGGTGGCTCGGCGCGAGCAAGCCTAGACGCCACTATCTGCATTGCCTGGAAGCGAAGCATGTCTACATGCCGGACTGGAATTGGCTGGACGTAGTGCATCTTGGGAAGCAATGGCTTGGAATAGAGGGTGATCATGTTCACCCAGGCTGTGCATGTGAAGCGCACTGCTAATTGGAGCTCTCCCGTCTTCTTCAGACCACTGGTCTGGAGGGCCAGCAATGGGTAGAAATGGGTGTATATGCGATCAGTCTCCAATGTCGATAGCCGGATTCTTACCTTTCCGATTCTCTGGTCCTTGGCGTCACTGCCTCCATTAATTTGACAGTTATCAAAAACGCCAATGGTGATTACAGTGCAGGGGTCGTGTACCTCCCAAGTGTACTGCTCATTCCATCGAGGCGCCAGACTGTTGAGTTGGGTTCGTGTTCGAATCCACTTATTCCCATACTTGGCAACGCAGTATGCATCGGTTGTTCTGCCGCTTTTGGTCTTCATGGGTAGCAGATTTCTGGCACTCAGAATTCCCAGCTCTAGAATTCCAATACTGGGTTTCCTGAGGTGCTTGGAAGATGGCTGCAGATCACTGCTGTAATGTGTGGACTCATCGAGGACATGGTATCCTGTATCTAAACAGAGTCGGATATGAATCTTGCTAGAGAATTTGACCTCTTTCTTCTTCTCACCCTCTGCAGCAGCTTCTTCACTTGATGATGGTTTCTCAAGGTTGAACCAGCGAGGGTTGGGGAACTTTTGGGGATCAAGTCGCGGTGGGGCAACTGAAACGGGCAGTGCCATCCTTCCTAGGATTTCATCCTTACCAGGCCCGACTCTGTCCTCGACGGTGATGACTAAGAGCTCATCCAATGGCTCGGATGCCACAAACATGAGCTCTTCATTCCAGATTGGATTGACAGAACGCATTTGGGAAGTACGACTCATCCTGAGCTGGTTCCCCAGTTGTACCTTGACGTACGTGTCAGGAGCTCGGCCTTTGTCGGAGGGGACAAGGTCCTGAGCTTCAAGAACAAGCAGTCGGAGATAGAAGAGTTTGGGAGAGAAGTAGACCTGTGATCGAGTGTTGGCAAGCTTCTCAGGATTAATGGAGTGAGCATCAGAGTGCCACGCCTCGGAAAAGCACTCGTCGGCTTGGGTGCCCACCCACACTGCCAGCATGATCTCCCCCTTCACCTTCTCGCCTTTCTTGTCCTCCAATCTGTACCACTGCGGTGCCAATGGGCTGTCCGGCGGGACTCGCAGCGGAACCTCTGTAAGATCGAAGGCGACTCGACCCACAAAGTCATCCTTGCCTATGTCCTTGTCCTTCACCACAATCTCCAGCATGTTTGCCTGAAATTTGTCCTTGGAGAAAGCAAAGATTTGCCTCCATACCGGATTCTGGTTCTTCTCGAAGTGTTTTGTGGACCCTTTGTAGTTGCCCAGCTTCACTTCCACGTACGGGTCGAGGCTCCCTGTTACGTCCATGGCCGGAAGGTCCTTTGCTTTGACGACATTTACATACAAGTAATGCATCTGCTCGACGAGATCGTAGGTGCTTGCAGTCTTGTCGCCACCCCTGTACCCCATACGGGCTGCCACCGACGGGCTTGTCTCCACCAGCCCGAATTCTGGATGTTGTCTCAGGACCTGCATATTCATGGCGGTAGGTGGACCGGCACGGGCATAAGCACTGCTCATTTCTACCGTGACCGGCTTGTCCTTGGGTGGTTGGGACTCAAACGCAAAGCCAGAGAACAATGGCGTCGGACCAGGCATTGGAGCAGGAGCAGGACCGGGAGGGGGAGCACCGCCGGTTGCAGTCCCAATTGAGTAAAAAGCTCTGACTTCCTTTTCCTTCTTTTTCTTCTTCTTTTCATTGCCCTTGCTGTCTTCTTCGAGCTTGTTTGTGTTGAGTTCCTGCAGAGGAGGAGGCTCCACAACACCGGCGGCATTGGATTGTGGAGGTGCAGAGTATGATGAGTCATGAGCAGCATAGAGTTTGAGAGCGATGTCACCGCGTATATTGGAGAAGATGCCTCTTTTGTCAAGAGGGTAGCGTTGGATGGTGGCTTCAGACTCGGTGTAAGGTACAGAGACGCCGGAAATCCTTACTCGGCCGAGGAAATTCTTGTGATGACCACCTTTCCGGTCGTTGTAGACGATGACATCAATGATCTTGTTGGGAAGATCATTTGGGTCTGATACATTGAAGACAAGCTTCTCATTCCAGGCCGGACTGAGGTCTTTGGTCTTGGTCTGAGTGCGGTGGCGCTGATCATCGAAGTCTACTTCAACGAAGGGACTGGCCGATCCTTGCCCATCTTTGGGCATGAGGTCGCTGGCGTCCAGAACCTCCACAATCAGCTTTGTCATGGCGATGATTCAGAAGAGATGGGCAGAGGTTCAGGATTAGAATTCGGCCTCAAAGCAGAGATTGAAGTGGAAAGTAGGAATATACAAAGAGAAGAATAGTAAGACTAGGGGAAGGTGGGGGAGGAAAAGGAGATAGGAAGAAGAGTAGGCGGTGGGTGGTGGATGGTTTTTGAGTAAGAAGACAGAATTGCTAGAGTGAGGAGAGAGAGAGAAAGAAGGTTTAGTGAGAGTGAGGTGTCGTTTGGTGGAGGGAGGCTGGGCCCATGCGTCTACATCTCTGATTGAACAAGAGATTCTGGTAACTCAGTGAGAGAGAAAGAGAGAGAGAGAGGTGTAAACTGTAGATTACCTTTTGATGGAGAGAGAGAGAGAGAGAAGGCTTTATTTGTTTATTTATTTTGATTGAGAAGAAATCATCTTCTCCTTGAAACCAATGAATGAGCGATTTTAACAGAATTCGGCCTTTTGACAGAATTCTTCCTTCACAGGGATGTTAAGCTGACCCACAATTAATAGCAGCAGGTGGGGATTCAACTTTTGAGGTTAAAATAAAAAGTTCAAGTACTGTTTTCTCCTCTTACTCTGACACAATTCACTCAGCCGACAGAAGGGCTTCACATGGTATTCGGTTGTCCGGAATGAAATTCGAACCCGATCCGACTGAGTGACCCGGATTCAATGTTCCACTCTAGTGGGTGTTTATTCGGATTATACATTTGAATGATTCAATTTATTAATAACTAATGGCCCGTTTGGTTTGCAGGAATAGGGGTTTGGAATCGGAATTGGAATGGTATATTCTGATTTCAACTGTTTGGTTGGGTGGAATAGGAATTTCATTCTCATTCTTGCTGGAATGATATTCCCCCATTGAGGGAATGGCCATTCCCTACTCTTCCATTGGGAATGAAATTCCATTCCTACTGATTTTAATTTCCATTTTCATTCCTGTCTGAACCAAACAGTTTATGGGAATGGACCATTTCAATTTCGATTCTGGAAGATTTTGATTCCAATTCTGACTACGAACCAAATGGACCCTAAGTTACCTGGCACTTGGGATTATATGCTGAAGATATATGATATTTTAATCATTTTTAGTTTAATTTATTAATGGTATTTAACATTGAAATTTCTCTAATGTATAAGATTCGGATTCATATTAATATATCCGATTTCGGTCTAAGTATATCCTCTTTGATCATCTATTTGCATCACTATGGATATTATTTTATAAGGTTATGTTTTGTTTGACATAAAATAAGAAAGAAACCACATTTTAAAAGAATTGATTTATCAATGAGAGATATCAAACTTGAAAAAAAAATGTTGTATACTTAGAGTAAGCAATGTTTTCAAATTGATTCAGACGATTGGATCATTCGGTTCGGGAACTGTCCAGGCAACCAATTCTATTTTGTCCCAAATTATTGACATGTTCAAAGGTTTTTGATCGTTTTTTATTTTAATTATTATTTTTTAATTTTTTTGCTAGAATAGTTCATTCGTTCCAACTGGATGATTGAACTGTAACTTAAAAACCGGTGAACAAAAGGGTTTCTATTTCGGGTTATTTTTTAAAACATTGAGAGTAAGTGCTGCTTTTTTTCACAGTTTTTAGTATAAGTGGTTTTGATGTTAGTAACATGGCAATATTAAAACATAGGGGAGAATTCTCTCTCTTCTTTTGCCATCCATTTCTCTCTTTTTTTTTTTTTTTTTTGTTTGATTGCATTTGCACTTATATATGGGGAATTTAAAAAATTGCTTTATGAGGGGATATGGACAAAATAATCTACTTTTATAAAGTTGATCCATTTACTAATGTCTTTTTGTTTTTGTTTTGGTAATGGGTCGATTCATGAGGGTAATTTTCAATCACATTCATAGAGCATATAAGGTCATAATTTAGACAATAACCGAGTGATCCTAACCATCCATCCAACAAATCACCCAGATTAAATGATTGGGTAGAAATTCTGAATGTATGACTCTGATGTTATAGCAATTAGGCGATGGATTGATGCGATAAACTAACTTCAGACATTTAATGGAGGATCTCTATCGTTGAATATATAGAGAAAGGTGGGCCCTGCAACATGGAAGTATTGGTGTTGTATTGTCAAAGGCCTTGTTTGGAATTGGGTATTTGGGTAATTCGAGGATCTGGTCCCCAAAATGAGAGAATGAGAGATGGAATATGTGTGGGGTAGAGGATGGTGCGTGACAGAGCACTGAGAGAAGGCTGTGTGATTTTGGCTTGATTGGGCTTGACGCTTAGGTGGAGGAGCAGCTGAGGATATACACACCACACTTACCAAATGCTTTTGAGAATTGCTGAAAAGATAATAATAAAAATGATAAAAACAGAAAAAATAAAGAATAAAGTAATAAACAAATAATGGATAACTGGTATTTGATAAAAGTAGGCTATGTTTGGTTTGATATAAAATAACATCAAAAAGAAAATTGTGGGAAAGCTTTTAATAAATTTCATAATTTTTTTTCCTTCTTTTTCTTAAGGTTTTGTTTGCTTTTTGGGAAGTTACTTATTTGGGTAGGTACATTTATTCATGTTTTTTTTTTTTAATTTTTTAGGTAAATAGGAAAATGACCATTTTAACCATAAAAAATCTATTATTAAAAGAGACAATTTTATCCCATTCAAGTGTTGGCAATTTTTTCTTCTAAATAGGAAAGTTAACTGTTCAATTGAGAGATTGGTATCACTTACTTGGGTATGTGAGATTCAAGAAAAATAAATTTTCTCTGAACCCCACATGAATATGAAAAAAAAAAAAATTTCCCCTCTCAAAATCTAAAAATCAAATGGGCCCTAAGGCTGTGTTTGATTTGAAGGAAAAAGTAGGAAAAAAAAAGGGAAAGACAGAAAAACTTATACGATGTTTGTAAAAGTTTCTCAACCTTTCCCTTCCTTTCCCTGCATTTTCCATCAAACCAAACATAACCTAAAAGTTAAAAGCATAAAATTCTTTGCTTCTCTCTTATTTTATATCAAACCAAACATGCCCCGTATGCTTTTGAGTTACTTCTTAAAATCAAGTGTTTAAATCTAAAAATCTTAGAATTCTCTTAAGCTTACACCGACTACATCTCTATCAAACATTCTCCAGTAAAGACAAACATATTATGAAAATTTACCATAATACACATCTATTCATCTCTATCCTTCAAGCCAGCATACCCATAATTATTTCCTTAACTTACAGAGGAAGGAGGCCAAAGTTTGAAACTTATTTCATCAGAGAAACAAATAAGGTGATGATAGTTTGAAATGAGTGAAGAACATAAAAAACTAGGGAAAAGAAATGAACAATGGGTACTTTTATTATGTAAAAAATAATTAATAAGGTCGATTGGTTGGTCAGCATTATTTCCTTTTTTTTCAATAAACAAGTATTAATTGTGCATGAAGCAAAACCTTTTAGGGGATATTCAACAAGAGTGTCGGTTTTGCTTTTAAAAATGAAAACAACTGTGGACAAAACAATGCAATATTACTGATGTAACAGTTCTTTTAAACAAAATCAGTTATGTTCTCTACTTTTCCCCATAGATTGGTATTTGTATTTGAGAAAGCTTTGAGCAAGTGAACCATTCTAAGAACGGTAGTCTAAAAACCATTTTAGTAGGCATTTGACACAGTATTTTACAAGTGTTCCTTTTCTGCTGCTATGTCATGTATGCCACATCGGCAATTAAATGGAATCGGGAAAAAACAGTATTTGGCAGTCCTGTTTCTCAAAAAAAAAAAAAGAAACAGCTTTTGCAATGATTCTCACAGAAATGTCAAACCTTTGTTTCATGAATTGCATTGGTGATCCTGAATCACCCTGGTGACATGATACATTGAAATTTTAAAAAGCTATCTATTTTTTGAGATGTCACATAGTTGTCATTATAGATGTATTATAATAATTTGCATTCCGTTTTGTTTTTGTCTGTTTTTAGTATTTCGCAAAAATAAAAAAACAGATAAAACAAATCACTTATTAATCAGGAACCACTTGTGAAACAGAATGCTTGTGAAACGCTTAGGTGCCAAACATCACCATGATTGTTGGTTTATGATTCTGATGGTCCAACTGTCTGTTTTGGTTCAAGTCTGACAACACTGCTCAAGGTTTGTATAGGTTTCCTACAGACCTACTTTTCCCTTCCTTTCCAACCTTTTTCTTCAAATTAAGCAAACACAACCGTAGTGTTCATGTTTTCAAAGGCAAAATAATATTTTTGGTAACAGATGAATTGGCTGAGTGGACAAGCGGTTGAATCTGGATCAGATAGAAACAAGGTTAGTGTTAAATAAGTCGTTAAGAAGTTCATGAACTGCTTAGTGGCTGAAATTGACTGAAAAGACATGATACCAGAAGAGCTTAGACTTTTTGGTATCATAATTGAACTCTTCAATAAAAACAGAGCAATAGATGGTTCAATTCAGCCACTTTAAGCCGTTATCAAACGGCTGAAAGCAGAATTCAACCCCTTCTTCACCGACCAAATTAAACCAAAGGTAGTTGGATCTACCAAACTGTCTTACACTTTGTTTGTTTGCAATGCAATCTCATTTGCACTAATACAATCTTAAGGGATTAAAAAAAAAAAAAAATGTAATTTACTTTTGTTTTGGTTTTTGCTTGATTTTACTTAAAGTTTTAATGTACTTCATTTACAATACTATCAAACAAAACTAAAGAAAATTTAGAACAAAAATAAATCAGAATTTGCATGAATTGATTTGCACGATCATGTTTCTCTGTAAATGCAAATGAAATTGCATTGCAAATAAACTACGCCTTATCCTCTTCATTGGTTAGAAATCCTGATCTCAGGGAACATCAAAAAAACATCCTTGGCCAAGTAAAATAAACTCTTTTTCTTGAAGCCCACAAATGTCTCTGTCTTAGAGGTGGATTCTAACCAAGCTGAATAGATAGCTATTTTAGCTTGGCTCACTAAGGTAGTACAAGGTTTGAATTCGGTTGGTCCATTCTGAAAAAAAAAAAATTAAATTAAAAAACGGTCAAAACCATTCGAACGATTAACCGGCTGGTCGGCGATTTACTGATCAAAATCAACGATTTTAGGGAAAAATGGAACTGATCAAATGACCAGTTCCCAATTTTTCCGGTCTGACCATTCGGTCTGGTCCGGTTTTAAAAACCATGTGAAAGATCATGAGTGACCCAAATGACTCCACCATACTCCGCTACCTGACAAAATAAAACCCTTATATATATTTGTGTACGTGTGTGTATAACTCCATAGTTAAGCTTGAGTTCAAGGAAAGTTCCATAATTTTGAATAAAATAAAAAGTTCTACTACATGGTAACGTACTAACGTATAGAGTTGATGGAATCAAGAAAGCCAAATATATGATCGATACCGATTTTTTTTTTTTTCGGATAGACGGTTTGGATGGGCCATATGGTATAAGCAAACGTTTTATGGTGTTAGGATAGGTATTGATCAGAACCAGAATAATTCATATTAGGTGATTTTCCCTTTCTCTTTCTTTTTTTATTTATTTTTTATTTTAAGTTCTCAAAATTTATTACCAACAGATATATTTCTATATAATCAGTTACAAGTTGAATGGGGTAGAAGACTTAGGCTGTGTTTGGAACGTCATCAGTGATTTACACTAAATCTTAAATATATTTGACCGTTGTATTTTGAAATTGATGTAAAAAGTGATTTAAGTTTTATATCGATAAAATCGATGTAGTTTTTACATCGATTATTGATGTAAAACTTTAAATGTGATGAGGTTTTACATCTATCATCGACGTAGAACTACACTCCATCCAAACACACGAAAAACTAAACCAGAGTATAGTTTTACATTGGTAATGATTACACTTGTTTACCAAACGTGTACAAAAGCGAACCGATGTAAATTTTACATCGGTTCTTGATTTATATAGCATCTAAATACAGCCTTAGGGGCGGATTAAAAAAGAATTAGGTGAAAGTAATAAAAATGATTTAGTGGGTGCTCAACAACATGATCGGTAATGCTTTTGCTGATGTGGCAGTTATTTCGTTTTGAAAAATAAAATCAATCATGTTGTATAATACCCTCTTAAGTCACTATAATTTAATGATGGATACGATACTGAACAAACGAATAGAATGGCAAAGCAGGATTCATGGACCCATATGGTTGGCTTAAAGCTTGGATGATGATGAGGATATGATTTTGGAGACCGAATCAGCCCCCACAACATCCCACAGCACATCCCCACCGTGTATTGGGAATATTTCTCGATGATAATATCATCATTTTTGATATTATCATCGAGAGATATTCCCAATACATGGCGAGGATGTGCTATGAGACGTTGTGGGGGGGCTGACTTGAACTCATATTTTTGATGAGGGGTAAAATGACCTTCCAATTATGAGTTGCCATGTGGTGGCCAAAATCGTTGTTGGATTCCTCAGTGTCACACATAGCACGACCTTGGAAGAATGCTCCTCGACAGATTGACTTATGCCACTAGACAACACTGACCTCAGTTCATCGCATATTAGTAGATGAGACCTAGGTGATCCACAACAATCCCAACCTGCCAATTTGACTTGGGCAACTGATGACTTGATGAACTATCCGACCTTGGGGGTACCAATCTACGTGGCATGCCTCCCCTTATCTGTTCGCATCACTTGGCATCCCCAAAATCGTTGTTGGATTCCTCAGTGTCACACATAGCACGACCTTGGAAGAATGCTCCTCGACAGATTGACTTATGCCACTAGACAACACTGACCTCAGTTCATCGCATATTAGTAGATGAGACCTAGGTGATCCACAACAATCCCAACCTGCCAATTTGACTTGGGCAACTGATGACCTGATGAACTATTCGACCTTGGGGGTACCAATCTATGTGGCATGCCTCCCCTTATCCGTTCGCATCACTTGGCATCCCCAAAATGCACAGTGACATGTCACACACTTGGCAACAGTGAGACCGATTCTGATGAAGGGGAATTTGGCCCGACCTCGTAACAAGGAGACACGTGGACGTGACTCGGCATAAGCAACAACTCAACATGGTCAGATCGGCACGTGGACAAGACTTGACACAAGTGATAGCTCAGAATGATCAGTTTGCTACAAAGCGACCTCGGGTACCCTGATACCCCGAACTAAGATTGCCTCAGTACTAGATCGCGACCGGGATAACGATATCAAGTCCGCTACAGATCGAACCCGGACAGAATGACCACCTCGGTCAAAGACTACCTCGAGATGAGTAATACCTTGGCGCAAGATCACACCAGGATCACCTCGGTCCAAGGACACTTCGACATTCATATCAGGTCAGACCTAAAGAGCACAAGCTCAAGAAGCTCGCCACCAGTCAGCTCGCCACCAGGAAGCCCGGTACCTTACAGGCAGCTCGCCTCCCATTCAGGCCGACCATCGCATGGCAATCCCGAGGATCTCACCACTGTGTTCCGCGTCTTTCGGGATCGTACCTCGCAACGGCTATATTAGCTCACCCACTCCCCTATTCAGACGAGAGAGGGCAATCTTGCCAGTTGGTGGTATTTTACCCACCTAACACACAAGCAGATCCCATCACAGCGAGGATCCAAGAACCACTTCACCAACCCATGGGGACTCCAATATATAAAGACTTCACCCCCAGGGGTGAAGGTATGCTCTTTGATGTGTGTAATCTTTACTCTCTAGCCCTCAAACCCTCTAATATCATTTTCAAGCTCTCTACTACTACTGAGTGCTAACTTAGCCATCGGAGTGTCCCCTGCCGGATAAGCCCCCCCGGGATCTCTGACCCCTCTCTTGCAGGTTACCCAGTTCTCGTCGTTGCTGGCAGCCAAATCATCTCTAGTAGGGAGCAACCGGTTTACGCCACATCATTTGGTGTCGTCCGTGGTATATCATTACTAAAAGCCTTTTACCTCCATTTCAAAAACCTCAAGCTCAAGATCAAACCCATGGCTTTCTCCAACAATGCCAAACAACACAATGAAGCAAACATCTCTGGGGGCAACCTCAGTTCCCATCTGTTTGCATAGGTCAGTTCACCATACCGTTCCCCACGGGTGGGAGTCCAGCACTAACTGTGTCTCAACCAACTGAGCCTGTGAACGCCCCACTTCCCCTTGTAGTGGGTGTGACCTCCGTTGAAACCTCTATAGTTCCCCCCTAGAGTTGGACAGAACCAACTAAGCGACCTGGTATACTGTGTGTGGGCTATTCAAGCCCAAATGTAGTAGGTCCAGCAGTACCAACAATACCGATAGCAAGTTCTGCACCATATGTACTAGCAACAGTTCCCACCGCTGCAGCAGAACCAACAGCCAACCCCACCTTAGTGTCCGATCACCTCGAGCAAGCCTCGCCGCCAAAACATCCGTCCTTGCCAGGGAGAAACCTCCCAGGTCTCGTCTCACGGCAGGAGGGAAAGACAAGTTGTTCCTCCCATCTCTCAGCACGTAAGCAGGTTGAGAGATACTCGACCCACCATAACCAGTCCACCTCGACCAGTCCGCCTCGACTCTTGCAAACTGAAGGCCCTCTTGCAGGAAACCGGTTCGAGGTCCTTGCCAAGGACTCCAGATAAGGCATTTTGGTCCGTAATAGCTAGCAGTCTGAATCACTTCCAACCAAGGCACCATCTGACAGTGCGGAGGTCAGCAGCACTGTTGTGGAGCCAGTCCAGCAGCAGCAAAGGAGACGTGCTAGGGCACCTCGCATAGTAAATCCAGGCCAACTTGTGGGACCTGGCCAACCTGAGCAGCCTAAAGGTAAGGTGGAGGTAAGCTCAAGAATTACAAAAACCGCTCCCCTCCTCTCTGTACCCTCTCCACTATCCCCTGAGCTCCTGGCCTCCCCGATGCCGATGAACTTCAGGGTCCCCCCTGGATAAGTATGACGGGTCTTTCGACCCAAATGATCATGTAGACTCTTTCCAGTCCAAGATGCACCTCGTTGGGGTTAACGAAGCTTGCATGTGCGTTGCTTTCTCCACGACCTTCAAAGGAGTAGCTCACACTTGGTACAGAAACCTCACACTAGGGACAATTAAAAGTTGGGCGTAGCTCGTACAGTTGTTCGCCTCGCACTTCATCACCAATAAGAAGTGCCCGAGGTCACAAGAAAGCCTTCTCAATATAGTCCAAAGGGAAGGAGAGTCGATTCGAAGCTACATCAAACGCTTCAACGACACTTGTTTACTAATCCCGGACTTAGACCCTGCCGTGAGGCTCGCGGCAGCAAAGAAGGGGATCACCCATAGGGAATTCAAATGGCATGTGGTGGCAAATAAACCCAAAGACATCACAAAATTCCTTAAGCTCGTCGATCAGTTCATTGGGACCGAGGAGGAGATGAACCAAAGGACTGAAGCCCCGATAGAGAAAAGAAAGAGAGAAGACCACAATTGAACAACGGTGGCGACAAGAGGAAGGAAAGCAAGTCCCCAATCAGGGGAGGGAACAAGTCAGATTTTCATCCCTGAGCTCCCCCGGTTGAAAGAACGAGTTACACACCCCTCAACCCGAAGCGAGGGGAAATTCTCATGGCGATCAAGGACACCTCTTTTGTGAAGTGGCCGCCCCGGTTGAGGGGTGATCTGACCACTAGAAATAAAAATGTATTTTGTCATTTTCATAGAGATCACGGTCATAGTGCCGAAGATTGTAAAAAACTTTGCGATGAGATTGAAGAGCTCATCCGTCGTGGGTACTTGAAAAATTTTGTACAAAAAAGTAATAAAAACTAGGTAGATCGGCAGGGGGAGCAAAGGAGGGATGCTCCCGAGCCCAACAGCTAGCACAACGAGCAATAGTAGAAATAGTTGCCTGAGGAGAGACCAATCCGCGGGATGATCAACACGATCACTAGCAGATCCATAGTTGCGGGCTGCACCCCGACTGTAGGGAAGTCCTCAGTTCGCGAGCTGGAACACGAAAAGTAGAATCCGCCAAAGTGACTTAGGTCCGAAGACCCAATTTTTTTTTATGAAAGATGATGCACGAGGAGTCCAGTACCCCCAGGATGATGCACTGGTTATAAAAATGAGGGTCAATGACTTCGAGGTGAAGCGTATTCTAGTCGACTCCGGCAGCTCAGTAGACATCTTGTTCAAAGACACGTTCGACAAGCTTCAGCTCCGGGAAGGCGACCTCAAGCCGACAAGCACTCCACTGGTTGGTTTTAGCAGAGAGGAAGTCAGGCCCTTAGGGCGAGTCTCAGTACCTGTGGAGATCGGCACCTGTCCTAGCATCACGAGGTTCGAGCACACCTTTTTGGTGGTCGCGACTCCCTCCCCGTACAATGCCATTATAGGTCGGCCTATCACCCACGCGCTTCACGCAGTGGTGTCCACCTACTACTTGGCTATGAAGTTCCCTACGGATTTCAGAGTTGGGACAGTGCGAGGTGACCATCTCGAATCCCACAAGTGCTATGTTGCTGCTCTCAAAGGGAAACCCAAGCTGGTAGACGACCTCGAGATAGAGCGACCTGTGGAGTATTTTGAGGAGCGAGCTACGCCAATTGAATGGACGATCCACATCTCAGCCTCAATAGAAGATCCAGCTAGGACCCTCCAGATCAAAGCAACGATCAAGGAGCCTCTTCGCTCTCGGTTGATAAGTTTTTTACTTAAAAATTTAGATGTATTCGCATGGTCCGCGGCAGAGATGCACGATATAGTTGCTAAGATAATAACTCACAAGTTGAACATTGATCCTTTAGTCAGGACAGTTAGACAGAAAAAATGCAACCTCACCTCGGAGCACTGGAGGATAGTCGATGAGGAGGTCGGGAAACTCCTCGCAGCTGATTTCATCAAGGAGGTCTATTACCCGAGCTGGGTGGCTAACCCCGTTCTAGTAAAAAAGGCCAACAGTAAATGGCGCATGCGCGTCGATTACACCGAACTGAATCGAGCTTGCCTGAAGGATTGTTTCCCACTCCCTAAGATCGACCGTCTAGTGGACGCAGCCTCAGGGCACGACTTGCTGAGTTTTCTGGACACATACTTGGGCTATAACCAGATCAAGATGGACCTCGCCAATGAGGAAAAAACAACATTAATAACCGAGCTAGGATTGTATTGTTACAAGGTCATGCCCTTCAGGCTAAAAATGCCGAGGTGACCTTTCAGAGACTTGTCAACAAATAGTTTGAGCCATTGATCGAAAATCAGGTTGAATGCTATGTAGACGACATGGTCGTCAAAACCCTATTTTTGAACTATTTAATAAGTGACTTGCAATGTGTTTTGAAATCCTACGCAAGTATAGTATGAAGTTGAACCCTAACAAGTGTGTCTTTGGTGTCACCTTGGGTAAATTCCTGGGTTACATAGTTAATCGGCATGACATTGAAGCAAACCCCGCAAAGATCAAGGCTATCCTAGATATGAAGCCACCTCGCAAGTTGAAAGAGGTTCAAAGGCTGAATGGCCGCATGGCTGCCCTAAGCCGCTTCATGTCCAAGTCAGCAGATTGTTGCCTGCCTTTCTTCAAGGCAATCAAGTAAAGTAAAGACTTTGAGTGGACTGAAGAGTGCCAGCTTGCCTTTGACGAACTAAAGTAATACTTAGTTAGTATTTCGGTTTTGACCCGACCCAAGGAGGGTGATGTTTTAAAGCTGTACCTCTCCACGAGCGATGAGGTGGTCAACTCGGTACTAATAAAAGAAGTAGATTGGGTCCAACGACCTATCTACTATGTGAGTAAAGTTTTGCAAGACGCAGAAACCCAGTACCTAGAGATCGAGAAATTGGCATATGTACTGCTCATAGTAGCTCAGAAGCTTTGCCCGTATTTCCAAGCTCACATAGTTGTGGTCCTCACGAACAAACCTTTGAGACAAGTCTTACTCAAGCCCGAGGTATCTGGCAGACTGACGAAGTGGGCTATCGAACTTAGCAAGTATGACCTCCAGTATGAGCCTCGGATGGTGGTTAAGGCCCAAGCCTTGGCCGACTTCGTGGCAGAATGCACCTTCAGCACCGTAGTCCCCGAACTGATTGAGCCCAAACATAGAGAAGAGGCTTCGACCAGTGCAGCACCAGCCTCGGTTGGAGCAAGGCCAACTTGGGACGAGGAGCCCTGGATCCTCCATGTAGATGGTTCATCCAATCAATAAGAAAGCAAAGCCGACACTATTTTGCATGGGCCAAGCGGGGTGAAACTAGAGTACGCACTTCAGTTTGAGTTCGCGACATCCAATAACGAAGCAGAGTATGAAGCACTACTAGCTAGGCTCACACTAGCGAAAGAGGTACAAGCGAAATACATCATAATCTGTTGTGATTCCCAGCTCGTGGTCAACCAGGTCACCAGTGATTACGAAGCTCACGACCCCACCATGGCTGCTTATTTAGCCAAGGTCAAAGAAGTTTTACACAATTTCCAATCATACTTCATCAAAAAGATTCCAAGGTCCGAAAACACTAAGGCCGATGCCTTGTCCCGGTTAGCGAGCACGATCAGCAACACCATGAGAACCGTGTACATAGAGTACCTACCTCGGCCCAACATTCTCGGGGGGGGGGGGGCAGAAGAGGTCATTCTTGTTGCACAAACAAAGCTGAGCTGGATTGACCCACTCGCGAGCTACCTGTTTCACGGAACCCGACCTGTAGATCACAATGCGGCCAGAAGGGTAGAGAGACAGGTAACCAAGTACGTCATGATAGACAGACGACTATACCGAAGATCCTACACACTCCTCTAACTGCGTTGCTTGCGACCTTCAGAGGCTGAGCTCGTTCTCCACGACATTCGTGAAGGCCTGTGTGGTGGACACCTAGGGGGTAAGGATCTCACCCAGAAAGCACTGCAACAAGGATATCACTGGCCCATGATGAAGGCAGATGCACTTGAGCTCGTCAAGAAATGCGATAATTGCTAGAGGCACGCCAACATTCATCACCAACCTGCTGCCGACCTGAAGTACCTCACCAACCTATGGCCCTTCGCACAGTGGGGAATCGACATTCTTGGACCATTCCCGCCAGCGACAAGACAAAGGAAATTCTTAGTGGTAGCAGTGGATTACTTTATGAAGTGGGTAGAGGTGGAACCCCTAGGAACAATTACAGCTCGAACTATACAAAACTTCTTTTGGAAAAACATAGTATGCCGCTTTGGACTGCCTCGAGTGCTCATTTCTGACAACGGTGAGCAGTTCGAAGATAATAAGTTCCAGAACTAGTGTGCCGAGATGGGGATACAACAAAACTTCACTTCGGTAGCACACCCTCGGGCGAATGGGCAAACAGAAGTCATGAACAGAGCCATACTCTGCGGACTGAAAGCTCGTTGAGCCCAAAATAAGGGGCTATGGGTAGACGAGCTGCCCAACATACTATGGGCTTACCGAACCACCATCAAGACCGCCATAGGTGAAACCCCCTTCAACCTCACCTATGGCACGGAAGTAGTAATCCCAGCCGAGATCGAGGTACCTACATTACACTGAAAGCATACGATGAAGAAAACGGTGATGAGCTTCGTACGAACCTCGACCTAGTGGAAGAAGTATGGAACCTTGCATATATCCGGACTGTAGCCTACTAGCTTGGTATTATAACACTCGGGTCAGGAAGCGACACTTCCGTTTGGGGGCCTGGTCCTTCGGAAAGTTATGGTACTTGAGCCCGATGTAGGTAAGCTCGAACCAAACTGGGAAGATCCCTACCGAGTAAAACAGGTACTTGGAGAAGGTACATATGAGTTTGAAACCCTAGAAGAAAAGCAAGTATCTTGAGTGCGGAACATCAGCAATCTAAGGCGATACTACTTGTGATTGCCAAACTTAAGGCACCAACCCCCGAAGCAAGTAAGTAAGTTCTAGCTCTCAGACTGTGATTTTTAGCCTGCAGTATACTATGAGTACTGACTTAGCCATCGGACTGACTCCATCGGTTTAGCCACCCCGGGTTCTCTGACATTTAGTTACTTGTAGGTCTCTAAAGAGCAATGAAACTCATCAATCCAGCCCTGCACCTGGTCAGCCTTGTACCTCACAGTTAGCTTGGCACCTGGTTAACCCAACACCTTATAGGCAGCTCGACACCTCACAGGCAGAGACCTCGGTACTGCATAAGACCCATTCGCCTCTTCGGCATGGGCAAAGTTTAGGAGTGGACTACGAGTCGCTCCCCGAAGCCTAAGGGCTAAAGTACCGAATTGGTAGGGATCTCAGCACCACATAAGACCTGGTTGCCTCACTGGCATATGCAAGTTGCTTCAAGTACCTGAGGCATAGACAACTCGGGCATAAGCCTTATGATATCTAGCCCACTGCGGCACATAAGAATAGGTTAGACCCATAAGGGACAACCAGCCTCCAAATAAGTAGCCTGTGCACGGACAGGACGGGTATATGCCTCGCGATGTCACCCACCTCGGCGTACGTTACGTGGAGTTACCCCTACTAAACCTTCGCAAACAGTTCGGGGTAACAAACACTTAGAAAATTTTCTTTTACGATTATCCTTACTTATTGTCCAGCTCGGTAGCTCGACAATTCGGGTAATCTACACATTTGTTGCATAGATCGGAAGCTATCTATACTTAGAGTATCTTTTACACGAAGGATTATTCGAAATTTGGTATTTCATTCACAAAAGATGCAGGTACATAGATTTTGTTCTAACCCGAGCTCGGCGACTTCATATGATCTTTCGCATCCTCCTGGTTCGAAGGGCACTCCTCCTTGACCTCGTCGTCACTCCCTTCCTCTGACGAGCTGGGCTCTGCATTTGCCGCCTCTGCATCCTCGGGAGTAAGCTTAGACGCAGAGATGGATTTGAGATCGAGGTCGGAGAACTTCTTTCTCATCACGTACTTGCATAACTTAAAGCTAGAGCGGTAGGAGCTTGAACCATACTCGACTTGGAGATCGTGGAACTCTGAAGATTGCTTGAAGTGCTCCACAGTCTGGCTTTGTGCCTCTTCCACAGCGGTCTCGAAGATCCGAGTTCGCTCTTGCACCATCGCCTTGAGATCTTCAACTTCTTGTCGAAGCCTTGTTCTCTCCTCAATTAGCGCCAAGTTCTCCTCGGCCAACACAGAGATCTGCTCTTGTTGTCTCCCCTTGTCCTAGGTCAGTGCGGAGATCTGCTTCTGCTGCTTCTCCTTCTCCTTGTTTAAAGACAGAATCGACTCCTTCTGACCTTGAGCCACCTTCTTGGCTTGGAGCACCTCGCCCTGAGCTTTATCAAGCTCACGATGTAGTTTTTGTGCCTCCTCCTTGGCTCCCAGAAACTGCCTCAAATGGATTTGCGACTGACACATCAGCGCATGAATGGAGGAGTTCACATGGCAAGGAAACAACTGAGGTAAGAACATTTTTTGAAAAGATCACAAAGAATCAAAAGTACAAGGTAAAAGCACCTACCACCATGCAGAGGCTGGCAGCCCGACCTTCAAGCCAAGCCGTAGGCATCTCGGCCCAATCCGTGACCTCCTCGAAGAAGATGGCCTCCTCGCTCTTGCGAATCCCAAATTGGTGAGTCATGATACTCCTTTTCGGAGGCTCGTTTCAGGGTCTAGAAGTGCTCGCCGACTCAGGAGACTGAGCAGTTTCCGGCTCAGGCACTGGGGTGCTCTCTGGTTCCTCCTGCCGAGCACTTCCCTCATCTTCTTCCAAATCCACCACGGAAGGGTGAGGGCGGACCTCCTCCTGGGGGAGCTCGGCAGAGATCAGCTCCGCGATGTGGACCTCGGGCGGGGCAGGGGTTGAAGGGCTGACCTCACGATGAGGTTTCTTTGCCTTCCTCTTCTTCCCCTTCTGCATACTGTTGAAAAGGTTCCTGGCATTGACCTCCGGCATGATGACTGTGAAGAATAGAAGGTTAGCCACGAACTAATCTGAACCTTAATAAGTAAAAGAACTAAGGGGAAAACCTACCAGGAGGTCTCAGACCAGCTCGCACAAGCTTCTCCTCGGCCAAGAAATCCTTCATCTCAAGGCCGAGGTCCCTCCATGAGTTGATGACTGCCCTAGTTGTTGCATCCAAGCTCACCTCGGGATCCTTGATAGCTACCCTCCAGTGGTTTGGAAAAGACCACCCTTCAGGGTTGTGGACAATGAAATACCTCCTTTTCTAGGAGGGAACCTTGTTCGGACAGCTAAAGAGGATCTTAAACCTGGGCCGAGGAGAAATGTAAAAGCTTTGTCTGGCATCCCCATGCAGACAGATCGAGTTCCTCTTAATGGCACAGACTGGGCTAAAAATGTCTAAGGACAGGGGATGGTTGTACTCGTGGAAAAGTGAGACCGTACCAACTATGTTCCGAATCGAGTTCGGATGAAGTTGGTCGATAGTCATGTTGAAAAACTTGATTACTTCTACAATAAAGGGGTGGAGAGGGAAACGCAGCCCAGCAACAAGCTGCTCCTCAAAGAGTGTGAGCTCATGGTGATCATGAGCCCAAGGGTATTGACCTAGGGAAAGGCTGAAAACCAAGCTATCGGGAAGATGATAGTGAGCTACAAGGTACATCAACCTATCGGAAGTCAGGGTGGAAGAACCGAAGTCATTTGGATCCCGAATCTGGGAAGAAGACGGACCCTCTTCCTGAACCTCGGTCTCCCCGTGCTGAGATGGCTCAACTTCAGGAGCAGAAGCTTCCCCTAAAAGCTGAAGAGGGAAATCACCCTGCGGCGAGCTAATCTCCCCAGCAAGGGCCATGGATTGCCCCATGACACCCTTAGCCTCGCTAGAACTACCTAAGAGTCTGTCTATACTGGAACTGGACATGTTTAAAAAGGAAGAACAGGGAAGAACAAAATCACCGAAAAGAAGTCTGACCTCGGGAAATAAAGAAAAAAGCGAGCTAGAGGATCCTGACGCGACCTCAGAACAAACTCGTGAATTTGTGGTGAGAAAAATGAGTCTCAGGACCCCCTATTTATAGTCACCGTACCAGAGAAGCAACAGTCAAGATCAAAGCAATCTAACGGCACCGGCTGCACGTCCCTCGAGATCGAAAATAGTTTATAGCATTTTTTGGCGTCCGCGGAGTTGATAGATCACATGACGTCCGTGCGTGAACCGCATGCGACCTATCTGACAGAACGGCTTGGACTTCGAGACAAATCCACTTGTCACATCGTAAACTCCTCAAACCAGGTCAAGACCCCTAGCTCGAGGAGTGGGGGGCAATTGATGAAGGGGAATTTGGCCCAACCTCGTAACAAGGAGACACATGGACATGACTCGGCATAAGCAACAACTCAACATGATCAGATCGGCACGTGGACGTGACTTGACACAAGTGACAGCTCAGCATGATCAATTCTCTACAAAGCGACCTCGGGTACCCTGATACATCGAATTAAGATCGTCCCAGTACCAGATTGCGACCGGGATAACGATATCAAGCCCGCTACTGATCGAACCCGGACAGAACCACCACCTCGGTCAAAGACTACCTCGGGACGAGTATACCTCGGCGCAATATCACACCAGGACCACCTCGGTCCAAGGGCACTTCGGCATTCATATCAGGTCAGACCTAAAGAGCACGAGCTCAAGAAGCTCGCCACCGGGCAGTCTGGTACCTTACAGGCAGCTCGCCTCCTGTTCATGCGACCACCGCATGGCAATCCCGAGGATCTCACCACCGTGTTCTGCGTCCTACGGGATCATACATCGCAACGGCTATATTAGTTCACCCACTCCCCTGTTTAAACGAGAGAGGGCAATCTTGCCAGTTGGTGGTATTTTATCCACCTAACACACAAGCGAATCCCATCACAGCAAGGATCTAGGAACCGCTCCACCAACCCATGGAGACTCCAATATATAAAGACTTCACCCCCAGGGGTGAAGGTATGTTCTTTGATGTGTGTAATCTTTGCTCTCTAGCCCTCAAACCCTCTTATATCATCTTCAAACTCTCTACTACTACCGAGTGCTAACTTAGCCATCGGAGTGTCCCTGCCGGGTAAACCACCCAAGGATCTCTAACTCCTCTCTTGCAGGTTACACAGTTCTCGTCGTTGCAGGCAACCGGATTATCTCCAATAGGGAGCAACCGGATTACGCCACATCAGATTCCTCCCATTTCTTGGGGAACCGAATAAGGGTCGACGTGATGACTATGCGGGTGTACCCCCAAGTATCGGGTGGTTAAGGCCAATTACTCCGAATATGTCAAACGCACTTTGACCAGACTTTGTAATGTATTTAAGGGTGACTATTCGCTCTCTTAAGGTATGCTCACACTGTTGCTATGACACTCACTCTTTGCTCTGAACCTCTGCCCACTAGCTCTCTCTCTCATCATAAACAGCTTGATACTAACTTGACTGGAGCTCCCTCGCTCGGGTCATTCCCCCGGGCTCTCTGACGTGCTTTTGCTTTGTAAAACTGGCCTGCCGACCTCATCAGATTCATTCGACATCGTCACCGTGCAGTCGGGCTCAGCTTCAGAGCCTATGTCTTATCACGCCTATGACGGGTCCGACACCTCAGCCATCTTGGTGTCTGGAACCGAGGAACTCTGCTTGTTAGGATGAGCCTCACCGCCGAAGGCCTCCATCTATACGTCCATTGGTCTCTCCTCTTCAACGAGATCGATGTGGATGACCTCAGTGGTCTTGCACCCCTTTGACCTCACCTGCTCTTCCTTCGAAGCCCAGGAGGTGTCTCTCACTTTCTCTTTTTTCGCTTCAATGCCCCAAGACCCTAGAAGTATCGACTCCTCTCATCTCTCCTACAAAAGATAAGCACAGGAAAACCATCAGCTGAAGTTAAAATGCAATGAAAAATACCTAAATGCAGTATGATGACCTACCTGCAAGATTCAGGCCAGCTCGGATTAATGCCTCCTTGGCCAGAAAATCACCGATTAACGACTTCTTGCTGACCAAGTCCCTTACTTGAGTCTTCAAATGTTCACTCAAGGTCTCTTCCCCATTGTCTCTAATGGTCGTCCTCCACGCCAAGGGGAAGGGCCACCCGCTATCTATAAAAACAAAGAAGTATTTCCACTTCTATGCCAACACCTTAGAAAGGAAACTGCCTAGCAATTTGCAGCTGGGCCGATAAAACAAGTAAAAATAGCTTCCCTCACTGGCTAATTTCTGAATGGCAATGAAGGTCTTGAGGGTCAAAGAGAAATTGTAATGATGGCAAAACTAAATGATACAGTGTGAATGGAATTAGGGTGAAACTGACCTATGGTGATGTTGTAATACCTAAAGACCTCACGGATTAGAGGATGTAGGGGAAGTTTAAGCCCAACCACCAAGGCCTGTTTGAAGATGCAGACCTTGTCCTCGGCATGGAGCCAAGGAAGTTGATCGTCACTAGGCAAGCAATATCCATACCTGTTAGAAAACTGGTATCTTGTAGTTAATTGCCGCATGTCATCGGCCGACAACTCAATCAGACTAAGCTCCGACCTGGTCTTCTTCAAGGAGGTTGAGGCCCCTTTGTGGGAACCTTGATGCTCCTATGCCAAGGCCGCTTCCCCGGTTGGAGTGGCTATTTGCTCCTATCCATTAGACTTAAAACCCAAAAAAGACAACACAGAAAAGGAAAGGAAAGGAAAAACAAAGGATTCACCAGAAGACGCTAGAGAAATTGATCGGCCTTGTTGACCTCACTAACCACGCCGAGCTCTTCGATTTCACCACCGCACAACTCTCACTAAAGACAAGCGAAAATGAACCCCCGAGCCCCACTATTTGTAGGCAAGAGACTCGATCCATTAACGGTTGTGATCGGTGATTGGCGGTTTCAAAGGGCACACTAGTTTGACCTCACTAACCACGCCGAGCTCTTCGATTTCACCACCGCACAACTCTCACTAAAGACAAGCGAAAATGAACCCCCGAGCCCCACTATTTGTAGGCAAGAGACTCGATCCATTAACGGTTGTGATCGGTGATTGGCGGTTTCAAAGGGCACACTAGTTTGACCTCACTAACCACGCCGAGCTCTTCGATTTCACCACCGCACAACTCTCACTAAAGACAAGCGAAAATGAACCCCCGAGCCCCACTATTTGTAGGCAAGAGACTCGATCCATTAACGGTTGTGATCGGTGATTGGCGGTTTCAAAGGGCACACTAGTTTGACTCCTGATGCACACTAGTTTGCATCCCACGCGTGCTCGCCACTCAACCTTTCAGGCGATCCCAACCTGACAAATTAGACCAGTATGAATTTGCGATTTGATGGAACCACTCTCGGAGCGTATTGCCTACGAGCAACCTACTTCTTTCACCCAAGTCATTCACCTTAATCTCAGAAGTGGAATAACCTTGCAATATGTGCTGCCACGTGGTGGCAAAAATCGTCTCTTGACACCTCGGTATCACATGTGGCAAGACCTTAGAAGAATGCTCCTTCGTGGATCGGCTTATGCCACCAGGCAACACTGACATCACTTCATGGTAGATTAGCAGATGAGACCTAGGCAGGACACAACCCCGACCTGCCAATTCGACCTGGGCAACTGATGACTTGATGAGCTACCCAACCTAAGGGGCACCAACCTGTGTGGCTTGTCTTCCCTTATCCATTCACATCACTTGGCATCCCTGAAATGCATAGTGACATGTCGCAAACCTGGCAATAGTGAGATTGGTTTCTCCTGCTTCTTGGGGAATTGGATAAGGGTCAACATGATGGCTGCATGGGAGTACCCCCCACCAACCTTGGGGACACCAACCTATGTGGCTTGTCTTCCCTTATTCTTATCACTTGACATCCCTGAAATGCATAGTGACATGTCGCACACCTGGCAATAGTGAGATTGGTTTCTCTTGTTTCTTGGGGAATTGGATAAGGGTCAACGTGATGGTTGCGTGGGAGTCCCCCCCAAGTATTGGGTGGTTAAATACGGTTACCTCTAAATACGTTGGACACACTTTGACCGTATTCCTCCGTAATCTCCCTCTCTCTCTCTCTCTCTCCCTCTCGCCATAAATAGCTCGGTACTAATTTGACCATTGGTGATCCCTTGCCTGGGTCATTCCCTCGGGCTCTTTGACGTGTTCTTGCTTTGTAGAACTGGCCTGTCGATCTCATCAGATTCATCCGAGCTGTAGGAGGGACTCAGCATAGTTTGTGCTTCATTAGTTTTTATATTAAACATATGGCTGAGAATTGAACGAGGAGAAATGTAATAGTCCAAATTACATAGGCTTTGCTTGAGAAGAGTTTAAATAGAGTAAAAATGCAAATATGTAGAGTATATTCTAGTCCATGCAAATGCAAAGTTGGCTTAGTTATACATTGATAAACTTAATTTCTTGCCAAATGATTTTTAGTTGTGAGATGAAACATGAATCCCAAGACTACAATATACCTTTTTAACATTGATCAACTTTGAGTGCACAAGTTTGTACCATTTTTTGATGCAAACTTTGCTTTCATTTTGAATGCAAGCATTGTCAAGACATGGATGCATTCTTGCTAAACGCTACTTTTTCCCAAATGGAGCCATATTAGTAATTGAATGAGAAGAGATGTAGTATTTCAAATTACATTTTGTGCCTTGTTAGAGAGAAACCAAATTCAAAATAAAGTAAGGATATTCTAGTTACAATAGGATTCAATGAATGTTAATGGGAATTAATACCTTAAATATAAGACTTAATGAGAAGGATTTGAATGAGGAGAAAAGTGATTGTTCAAATTACATTTCTGTCACAACCCTAAAAAATTAAGATATTTTAATCAAACAAAAATTCCACTCTCATTTACATTTATAATAGTAGCATGTATGTAGTGTTTTTAACCCATCATTAACAAGGCCAGTCCAGCCCTGTGACCCGGTTATAATACTGGTTGAGGTTAATTTCCAAACTCAAACTGCTATCTTACACAAAACCTGTTGACCCATCTTACCCAATGACTCAAATGGTGAACCACAGACCTGTCGACCCAGAGCGAAAAATGGTTCAAGCTCCGGGCCAGGTTTTAAAACACCTTATGCAGGTTATCTTGTGTCTCCTGGTTTTTCCTTCGTTCGAATCACATACTGAATCTAAGAATATGTTTGATTTGAAGGAAAGAGTAGGGAAAAGAAGGGAAAGGCAGAAAACCTTTACAAACTTTATATAGGTTTTCCTTCATTTCCCTACCTTTTCCTTCAAACCAAACATAGCCTAAAAGAGTAAGATTGGAACTGCCATCTACCAATTGAGTGGCAGCCAAAATGGTTTTTAGGCTATTGTATATGTGTTAATACTGTTTTGTCCTATGATATTTGTTGTTTTCAACTTATTACAAGGGAAGATGATCTAAAGAACAATTTAAAATATCTCTTTTTATGCGATTTTAATTCATTATATTAGTATTTGAACCACTTTTTACTTTATTTGTTAATGATATAGAATATCTGGATCTGATCCGAATCCAAGAGTAAAGTTCAATTTCAATTTGAAATAGAATATTAATGGGATTGATTTTGGCTTTAAGTTGTATTGATTTGTATTATGCCTCAATTAGATTATTTGGACCTTTCCAATCCATCCAACCCTAATCACCTCAACCACCTACTAAAGAACACAAGCGCAAAAAATGATAAAATTGATTAAACTATCAAAAAAGAACATCAATATATAAAATATTACATATACGAGAGATTTGGGGGTGGGGGTCTTATTTAATTATTGAGTGGACCACCTCATTGGAATAGTTTGGAATGGAAATGATTAACTGATCTCTCTATAGCTATCATAATACTATATTATCTTTAATCATGTCCTCAAAATGATGGGTTGGTTGTTGTCGGCACTTATAATTAAACCTTAGCGTTGAAGTACTTGAAATTGTATGGTGTATGACCTATCATATGGAAAAGATATGATATGAAAATAGTTTTAACCAATTAAAATCCATCTATGAATTTTGATAAATAATATATGATCATTTTGAAACCTATGATTTCAGTTGATTGGTTATATGTTTTTCGAATATCATAGTGGAACCCGTAATTGATGAATTCACTGTAATGTTGAAAAGATATGATACTTTTTCGGTATCATGTCTTTCCTGCATCATAGATCTTTCCATCAAATATACAATGAATAACCTATCATGGATGTGCCAAAGTAATTAAGGATGCATTCTAATAATGATGGATTGACTACGATGCCAAAAAGATGTGATACAGAAAAACTTACAACCCTACATCATAAAAGTAACCAATCAGATGGGTTTTCATCAAATTCACGAGGGTTGTGATTGGTCAAGCCTTTGTGGTATCATGTCTTTTTTGCATCATGGATCTTCCCATCGAATATACAATAAATTACCTATGATGAATGTGTCAATGCAAATAAGGATGCATTCTGATAACGATGGAGAAGATGGGGAGAGTGTATCTTGTTAAGGAACTGGTGTATTACAAGACAGAAATCCTCCATTACAAAATAATTACTATGATATTCTTTGATCTTATCTATTTTATTAGTCACAAAAAAATAAAATATCTTGATCTATCCTTTGGGCTGTGTTTGGTTTGATAAAAAAATAAAAGTGAAACAGAAAGTTGGGGGAGTGTTCTCAAGTAATTTCGCAAAATGTAAATTTTGGTTTAATTTTGTTCTAAATTTTACTTTATTCTACTTTAGGTCTTACTTTACTTTATTTGTACTACAACTAAATAAAGTAAGGTAAAATTTGAAACAAAATAAATAAAAAATTGCATACAAATCATTTGTGCTGCCATAGTTTTGAATCAATACAAATAAATTTATACTGCAATCAAACACAGCCTAAGGAATTTCACAAAATTTGTTAATAAGCTTTTCCTAATTTATGTATCTCTCTTATTCTCTGCTCAAACCAAACATAGTCTTAGCGTTATATAATAAAAAATGTGGTCATGTAAAAAAAGAATAATAATTAAACTTAGTAGATTAAGTAGGACCAACAGGACCCAAACCACGTGTGAGAAGCCTCTCAAGAACATCAAGTAGTAGTAATAATAATAATAATAATAATAATAATAATAATAATAATAATTCATTGAAAGATTAAGGGCCTGTTTGGTGCATCTTTTTGGGAAGATCTTCTGGTAGTTCTGACAATAAAAAAGTGTATTGTGCTTTTGCATAAAGATCTGAGCAGCCAGAATCACATTTGGCAGCGCACGTCTTTCTGTGTCTTTTCATGCAAGAATAAAATATAAAAAACACAAAAAGATTCATTTGCAGCTTTCTGAAATCAGCCCAAAATGGGTTTTTCGTGTCTTTTCAACACTCCAGCTTTTAGCGACTAGATCTTCTGTGTCCCAAATAGAAATAGACTGAAAATCGGTCTGCCTAATTTATAAACAGCTGAAAGACCATGCACAATGACACACCAAACAGGCCCTAAATAAAAAGGGGATAGAATCCAAATAAGGTATATCTGTGTTTCTCATTTTTGTGTTAAGAAATTGATGGATGGACTACCATCACCTCCCTCTCACATTCAAGCCACTTTATGATTTTGTTTGTATCATCCTTCCCAGTTGCATAAGCACATGATAGCTTTTGGCTTCTTTTCCAAATAGCCCTACCCAAGATGGTGACTTCCCTTCTAGCCCACCCACAAAATGCCTACTCTCCTACCAAATAAATAAACAAAGAAATTGAAGGAAAAGAAATCTCCTTTCAAAATATTAAATAAATATGCCGACAAAATATTAAATAAATAAAAACAACTATATCTTGTCCTCCCATTCAAGGTGATAAACTTTTCAACAGGTTTAAGGCTTTCAATGTATACAACACATTTTTAAGGCTTCAATGAAGCACATAAAGCATGGTTTTAATAAATTTATTATAATTGTCACCATGTACCCTAGTAGTACGGTCAAGGAGACTGCCTGTAAGGCTGTAGTTGTAACCGAGTATATATTTTTCTAATTAACAAAGAAAAAAAAACTTAAAAAGGGAAATTTTATGATTTACTCCATATAGAAGTTTTTATTATTGATTTTTTGAATATATTGTGATAGATTTCTCTATTTATAATTATTTCTAATTTATAAGTTTATGAAAATTTATGAAATAGACGAATCTATAAAAACAAAATATATAATTTTGTTATTAATTTGTTTATATAATGATATCTTTTATTTTTTATAAGCCAACAAAGTATATTAACTACATAAAAACAGAATATACAAATCAAGGTTTTTAAACCACTGTTGATTCGGATAGTCGGATCATTCAGCCAGGGAACTGTCCAAGCAACCAGTTCCATTTTACCCAAAACCTGATTTTTGGATTTTCCCATTAATTTGTATCAGATTTTCAACAGGTTTAAGGCTTCTAATGTATATAATACATTTTTTAAGGCAAAGGCTAAACATGGTTTTAATAAATTTTATAATTATCACCATGTACCCAAGTAGTATAGTAATCAAGGACATTTCCTGTATGTTTGTAGCTATAACCAAGTATATATATTTTCTTAGTAACAAGAAAAAGAGTCAAAAAGGAAAATTTTATGGTTTAGGGAAACTTTATGATTTACTCCCTTACGAAATTTTCATTGATTTTCTGAATGTATTGTTCCAAACTCCATTAGCTAAGCTATAATATCCCTCTTATATTGTGATAGATTTTCCCACCTATAATTATTCCGAACTTAGAAATTTATAATAATTTATGAATTGGTGAACCCATAAAAAAACGAAATATATAATATAATGGTATCTTCTTTTTCCATAAGCCAACAAACTACATTAACTACACAAAAACAGAACATACCAATTGTTCAATACGATCAGGAGGATAATCCCACCAAACCACCATCATGTTTAGAAACGATTTAGCCTCTTGAGGCAACAAATGAGAGGCTAAGAGTATACCTCCTAGATATATACACAAATCAATTATGCCAACCCTAAGATTTTGGGGTCAGGCCTGATCCAACCCAAGCACAATCTAGGGTCAAATCAGGCTTGAGTTTTATGCCCCAAGCCCATCCTAAATCTTGAAAACTCATCCTCTACAAAAGCTTTGGCTGGACCCACCAAAGATGCAGCCCTAACATGGAGGGCCTGATGACATTTTTCTTAAAAAGAAGGGAAAGAAAAGCATCACTAGACCCTCCATATTAGGGCCTGGATTACCTATGCTTCTGAAAAATTCTTTATTTTACCAAAAAAATCTTTACTAAATCAAGGATATCTACTAATATTCAACCCAAACAAGTTATGTAGTAGCAGTGTTGTTAGAATCAAATTGGATTGGATGGTTAAACTATTAGAATATGGAATTAAAACCCAAAACGGTTTTCAAGTTACTTAATGTTTTTTTAGAAAAAGAAAAACTCAATGTTTAATTAAAAATATTGACTTGGCCTGGGGGGGGGGGGGGGTTGAATTGGGTAAACGAACAAGCCAAGCTCAAAACCCTTTCCCTATAATAAAGCTAAGCTTCTTGATAATCTGCTAAAACAAGAGTTGCAGCTATAAGAACAGATAAATAAATAATTGCTAACAAGATGATGGCAATTGAAAGTAAATGAATTGGGTAAGTACTATAAATTTCTATCAGGTTAGTGATACTGTAGTTAAACAAATAAATATAAATGTTAAAAATAAATAAATTCAAGAAATTAAATGAATAGCTAAATGTAAATAAACATATAAAAGTAAAAGGCACTTGCATCAATGGTGTGTGTTTGAAATAGCAACTAGAGAGAGAGGACTAGCCACTAATGGTAGTTGAGAGGACCAACTATGTAAGTTGAACCAACTTGAGATTCAAGTAGTTGTTAGATTGCTACGAAAATGTCAAGGACAAATTAACTATTGAAAGTAGACGTATAGTTGAATAATAAATGAACAATGAAAGTAAATAAATGAGCAATGAAGAAATAAATGTAAAGCAATTACTGTAGTTAGTAGGGTTAGTGATGTTAGTAGCTTAAGAAACCTTGTATCTTGTTGATCTATAGAAATAAAACAAAGTAAATGCAATATCTACAGGATCTCAAGAACTTCAAGTTGTTATAGTCATTTGAGAATGTTAGTAAAGTTAGTAAACACACAAACTGTAAAACCTAAAAAAAATAAACTACACACAATGGTACACAAGATTTTTATAGAGGTTTGGCCAATCCTACCTATGTCTCTTAATTCAAACCATTATTGAGGATTTCCACTAACCATCTAGACTTCTTAGGTGTTAGCAAAGCCTTTACAACAGATGCCTACAAGACTTAAACTAGTTGGACTTCACAAGTGCCAAGAAGACCTAACTAGCAAGACTTCTGGGTGTCTTCAAAAACATTGAACACCCTACCTTCATAAAGATATTTATTTTCTAGCATAACAAGTTTATAGCAAGAGAAACCTCTAAGTAGGCAAATATAACAATATAAGCATAAAATAACTCAATTGCTAAAGTTTCTCTACAAATGATCAACTCAGTAAAGAGGTATACAATAGATGGATGAGACTATACAAGCTCAAGGGATTCCTAGATTTTCTCACATTTAATACTATTGAACCTCAAGAATCTCTTCAACAAAAGGAATCTAGCTAACTTGCTTTCTTTGTAAACTATGAATAAGGAAAGCTCTAGTTGGTTTTTTCTTGATTTCTCTTTCCTTGTTTTGAATCAAGCTAAACTCCTTTATGTATAGAGGACTTGAGAGCAAATGACCATTTTTTAACCATTGGAAGGACTTTTTCATTTCTTAGAAATGATTCAAATTTCTCCAAAATGTTAGAAGGCATTCTATAGATGGAAATAGCCATTTGTTCTTTCAAACAGTCAAATTTCTTTGAACCAATCAATTGTCAAAACTGTTAGTGGACTACTTGATAAAGAGAGGAATCCTTTTCTCTCCTAGTCAACTCGTTCCTCCAAGTCAGTTGATTGGTATCATTTTGAACTTAGTCTGTTTGGGTTAATCAACTATACTTTTTTGGGTAGTCAATTACTCTTCTTAGACAAGGTATATTTCATGTATTGGTTATCACAGTTAATCGATTATGCCTTTTGGGATAGTTAACTATATATCTTAAAGTCCTAACATTTTATGCATTGGTTGTCACAATTAGTCCATTATGCAATTTGGGGTAGTTGACTATATCTCATAAACTTGACTTGACTATCACAGTTAGTCGATTATACATTTTTGAGTAGCCGGCTACTCTGTGGAGTCAGTCAATCTTGCTTAATAAACAACCTAGCACTTAAAAATCTTAGAAATTATTGTCCAAAGGTTTGTGATCTCTTTCATTGGCTTTCAAAATATATATTTCTAATTAAAATCACTTGTTTAAGTCTAAGAAATCTTAAGAATCAAACATATTTTAGCCATTGGTCTATAAGGTTGCCTATGCTAAGTTCAGTCTTACTGATTATCAAGAGAGTGCATTATATGCAACTGGCCGGTTATATCAAGATCCTAAAATATTGACATAATTTGATAATGGCTTGATGTAGTTTTCTCCTCAATGAGTTGTCGTAGCCATTGGCCTTTGAGCATTTTCAAAATCATTAAGTTCTTCAATAATCTTGATATTCTTGAATTGCTTGGAGCTTCCTTGGCTCGAGAAATGTGATGATGGTGTTGAGAATATGAGGATTAGGCAGTTAACTCAACGAAACTTCAATTTCTTCATTTGTGTAGAATTCTTTCTTTAATACATTATTAGCACAATAAAGCTTACTAAAATTGTTACACAATCACAATATTAATATTCTCAATAAGTTTGTTATCATCAAAATATATAAGATCAACATATTTAACTGCTCTTATCAATTATATGTTATAATTAATGGAGATATTGTAGATATTGTATATATTTAGAAAGATATTGTTTTAGGAAGTTGCTAATATTGTGTTTAGGAAGTTACTAATATTGTATTTAGGAAGGTGCTATTTTAGGAAGTTGAAGTTGCTAATATTGTGCATATGGATTTTTTAAGAAGATAGAGTTTTAAGAAGGCATTGTTTTAGGAAGTTGCTATTTTCTAGAGTTGCTACATTGATCATGATGTAATTGTATATATATGGGGCGATTGCCTCCATTGAAAGCAAGATAGAAGAGTCATTCCTTTGAATTTCGACTCATGCAATTATTCTTTATGGTATCAAAGCCATACTTACACTATGACTGATTTGAAATCTCCTTATTACCTTGGTTCGCAGGACAACACCGGCTTGGTCGTGACCCCTATTGTCTTGAAAGGGGATAACTATGATGAATGGGCCAAAGCTGTGAAGAACGCGTTCCGGGCAAAGAAGAAATTAGCTTTCCTTGAAGGAAATGTGACGAAACCTGGTGATGATACCGATGAATTGGAAGATTGGTATAGTGTGAATTCCATGTTGGTAGCATGGATATTCAATACCATAGAACTAGGGCTCCGGTCTACGATCTCCTATATGGGGACAGCAAAGGAACCGTGGGAGGATCTTCGGGAACAATTCACCATCGGGAACGATTTGCGGATTCACCAATTGAAGAGCGACTTGGCCAATTGCAAACAAGAAGATATGACTGTATCCGCATATTATGAAAAGATGAAGACCATGTGGGAGGAGTTGGCTAGGTATGTGAAGAACCCACAATGCATGTGTGGAGCGGTGACTGAGCTGTCGTTGGAGCGGGAAAAGGAGAAAATTCATCAATTCCTCATGGGTCTTTACAGTGTAGTTTATGGCACTGTTAGATTGAATATTTTGAGTACAAAACTTTTACCTTCTTTGAACTGAATACATACAATAATTGTGCAAGAAGAACGACACAAAATGGTGGCTCGAGCACGTGAAGAATGAGCAAAGGTTGTAGGATTTGCTGTGCAAACTGGAAATAGAACCAAATCTCATAACAAGGATGAGAAGACGTGCTCTCACTGTGGGAAAACTGGACATGAGGTACTCGAATGCTTCTAGCTTGTAGGCTACCCAGATTGGTGGTTTGTAGGCAAAGGAGGTCGCTCTGGTGGTCATGGAGGACGAGGAGGATTTGGTTCAACGGCGGCCAATGCTGTCCAGACACCAGGAAGCTGCGGCACCAGCACCACTGCTACAGCTGTATGAACCAGCAATAAAACTGGTTTTTCCGGACTTAATGATGAACAATGGGCAACATTAATGGCGATGATCAATTCTCGCAAGGAATCCACTTCATAAAAATTGACGGGTAAGAAAATGTGGTTGATTGACTCAGGGTGTTCTCATAATATGACTGAGAATTTGGAGCTGTTGAAGAATGTGCATGAAATCGCTCCTTGTGCCGTTGAACTCCCTGATGGAAAGAATATGATGGCGTTGCAAGAAGGAGAAGTACAACTTGGGAAATGATTGAACTTAAAACATGTTTTATATGTTTCCAACTTGAATTGTAACTTGATATCTGTGCCTTAATTTGTTGATGAATTAAAATGTACAATCACGTTTTCTAACAAATTATGTGTGATGCAGGACCCCACTTCGAGGACAATGATTGGTGTGGGTGAGAAGCGTGATGGGGTCTATCTTTGGTATTGTGTGGCAAGAACAAGTGCATGCATGTTGGCAAAGGTGGACTCATATGAGCTATGGCACAGGCGAATGGGACATCCCTCAAAACAAGTTGTTAGTTTACTTCCTACTATTAAAAATAAACTTGCTAGACAAGAAACATCCAGTGAGTTGTGTGGTATTTGTTTAAGAGATAAACAAACTCGTGATGTGTTTTCTCTAAGTTCTAATAAAGTTTTTACATCTTTTGCCTTAATTCATTGTGATGTTTGGGGACCATATCGTACTCCTACTTCATGTGGTGCTATATATTTCCTGACCATCGTTGATGATTACTTACGGGCAGTGTGGAATTATTTAATGGTAGAAAAGAGTGAAGTTAGTGCTAACATTGTGAAATTTTGTGCCATGGTAATGACCTAATTCGACAGTAAGGTTAGGGTGATAAGGAGTGATAATGGGTCAGAATTTGTAACCTTGAGTAATTACTGTAATATTCATGGCATCATTCAACAAACATCTTGTGTAGGGACACCTCAGCAAAACGACAGGGTGGATCGCAAGCATCGACACATTTTGAATGTTGCACATGCTTTGCGTTTTCAGGCAAATTTTCCAGTGAATTTTTGGGGTGAATGTGTGTTGACTACCGGGTACCTGATTAGCCGTACTCCAAGTACTTTACTTGATGGAAAGAGTCCATGTGAATTGCTGTTTGGGAAGGAACCAACTTACAAACATATTCATGTTTTTGGGTGTTTATGTCATTCTCATTATCAGGGGCGTGACAAAGACAAGTTTGGTTCTCGAAGTTGAAGGTGCCTATTTGTTGGGTACTCTTTTTGTAAGAAAGGATGAAGACTCTTAAATACAAATGAGTTCTTTGTATCTCGTGATGTTGTATTTTCTGAACATATCTTTCCTTATAAAGTTGTTGTTTCTGAATCCCTTAACCCCGATGTGGTCGAGCAACTGTCTGTCTGTAATAATGATGCACAATTCTTTGATGACCATGAGGTGAACAGTGCGGACAATTCGAATGATGCATCAACTTCTGAAGAAGATCTGACTCTGGAAGCCAGGGGGAGTGGTGAAGATCTTAATGAACAGAGAGAGGGCAACGTGAACTTGGAAAGCAACAGTGAAGGTGAAAACCTTGGCCAAGAATGTAGGGAAATGTATCATACTTAGAAGCTGAAGGACTATATATGCCACATAGCACAGCACATTAACAACCCCCTCGCGGATCATGCCACACCATGCCACTCCTCAGGTGCGTCCTATCCTATTACACGTTACGTGACTTGTACTAACTTTTCTTTGAGACATAGACAGTTTTTGGCAGCTATAACTACAGGGAAAGATCCCACATATTTTTCAGAAGCAATCTGTGAGTCACATTGGAGACGAGCCATGAAGGAAGAAATTGAAGCTCTTGAGCATAATGGGACTTGGACCCTTGAACCGTTGCCCCCCGGGAAGCAAGCGATCAGGTGCAAATGGGTATACAAGATCAAGTATAATTTAGATGAAATGATCGAAAGACGCAATGCAAGATTGGTGATTTTAGGGAACAACCAGAAGGCCGGGATAGACTATAATGAGACTTTCGCACCAGTGGCAAAGATGGTGACTGTTTAGTTGTTCTTGGCTGTAGCAGCGGCACGAAAGTGGGAGTTTCATCAGATGGACGTGCATAATGCCTTTTTGCATGGTGACCTGGCGGAAAAGGTGTATATGCGATTGTCACCCGGTTTTTCATCTACACATTCAGGGAAAGTATGTCGTCTACGCAAATCTTTGTACGGATTGCGACAGGCACCCATAAACTGGTTTGCCAAATTAGGTACGACGTTGAAGATGTATGGTTTTACTCAATCACATTCAGACTATTCTTTATTCACTTACCATAAAAACGAAGCTACACTATGTGTTTTGGTGTATGTGGACGATCTTGTTGTAGGAGGAAACAATGGGGAGATGATACATCAATTCAAACAATATCTGAGTCGGTGCTTTCACATGAAGGATCTTGGGACACTAAAGTATTTTCTTGGCATCGAAGTCGCTAGAGGAGATGAGGGCATCTATCTCTGCCAACGAAAATATGCACTAGATATTATTTCTGAAATAGGATTGCTGGGGGATAAATCGGCCCATCTGCCCATGGAACAAAATCATCGACTTGCACTGGCCGACGGGAAGTTCCTGGATGACCTAGAAAAATATAGATGTCTGGTAGGGAGATTAATTTATCTTACTATAACACAGCCTGAGATTTGTTATTATGTGCATATATTGGCTCAATTTATGCAACAATCATGACAAGAACATTGGGATGCAACTCTATGGGTGGTCCAACACTTAAAAGGAAATCCAGGACAGGGAATCATCTTGAGCGTCAACAGTGATCTCAGATTATATGCTTATTGTGAATCTGACTGGGCCAATTGTCCTTTGACACGACGCTCTTTAACTGCGTACTTTGTAATGCTTGGATGGTCTCCTGTTTCTTGGAAAACCAAGAAGCAACATACCGTCTCACAGTCATCTACAGAAGCAGAGTACAGGTCTCTGGCTGCCACAACGTGTGAATTAAAATGATTGAAGAGTGTCCTTTGTGATTTTGGGGTGGAACATCCCAGACCTATGAAATTGCATTGTGATAGTCATGCCGCTATGTATATTGCAGCTAATCCGGTGTTTCTTGAGCGCACCAAACATATAGAGGTTGATTGTCACTTTGTTTGTGATGCCTTGCATACCCGGACTATTGAGACTGCTCATGTACGAACTTACAATCAGTTGGCAGATATTTTACAAAGGCACTTGGCCGACAACAGTTCGATTTTCTTCTTCGCAAGTTGGGCATACGTAACCTACGTGCTCCAACTTGAGGGAGAGTAATGGAGATATTGTAAATATTGTATATATTTAGAAGGATATTGTTTTAGGAAGTTGCTAATATTGTGTTTAGGAAGTTTCTAATATTGTATTTAGGAAGGTGCTATTTTAGGAAGTTGAAGTTGCTAATATTGTGCATATGGATTTTTAGGAAGATAGAGTTTTAGAAAGACATTATTTTAGGAAGTTACTATTTTCTAGAATTGCTGCTTTGATCATGATGTAATTCTATATATATGGGACGATTGCCTCCATTGGAAGCAAGACAGAAGAGTCACTCCTTTGAATTTCAATCCATGCAATTATTCTTTAATAATATTTATTATTTTAAACTTAACTTGATTTAAGATTACTTTGATAAATAATCCAGAACTAATGCTATTTTAATGGCCTTTCTTTTTAATTTTTTATTTGATAAGTCAAATGGTTGAATCGGATTCAACGATGTAAATGGTTTTGCATCCACTCTGAATCTAAAACACTGATATAATAAAAATGAAAGATGAAATACCCATATATAAAATACATCAAAATTTTTTAAGTTGCACAATTTAATGTATTATTCATTTGATAGAAAGATTGACACATAAAAGCAAAGCAAATCTGACCATTTAAAAAAGCAACGAAACTATGGATAGAGCTGTTCTCAACAAATCAGGATCCAACTGATTGCAGAATCTCACTTTTTGTGTAAGGTGGTTTAGGTTTCCACTTTCCATGATCCAGCCAGCGCCTCTTGAATACAAGCAGTACAATTGCTGGCTGAATATGTAATGACCATTACATCAATTATAATTTTGTAGGAAGACATGTTCAATAGTTGTCAGTCCTCTACAATGACCTGCCTGGTCGACCAATGTTTTGGACATTTAGGCCATCTTGCGTCTAAATCGAAATGTACTTAACAACCAAAATGGCCTGGACCATTACTTCTATTCATCTAGCTGACCTAATCAGGGGCCATTACTTGGTGAAAGGGCAAAATATTGGGTATCGAGTGTAAGGATAAATGGTATTTGAAAATTCAATTTTGAATTTGAAATTTGAGATAATTGAATTGAATTTATATATTTTGAATATTTAATGATTGAATTTGGATATTTTATTCATACCGAATAGTTAATTGGATTCGAATTCGGATATAACCTGATTCGATTTGATAAATATTTGAATATTATATAAATAAAATATTTATTAGTTACCTAAAATAATTAATTAGTCAAATTCAAATTGAATTGAATATTCGAATATTTAATCAGATTTGAATTTGAATATTAATTTTTAATATCCATTGGATATCGAATTGAATTTGGATATTAAATTTTCTAGTCGGATTCGAATTTGAATATTACTTGATTTGATTTGAATTTGATCCATTTACACCCCTAGCTATCAGTGAGAATGTAGGTTCGAGTTTAAGGATGGCCACTTTGTGTTAAAATTGTCAAAGGTGAGGATCATATTCAGTCCACCCCTCTCAGATTCTGTAGAGAGAGTTTCCAAAGAGCAAAATTCCTTTTTTGTTTTTTTTCTATTTTTTTAATTTGATGTTTAAACAGTGAAAACGTCACATCATTAACATACACTACCATTGTTAAATGCATCTCACACCGACTTCACAGCCACATATCCCACCCTATATTGGGAACATTTCCCCATGAATAATAAATATAAGGGAGAATGACCGATTAGCCTAGGGTCAGAATTTGTAGGCTTAAAGTACTGTCGGGGTAGGTGCCTGCTCGGAATTGATGCCAATCCACAGGCAGACATTGGTGCGTAGAGTGTGGATTGTTGACTTTTTGTATGTTTATAACTCTGCAGTGGAAATCAAAAATCTGCATTGGGCAAATCCGTGCTTCTCCATAAATATAAATACGGGAGATGTTCTTGATGTGCGACCAGAACATGCTCTGAGGTTGGTGTGAGGCACACTCCGTAAAGAACAGATTCAGCCTCAAAACTAATATGATATATCTTGTACTAAACCTAAAAACCGATATGAAACCTATCAAAATACTTTGCACCTTGGGACCAATATTGGGTAATGGCCTTTTCTTTTCCCTAGCTAATCTAATTGATAACCAACCAAGGCTGGGCTTGTTTAAAAGCAATGTACTGAGGTTGCTGTTATTGGAAGAATGATGTATGTGCAATTTGGAAGTCCCAAAATGGTAAAAGATTGAAATATGGAATTTAAATTAAGGGATCCCTTTTTGAAAAGACAAAAGATGCCCCCAGTCTATGATTACAAACAATTTTATCTAGGGATGCTTTTGTCCTTTGCCTTACTACATTAGGGGTGTGTCTCCTTTAGAAAAAAAGGGGGTTTTATAGGTCAGTCCACCCCTAGAAATCTAGAGCTCCACTCTAGGGGTGGATTGAATCCTGACCGTGGATTGATGTCAAATTCACGGGCAGGATGCGGTTTATAGAGGGCTATTAGTAGATTAGGAGGGGCTGCAATTCAGATTTTTGAGGGAAATTGCAGTTCAAAAATCCCTAAAAAAATGCATATCAAGACAAAAAGAAACCCAATTCTATAGTCAAAAACAATTTTATTTGGGGGTACTTTTGTCTTTTAACCCTTATTAGATTATTAGATTAGGAGTATGTCCCCTTCATCAAAAGTGGAATATACCCAAATTACAGCACTAAATTAAATTTTAAGTATAAAGATGCCGGGGGAGTGAGGGAATTGGAATGTCCCTCAAAAAAAAAAAAAAGGAAAAAAGACTGATAGAATACATGTAAAGCGAAAAGAACTTTTGCACAAAGAAGTTTCTCTAACTTCATTAATCCAGTCTATATTGACACATAGATCAGTAGAATTCTTCCTATAGACAAAGAAAAGAGAGATAAAGAAGAAAGAGAAAGTCAATACCAACAGCTGTCCAAGTTTTTCTACTACAACAAGCATATGTAAGAAATGCAATTAAGGTTGTTGATTCATTTCTATCTTTGCTTAGAAAAAGCAGTACCACCCCAAACAACAAGTAAATAGAGATGGAGATACTTTTGTCTTCTGGGAAGGTAGTCTTAAGCTACGAAGCTACGTATATTGAAAAAAAGCTAATAATTAGGAGCAATGTTGTTGTCAGATTTGGGTCCATTAAAAAAATGAAAAGCTCATTATGGGTCAGAAATTTATGGTTAATGGGGCGGTTATATCATTCAACCACATAAGAGGAGGGACTCAAAAATTAGGGATGATCATGGGCCCGGTTTTTATAGGGTAATTATATTTTATTAAAAATAAATTATTTTACACATATATTACCATGGTTTTTAAAACCGATCTGGAGATCAAACCGGTTAGGGGTCTGGCAATCGCTTGGATCAGCGGTTTACTGACTAAAATCAATGGTTTTTGAAGAAACTCCGGTTTTGGGGAAAACTGAAACTGATCACCTAACTGATTCCTAATTTTTCTGGTCCAACCGTCCGGTCCAATCCAGTTTTAAAACCGTGCATATTATATATACCATAACTTCTGGGTTAGGGCAGGAAATTGAGATATCTTGCCAAATGAAATACATCCCAACACCCTTCCAATATGATCTGACACCACACATCTCAGTATGATACTGGGACCCATTTCTAAAAGTAGGACTGGTTATGTATGAAATGTTTGGTGTCAGGTCCTGTTGGGAGGGCGTTGGATGTATTTTGTGGGTAAGAAATCTAAAGTCGCAGAAGGGGCGGGTATCCCTACCAAAAACTAAACAGTCTGGTCTGGTCGTCTGATTTTGGCAGCACCTATTATGAGTGTCTCTTTTGTTGAAAGTTAGTTGAATTTGTGGATATAAAAAGGAGGAGAGAGAACAATAAATAGACTAATGTTATGGCAGGGATGATCATTTATGACCTGGTCTGGCCTGCTCAGCCTGTATGCCTAGACAGGGCTGGCCCGTTATCAACCCTACCTGAATCTGAAGCCTAGAAAAGTATCAGCATTATATATAGTAATAGATGAGATCTTTTGAATCACCGGCCTATGAGCCTAATGACAGATTTTTTTTTAATGGACCAGGTCAAGGTTTTTAAAACTGATCCAGAGAACGAACGGGTCAGGGTCTGGTTTTGGAGTCAAATGGAAAATCATCCGGATCAACGGTTTATTGACCAAAATCAACAGTATTTGGAAAAAATCTAGTTTTAAGGAAAAACGGAACCGATCACCTGACTATTTTCCAATTTTTCCGTCCAATCATCTGGTCCGATCCAATTTTGAAAACCATGGACCAGATAACAAAATAACAAGAGATTTCTTGCAGGAAAATTATGTGGCATTAGAAGAGGAATACAATAGAATGAAATTGATGAGAAGGTGATATCCATGAAAGCATTGTTTCTTGTACACTTTAGAACTTAGCTCTATGCAACATTATTATTAATCGATGGATTGAATGGCCTTTTAAACAAGAACAATTTATTTTTGTAGCTCTTTTGAACTTTTCAGGCAGCATCTATCTCTTTACTTCTTTCCTAACAGAAAAGAGAAAAAAAGAAAAAAGAAAAAAGAAAAAGCTCTTTACTAGTTACCATGTAAAGGTGGATGTTCCCTCTACGTTTGATTTGAGATTTGGGGCTTTAACTTATAAAGTTTCTAACTAGGGTAGGTTTTGGATGTATTTTGGTTTTTATTATCTTTGAAGCTAGCAAGGTTGGGTTTGTAAGAAAGAGAATATTGTATTTTGGGTTAGGGGTAAGGCGGGCTATGTCTTTCTCAGTATTTCTTTCCTTTCCTTTCTAGACTTCTAGTTTCTAATATTGGTTAATAAAATTTCAAGGGTCTCTGTTGAGTTTATGAAAGAGAATATTGTATTTTGGGTTAGGGGTAAGGCGGGCTATGTCTTTCTCAGTATTTCTTTCCTTTCCTTTCTAGACTTCTAGTTTCTAATATTGGTTAATAAAATTTCAAGGGTCTCTGTTGAGTTTATGAAAGAGAATATTGTATTTTGGGTTAGGGGCAAGGTGGGTTATGTCTTTTCTTTCCAGTTTATGGCTAATAAAATTTTAAGGTGGCCACCCCCTCCGCCTGAAGCAATAAAGTTTGGGTTTAAAAAGAAATTAAGGTTTTGAATATACCCTTACATTAGGGATATTAGCGGGTTAGGTTAAGTGGTAAACGAGCACTGATATCTGATCTTGTGTTTGAATTGGGCCAGCCTTAAATGGTTTTGTGTTTGGATTGGGCCAGCCTTAAATGATCTTGTGTTAAGTGGTAAACCAGCACTGATACCTGATCCATTTCCATTGCAGCACTGAAATATCTGCAAACATGGTTTTCAAAATCGGATGGGTTTATATGGTTGGACCGAAAAAACCAGGAATCGGTTAGGTGATTGGTTCCGTTTTTCTTCAAAATTGTATTTTTGTCAAAAAAAAAACATTGATTTGATTAATAAACCCTTGACCGGGTGTTCGAACCGTTTAACAGTTTTGACCATTTTTATTTATTTTTATTTCTTTATCGGAACGGGCCGACTGTTTGACCCAAGAACTGGACCCCTAACTGGTTCGTTATCCAGGTCAGTTTTAAAAACCTTATCTGCAAACATAAACTTGATTGAATATAGGTGCACTACACATTGGATGGAGCAGGGAAAGTTGGGAATCTCTTTATTTTAGTCGGGTCGGGTTTGGATTGAAGCAAACCCGTACCAAACCCAACCCATTGATATCCCTGCCTTGGACCAAGAAAGTGGTTAGTTGTCGAATCATCAATGGACAATCCTGTATAGATTTGAAAGGAACATTCTTCTAAACATTCTTAAGTAAAAGGAAGAAACAATATGTAACAGAAAAGAAAACAACTTTGAGCCTATGGACTTCATTCAAATCAACCACTTTCAACACCTTTAGAAATAAAAAATAAACAACTTTTGCACCAAGTTGTAAAGATTGACCTGATTCTCGTAATATGGGGTCAGTGACAATTATCCACCTGAACTTTGACAAATACCCACTTCTGTTAGAGTTTTCTTATTTAACTTCAAAAAAAAAAAAAAGATTCTTATTCAGCTATTTAAAATTCTTAAAATCCCCAAACTATCCTTTTCTTATTTGTTTGAACGACTTATGATTCAATTAATTAGTTTTCTAAATATAATATTAGTATCCTCTTGATTGCTTCAATAGATCCTTGTAGGTTTATAGTTGGGTTTTATATTCAGATGAAATAGTATAGGCTTCTTTCTAATAGATATAAATTTAAGATTTCATTTGGCTTTTCTTGATTTATTGGACAAAAGAGTGAATCATTTTTATATTTTAAGATAAAGAGAGACATTGTGAAATGAAACAAGAATTTAAAGACACTTATTTTTTCTTATATCAGTAAAATGATTCTTGTTAGTTTCGCTGGTTTTGTTTGGAGAAAATGGAGGTATTTTTGGGTCAATTAGGGTTAAGAGAAAATAAGATGAAAAGAAAATAAAAAAATCCAGGTGGATATTTTAGTAATTTAATGCAATCCCATCTGACTTTAACAGCCATGGGATATTTGTAGCAAAGTAAAAGTTTAGGAGGTTTTTGTCACAAATAAAAGTTCAAGGCGGTAATGATCACTGACCCTATAGTATAGGGGGTCTTTTTAATTTACCCTTTAATTTATGTGTGTATTTATAGGGAGTATTTAAGATAATTTTGATTAAAAACACTTGTTTTATCAATATATAAACACTTTACTATTCTACTGTCATTTTTATTAAGGTTTTATTATAAAAATAAAGTTTTTTTTATGTTTGATGTTATAGAGAGTTTTTAATTTGATGTTTCCAAAGAGCAAAATTCCTTTTTTTTTTGTTTTTTGTTTTACTTATTTAATTTGATGTTTAAACAGTGAAAACGTCACATCATTAACATACACTACCATTGAAATTGATATAGTCTCATTGTTTAAGAACCAGAAAACAAATGAACTGGGATCTGCTCTCATAGAGCGCATCTCACACCGACTTCATAGCCACATATCCCACCCTATATTGGGAACATTTTCCCATGAATAATAAATATAAGGGAGAATGACCGATTAGCCTAGGGTCAGAATTTGTAGGCTTAAAGTACTGTCGGGATAGGTGCCTGCTTGGAATTGATGCCAATCCACAGGCAGACATTGGTGCATAGAGTGTGGATTGTTGACTTTTTGTATATTTATAGCTCTGAAGTGGAAATAAAAAATCTGCGTTGAACAAATCCGTGCTTCTCCATAAATATAAATATGGGAGATGTTCTTGATGTGCGACCAGAACATGCTCTAAGGTTGGTGTGAGGTGCACTCTGTGAAGAACAGATTCAGCCTCAAAACTAATATGATATATCTTGTACTAAACCTAAAAACGATATGAAACCTATCAAAATACTTTGCACCTTGGGACCAATATTGGGTAATGGCCTTTTCTTTTCCCTAGCTAATCTAATTGATAACCAACCAAGGCTGGGCTTGTTTAAAAGCAATGTACTGAGGTTGCTGTTATTGGAAGAATGGTGTATGTGCAATTTGGAAGTTCCAAAATGGTAAAAGATTGAAATATGGAATTTAAATTAAGGGGTCCCCTTTTGAAAAGACAAAAGATGCCCCCAGTCTATGATTACAAACAATTTTATCTAGGGATGCTTTTGTCCTTTGCCTTACTAGATTAGGGGTGTTTCTCCTTTAAAAAAAATGGGGTTTTATAGGTCAATCCAACCCTAGAAATCTAGGCTCCACTCTAGGAGTGGATTGAATCCTGACCGTGGATTGATGCCAAATCCATGGGCAGGATGCGGTTTATAGAGGGCTACTAGTAGATTAGAAGGGGCTGCAATTCAAATTTTTGAGGGAGATTGCAGTCCAAAAATCCCCAAAAAATGCATATCAAGACAAAAAAGAAACCCAGTTCTATAGTCAAAAACAAATTTATTTGGGGGTTACTTTTGTCTCTTAACCCTTGTTAGATTATTAGATTAGGAGTATGTCCCCTTCATCAAAAGTGGAATATACCCAAATTACAGCACTAAATTAAATTTTAAGTATAAAAATGCCGGGGGAGTGAGGGAATTGGAATGTCCCTAAAAAAAAAAGGAAAAAAGACTGATAGAATACATGTAAAGCGAAAAGAACTTTTGCACAAAGAAGTTTCTCTAGCTTCATTAATCCAGTCTATATTGACACAGATCAATAGAATCCTTCCTATAGAGAAAGAAAAGAGAGATAAAAGAAGAAAGAGAAAGCCAATACCAACAGCTGTCCAAGTTTTTCTTGTACTTCTATAACAAATCCTCATAAGGAAAAGATTGTTGATTCATCTTTATGTTTGCTTAGAACAAGTCCCAGACGGCCACCCCCTTCGCCTGAAGTAATAAAGTTGGGAGTTAAAAAGAAATTAAGGTTTTGAATATACCCTTACATTAGGGATATTAGCGGGTTAGGTTAAGTGGTGAACCAGCACTGATATCTGATCTTGTGTTTGGATTGGGCCAGCCTTAAATGGTTTTGGGTTTTGGTTCGGGTTGAGGTGACCTCATATTAAACCTGATCCATTTCCATTGCAGCATCAAATATCTGCAAACATGGTTTCGAAACTGGATCGGTCCAGATGGTTGGACCGAAAAAACCAGGAACCGGTTAGGTGATTGGTTCCATCTTTCTCTGAAATTGTATTTTTGCCAAAAAATATTGATTTGATTAACAAACCATTGACCCGGGTGTTCAAACTGTTCAACGGTTTTGACTATTTTTTATTTATTTTTATTTTTTATCAGAACGGGCTGACTGTTTGACCCAGGAACCGGACCCCTGACCGGTTCGTTGTCCAAATCAGTTTTAAAAACCTTATCTGCAAACATAGACTTGATTGAATATAGGTGCACTACACATGGGATGGGGCAGGGAAAGTTGGGAATCTCTTTATTTTAGTCGGGTCGTGTTTGGGTCGAAGCAAACCCGTGCCAAACCCAACCTATTGACATCTTTGAGCCCATGGACTTCATCCAAATCAACCACTTCAACACCTTTAGAAATAAAAAATGAACAACTTTATCACCAAGTTGTAAAGATTGACCTGATCCTCGTAATATGGGGTCAGTGACAATTATCCACCTGAACTTTCACTTTGTGATAAATACCCACTTCTGTTAGAGTTCTCTTAGTTAACTTTAAAAAAAAAAAAAAAAATTCTTATTCAGCTGTTTAAAATTCTTAAAATCCCTAAACTACCTTTTTCTTACTTGTTTGAACAACTTATGATTCAATTAATTAGTTTTCTAAATATAATATTAGTATCCTCTTGATTGCTTTAATAGATCCTTGTAGATTTATAGTTGGGTTTAATATTCAGATGAAATAGTGTAGGCTAATATAAATTTAAGATTTCATTTGGTTTTTCTTGATTTATTGGACAAAAGAGCGGATAACTTTTATATTTTAAGATAAAGAGAGACATTGTGAAATGAAACAAGAATTTAAAGACACTTATTTTTTCTTATATGAGTAAAATGATTCTTGTTAGTTTCGCTGGTTTTGTTTAGAGAAAATGGAGATATTTTTGGGTGCATTAGGGTTAAGAGAAAATAAGATGGAAAAAGAAAATAAAAAAATTTAGATGAGTATTTTAGTAATTTAATACTATCCCATCTGACCATGGGATATTTCTAGCAAAGTAAAAGTTTAGGAGGTTTTTGTCACAAATAAAAGTTTAATTTACCCTTTAATTTTTGTGTGTATTTATATGATAATGCAGCTTTGGCCCCACAGGGATAAGGTGCTATACGTTGGGTCTGATTAGACATTAATAGGGTTTGGGCCTTTGGGGGTTGAAGTAAGGATTTCAGTGGGTCGGATCTACCAACAAAATCAAACGGGTTAAACCAATTATATAGTTAATATATGTAAAGGTTGTATGGTTTTTTTTGTATTTTGTGTTATAGGGAGTATTTAAGATAATTTTGATTAAAAACACTTGTTTTATCAATATATAAACACTTTACTATTCTATTGTCATTTTTATTAAGGTTTTATTATAAAAATAAAGTTTTAAATTACTGTTATCATTGGTAAATTTCTAGCGGAGGGGGCACCCGTGTGATAAGATTATCAATTGGTAGGTTATCTATGTTTAAATAACAATTTGTGTGACACAATAGAGGTTGTATCCAATGTTTACATGAAGCATATCTATGCTTAGGGATAAAAATTAAATAAAGGAAAGAAACAATAAAAAAGTGTGTTGAAGTTGAACCATAGCTCCACAAACCACAATCAAAATAAAAGTTCAAGGAAGTTTAATCTCTTTTTGTTTTACCATTGTTGGATAGACAATTTTGCAACTTCCTGCCAAAAAATGAGAAACAACAAAAATTAAAAATGTACTTCCCATTACACCAAAAGGAAAATGACTTTTAGCGACAGGTCCCTAAAACTGTCGCTAGAAATTTTATCCGTAGCCGGCAAACTGTTGTCAAAAGAACTGTCGCTAGAAGTTCTAGTGACAGTTTTCATGGCTGCCGGTACAAATACAAAACTGCTGCATACTGAACTGACTGTCGCTACAAGTCTGATGCTGAATTTTAGTGGACAAAAGCAGTATGCAAAAAGCATCCCTAGACACCTCTATCTTGCCCAAATCAGTAGTTTGAGTCTCTAATCAAATCAGTAGTTTGAGCCATCCCACTGTACACTGGCTACCTCTATCTTGCCCAAAACAGTATGCAAAAAAAATTGAAGACTCAAAGAAGATTTTGATGGAAAGGAAGCATGAAAAATGAAAATCATATACTATCTCATGGAGCAAAATATGCCAAAATAAGTCAATGGGAGGACTGGGCATCAGATGGGTAGAGGAAATGAATAAAGCCATGTTTGCAAGTCAGGTGTGGAGGCTTCTAAGTAACCAAGGAAGCTGGTGGGCAACAATTATAAGAACAAAATATTTCAAGAGATATAGCCCACATTATACAAAGACTATTAACAAAATGCTCCAAATGGGGAATAAGGCTGTTAGAAGCTATGTCAGAAATGAATCCATATCTTTTGTTGGCAATTAAAGATGGAAACCAAATACATGTGCAGGGTGAAACATGTACGACATAAGTTACTCCACACTTTGGAGCTGAAACAGGAGAGTGAGAACAAGAAGGAACTAACAAAAAATAAACTATCAGAGGGAACACTGATGGCAGATGGAACAGGAGTAAGACCAAAAGTTCATTCACTGAAAGTTGTATAGAAGAAACCAATAAACAGAAATCTTGAGAATGATCAATTACTTTGAAGCCCAGTAAAACTGGACTCTTTTCAGTTAAATCAACCTCTCTGGAGCTTCTATGGCAACAGTCATCTATGTTTAGGAAAAGTTGCAATTGGAATATGCTATGGTCCTTGAAGATTCCACCTAAATATCAATTATTAATGTGGAAGCTACTTTGAATTGTCTACCCACATGATAGGTATTAAAAGAGAAACAAATCCTCTCAATGGCTTCATGCACATTTTGGGATCAAGATGATAGAAATTAAGAGAATTATATATTATCCTTTTGCAGGTTTTATCTGGCTGTTCAATTCAGATTGATACAGAAATCAGGCAATTAATGATTGACTGGATTCTCAGAAAACTGATAGCACACATAAAAAGATCCTTACTTGAGAAAATGGAAACCATATGCAGGAGTATCTGGAAAGCAAGAAATAGAAACGTTTCGCAATGGCAGATACTCATCCCATACAGCTTCTCAATCAGGTTGAAGAGCAAATAACTCTGTATTTTGAACACTCAAAATGACAGAACTTACAGCAATAGGCTCAACTCTTCTGTCACAAGCAAGATAATTCCCTGATTGCAACAATTGGAAGCAGAGACTCATTATGGCAGTTGTATTCACTTTGAAGCAGGTCAACTCATTATGGCAGAAGGAAGCAGGATTGCAACAATTGGAAGCAGAGACTCAGAGATTCAAGCCCTCCACAAAGGATTACTAGCAGCCAAAAACCACAGGTAGATGACATTTTGCTCCAATCAGCTGCAAAGGATATAGTAGAAAGAATCAATAATATTTGATTCTTTCTATGAAATATTTGATCTCATAAAGCATTTAGAAAATATTATAATTCAGTATATAAATAGAACCAAAACCAGATAGCTCATTAGCATGTTCTAGGATCTGACTCTTTAATATAAAGAATCTTGCTTTACCAAAAAAAATTGTCATCAAAGGTTACCAAATTCGAATGTCAATCCATTAACCAAAACGGAACCAGTTGCCTGGACGGTTCCCGGGCCGAAATGCTCATCCATCCGGGTCAACGGCAGTTCAAAAACCATGGTTTTTATGTTTTTGAATTTTCATTATTCAAAGGTTTTTTCTAACGTGACTTTATTCGAGCGTGTGCAGTATGTTCCTTTTATTCGAGTGTGTTTGGTCTTCTCCAAGATGCTCTAAAACGGCATAGCCGCATAGGGTTTACCACCATTTTATTTCTTTCCTTTTGTTTTTTCTTTAGGTTTTCTTGTGCAATGTTTTGTTTTTTTTTTTTTCTTACAAGACGATCTACTTTGTCTTTTTCTTTGATTGCATGTATGTTTAGCTTTGTCTTAAAGTAGAACTTTGGACTCGATTTTCTGCTTTTTTTTCTTTGGTTTTTCCAGTTTGATGAATTTATCGCCAATTTTATTTTATTTTTTATTTTTTGTGTTTAAAATCACTTAGATTTACCTTTCAAGGTTTTAGAATCCCTTGCAATGTCCACCCTTCCTATGATTATGACTACAAAGTTATTTCGTTTAATTATCGAGTACTTATAATTACAAGTTTATTAAGAAACCATTATTATTTTTAATATAATAAATAACAATGTTACAATTTCATTCCAGCCCCTACAAAGTAAAGGCCCTCCACTAGTGACTAATTAAAAAGGAATTTTTAAATAAAATTCCCGAGCTCAACTTTAACATCCTTTAAGGAAATGGGCTAAATACCCAACGCACTGACAGTCTTATTTGGGACCGTTCAATAGGATTCCAAACTAAAATTCTAAGTAGACCATGATTAGAAGTAAACAGGGCAGCGTATAGAAACATATAATTCCCAAGGAGAATTCTATAGACAACAAACCATAGTAATGAAAATGGCGGAAATGACTAAAGTCAGGCAATCTTACCCTGCTATAACAGAAATTGGCCCGGCCGGCCAAAATTATTCTTTAGATGCATGCTATTAATCAAGCAATTTAAGCAAAAATAAACCGGACACTTGCACACTTCGCTCTGTTCACCTCAAGACAACATTCCACTCGACTATAAGCCACCAGAATGACGGAAAACAGATGATTGAGAGATGGCTTCATCGAGTGGTGGTTGTCCCTATTTATAGATGTTTTTGAGACAACCAAAATCTACCTATCAAGGACATTGAAGCCCCTTAACGTTACAGATTGCTCCGATTTTTTAAGGCCCCGTTTGTTTTTTGGTAAATTATTTATCTGGATAAATACAATTACCTTAGTAAGTTTGTAAGAAATTTGAAAATGAATCACTTGTATAAGGTCTTAATAAGTTTAAAAACTTGATAGGGACCATTCCAACAGTCAATGGGTTGAGTCGACCCAATAGACCCAAATCCAAATGAATCACTTGTGATATGCCAACGATTCATATATGCATATACACAAATTATATATAATTGTTTTTATCCAAAAAATTATATATAATCGGCTAGGGTCTTAATAAGTTTAGAACATACAAAACTGATTCCAACCCAATAGTCCCCATCACAGACCTGAGTTTGATTCAGTTCAGGACCAGATCCACCCCATTTACCAATCCAAGGGATGATTCCCAATTTCCCATTGCCATTGACTGTTAGGTTTGATTGAATACTTAGACCAGCTAACGTTGGAGCAGTCTCTTTATTGCACTAGAACATGGATCGGTAGTAAGCGACTCAGCCTTAAAGCTAACGTCTTTAGTTGAAGAGGTAGAATGGGGGAAGGCGGGGTAGGGGAATTTTGCATCACTTTTATATGTCCTCATTGCCTTATATGATTGGGCCCCATATATCTCATGATTTCATCAGGCCTGTCAAGCAGCCTGAGGGCTTTTTCAAAAAAAAAAACAGACAGGGTTCGACTATGATACCGGAAAGATACATCCAATCAACCAGTATCATAAAAGAAGTGTTCATCACATTAATTCATGGCGTGCTTTGATTGGTCAAAGCTCTTTTATAATAATAATAATAATAATAATAATAATAATTGTAATTGTAATTGTAATAATTGTAATTGTAATTGTAATTATAATAATTGATGGAGGTAGATTTGGTCAGACCCCTTGGCTGTGCGACACGTGGAAGCAACCGGGTGTGACCTGGCAGGAGCGCCAGCTCGGCACAACGACATAGCCATTCCTACCCGAACTCAAGACTTCACCTCGTGCACTACTCTGGCACCTCAGCTCCAGGTCGCATGACTGAATAACCGTACCTAACAAAGAGGTCCGTACTCTGAAGCAACGCGCCTGACTGGTCAGGGATCTAACAAATGACAACCACACTCCAACGGCCACCTGCTACCGCCATCTCAGTTGTTGCAGAGACAACCCTGACAGAGAGGACAGTGGCGGTTATGCCTGCCCCCCCCCGAGGCGGTTACATCTGATATGGCAGAGGCTTGGGAGTGAGTGCACCAGGGTGATTATAAGAGGCCCACTTCCCCTAGAGTAAAAGTAGGTGATATTTTTGTGCCTTCTGGTATCAGAATCTCTCATTATCCTTGCCTTCTCAAGAGCACTAACTTGAGCATCGGAGCATTCCCACCGGGTTCCTCCCCTGGGAATCTCTTGTTTCCACCCTGTTTCAGGCATCTCCTGCTTCGTCAGAGGCAAGGTTACCGGCAGCTAGGACCGATCGGATCATGCATCATCATTTGGCACCGTCTATGGGAATGCTTCAAAAAGCCTCCCTCATCCTCTAGCTCTTTTCAAAAGAAAGAAAACTTAGCATTCATGGCTTCCTCCGGCGGTGATAGATGTAATGCCAACCTGAATGCCATCGGAGAACACCCTCAGCCCCCCACTGTCTGCATCGGGCAGTTCACCATCCCCCTCTCGGCGGACAAAATCCCTAGCCTAAATGTGCCATTAACAGTGGCGCCTATGAATGTTCCCCTTCCCTCCTTTGTTGAGACAACCTTCGCTGAACCAACCATTGTTCCCCTGGTGACAAGCCAGAACCAGTTTGATGATTTAATGCAATGCATGCGGGCTATGCAAGCCCAAATGCAGTAGCTTCAACAACACCAACTCAACCAACAATAGGTACTACATCACGTCTCTCAGTACCACTACCAACAATAGTTCCCCCAACTGCCTCAGAGCCAGTCACAGCTCCCACCTCGGCACCCCATTGGCAAGCAAGTTAAGCCCTCTCCTCAGGGCGGGCGCCTTCACCGGGGAGAAGCTTCCCAGGCTCAGAACCCCTCCAGAAGCCAAGTCTCATCCCTTGGCAGGAGGGAGAGACAAACTACCCCCACTTCGCAGCACGCCGGCGGATCGGGAACCTCCCAGCCTATCAAGACAGCATCACTTCGGCCCTCTCAGTTCACGCTCCCGCTCGCGGAAAACCAGTTTGACGCCTTAGCTGCAGACTACCACCAGCAGTCCGAGCCCATTGAGCTCGGCAACACTGAAGCAAGCAACACCAACACTGGACCTTCCAAGCAGCAGCGGAGGCACTGACGAGCATGCCGAACTACCACCCGTGTTCTACCCGAGCTCAGAGGTAAAGAGGAAGCGAGCTCGGACGAGGTAAAGGTTACTCCTACTCTTTCAGTCCTTTCCCCCCTGTCATCAAAACTCCTCGATGTTCCCATTCCCAAGGATTTCAAACTCCCCCCGTTAGACAAATATGATGGTTCCTTTGACCCAAGTGATCATGTTGATGCTTTTCAGTCTCAGATGCACCTGGCGAGGGCCAGCAAGTCCTACATGTGTGTGGCCTTTACTACCACCTTCAGGGGAGTGGCCCACACCTGGTATAGGAACCTGGCCCCCGGGTCGATAAGGAGCTGAACCCAATTTGTGCAAGTCTTCACCGCACACTTTGTCACCAGCAAGCGATGCCCCTGAACTGAGGAGAGCCTCCTCGGTATAGTCCAAAAGGAAGGGGAGTCCATCTGAGGCTATATCAAGCGATTCAACGATGCATGCTTACAGATACCACGCCTAGACTCCGTAGTACAGCTCGTACTGGCCAAGAGGGGTGTGACGCACAAGAAATTCAAATGGCACATGGTGGTCAACCAGCCTGCGATCATAGTTGAATTCCTCAAGCTTGCGGACATGTTCATAAGAATGGAGGAGGAGATCAATCAAAGAACTGAGGGCGGGTTTGAAAAAAGGAAGAGGGAAAGTGAACCTTCCAACCAGGATGATAGGAGGAAGAAAGACTCAACTCGGGGGGCAAAGCCAAGTCATCTGTTCCGAGCTCCCACGGCAGATCGGGCAGATTACACACCCTTGAACATGAAGCGGGCTGAGATCCTGATGACGATCAAGGACGCCCCGTATGTAAAGTGGCCACCCCGTCTGAAAGGGAACCCGAATGAAAGGAATAAAAATTTGTATTGTAGCTTTCATAGAGACCACGGTCATAGTAACGAACGCTGTAACAGAAGCAGCCCCCGAGTCCAGCAACCGGCCAGCAGAACAATCATAGAAGTAGCCCCCAGAGGAAAGGCCAGTTCGGGGAACGATCCATGTGATAGTTGGAGGATCGATTGTAGCGGGTTGCACCTTGGCAGCAGCTCGGGCATCAACCCGTGAGGCTGCTATAGAAGAACAGAATCCCCCAAAGCGGCCGAGGATAGAAGACCTCATACTCTTCGCCGAGGATGACGCGCATGGGGTTCACTACCCCCATGACGATGCGCTCGTCATAAAGGTAAATATCAATGATTTTGAAGTCCAGTGCATACTCGTCGACTCCGGCAGTTCGACAGACATCCTTTTCAAAGAGGCTTTCGACAAACTCCAGTTCCAAGAGAGTGACTTGAAGCCCGCGAACACCCCACAGGTCGGCTTCAGCAGAGAGGAAGTCAGGCCCCTGGGAAAGGTTACAGTACCTGTGGAAGTCAGCACATGGCCTAGCACGGTAAGGCTCAAGCCCGACTTCTTGGTGGTTACGACCCCCTCCCCATACAATGGCATAGTAGGTCGGCGGATCACCCATGCTTTAAGGGCTGTGGTGTCCACTTACTATTTAGCCATGAAATTCCCCACGGACTTCGGCATTGGGGTAGTGCAGGGGGACCAGCTTGAATCCAGCAAATGCTACACCACCGCCCTCAAGGAAAAGGCCAAGGTGGCCAGCGACCTCGAGCTGGAGTGACCCGTGGAACAGAACGAGGAGTGAGTTGCGCCCATGGAGGAAACCGTTCCCATCCCTGTCTCGACAGAGGACCCAACCCGAACACTTCAGGTCGGCGCTTCCCTGGAGGAGCCTTTGCGATCCGAACTGGTACACTTCTCACTTAGTAACTTAGATGTATTCGCTTGGTCCGCGGCAGAAATGTCCGGCATAGACCCTAACCTCATAACTCACAAACTCAATACTGACCCTGTAGTTAGGCCCATTAGACAAAAGAAACACAACCTATCTTTCAAATTCTATGCCAATTTAGCATGAAGCTAAACCCAAACAAGTGTGTCTTCGATGTCACCTCGGGTAAATTCCTAGGGTACGTCGTCAACCGGTGCGGTATTGAGGCCAACTCGAACAAAATAAAGGTCATCCTGGATATGAGACCACCCCAAAAGGTAAAAGAGATTTAGAGGTTGAATGGTAGAATAGCCGCTCTGAGTCGTTTTATGTCCAAATCGGTAGACCGCTGCCTTTCTTTAAGGCAATGAAAAGCAAAGGGTTCGAATGGAACCTAGGTTGCTAGCTTGCGTTTGACGAACTCGAAAGATACCTCGCTAGTATCCCAGTTTTGACCCAGCCCGAAGAGGGCGATGTCCTAGAACTGTATCTCTCAGCAAGTGACGAAGTGGTCAGCTCGGTACTAATAAAGGTAGTAGATCGGGTCCATCGTCCCATCTACTATGTTAGTAAAGTGTTGCAGAGAGCAGAGACGAGATATCTAGAAATAGAAAAACTGGCCTACGAGCTGGTCATTGCGGCCCGCAAGCTCGGCTCATACTTCCAAGCCCATACCATTATCGTCCTCACCGACAAACCCTTGAGGCAAGTGTTACTCAAGCCTGAGGTCTTTGGTCGATTGACAAAGTGGGCCATCGAGCTCAGCGAGTACGACCTCCAGTACAAGCCACGAACTGCTATCAAAGCCCAAGCCTTGGCGAATTTTGTTGCGGAATGCACATTCAGCTCTGAAGTTCCTAGCCCGGTTGAGCACAAAGCCCCCAGTCCGGGCAAGCTCGGTCCTCCCAGGCCGGTTGAGTTTGAGCGTCGTGAGGTCGCACCCAGTTCGGTATCTCTCCTGGTTAGGCCAATCGTGAACTGGAATAAAGAGCCCTAGATCCTTCACGTAGATGGCTCCTCAAATCAGCAGGGCAGTGGAGCTGGAGTAGTTCTTCACGGTCCGAGTGGCACAAAACTGGAGTACGCACTTCACTTTGAGTTCACTGCATCCAACAATTAGGCAGAGTACGAGGTGTTGATAGCCAGGCTAGCCCTGGCCCAAGAGGTAAGAGCAAAACACATCATCATCTACAATGATTCCCAGCTTGTGGTCAATCAAGTTACAAGCGAATACGAAGTCCGCGAACCAACAATGATCGCCTACTTAGCCAAAGTAAAGGAGGCTCTACTTAACTTATAGTCACACTTCATCAGGCAAATCTCGAGGTCAGAGAATGCTGAGGCTGATGCCCTGTCCCGGTTAGCTAGCACCAGTGATAACACCATGAGGACTGTGTACATAGAGGACTTACCTCGGCCAAGCATTCTCGGGGGGGCATAGGAGGTCGCTCCTGTCGCCTAAGCAGAGCCGAGCTGGATTGATCTGCTCGCGAGCTTCCTGCTACATGGGACCCTCCCCACAGACCGTAATGCTGCCAAGAGGATAAAGCATCAGGCAGTCAAATACGTCATAATGGACGGACGGTTGTATCAAAAATCCTACACGCTCCCCTAACTGCGCTGCTCGCGACCTCCTGAAGCCAAGCTTGTACTCCATGACATTCACGAAGGCCTGTGCGGCGGACACCTGGGGGGCAGGGCTCTCGCTCAAAAAGCATTACGACAAGGGTACTATTGGCTAACAATGAAAGCAGATGTCGTTGAGTTAGTTAGAAAATGCGATAAGTGCCAAAAGCATGCCAATGTCCACCATCAGCCCATTGCTGACCTCAAGTATCTCACCAGTCCATGGTCCTTTGCACAATGGGGCATCGATCTACTTGGGCCATTCCCGCCAACAACAGGTGGGAGGAAGTTCCTAGTAGTGGCAATAGATTACTTCACAAAGTGAGTAGAAGTTGAACCTCTCGTAACAATCACTGCTCGAAACGTCCAAAACTTCTTCTAGAAGAACATAGTGTGTCGCTTCGGGCTACCTTGGATACTGATTTCCAACAATGGCAAGCAGTTTGAGGATATCAAATTCCAAGAATGGTGCCAAGACATGGGGATCCGGTAGAACTTCACGTCAGTCACGCACCCACAAGCAAATGATCAGGCAGAAGTCATGAACAGAGCTATTCTCCGCGGATTAAAGGCCAGGCTAGATCGAGCTAAAGTATTATGGGCGGACGAGCTGCCCAGTGTCCTAGGCCTACCGAACTACAGAGAAGACCGCCACCAGAGAAACTCCCTTCAACCTCACCTATGGCATGGAGGCAGTCATCCCAGCCGAAATCGAAATCCCCTCACTACGGCTGAAAGTGTACGACGAAAAGACCAATGACGACGAGCTATGTACCAACCTCAACCTGCTCGACGAGGTGAGGGACCTTGCATACATCGGAACCATAGCGTACCAGCAAAGGGTAGCTCGGCACTACAATGCCAGAGTCAAGAAGCAAAACTTCCACGTCGGTGACCTGGTTCTCTGCAAGGTCATGGTACATGAACCAGGCGTTGGCAAACTCAAACCGAACTGGGAAGGACCCTACCGAGTAAAGAGAGCACTCGGAGGAGCGTACGAGCTCAAAACCCTAGAGGGTAGACAAATACCCCGAGCATGGAACATCGTCAACCTAAGGCGATATTACCTGTAAGTTACCAAACTAAGCAGACTATGAGCCGCTTCTAGAGCCTAAGGGCCAGAATGCCGAGGTATCAAGGACCTCGGCACTACAAGACCCAGTCGCCTCTCTGGCATGGGCAAAGCCTAGGAAAGTATCCTAGCTAAAGGGATAAAGCGCCGAGCTGATGATGACCTCGACACCTCATCAACGCAGACCAAGTGTTAGTGCTGAGAGAGCAGGCAGCATGGGTATGAAACCCGAGGTGCATAGCCCGCTCCGAGTCAGACCTATTGAAAACCGATAAACTCTACCTAGGCGGAGAACAGATCAGGCATATAGCCTTACTATGTTAACTCGCCTCAAGAAACCCCCTCGCTTTTGGGACCTAATTCTAAATAGTTCGGCAATATAGTCAGTTCGGCAAAAGGAAGGAATGACTGCACAACACTTAAAACAAAAAAGGTATTTCATTATCGATGTTTCATTTACAATCTATTCAATGCAAAAAAAAAAAAAACGAGCTCGCAGGCTCGGTACATATCACTTCGAGCTTGCAGGCTTGGTGCATGTCACTTCGGAGTCACACCTCCCTTGCCCTTAGAAGGAACTTCGGCAGTACTTGGGGGGTCTGCTTCATCTTCGGAGTTCGAATCATCATCAACTGCAAGAGCCATCTCCGGAGTAATGCACGAGTATCGAGTTTGGGGTACGCATGCCTTATCATCCACCGACTCAGTTTAAAACCCCTTCGGTACGAGCCCACCATTAGATCTCGGACTTCTCCTTGATATCGGCCTTGAGGTATTCCACCTCATGCTCCAAGACCCCTTTTAGGTCACGAAGTGCTTCACAACGAGCCTCATGGCGCTGTTCTCTCTCTGGAGCCTCTCCAACTCGCTCTTCTGAGCCAAAGTATCACCCTCAAGATGCTGGATCCGCTCCTGAGCTACCCCCAAAGCTTCTTCGGCAGCCTATGCCCACTTCAGGTTCCTCTCCGATTGAATGGTCAGGATGTGGATGGAGGAGTTTACCTGCCAAGCAAGAACAAGTCAGTCCGGCAAGAAGAGAATAAAAACACAAAGTGAAAACCACTTCAACTTACCACCATAGCATGAGACGTGGCGTGTGCGCCGATGTGACCCGGAGGAAGTTCAGCCCATTCCGCAACCTCCCTAGGGTAGACGGCCTTCTTGCTCTTGCGGAGAGCACAACTCGGAGTCTGGGTATGGGAAGCTTCCATAGTATCGGCATCCCGAGCCTCTACGACCTTGGGCTCCGCCGCCACCCCAGGGATAGGCCCGACCACCTTAGGTTCCCTGGGAAAATCTAGGTTGATGACCAGAGGATGGCTTGGGACTTCGGGCTCCACAGCTCGAGGAGACTTAATGTGAGCCTGCTTAGTAACCCGCTTCCTTCTCTTCATCCCATCAAGTAAGTTGACACCACGGGTCTTATCCGCCTCCATGACACCTGCGAAAAGAGCTCGACATCAGTAAAAAAAAATTATAATAAAAAAACTAAGTAAAGAAACCTACTCGGACTCAGATCGGCCTGAAGAAACCTTGCTCGGCATCAAGCAAGGTAATCTCCGCACTCGAGCCCGACCTGGGCCCAAGACTAGAAGGTCTCCGCCATGTCTTTATCTAACATGACACCAAGGTCGGAGACAGCCGCCCTCCAATGAGTGGGAAACAACCACCCCGTAGCACTTCGGACCACGAAGTAGTCTCGCTTCCACGTCGGGACCTTACTTGGAAGCTTGTGTAGAAGTTTAAATCCCAGGCGGGGAGATAGGTAATAGGCCCGCCTGTGCTCGGAGAGGAAGCTCGCTTGCTTCTTAAGCATGAGGAGGGCAGAGAAAATTTCTAAGTCCAAAGGAAGGACGTATTCACAACAGAGGGAGATGGTCCCAACAACATTGCGGATGGAGTTCGGGTGGAGCTAACCAACGGTGACACCGAAGTGATTCAAGACTTCAACGATTAGGGGATGAAAAGGAAAGCGCAGCCCGACGATGAGTTGCTCCCGGAAAATCACGATCTCATCCAAACCGTGCTCCCAAGGGAAGTCGCCCGTAGGTAAGGTATAAGTGTACTCCCCGGGCAGGTTGAACTGACGAACAAGAGACTGAAGTCTCTCAGAGGTCATAGTGGAGGGTCCGAACTTGTTTGGCATCCAAACTCGACAAGAAGTGGATTCCAGGCTACCAGAGGTGACCCGGACTGAAGGCCCCACCTCCGGCTCATCCAGAAGGCTGTCGAAAGAGGTAACCCGGCCCGAGGTCTCCGCCTCAGGCCCTCCTAAAAGGCTATCTAAACTACCCGAGCTACCTGAACTAGACATTGAAAGGAAAGGAAATTGAAAGAAGCTAAGGGGACTCACCAAGGAAAAGCTACCAAACTAGAAAAGGTGACGCGAGCTCAAGAAACAAGCACTGAATATTGGCGAAGGAAAAGTGACTAGGGCCCCCACTATTTATAGCTGCTATACCCGCACATCAACGGTCAAGATCAAAACCATCCAACGGCTCTCAAGAAAACCGGCTACACGACCCCCGAGGTGAAATTAGTTTAGTGCAAATTTTTGACATCTGAAAACTGATAATCGTTTGACGTCCGTGCATGAGCTGTACGTGACTCGGGCTGACTTTTGGTTGAGCCAAATTCTCCTTGCCTTCTCAAGAGCACTAACTTGAACATCAGAGCATTCCAACCGGGTTCCTCCCCTGGGAATCTCTTGTTTCCTCCCTGTTTCAGGCATCTCCTGCTCCATCAGAGGCAAGGTTACCGGCAGCTAGGACCAACCAGATCGTGCATCATCAATAATAATTGGAATCTATACTATCTATCTATCTATCTATACTATCTTATAAAGTGATTAGGTCCCACGTTAGCACCCTCTCCTTTCCCCTTCTCTCTTCTCTCATTAAACCTCTCTTTTTTCCCTTATCCCATCCTCTCTCTCTCTCTCTCTCTCTCTCTCTCTCTCTAACTATTCCATTTTTCTAAGGCATGCTGGGAATTCAGTTATCTTCTTTAAAAGGCATGCTGAATCTGGAATATTTGGTTTTCAATAAATGGATATCTGTTCCATCAATAACTCAATTAATTATATTATAATTTTAATTGGACATAATACAATCTAATTAAATTATAAAATTAATTTATTTAATTAAAATTTACACAATTTGTAATTTGTTTTTATTTTTAATGTTTATTTTTAATAAATTGTAACCACACAATAATTAAAATGAAAAAATAATAAAAAGTAAAAATTGGAATTAAGTAAAAAAATACTAAATATAAAAAATAAAAATGAATAATTATAATAAAAGTAATAAAATGTGTTTCTCTTAACAAACACTAAAGCTAATAATTTTAAATTAAATAGAAATTCAAAATATAATTAATAAAATATAAAAAATAAAATTAATGGAATAACCCTAAGAATTGATAAACCTTAATTAAGTTAAATTAATTAGTTATTAATTTCTTAATTACATTAATTAACTTAACAAATTTAGTTCACTTAGAAAATGATTATATAATTAAAAAGATTAACTAAATAGTAACATAATTATATAATTACTAAACTAATTATAACTTAATTACTAAAGCTTATTTAATTAATTAACCAATTAATTAATAACTCTATAAATTAGTTAACTAATTAAGTTAATAATGTAATAAAAATATAGATTAGAATAACATAAATTAATAACAATTATTTTAACATACTTTTATTAATAAAGTTTTATTTAAAAATAAAGTTAATACAAATTAATACATGTTTATTAATAAAACAACAAAATTAAATTTTATATTTTGAAGTCTATTTAGATTTCACTTAAAAAATAAAATGACCTTAAAATTTGTTAACTAAATTGAAAAATAAACAAAGTTATTAGTCTTAAACTTAATTATTATTAATTTAAAATCCCCTAATCCACTAAATAACAATTTAGTAAAAGTCAAAATAATTTAATAAAAAATAAAAACTAATACAATTAGGAAAGTCACAATGCTACTTCCTGGGGTGCAACTTGGGTGAGTAGGGTTGGGTTGAGGGTTAACCCAAGCCCATCCCTAAGTCTCAAACCTTGAGCTTAGGCTTGGCCCAACTCAAGGTTAAGCTTGAGTTTGCCAACCCAGGCCTAACCTGAGATTAGCCCAAATCTTGGGTTGGCGTAAAAGTTGCCAATACTTGGGTGGGACAAAAATGCCCCTTTTAATAATGAAATTTTTATGGCTAAGATGGTTATTGCCTTATTTACATAAGAAATAAAAGAACATGGCTAAATGCACTTACCCGGATAACTTTTTATGACTAAAATAATCATTATCTTATTTACCTTGAAATAAAAGAACATGGCTAAATGCACTTACCCAGATAAGTGACTTGCCAAAAAGCGAACAGGAAATTGATGTCTTTGTTAGAAACCAAATTTCAGCTGCTTTGTAGCACTCTGGATATACTATTCAAAGAGGCTGAAGTGGGCAATACTTTAAATGACCAACTGAGAATCAATTTGGGCTCTCCCAAATAGATAGTAACTTATTCAAAGTAGCTGAGATGAAGCAAGTCCAAATTCAATGCGAAAACAAGTGTGCAAATGAAGCTATGCCACCAATTACGAGTGAATAAGTAGTCATTTTCTTCTTTGACTGTTAACTGTTTGGACCATTTAAACTTTGTTTTTACTTTAAACGTTCCTTTTTGTGCCTCTTCATTTTCTAGCTCTATGTATCTCTTTGAGCAGGTGCCTTACACATTGTTGTGGATCTGAAAGGACACCTTTGTGTCCATTTGGATGAACACTTTATAAATGAAGTGTTGATCAAACCAATGGAACAGAATAATATACAAACAGAAGCCTGCCTTTATTTTTTGTAAACGAGTACATGTCTACCAGAAGCCTATCTGTATTTTTTTTCTTTCTTTACAGACCAGTTTCAAAGTAATTGCATAGATATTTTGGACATTTTCATGCCTCTTTTTAGAAGATTCTAACAAAAAGAATCTACTTGTAAATGTATCAAAATTTACATGGGTATTTTAGACATTTGTATGCCTCTTTTTAAAAGATTCTAACAAAAGAGGTCTACTTGCAAATGTATCAAAAAAATACAAAGGATGTAGACTTTAGGAAGGTTTCAACAACAGTCCAAAACTTCAATTGAGGTTTCCTAAACAAATTTCTCTCTGTTTTTCAATTGAATTAAGTCATTATGTAGACTGTGAATTCTTTCCCGAAGAACCTGTTGGGTTGAGTTGAATATACTAATAGACTCTTGTATATTTTACTATATATACAGTCACCTATCTGAACAGTTGCCTTGTAAAAGTACTCTACAAATCAAACGGGGTTTTTTCCCTTTCCTTACCCTCTCTCTATCCGTCGTGAATTGCAAAGCGTGTAGTTGCACAATAATCAATGGGTTCAAATTCAAAGAAGTATATTAGCTTACAATGAAATTGTAGATACTAGCTGTTTAACACATGATTTTCAAAACCGGACCGGACTGGATGGTTAGATCGGAAAAACGGGAACTGGTCAGGTGATCAGTTCTGTTTTTTCATGTAGATAGAATTGGCAATTTACCCGATATTAATTCTATTATATTCTTGTTTTCCTTTTCCTTTATAACCAAGTAGGTTGTGCAAAGCTCTTGTCACTTTCGCTCAAAAAGCAAATGCACTTCTGTCGGTTAATACCTGGAATATATTTTATCCGACCAAAGTTTTGTCTGGTCATCCATAATCCTGGATTTTTTTGGTAGAAAAAAGTGAAATTTTATTAAGCATAAAGTAAAATTTTATGTAAGCAAATGTATTTATTTGGATAAATATTTATATTTATCCGGGTAAATGCATTTATCCATATTCTTTTATTTTCAGGTAAATAGGATAATTATCATTTTAGTCATAAAAAGTTATTACTAAAAGGGACAATTTTGTTCCATCTAAGTCCCTGTTCGCCTTCTGGTAAGTTATTTACCCATGTTCTTTTATTTCTCAAGTAAATAAGATGACGACTATTTTAGCCTTAAAAATCCATTATTAAAATATGCATTTTTGTCTCATCCAAGTGTTGGCAACTTTCCTCTATGTGAAAAAATTATTCCCGAAAAAATAATTTTTTCATGTCCCCCCAAGTGTTGGTAACTTTCCCTCCATGGAAATTCTCTATGGGCCTCACATAAATCTGAAAAAGAACATGGATATCTTGGTCAATAGGAACCATAATCCAATTGACCAGCATTCCCCTTCTCAAAATCTAAAAAAAAAAAAAGTAAATAATAAAATAATATTTCTTGGAACATGATTTCCTCTAATTAATCCAAAAACAATCTATAGATTCGTTAGAATTATATATTTGCATCCTTCATAGATTTTGTAGGTATCTCCACTTGTATTCTTGATTTTGCTTTTAGTGAGGGAATTATACGTAGATCCTTTCTTAGATCCTATATGTGAAGAAGATGATGATGAGAAAGCCTACACCATATGTGTATACTAGTGGGGACCCGTGCTATGCATTGGCTTTGTTAAGTGAAAATTAAGCAATAGAAATACATAGGAGTATATAATTATTTTATATTTTAACTTTTTAATAACCAATTCAATTGAACTCGACCCGAGTTAGTCAGTTTTCTAGTATTTTCGATCAGGTTTGGTTTCGCAATTTTCCAACTCAACCAAGTTAGATTAGTTTCAATTTGGCTATTTGTAAACCAACCAAAATTGAACCAACCCGACCATAGATGTATATTAATATTTCATATTTTAAATATAATTTTTTAATACCAGAAAGAGAAAATTCCCATATTTCTTACTCTAAAATATTTTATATCATAAATTTATTTTTTTCATAATACCATTGTAATTTATTAAATTTAAATTTAATTTTTAAGTTTAAATCTTTTGAATAAACAAACCAAACCAAAAATAGACCCAAACTGATACAACCCAAGTTGGCGGGTTTTCATTAATAGTCAATCAATCTCAGGTGACAAACTCCCGACCTAACTAGGTCAGTTTGGTTGGTGAAATCACCTACAACCGAAATGAACCAATCCTTGAATATTCCTGATTTCAGCTAAATTAATAGTCTAATCTCTAATAAAAAACAATAGTTTAATCACCAATAATTATTGAAATTTTGTAACAAAAATACACAATTATTGAAAATAAATTTATAATGAAAATACAATAGATGTCTAATAAAATACAATAAATACTGAAAATATATTAAATTAGTGAATAAATAGTGTAATATCAAATAATAATTTAATCTCTAATAAATTTTAATCAATAAATCATAAACAATACATAATTACTAAAAATAAATTTATAACAAAAATACAATAAATACGATAAACTAAATTTCAAAAGTTAAATAATAGTTGTTTAATCTCCAATAATTATTAACAATTTACTGTTAAATTACAAAACAAAAATAGATTTATTTATTTTCTATTATATTAATTTTAGTATATATATAGATATATAATGAATATACACCACTATTGTAAAATTATTACTAATAAATATTATTTTTTTGAAAGTTATTTTCTATAATTAATAATTTTTATAAGTAAAATTAGTTATTTACAATATTATTTAGTTATTTAAATAATATTATTATTTAAAATTTTAAAACATTAATTATTTATTGAATTTAATAATCCATAAAATTATAATAGTAATATTATTACACAATTTGTCATTAATTTTGTAAAATATTAAGTTATTATTAATATGCATATTATGAAGTCTATATTATAATTATTTTTCTACGTTTAATAACGTTTCTATATGTATTACACAATTTCATTATTTTAACTATTTAAAATTTAGTCATGTTAAATATTTTGTTACTTAAATATTTAAATAATATGTAAAATATTTAAAAATTTTCATTATTTAAATTTTATTTATTTTAATGTTATTAATTAATAATAAAAATTTTGTTATGTAATTATTTAGATATTTTTAATGTTTTGTTATTTAAGATATTTAGTTATTGAAATATTTAAATATTTTTTTAATTTTAAATTTTTATTATTTGAATAACATTTTAAATTGGATAATTTGTAAAATTACAATTTTTATTGTTACTACATAATTTCATGATGAACTTTGTAAAAACATAAAATTATTAATAATATGAATATTATTAAATCTATTATAATTAATTTTTATGTTTTGAATAAATATTTTAAAGTTAGTATATAATATTGTTATAATATTTAAATAACTCTGAAAATTTTTAATTGACACTTTCTTTAGATTAGATGTAGATAAAAAGTAGGGGAGAGGGTAAATAGGAATTAGAAATAGTTTAGGAGGGAACATCTCTACTAAATTAGAGATGATTTAAGAGATAAATAGGAGTTAGATGTAATTTAGGAGATAAATAGGAATTAGAGGCAATTTAGGAGAAAGTGGTGTTACTTGGCTAAACATTAGAAAGGTAAATCCCTCTTTCTTTATGGTTATTAGAAATAGTTACGCCTATATTATTCCCTTATGGTTTAATGGGTAATTATGTGGAATTAAAAAAATTCAAAAAAAAAAACAGGAAAATCTTACAACTCTCTGTCCATAGGCAAGATTTTATCAACCAAACAGTCCAAAACAACGAATGCTCGCCTATAATCATACCATCTGATTATGATCGATCAATATAGAAAAATGTCTTCAACCCAGTTCTTCCGAACTCAATTTTTAATTAATTAAATTAAACTGCTCGACCACAAATTCTTATTCTTAAAAATGATGTTAGGCTACCTCAGCTGGAGAGTTAGATAACCATCACCCATCACATTACAAAGAGGACTAGCAAGGTAAAGGGATGGACTAATAGATGACCTGGGGACATAAGTCCATAAGACCTCAAAATAATAAGACTCAAGCTTGATATCAGAGGTTAGAGCATCCACACTTCTTGGAAGAAACAAAGAGCAAGCAAAATGGCATAAGCTTCTGAGAAAAGAGTGTACATCTTATTGAGTTGCTGTTACAACATGATCATGATCTGAATTATGATCATGCAGCAAAAGTTTTAGTCTCAGTTACCAACCTGATACAACCCTCATTTTATGGTATATCTAAATCCGTTCAAAAGATCCGATCGGATCTCACAAATAGGGGTTTGAATTTGAATCCGATGAGGAAGTCGGATATTTGAATATGATTCAATCCAATTTTTAACATTTTAAAAAATTAATAAATTATTAAAAGAAAATTAAAATATAACAATTTAAATAAAAATACAAGTATTTTTTAACTATTTTCTTCATATATATATACACATGTTTTTCATAAAAAAATAAATAATATAACAAATTTACAAAAATGCATTATAAATTATATATTATATAAATAAATAACATATATGTGTGTGTTATATATATTTATATAAATAAATAAATAACATATATATCGGATCAAATAGGGGGTGACCCAAATTTGATCCAATTTCTGATTGGGTCCTACTATCCGATCCAAATATTCGAAATAGGGATATCTGAATCTGACAAAATGGGATCAAACTTCAAATTAGATCAAATCATTATCCGATCCATTTGCACCCCTACCTCCTTTATCTAGGCTTGAGATCAATGGTGTAAGACAAATATATACTAGTTTCAATAATAGAATCAATTCAAAAAGTCAAAATTTACTTTAATGCAATTAAAAACCAACCTAAAAATGGAAGCGCTATGGCCACCAGTTTCCAATCAGTGGTTCGACCATTTAGGTCAAACAATTCGAACTAGTAGTACATTATTAGAGCAAATGTAGTCTTTTAGACTACATTTCAAACAGTTCGAACAGTATTGGGTCAAACAGTTCGAACAGTGGTTCGACTGTTTAGACTACATTTATTCTATATATACAATTGTTTATATATGAAATAATAAAATGAAATTAAAAAAAAATTACAATACAATTCAAAAGAGAATAATGAATGAATGAATGAAAACAACATATCATTTCGGGTCGATACAATCCATGGGGCTACACAACGAGGTGGGGGCAGCCCTCCATCCCCTTAACCCCCTAACCTTGATGTCAATGCGATTTAATCCCAAGTCTTTGCTACAATTAGTCAAAGATCCTACCAACTAAGCCACTAACCCATAACCTAATCCATTTCCATCTAAGTACATGTAGTTCTCCATCGCCATGATCATGATAAAGGTGTCAAAACAAAACCATGTACACATCTATAATAAGAAGTAGCACACACACGCTAAAAGAGAATCTTCGGATGAAAGGAAACTTTGTCCTCAAAAGATCTTATTAGACACATGGCAAAAACCTAGTAGTGCTCCCTCGATAACCGACATAAAGACAATGATTCTCTTTCCAAATAAGAATAAACCTCTTTGGATCCTTCTCCTTAAGGTCTTGGGATCCTTCCTACAAAAGGGAGGATGAAGTACAAACCCAGGACATGGTTATCACTTTCATTGTTACCAACTCTGTTGAGACTCCCTAACATCCAAAGAGGAAGAAGTACAAACCTCTTTGGATCCTTCTTAGTTCTTGAAGGAGACCACCCAACCTATCCTCACCGTGGTACTTACACCACCATTAATAATAGAGATGTTTCTATAATTACTTTTTATTTTTGTTCTTCTTTTGATATTTATATCTGTTTTTTGAAAAAATTTGTTATTAGTTATAACACCATAGATTGACATATTAAACCTAAATGGTTGAACTACTGACTTGCTATCCAAATTGGAAAATGGTTTCATTTCCTTGTTAGTTTAAATTTTGCATTTCATTTCCATCATTAATAAATATATTTTTTATTTATCATACTTATTTTTATTTAGCATATTAAAATTTTAATATTAGAGATGTGCCCAAAGTTTTTTATGATAAATTTCTATATCTTCTTGTAATCTTTTCTTATTTTACTTATTTTTAAAACCAACTTAATTATGACATCACACGTTGAGTCATTTGACTTAGATGGTTGAACTACTAACCAACTACCTACATGGAAAATGATTTCATTTGTCGGTTGGCATTTAAAACATAGGTTTTTATACTTTTAAAATTATGATTTATAGATTTAACTACTAAAATTTTTATTGTAAATAAGTGCAGTTAAACAATAAGAAACAAAAAACCCTTAGATAAAGAATTCAATGAAAGAGAATGGCAGTTAATACCTTAATATAGGTTAATGAAAGGGAATAGGATGAACAAAAAAGTGGTAATCTAAATTATGTTTTCTACCCTCATAATAGAAAGGGGTCAAATTCAAAAATAGGGGTATTTTGGTCAAGAAAATGCCTAAAAACACAGGCCCATTCCTTCTTTTTATATAAATGTTTTATGCAAAATTTTTATCCTTTTTTATCTTTTGTGCTTCTATATTTTTTAGTAATGGCATCATGGGTTAACCCATTTGATCTATAAGGTTGGACCTTTGGCCCTATCACCTAAATTGGAAAATGTTTCATTTTTAGATTTTTTTTTTATTTTGTATTCTTGTATATCATTAATAAAAATAATTCATGTTCATTACACTTATCTTTATTTAATATGATTAATATATAATATTAGAAAAGTGCCTAAGTTTTTTCCATTTAATGTATGTTTCTTGTAATTCTTTGTATTTTTTATTTTTAGAAATTATCATTTAACTATAACATTATGGGTTGACCATTGACCCGAATGGTTAAAACTTGACTTGATACTCAGCAAGGAAGTGGTTTCATTTCCAAGTAAGTTTTAAATTATGTACTCTATATCTATCCTTAATAAAAGTACTTATTTATTGCAGTTATTTTTGTTAAATAAGACAAATATATAATTGCAAGCTGATAGAGATAAGGATGAACTTATAGTCTTGGAGGCGAGAAAAGAAGATGCTATTGGGAATAGGACTTAGCCTTAAGTGGAATAGAAGTCAGATCCCGTTCCTAGATGATTGTCTTTCCATTTATAGACGTGAGGGAACATATGTGCATGAAGCTAGAATTCCAGAATATCTTTAGTTAGGGAAAATCTATGACGCGGAAAAGACATGGTATGGGAAGAGTTTTGATCAATCAAAATCGACCCATGAATTTTGATAAATAACATCTGATTGGCTACGACGTTTATGATTCCTCAGAAGTTTTTCAGATATCATATTTTTTCCATATCATTGTCGAACCCACTTAGTTATTGTGGTGCTTGTGGATAGATCTCGTTGTTTCTCTTCTTGAGATATGTGTCCTTTAGCACAACAAGACGGTTAGAGCACAATCTTAGGTCTCCTTAAGAAGCAACACGTGTCAATTCAACACTCAGGCACAGCCAATCGTGGTTTCCCTAAGGCATTGATCACGCATCTAACACCCTGAGCCTAACCTTCTTTGTGCTCTCTCACCTGAATTGCCTCGCTAGCCATATGGCCCATATACTTGTGTCTATCTTTGGAGTGAGGAAGAAAAGCAAGATGGCGTGCTTCTCGCTTTACATGTGAGACAATTGAAGTAGGAAAAAGGTGGTGCAAATTTTGCATCAGTTTCAGAAATGCAAATTTGCACTACCAAAGATTGCAAACAAGATAAAAAAAGTACATATTTTGTACAAATCATAGTTACAAATAAATGAATGCAAAACCAAGATGCAAAATTTGTATCCAGTTCAGTTTGCACTGCACAAAATTTATCACTCTTTCAATTTTATAATTATAATATTTTATTTTTTTGTATTTTTTGGAAACATTTATTAATTTAATATTTTATTTAAATAACAACTACTTTTAAATAATAAATATTCTTTCATTTTTAACATATAATGTTTTTATTTACACATAATTGTAAAATAAAACAAATAAATCATTTAAGGAAGATAAAATAAATTATATTTAATTTTCAGTTTTTATTAAATTTTTTGGGAAAATTAAATCTTAAATTATTCATTTTAGTTTTTATAATTATAATCTTCTGTTTTCTAGTAATTTTGTTTGGAAATTTTATTTATTTGTTATTTTTATATAATAACTCTATTTTTTCAAATAATAACTATGCTTTCATTTTAACATATAATTATTTGTAAAATAAATTATATAAATCATCTATGGTAGATTAAATATATTATTTTTATAATTTTTACTTTTTATTAATTTTTTTTGGAAAAAATAAATCTAAAATTATTTATTTCAGTTTTTATAGTACTATTTTTTAACTTGTATTAAAGATGAAAAACAATCCAAAAGTACTCGATGTTCAATTTTGTCAAATTATACACAGATACACTTCCATATCGTTGTATATCGGACCGTGTCCACTGATATGGTGCGATATGGAGGCGTATCACACTGATAAGATACGTATCCAATCGTAATGTATTCTATATCCATGGTTATGGATATGGATACGATATGCCCCGTATCAAAAATATTGTATCGATACCTTAATCATTGATTTATGGGGGATCAATAACTTGTCACGTGTCTCGTGTTTCAAGAATCACACCATCCATGTCTTGGGTCCCAACTGAAATATCTACTTTGTACAAAGCCCATGCATCTTTCCTTTTTTTCTTTACTTGTATAATTGAATCAGGAAGCTTCTGTTATATTTAAAGAAACATTTGACTCCGATTCCCACCATTGGATTTAAAAATAAACTTGCGGTGATGGGAAAATCAGATAAGGGCCAGCTCAACCAAGTTAAACGGTGAAATTCTCTCTCTTAAAAGAGGAGAGGTAGCCTCCCAATTACCTCCTTCACCTTTAATTGACCTGGCACTAAGTAATTGGCCTAGAATTGTATCTTTGCCAATTGGAACATTTAAAGCTGTGTTTGATTTGAAAGAAAAAGTAAGGAAAGGAAGATAGGAAAACCATTACAAATTTTGCACAGGTTTCTTACCTCTCCCTACCTTTTATTTCAAACGAAACATAATATTAGGCTCAATTTGGAATCAGTGCAAATACGAATATGTAGTGTGCAAAACTTTGCATTATTTTGTATGTATTTGTACTCTTTCAAACTGAGCCTTTACGATTCAGAATCTCTCTGATGATGACGATTAGTTTTTAGGGTTCCTACTTCCCGGAATCACTCTAGAGCATGGAAATCACTCACCATTTGTTGCATAAGCTGTAGGAACTCAAATAAACTCCGTTATCCTTCGTGTAGAAGTAGAACATCTGTAGATATTTACAGACTGCTGTGGGAATTCAAATAAACTTCATTGATCCTTTGAGTAAAACATCTATACATATTTACAGGTTGCTGTAGAAACTCATATAAGCTTCATTGATCCTAGTGTATATACATATTTACAGACTAATCACTCAAGTAAAAACTTCAACAATAGAAGATTACCAAAAAGAATAACCACTATACTAGTCAATTCAAGGACTCAATAACCTACTGTCCAAAAATTACAACAAAAAAGATCAGAAAGTTAATTTTGTCTCTTCAGCTCCTGTATCGGCTCATAAAATCAGATGTGGCTTCAGCAGCCTCAGTTCTAGCTGTACCTGTGCAGTAAGTGTTCCGTATCATTTGTTTGCAACACTTGTAACCCCATTAATGGTCTTTCCACCATGGACCCCAAACACTTGTATGCTTGTCAATGCAAACATCTTTTTCGTACTTGCTTCTTGGTAGAGAAGACTCCTGCAAATAATCCTACCTAATATAAAATTTGATCATTGTCTCATTTGCACTTCAGGCAGCAAAAATTTTGTATTTCAAAAACTAATGCAAAATTCGCACCACCTTCCTACCTCAATTCTTTCTCATGTAAACCAGAGAACACATCAACTGGCTTCGTATATAAAGTGGAGATTACTTCATTTTTATATACTATTTTTACTTCTAAAAAACAAAAAGATATCACAGGTCAAAAGAAAAATTTATACCGAGCCTATTTGCAATCATGCATTTACACCATTGAAGATGAAACTCGCACCGCAAACAAACCGAGCCAAAGGGAAAGTGCAGTAATAGAAGCTAGAATAAAACCATAGACATGTCTGAGAAGGCTCCAGACCTGCCCATCTTTCCGTTCAAAATAAAAGTTCTAAAAAAATTCAAAAAGGGGCAGATTTGGTCATAAACCCACTAGATCCTATCTGATGTGCATTTTCTGTGCTCATTCTGAATATTAATGCCAATGAAATGAAAACAAAGGCGATGAAGCCACCATTTGAGCTGCCTAATGCAACTAGTGCTTAGAACGAGAATAATGATTATCATTAGGATTCCTCTTTCCACTGAAAACTGCTAATACTTGTCTGATTGGAGGTTTCAAAGGAGCTTTCTTGCCAGAAACTGGGCCAAAGATATTGTCAGAATTTAAAATGTCCTCTCCCTACAGTAAAGAAATAAACCAACCTATGTTATGATGTGATATTAATGACATGCCACAAACAAAAAATCATGTAAAACCAATATGAATGAAAATATATATATATATATATATATATATATATATATATATAGAGAGAGAGAGAGAGAGAGAGAAGGAAGAAACTGTGATACTTATCAAGAGAAACTCAACCTGTTTATTTGATTTTTTCTTTATCTTGGGGTACAGGACTTTATGCGGTAACTGATCTTCACGTAAAATGAGGTTTTTGGTGATTGCATCTCTTCCACCTTGAGGTAAAGGCAGTGAAAACTGTAAACAGCTAAGTATCAGTATAGGTACATACATGAAGAATTAATAAATGACCCAAAGAATTAATAAATGCAAAAACTTTGTAGTAAATGACCCAAAGAGGCAAAAGAAGTGATATTAGCATACATGCAAAGAAAAAAGTCGGCGAAAGAGAATATGTTTGGAGATCAAGGGGAAAAAATCTAGACTTTGATGATTTTGAAAGTATAATTGAAGATGAAGATGGAATGGGGGGCAAGTTGCATGTGCTTGGTGGTAGTCACATTTCTAGTGTTGGTGGAAATGTAAGCTATGCTTCAAGTTCAAGATGTCATTCAAATTCTAAACAATCCCCCAATAAAAAGGCAAAAGAAGCATTTGGATAAATTCTTTCCTACTAGTGCAAAAGAAGTGAATCCAAGAAGAGAGAACAGAAAAAGCAAATCACTATTATTGATATCTATAACAAAGAAGGGAGAGAGCAAGTATGCATACACATCGCTAGATGGTTTTATCAAGCTAGTATTCGTTGAATACCTCAAGCTAGTAAAGTTTTGAAGCAATGATAGAGGCGATGAGGCAATATGGATCGGGATTAAAACTCCCAAGTTACTATGAGTTGTGAGTAGGCATCACATGTTTTTTTCACGAGGCGTGCTAGAGGCATATGCCATGCATACCTCATATAAAAAGACAAAAAAAAAACCCTCTTGTGTTCAGGAGGTTTATGCCTCTTACGTTCTAAACTACGCCTATAATCACGCCTCCATGTTTTAAAGTATTTATTAAAAGATATTGATGAGAGTAATGAATGGTTATTGGGGGAGGTGGAATGTGATGAGGATGGTGCAGAAAATGATTTGGTGTTTGATGACAATATAGTAACATGGGGAGATGTTGCTTGAGCTTCAGGAGCTGAAGAGCCGCTAAGGAATAAAAGATCTAGAGCTTCAACTTCATCTTCCAATTGAAGTTGTCTTGGTCTTTTTCCACTAGCCTTTGTTGCTCTATGGAAGAGGATTTGAACGACTACAAGTCAAATGACAATAAAGATGAAGTTGAACTTCCGAGTGAAGATGAAGAAGATGTTGATTGAGTCTTGAAGAATGGATATGTAACCTTAGATTTTAATAGCTTCAAGTTTAAACTTTGTGTCCTTGATGTTGAGTACAAACTCTCCTTTAAAGTCCCTTTTTTTGCTAAGGTGTCAGCTAAACCATTATCTGATCTCTCTTTTTTTATCACAAAGGTATTGAAATTGACCAGAGGGACAAAATATTCCGCCTTCTTGATATGAATGGAGATGATAGGATTAGTATGGAAGAACTTAAAGAACTGATGGAAGAGCTTGGAGCAGGAGAGGATGCTGAGTAGATGATGCATCTGCTTGAAGCAAACAGTGATGGTTACTTGAGCTCTGATGAATTTGATTTATTTCAGAAGTACGTATGTCCACAAAAGACTATTATTGGATGATGTATATGGTTTTCTTGAGGCCATTCTGGAAGTTTTACAGGGTGGTGGTGCTGTTACAGGGTCATATGTGCATTTCTTCTCATATCATTTTTTTGGCAAACTCTAGTGACATATGGGACTAACAGGGAGCATTTGTTTTGGGCTGCATTCTAATAATAGCGACTTAGATCTGGTCTTTAAATCCATATGCTTGGGATACTTGGCATATTGTAATCTCCATTATATTAATACTTTCACTGTGATGCAGTGAAAGCAGCCTCACCATTATTAGGAGTATTGTTTAACATAAAACCAAGTCCTCCATACCAAACCAAGCCCTAGTGTTATTTCTTATGGAGTTGTACATATGATGAAGGGAAGTACCATTTGGTAGCATCGTCACAGACTCACAGGTCTGCTTACCAACTGGTGGGGAAATTTTGGCATCAGACCATTATAGAGGTAATGAGTGGAAAGGCTATTGAGAAAATGGCGCATATATCAGAATCAATTATCAGCAACTTCTACTTGGTATCAGAGCAGGCCGAAGGTTTCTTGAAGCCCTAGATTGGCCGACTGCATGGTGATATGAGAGGTTGATCGAAGACCTCAAGTAGGCCCAGTTTTTGGATTTTTTGGTGGATCTGTTTTGCCTTGTAGCTGGTCTAAGGTTTCCCATCAAATTCAGGAAGAACTGGAGAACGGGGGAGATTCCTGTTTTTGTATGACTCTTCGATTTTGACCTAGGAAATGACACCCTAATTTTCTAGAGTTTCTTGGAGTTTTCTGAAGGGGGCGGTTCAAGTCCCACCTGTTTTGGAGGCCTCTAGAGAGAGTGGCTGCTTCTTCTCTCTCTTCTCCCGCTCCCGCAAAAAGGGAATCTTTTGTGGAAGGACCATCTACGGTACCATAAGGGTGTTTATGGTTCCTGAAGAGATTTATTTCATATTTCTTCATCTTAAAGTGATTTTCTAACCCTTTTTTGGGAATAATGAAGTGTCATGGAGTTGAAAACAAACCGAGGAGTGAAATACGACAAGGGAAAGGAGGTGTCGGAGACCTTTCCGGGCCTGGGACCATCACTATAGTTAAGTTAGATGGTACAAACTATTTAGAATGGTCACAATCTACAAAGATGGCCATTGGTGCTCGTCGGAAGTTGGGGTATATCACTGGTGAGGAAGTGAAACCCGAGACTATAAGAAAATTATATATGGTCATGACTTGGCTATGCAATTCTATGCTGCCCCATATAAGTAAAAACATTTTGTGGGCAAATATAGCTAAGGAAATTTGGAATGGGGTTGTAGAAACCTATTCATAGAGTGAGAATGTTGCTAGGGCCTACCAATTGAGCAACAAGGTTATTGCTACCAGACAGGGAGATAAACCTATTGTTGTTTATTTTTTGGCCCTTAAAACCCTATGGCAGGAGATTGACCATCTAGAGACATTGGTTTGGGAAAGTAGTAAGGATGCAGCTACCTACCAGAAGCTCTAAGAGAAGAATAGAGTCTTTGAATTCCTTGCTAGCCTTAATCCCGAGTATGACATTGCAAGGCAACATATCCTTTCCAGGGATAGTGTTACTCTCTCTCAGGCATATGCCTTTGTATCAGGAGAAGAGAGTAGAAGGAATTGCCTTAATCCATGAACTCACTTAACTGAATTGGTTCAGTGTCATTCATAAAAAAAAAAAAAAAAAAGAGAGTAGGAGGAATGTGATGATGAAGAATTTGGGTCTTAAATAGTCAGCTATGGTTAGTACTGTGAAACCTAAACAGAATGGAGACCGGGGTGGTAGTGAAATCAGGAAGGAAGATAAGAAGGACCTGATCTGTGACTATTATAAGAAGCCACAAGAGATACCTACTAGAAGCTTCACCCTCACCTTGTGCCGAATAGACTCAAAAACAAGAAGGGAAATGTTAATATGGCAATAACTAGTGACTTACTTGGACCCCCTACTACAGCTACTTTGGAGTCTATTGCAGCTGTTGCAATAAGGGCCAAACTTAAAAGATATGGACAGTAAATTAATCAACGAGATGCAGTCAGCCCTAATCCCTTACCAGGTGGACAGCTAGGTACAAGTGGATCTGGTGGTGGACATTCTACTTCCTTTGCTTATATAAGTAGTTCACATGACACTGCAAACTATGTTTCTACTATAGGTAAGGAGGGACCTCCCTGGATTATAGATTTTGGAGCCTCAGAGCATATAACCCATAGTTTCACTATTTTCTCCTCTTATCAACTCTGCTCTGGTAGAGACAGAGTTTCCACAGTCAATGGATCCCATGTTCCCATTGCTGGGAAGGGATCTGTCAAGATAACTGAGATTCCATTTCCCTACCCTCTATCCTCCATGTACCCAGATTGAGTACTAACTTGTTATTTGTTAGTAGTTTGACTAAGAACTTGAATTGCTCAATGATTTTTTCTCCTAACCATTGTGTTTTGCAAGATCTGGTTTCAAAGAGGACGATTGGGAGTGGTTGTGAGGTGAATGGAATCTACCTTCTGGATGCACTTCCCAATCATCAGAGTCATCATGTTAGTAGGGATTTTGAGACAAAGTCTGTGGGTTAGATTATGCTTTGGCATAATTGTTTGGGACATTTGTCTTTTACTTCTTTGTGTTTCTTATTTCCAAAGTTATTTGAGTTTGTTAATTTGTCTAGTTTAGAGCGTGAAGGTTGTCAGCTTGGAAACATTCTAAACATTCATTTAAAGCTAGTAAAAAAAGGTGTTCATCTGCTTTTGATGTTATTCATACTGATGTGTAGGGATCATACCATGTTCCTTCTATGGGTGGTTACTGATACTTTCTTTTATTTTTGGATGATTTTTCTCGGTATTCTTGGATTTACTTGATGAGGTACCATCCTTGGTTCAATAGTTTCATCAGATGGTGCTAACACAGTTTGGGGTACGAGTGAAAGTGTTCAGATCAGACAATGCCAAGGAATATTTTGAGAAAAATCTTACTTCGTATCTATCAGAGCATGGAGTAATTCATTAGAACAATTATTCTTACAGTCCACAGCAAAATGGTGTAGCAGAAAGGAAGAACAAACACATTATTGAGATTGCGAGGAGCATGATGATCATATCTACTATTCCAGTTCGATTTTGGGGTGATGCAGTTCTCACAGCAATCTTCCTGATTAATAGGGTGCCATATCGTGTTCTTGGATTTAGCACCCCATTCAGCCTCCTTCTTCCTGAGGGAGAGATGTTCCACATTCCTCTCAAGATTTTTGGTTGTGTTTTCTTTGCTCATGTTCTTGGTCCTCACCGCTTGAAGTGACTCGAAGGCAAAGAAGTGTGTTTTTCGTGGATATGTAGAAAATCAGAAAGGATATTGTTGCTATGACCCAGTCTATGGGAGTCGGTATGTCACTATGGATGTCACCTTTTTTGAGTCCACTCCTTTCTTCTAAAAGGGTTCTTCTCAAGGGAAGTGTTTTGGGGAAGGAAGTGAGCAATCTATTCCTCTTCCGATTCCAGTCCCTATGTCCACTGATGTGTTTGACCCTCCTGTGTTTAATCCTCCTATGTCACCACCTTCTTTACCACCTCCCTTGTGTCCTGTTTCTCAATGCTTCTCATGACAACGCCTATGACTTCACAGGGAGGTTGATTCCACAGTAGAAGAACCCATATCACTTCCTATCGGCTCCTTGGAGACTCCAGATTCTACTGGCACTAACTTAGGTATTCCTCTTGATCCTTCTAATGTTTCAATTCCTATTAATTCCACTAACTCCATTACAAATGACCCGGACCTTCCTATTGCACTCAGAAATGGGAAGAGAAAGTGTATTGCTCATTGCATATCACAGTATCTCTCCTACAGTGGACTTTCCCCTTCTTATCGAGCCTTCCTTTCTTCCCTCGACTATGTGTCTATACCCAAGGGTGTTAGTGAGGTTCTCTCCAAACCCAAGTGGAAGACAACTATACAGGAAGAAATGGCAGCTTTAATTAAGAATCGGATGTAGGAAATTGTGGATCTACCAGAGGGCAAGGAAACTGTTAGATGTAGATGGGTTTATACAGTTAAATACAAGGCAAATGGAAGTATAGAAAGGTATAAGGCTAGACTGGTTGCAAAAGGGTACACTCAAACCTATGGCATTGATTACTTAGAGACTTTTGCACCAGTTGCAAAAATGACTTCTGTTCGGATCCTTTTCTCTCTTGCTACTACATACTCTTGGCGCCTTTTCCAACTTGATGTAAAAAATGCCTTTCTTAATGGGGACCCGCAAGAAGAAGTATATATGGATATTCCTGCTAGTTTCTACAATGGCACTAAAAAGGGGAAGGTATGCAAATCGAAAAAGTCTATTTATGGTTTAAAACAGTCTCCCAAAGCGTGGTTTGACAGGTTCAGGAAAGCCTTGATTGCTTTTGGCTATACTCAGACTCAATCAAACCATACTTTGTTAGTGAAGCGGAGGGGGTCCCTGGTGTCAGTTCTGATAGTTTGTGGATGATATTGTAGTTACAAGAAATGACCTGAGTGAGGTTGACAGTTTGAAGAATTTGCACAAAGAATTTTAAATTAAGGATCTTGGGGAGCTGACGTATTTTTAGGGCATTGAGGTAGCAAGATCAAAGCATGGAATTTGTATTTCTCAGAGGAAGTATGTTTTGGATCTTTTACAAGAAACAGGGAAACTTGGAATAAAGGCAGCTAGTACTCCTATTGATCATAATCATAGAATTAATGCATCAGAAGGTGAGCTGGTGAAGGATACTAGGAGATATCAGAGACTAGTAGGGTGTGTGTTATATTTATGTATGACAAGACCAAACATCTCTTATGCAGTGAGTGCGGTGAGTCAATACATGCATGCCCCACGAGTCCAGCATTGGGAGGCTATTGATAGGATAGGATTCTTGCTTATCTGAAAGGACACCCTGGTAGAGACATACTATTTGCTGACCATGGACAATTGAAGCTAGAGGCTTACACAGATGCTAATTGGGCAGGATGCCTAGATGATAGGAGATCTACATCAGGAGTTTGGACTCTTGTTGGAGGCAATTTAGTTTCGTGGAAAAATAAGAAATAGACAGTTGTGGCAAAGTCAAGTGTAGAAGCTGAATACAGAGCCATGGTACATGGAGTTTTAGAGCTTCTCTAGATATGTTCCTTAGGAGAAATTGGTATTAAGGCAGAAGAGCTTATGATGTTGTACTATGATAACCAGGCACCAATTAACATTGGCCACAACCCAGTTCAGCATGACAGGTCAAAGCACATTGAAGTGGACAAACATTTCATAAGAGAGAGGGTGACCCCAGGGGAAGTTTGTCTTCCATACATTGCAGCTTACTGATGTTCTTATAAAAAGAGTTGCAAGAAACGAGTTGGAGCATGATCAATGCAAATTGGGAATGTGTGACATTTACTCCCAACTTGAGGGGGAGTGTTGAGTTTGGGCCGATTTTAAGTTATTGGGCCCAGCTTTGTTTCTTTTTTATTCAAGTTATTCAGTTAAGAAGTTATTGGGCCTTAGGCCCATAGTTTATGTTAATTTTAAGTTGTGACTGTTCAGCTACTTAAAGTAGCCGCCCTACTAAGGGTATCTTTGTAATCATTCATTCTTTTATTTAAGTATATAAATCAAGAGGGGTTGGCAACCAGAACAATTCAATTCTGGCGACATCCCACTCTCTTTTCTTCTTCTCTTTCTTTCTCTCTTGCTGGAACCTTTTAGCTTCTTCTACTTTTCTTCACAAAGCATATTTCAAAAGGTATTAATACAACATAAACGTTCGTTCATGAAATTGATAGCTTTCAAGGTGGATGGTGCTGAGAAGCTGAATTTATGGAAGACTTTATGGTGTGGGTCCAATTCCCTAGAAGTCTCTCAGTATGAAATTTCTGCATTAGCAATTGAGCAAGAAACAATGCTGAAAGAATGGTAATGACTTTATTGGATGGCAAGCAGCAGAGTGGGCATCTAGATTGAGAAGAAACAATTTTTATTGGGAGGCTGAAGAGCTAACGCAACTGCCGGAGAAGCTCAATCACATAATACCTAATGATGGCTTGGTTCAAGATATGGAGACTTTTCGACCAAATCTTACTTTAATCTTCTGCTAAATGATGATGGTCAGGAAGTTCCATGGAGATGGATTTGGAGATCTCGGGCTCCCTCAAAGTTGATTTTTTTATGTGAACTGCTATTTTAAATAGGATATTGATGGTGGACAATCTTGCAGCAAGAGGCGTGGTGTTGATCAATAGGTGCAGTCTCTCTTCAGGTGACATGGGGTTGATTGACTACTTACTAATCCATTGCCCATATTCTTACTCTGTGGGTACACCTTCTGAACCTCTTTAGGACTTGAGTAACCCCATATTATGTATGCAGGCATGCAAACTTATTTCTGAATGGCTTGCACAAGGGTTTAACAAAAAGGGGGAGGTTTGTATGGATGTTGGTACCTATGGCAATCTGTTAAAACCTGCGTATAAAAAGAAATAGCAAAATATTTCAAGGGATAGCATCCCCAACAGAGAAAGTGATGGATAGGGTGGAGAGGATGGTCTTCAAACAGGCAGGAGTTAGGAGGGATTTTCTTCAGATGGACAGGATAGGGTGGAGAGGGTGGTCTTCAGACGGGCATCCCCTTGGGTCTCTCTAACACACAAAAAAAAGTCTGATTTGGTACTGTTGTTTTGTGCTTTCACATCAGAAAGGATATGTACAGTACATATACATCTTCATGTTGAAAGGTTAACAATTTAACTATGTAAGTGAAGTTTGGTATTTTGGTATTCCTCATTCAAGTATAAAAAGGCTCAAATAACAGTTTACAGGCAGTTTGTTTTGATCAACTGAAAACATTTCAGATAAAAACAGAAATAGTCCAAACACAACCTAATATGACATAAAGATATATGTTAAAAAGTGATAATTAGTTCTCTACTGCATAGTTGATGTTAAAGGAGAATCAGATGGATTGTCTAAAAGAACCTTGGTAGCTGTAGCAGGATTTTACGTGGCATTTATTGTTTGGCACTGATTGTTGATGATAAAAGAATTCACTTCACATAAATTATCTACCACCATCTTCCTTTTTTAGAAATCCTCTATTTTAGGAGGTAAATAGATTCTTTTCTCTGATTTTCTATATTGTAGAGACTAAAATAGATTCATGTTGTTAGCATAGAGACCTAACCTACAAATTGCCTAAAAGAACCTTGGTAGCTGTAGCAGGACTTTACATGACATTTATTGTTTGGCACTGATTGTTGATGCTAAAAGAATTCACTTCACATAAATTATCTACCACCATCTTCCTTTTTTAGAAATCCTCTATTTTAGGAGGTAAATAGATCCTTTTTCTCTGATTTTCTATATTGTAGGGACTAAAATAGATTCATGTTGTTAGCATAGAGACCTAACCTACAAATTGCCTAGAACTTTGTGGCTGAAACTTGCTCTTAAATTTGTTGTACTCTCACATGGATAATCTATTCTAGGAGCTGAAGTGGATTTTCTCTATAAAAGGGAAAAAGTTCCTCATATAGTGGATGACTACATATTAGTATGGAACTCAATACTAATATCCTATCACTAAGCACTACATTAATTAAACAAATTCAGATTCAAGAAATCATTGCTGAATGAGAAATATGAATTATAGGGTAAAAACAACTACTGATAAAAACTCTCTTAGAACCTTCACTATCTCAATCAACCCCCAGCTCTTTCTTCCTTCAGGAAGACAAACCAGTTGCTTCCTGTTCTTGTCAAAAAACTCTGAAACACCTATGAAGGAACCTTTATGATTTTTTCTGCATTCCATCACATATCTTCTTCCCACCTTTGTGATGAGCTCTATCTAGTTTTTCTCCTTTCCTTTTGTGCTTGCTTCTGCTACAAAGCCTGTGAGTCACCCTACCACATCCAAACCTACTAAGAGCACTATAGCCTTCTTGGCTTCCCTGATTTTCATACTGATCTGCCCTTTGATTTTTGGTTCCTCGAACAGAAAATTTTCTGCCTTCACCCTTAGAAACCTTCTTCATTGAGTGGCCTCCACGAAGTTCCCCATCACCTTCAACTCTCCCCTTCGATATGGATCATTGAAAACTAAAATCCCCTCTAATAAAAGCCTAATCAGTCCCTGGGAAGGACATATATTAGAGTCTACATTTCTTGAGTCCTATAATACCTAAGAACACGTATATGGTTTGCATATCCATTGATGACAAATAGACACCCAATATGACACTGGATACCTCCTGAATAATTGTAGAATATTCTTTGTAGCATAAACACTTATATAATATGCAAATGGCATATCTTAACAAATTGTACTATTAAAGATTGGAGATATTAGAAAGTTAAATATTGACAAGATATAACTATTGAGAAATGATACTTGGAACAAAAGGTTAAACATAGATGCATGGCATCAGCATATTAGATGGAGACAATTCATCTGTACATGTATCTTGGATCTCAAGAAATGGAGAGTTGCATCCCAGTTTTCTTTATCCATTTCCATGTTGGTATGCATATCTGGGCTTCTTAGCCTCATATGGCATTAATATTTTCATTCACAGAGTTTTAACCAGTTTTCTGTTTTTTTCTCTTTTTATTCTGAACTTGTTTTATTTGTTGGAAATGCCATGAATTGCAGCAATAGTTCCTCATTGCAAATCAATGGGAAATTGATTTCTTTTCTTTTGTCCTTTTTTACTCAAAAACCATTGGAACTAAAATAAAAGGACAGCACAGTGCACAAGACTCTTGCCAATGCAGGGTCTGGAGATGATAGATGTATTCAGCCTTACCCCTGCACATACAGAGAGGCTGTTTCCAAGTTTTAACACTGGTCACCCAAATTGCAATGTAGCAATCCAATTATTGTGCCAAGGCCCACCCTCCCCAATTTAAACTATAATATATAAAACCCAAATTTTTATATATCTAGAAGGATCATGTTCACTTTAGTCTTTTTATTCTTACTATTGTTGATAGCAGGGCTTAGATGTTGCTCCATTGAGAAACCAACCTGAGGAAAATTCAACATTTTGGTTATGTCTAGCACATTTTCACTAAAAGGGATTGAAAGAAAGACTAGAAATAAACATGGGCAACCCTCAACAGCCCAAAAGGAAAGTGGCATTGTTCTCATTGATGGACTGGGTGATGTATCAGTTCCAAAATTCAGATACCGAACTCCTTTGCTAGTGACCAAAAGACCCAACTTAAATGCCATTGCTTCTGCTGGAGTAAATGGATTGATGTACCCTGTTGAAATGGGCTTGGCTTGTGGTAGTAACACAGCTGACCTCTCTTTATTAGGGTATGACCCAACAATTTATTATAGAGGTTGAGGTCCTTTTGAGTCCATGGGTGCTGGATTGGCAATGTCACTTAGTGGCATTGCTTTCAAAGTGAATTTTTCTCCAAGTTTTATTTATCTTTCATGCTTCACTGTACTCCTTTTCCCCCTTTTAAGTACATCAACATACATGATGCAACATTTGATGATCAAATAATATGGAAATAACAACAAAACATGAAAAACAAAGGTTTTTATTTTATTATATGTAATTTTTCGTGGGATAGGGGACAAAAAGAAAAGAAAAGAAAAAAAAAAAAAAAAAACTGAAACAAAGCAAATCAAAACGGGGTTTATCTAAGGCATAAAAAAACTAGGAATGGGGGGAGCTAAGAAGTATTGTTGCCATTACTTGCTAACTTATAGAGGCAATATGATTCTTGCAAAATGCTAAAAAAAGAACAAAAATTTCAACTACTTACTTTTGTACCCCTAAGGGTTATACGTGGTCGACGAGCTGCTAGAATGACCCCATTTTCACCAACTGTAACTGCTACTTTGCGTAAAGTCCCACCATTACCACATTTTGGACAAAAAATCCTCCCAATCTCAGCAGTCACTTTATTGCAGGCATGGCATTTTAATATCCACCTGAACAAAGAAATATCTTGAGAAAATGAGCACATTTACCCCTTTAGTAACATCCAACTAATGTAGCATTGAATGTTTCGGCCTCTTATAAAAACAAATTTGAATGCATGATTCCATAGGTGTCATGGACCGATGTCATGCCTAAATGAATACTTGATATTTTAAAAAGCATGTAATTGCCACCAAAAAAAAAAAATGGAAAGCACAAGAACTAGAATATGTTCTGAAAGAAACCAAAATTGAGCAGCAGAAAACACTCAATCTACACACACAAGAGATATACCTATGCAGTTCGTGAATCTGCATTCCACTAGGTGTACAGAGACGTAGACCGATCTGTAGAATAACATTCTGCATTGCAAAATCACCTGTCAAACATGCCACAGTTGATTCTGATAGTGATCGTAACATCCAACTTTGTTCACTACTGTTGTCATCAACAGATGATGCATCAATAGTTTCACTGGTCTGACTTGAAATCTCCATCTGCTTTGATGCTTCTTTACATATTTCAACATTCCTTTCAGCAGCAGTATTTGTATTATTAGATATAGCTTCAACTGCCACAGGATCACAAGTGCCCTGCTCCACAGAAAACAAGATCTGCTCCTCATCTTCTTGCAGAATCTCCAATGGATCTGCTTCCAGTCTCATTTGTTTTAAGATGGAAGAAAGATCATTATCATCATACATCTGTTCAGTAGTTACATCTACTGAAATCACATTAATGGTTTGCATTCCTTCAGAACTGTTATTTAGACCATGCGATCTAGTCTCCTCAACATTATTTTTCACATCAGTCTCTACATCTGGGTAATCTTCTTTTTCCAATGATGCCTCGGTCAATTCACGTCTAGCTTTTCTTCTGAGATACCTTCTGTGAGTACTGCGACTCACAGCAGGCAGCCAATTATTAGAATTATCATCAAATTGTCCCTGAGAAGCATCAATTCCATTGGCTACCATCTTCTTCCCTTCAATTTTTATCTCTTTCTTTGTATGCATATATCTTCTAGGTTCCTTTGAACTATGATTAACATCATCCTGATCATCACAGTGAGATTCACCACCATTTTCTGTTGAAGCATCTTCACAATTAAGCTGGACATTGTCTGGGATGGTATTCAAGTTCAAGTCTTTCAAAGGGAGGATTCTTGAATTATGGTTTCCTTCAGTATCAACTGCATGTTCCAAAGCCTCCCATTCTTCCAAGTTAGGAACATTAGAGCCCCATCCAGGCATCTCCTTCTCAGCAAGCCTTTTTACATTTACCATATGGATTGGTGGAGGATTGTCCCTGAGATGCTTTATCCCATGGATCTGAGCTTCCAATGTGTAAGTCAGTGCAATAAGTTTTAGATCAACATCTGAAAGAGTATGTAGATCACCAGTTGCCCTGGCAAAGCTGATAACTGACAAGTAAAAACATATTAGCTGCATAAGTGTCTCCATTACCAAGCAATACATGACTTAGTCATAAAATATTTAGCACAAAAAAGGGAAAGTCAAGCACTTGCATCACTTGAACCACAACTTTCAAAAATTACTTCGCTAATCCTTGAGAGATATACGTCCTATAAGAAACTATGACGAGAGGTTCTATAAAAACATTTCGCTACCACTTTTTTTTATCAGCATTTCTCTACCACTTTTTTGGGATGCAGATACATCAAAATGAACAAGAAAATCAACTAAAAGTTAAGGATAAAAGAAATTTCACTCCACGGAAATCAAAATAACAATACTATGAAAACGCCACATAATCTATAACTCTTTCCTTTTGTCAGAATTTTTTTCACAGGTATGTCCTTTAATTAATATAGTATTGAACCCTGCACTTGTAATATCAGATGAGATAAACTCATGACATGTACTTAAATGTGGAATATATTCAACCTTATTGGCACACAATGCAATAGCATTACAAAGAAAATTCTTAAGCCAAGTCTTGACAAAATATAATGAATGCATCCATTATGTCTTCAGGTGTATTCTCCTTTATCAACACCTAGCATATCTTGATGAACCATGGATAATACAAGCGAAAGCAGGACTTGATCCAAAGATCCAATGTAATGAAAGTAAACATCATTCCAATGACCCACTGAAATGCTATGCTAACATGATGACAATGATAATGAGGCCATCCAATCATCAATTTGGCTATGGATGCCACTTGGTGAAGACCGACAGGAGTTAGTGGATGACAATTCTAGCTACTCTGCATGTTTTCAGCATTTGAAGTAAAATATCATCAAATAGCGGGCTTGTAAAAATTCATATCTCTATACATTACCATCAAGAAGGTACATCATTGCTAATACAAAACATTGCACCAAAACTAATTATTGTGTTCTATTATAATTAATTCAAGGAGTTAAAAATAAAAATTAAAACATGTGATGAACCTTTCTTTAATGCTTCAGGCGAAGGCTCCATGATATCCACTGTAAAAGGTACAAAAGCGAGCTGGTGTCGAGAGACTGGATCTCGCACCTCCTCCACGACTTCACTCACTGAAACAAACTTATCAGCAATGTGGGCCAGCTTCTCTCCACCTTGAATCAAAGCATTGGCATCAACAACAGCAACAGCGATCCCTTTACTTGATTTACAACTCTCAAAAACCCGGTTCACTGCACTTTCTTGCTGTGTTGGATGTGGTGGTTTCTTAACGATGTTGCTCCAACCAGGGGTTGGTGAAGGAACATCCATTGTTGCACCAGAATTATAAATGCTAAACAAGAGACATCGAAACAATTGAGTTATAAGAAGAGCTAGAGTTGTCCCCATTTGATTGAAAAGATAAAATGCATGGGCATTCAAGTGGTAATATTATTGCACTTGGTTATTGGGACTTGATTGTTTTCATGAAAACCTATTAGGATGATCTAGTCATATAGCATCAAGCCTTTGAAATAAAAAACAACTGATGTTAACTACTGATAGGCTTACTACTGTTTTAACAAAGTGGAAGATTGTTGTTCATTCATTCTTCTTAATACAAAACATTTTTTAAATGATAAGGAACTAACAAAACCAATAATTCATTGAACCATTTTACTTAATTTTTGAAATTGAGGAGAGTTCCAACAACATTGTTTTTTATCAGTAACTGAAAAGGCTTTCATTGAGCATGCCATAAATATAAAGTTCAAAAAAACATGTTGTTCCTAACTTTTCTTCCTGTGACATTCCAGAATGGACGCAGATGGATGGGAAATAATATTCAGCCTTGACAACTGGAAGACTGCGAAAGAATATTCAGCCTTGATTGGGGTCCAATGTATCCAGGAGGAGAAGACTGAAAGAGGAATTGACAACTTGGGAATTTGGAGGGACATAATATTCAGCATTTATTTGGTACAGATAAACCGAGTTCCCGACCAGACTTCATTTTTCATAAACAATAAAAGAAGCTTCATCCCTTAGTTTCAAGCAGCAGCAAGAAACAGCATCATTGCTTTGGTGAGATTGGTAGAACCAATCAGGGATGTGGAGCTCCAATCAGAGGCAAGATTGGTGGCATCGAGAAACAATGGTAAGATTAGTGGTGATAAGAATGATGCGACGAGAAACAAGGGTGAGAAGCTGGTCAACAACAATGTTGAACCTTGTTTTGGCGATTTCAACAACCCCTAAACAGAGAGGAGATGAAGAGAGTTTTGTGGGTCTAACCTCACTGTCACAGAGAGTCCAAGGAGAAACCTTCAAAGTTTGGAGTTTTAACTTTCAACCCTAAAAAAGGCCCTCACTAATAAATCCTCGATCCAACCCAACCCACAGGAGAAACCTTCAAAGTTTGGAGTTTTAACTTTCAACCCTAAAAAAGGCCCTCACTAATAAATCCTCGATCCAACCCAACCCACCCTGACCCTAATGGGCACCCTCGAGTAAGGGGTGTCAATTGGACTGGATTTGGTCCAATCTGATCTGATCCAACATGGGTCCATTTACAAATGGACTGGACCCAATCCAGTCTGAACTCATACAAACCGAGTCCAAATTGGTCCAATTGAAATGCAAACTGAATAAAACTTTAAAATTTTACATGAAAAACTCAAAAAATATAAAAATATATAAAAATATATTAGAAGTTTTACAAAAAACACAAAACTAGATTCAATCAGTCCAAACTACATTTCTCTTGATTGCAGAACTGATGGTCTAGATTCAATGAACTAACTGCAAGTAATGGTTGCCCACTTAATATCAAACTTCATACATATAATACAACAGAAACTTCGTAATTTATACTTTATAGTTCTGAAACTTCAAAATACAAGGGAAACTTCAAAAGTAGAAACCATGAAATAAATCACAGTTCAGTCGAACTAAAATCCAATTATTGCAAAAACAGCATTACCAATATCAATACCAATCTCTCCAAAATATCGGGAATTCAAGTAAATATTCAGAAATACAATATCCGCATCTGAACTGGCCAAACTGTGGCAGATCAAATAATTCTTTAGGGGACAGTCTACCTACATCTGAGTCACCCAAATTACTGCAAACATTTTTTTCTAGAAAGCATGCTTGCCCTTTTTGTAAATGGTTCTTGCAATATATAAACTGTTTTCATCTAAGGCTATCTTCTTCAAACTGATTCTCACCAGCCCATCAGCATCAGGGGAAGCAGGGAGAGAGGAGCGTGTCAAGGCACAGAAATAGAGAAACAGCACAAGAAACTTACGGGCCTCATGGTAAAGAGAACTTGACTGAAGTACAAAAAAAAAATTAAATAACCCAGAAGCATCAGTATACTTGGCAAATGTCAAAGCTCCAAATAAACCAACGATAATACATTCATTTATAAAATTGAGGGAATAAATCCGAAGAAAAAGCCTTCCTCGATAAACCCAAAATACGAGAGCTAAGAACCGTCAATATAATTGGCAATGACCACCAATGAAAAGGGTTCGTAGAGACTAAGCGAGCAGATTATTGAACGGACTTTGAGGCTTTGGACTACATCCGATTTGGTCCACCAATGTACTGAGGATGAAATTTCGGATCAGTCCAATCCGATGCAACAATTTGAACCGTTCAAACCGGTTCAATTGGTTACGTTTCGGATGGGTTCTAATCCAAACTCGGTCCATTGACGGCCCTACCCAGTTACCCTCCACCCAATCCCACCCAACCTAATGGGTCACCCACTCCATATTCACCTACCACTAGCATGGTCCTACATGGATAATTGGATGGGCATGAGTGGGTTTCAACGTGGATCGGTGGGTGGGTCAAATGGGTTGGGTTGAAACCAACTCATGCCCATCCAATCATCCATTTGACCCACTCACGTGGGTGGGTCAATGTGGGTGGGTTTCAACACCCAACCCATTTGACCCACCCATGTTGAAACCCACTCATGCCCATCCAATCATCAATGCAAGACCATGCTAGTGGCAGGTGAACATGGAGCGGGTGACCCATTAAGGTCGGGTGGGATTGGGTGGAGGGTAGCTAGGTAGGGCCGTCAATGGACGGAGTTTGGATTGGAACCCATCCGAACCGTAACCAATTGAACCGGTTTGAATGGTTCAAATTGTTGCATCGGATTGGACTGATCCAAAATTTCATCGTCCAGTACATTGGATGACCAAATCGGATGTAGTAGTCCAAAGCCTCAAAGTCTGTTCAATAATCAGCTCGCTCAATCAACCGAAGTCTAGGAAAGTCTAGGGTTTTGCAACTTTTTCTCGCTCTCTGGTAGAATATTAGAGGGTTTTTCTCTAGCAACCCAATGGTTTCAGCCCTAGAGTGTGGTTTCTCTCTCATGTGGGTTTATTTCATCTTTCATTGTGGGATTGAAGGCAAAAGCTTGAAAACTCATCAATGGCGAACAGGTCAACAAAACTAATTGATTTTTTTGGTTGTGTAGTTTTTCTTCCCCTATTTCTTTGTATTTTTGGTTCTTAATCTCTACGAACCCTTTTCATTGGCGGTCTGGCAGACATTGCCAATTATATTGATGGTTCTTAGCTTTCGTTTTTTAGGTTTATCAAGAAAGGATTTTTCTTCGGATTTATTCCCTCAATTTTATTTGGAGCTTCGACATTTGCCAAATATACTAATGCTTCTGGGCTATTTAATTTTTTTTGTACTTCAGTCAAATCCTCTTAACCATGAGGCCCGTAAGTTTCTTGTGATGTTTCTCTATTTCTGTGCCTTGACATGCTCCTCTCTCCCTGCTAGAGGTGGACACGAGTCAAGCTATTCACGAGCTGCTCGAGTTCGACTCGTGAAAAAGCTTGGCTCGGCTCAGCCCAAATCAAGCTTCAAGCCGAATTTGAGCTTTATATGCAGTTCATATGTAAATCAAGCCAAACTCGAACATTTTGAAATTCACCCGTTAGGCTCGGGAGCTTTAGAGCTTATATATATATATATATTATACTATTTTAATGAATTCCACTTGAGGTACAAATTACAATCATGGTCCCCACTACAGGATGGTTTTGTCTCAATTAACAAAGAGAGAGAAATCCGAAAAACCCTCATTCGATTAAGCTTCTCATCTCTCAAACTATCCACCTCTCAGCTCTCACAGTAACAGTCACATACGATTGCAAGTGTAGAGTCCAAATCCAAACTCCGATGCTTTATTCAGTCGAAGACAAGATAAATACGACGCGAATAGATGACGACACTCATTCTTCTTCTCTATTCAAGCCACAAAACTTTTTCAGACGACACCCATTCTTCTTTATTCAAGCTACAAAACTCGTTCAGTAGAGATTCAACCTATGAAAGTTGTTTAATAGAGATTCAAGGTGCGAGACTTCTTCATTCTATAATTTTGTGGATGATTTGGGTTTGGGGTTTTTTTTTATAGTTGGGACATGAAGGACCGTTTTGGATTCACTCATGGACAGTAAAGACTACCGCCCCCATAAGGAAACAAGAGCATTTGGAAATCAAAGATAAAATACCTGATTCAATACAAAAATTTGTAAAGATTTAGAAATTGTAAATACCCCTTGTTGTTTCAATTTGGAATTTGTAAATACCCTTTGGCCTACCTCCAACGGCAATGGCTGAAGGATTTTGTACCCATTATAAGTATCTTGTTGTGTTGCTGGTCAGAATAGGCTAAGGGCAACATTGTAATTTCACTTTGAGCCAAGGGCTGTCTAAGGAGTCCAAGGTCTATTGTGGCCGAAGACTAGTAGGTCGGACCTACAGGGAGAAAGAATGTCAAAGGCCCCAGGTGCCAACCCCAGGCGGGAACTCCAATGGTCAAGTTAGTACGGGTGCAACACCAAGTGGACGAGGCCTGAGGTGCGAGTACTCAGACAAGGCCACAAAGGAAACTGGAGAGTTCTTAGCAGTCTAAGTCTAGATTCCAGATGTTTACCTTGAAAGGTTGCCCCTATTTATACTTGAGGTCGCTTGGAGGTAGGTGAACTCGAACAATCAGGATGCGATCATTTCTTAAGGAGTGTTGTCATTCGAGGCTGCCACGTGCGACCACATCATTGATCCCCGGTAGCACACCGACCTCTGTTTTGCACACCCTCATTGGTCCCCGATAGCACACCGCATCATTGGTCCCCGATAGCACACCGACCGCATCAAAGCCGTGGAAGAGGTCTAAGCTGAGGACCTCGGATTCGGCCGAAGAGAGTGTGTCATCCATGCTGGGTGGCATTGTTGGGCCTGTCTAACGGAGGCCTCGGCTGAGGGGAATGCCTTGTCTTTTCTAGGGAACGTCGAAGGGCTTCCTTTGTCGAGGGCCTCGACCTAGGCCTCGGTTTGTTAGGACGCACTCATCGTTTCTTGCGGTGGCGTTGACTCGGTCTTAATTCTTCTCTCCGAGGGATGTTGCAGGTGACTTCTGTTGTCCAGAGGCAATCAGCCTAAGCCTTGGTGTCCGTGAGCTCGAGTCCTTGCCCCCAGTCCTGCTTCTTATTGGTTTTGAGGTGAGTTTGTGTGAGGCGTCGGCCTCAGCTAGGGTCATCGAGGTTAACACTTGGAAACAAGAGGTTGTGACTTAGTCGTATGTAGAACGGGTCTCGCTGCTAACAAACCGTAACCCATGAGGGGGGCATATTTTGGTGGCGGGCGCAGGTCGTCCACTCTACGGGTTCTAACCGTAAACCGTGAGGGGAACGGATTTAGGTGGCGAGCGCGGACCGTGTGCACCACGGGTTCTCGTGTTGGCAAGTCAGAGTCGTGCCCGAGACAGGCTCTGGGTCAGAGTCGTGTGCAAGACGAGTCGTAATGCCATGTCTGTAGGCAAGACGAGCATCGAGCCGACTAGGTTGCGCATAGGCATCCATGAAGCTGAGTAGCTCGAACCCTGCGATGGCGTCGACGAGGTGGTCTATCCTTGGCAAAGGAAAACCGTCTTTGGGACAGGCTCGGTTGAGGTCTGTGAAGTCAATACAGATCCAGCATTTCCAGTTAGCTTTCTTTACCACAACCACATTGGACAACCAGTTAAGGTAATGTACCTCTCGGATGAAGTCAGCGTCAAGTAGCTTGTCAACTTCCTCTCCTATAGCCTTCCATCACTCTGATGCAAAGTTCCGCTTTTTCTACCAAATTGGCCTAGAGCTCAAGTCCAAGCTCAACCTGTGACTGATGACTGAAGGGTCAATTCCGGGCATGTCAGCGACAGACCACGCAAAGACGTCAACATTAGTTCTGAGGAAACTTACCAGTTTGAATAGGCTTTTTGGGGAAGGTTGAACCCGACGCAGACTGATCTTTCGGGCTCGGCCTTGTCTAAGGGGACCAAGACTAGGTCTTCGGCCGGTTGGCCTCGACTCGCTCCTTGAGGTCGAGACCCTTCAGTGGCAAAGCTTCTTTGTTTTTTCCCTTTAGTGCTGCCACATAGCACTAGCGGGCGACTTGCTGATCCCCCCGAATGACTTCGACGCCGTGTTCAGTGAGGAACTTGAGGGCGAGGTGATAAGAGGAGATGGCTGCCTTGAGCGTGTGGAGGGTCGGCCTCCCGATGATGGCGTTGTAGGGGGAGTCGATCTTCACGACTAGGAACTCATTCATCCTCGTTATCTACCAAGGTTCCATCTCTACCGTGACTAGTAGGGTGATTCTTTCTTCCGGTCTAACCACATTCACGGAGAAGCCGACGAATGGCACATCGGTAGGCTAGAGGCGCTCAAGGTGCTCGGGCGCTATCCACCAATATCCTCTTCACCATAAAGTTTGCAACAACAACAAATACTACTAGGGCATCATCATGGGGAACTGAGATCCCCTTCAAGTCCTCGTCTGTGAATGCGAGGGCTTCATTCTACTTTGGCTTCTTGGAGCTGGCCCCTAGATGTTCAACTGCCTGGTGTAGGCCTTGCGGGCCGAGGTCATGCCTCCGATGATGACCTCTATGACGTATGCTAGTTGTTGCTATTGTTGCCGCTGTTGCTGCTGTTGCTGCAAGGACGAGGCATCGACCTCGCCCCCCACGTATTGCTTCAGATGGTCACGGCGAATGAGGGACTCGATTTCGTTCTTCAACTCATAACAATCCTCGATATCATGGTTGGTGCCACGGTGATACTTGCAGTACTTCTTCAGGTTACCCCTCTTGGGGTTTCTCTTCATCTTCTCTAGCCACTTCACGTACTCCTCCTTGCCTACTTGCATGAGGATCTGTGTTCGGGTGGAGTTGAGTGTCGTGTATTTGTTGTAAGCTATGGTCGTGGCCGATGGCTTCTTGTTGTCTTTGTTGTTATTGTTGTTGCCGCTGCGGCTATCTCCATTGCTTCTCTTCTTCTCTAGGCTTCCGCAGTGATGGTCGGCCTCTCCCTCCTAGCGGTCATCGGCCGAGGCCTCCTCGGTAGCAATATACTTTTGGGCTTTCTTCAAAAATTCCCCCTTGGACCTTGGTAGTGTCTTGGCTACTGAGCATTTGAGGGCCAAGCTCAGCAGGAGGCCGTTGATGGCTGTGTGCATGGAGACCATGGGGTCAAGGTCCCAGACCTCGAGCTCCTCCTTCTTAAAGCGGTCAATGTAGGACTGTAGGCTCTCACCACGCTTCTGTCAAACAGCCATTAGCGAGACGACGCTCTTCTGGCATCGTCGACTACTGATGAAGTGGTAAGGAAGAGACTGGCAAATTGTTCCCAGGAGCTAATGAACTGAGGGGGGAGACCGAAGAACCATCAGCGGGCTGCCCCCTTGAAGGTCGCCTAGAAAGTCCGGCACGTCAGGGCATTGGAGTATCTGTAGAGGAGCATGAGTGCCTTGAAACTTTCCAAGTGGTCGTCTGGGTTGGTCGTTCCATTGTATATCTTGAACGTTGGCACTTTGAAGTGCGGCGGGAGCAATGTTTTAAAAGCGCAAGGCGCAAGGGTCAATTTGCGCCTGAGGCACAAGGCGAGGAGGCACAAAAATACAAAAATGCTAAAAATTCAAAAAAAAATGCCAAAAATTCAAAAAATATCAAAAGATATTAAACATAATATTAATAAAAAATATAAACTTAAGTTTTAAAATAATGTTTTAAAAAACCTATTATCTAAAATTAAAATACATAAACATAAGATGTAAAGCATATTCAAATGAGAACTTAAAAATAAAACCAAACATATAAACATTTTCAAACATGTAAAACCTCTATTCTCTTTTTTCATTCAATTGCATTACTTCAAGTAGCTAATGTAATGTAAAACATATTACATTCCTAATTCTACGAGCCTCCTTTGTGCCACGCCCCTCGAGGCAAGCCCAAAGAAGTCCACATTAGGTCTTAAATTCTTAGTTTTCACACAAAAAATAATGATTTTATAATTTTAATTGCTTTTTAATAATACATTTTATTAGGATGAACGAATGAACAACGTTACCAAATTGGGGGTCCGGGGTGGAACCCTCGGCCCAGCCGCTTCGTTTAAAAAAGCAAAAAAGAGTCAAATTTTCAAAAGGCATGCATCCCTAGGCGCACCAGGCGTGCGCCTTTTGAAAGGGCTGCTGGTGCGCCTTTTGAAAGGGTTGCGCCTAGGACATAGGCGAGGCGCATACCTTGAAATGAGCCTCGCCTGTGCGCCTAGGCGCACCTTTTAAATCACTAGGTAGGAGAGGCTCTGAGATGATGTCCGGGGTGAAGGCATCCATCCTCCTAGACGGGGGGTTTTAGCTTGCCGAGGCGTCGGCTTAGCTCTCTGACCTAGCAGAGAGCGTCCTTGACGGCACCGAGCTATGTCTATAGGTTGACAATCTTCTGGTCAATGGGGGCTTGGGCCCCATCTTGGTGCTCTCAGACGCAGTACAGGTCGGCCCGGTTCCCCGAGTGTGAGCATCAGAAAAACGACTCACTTGGGCTGGAATTGGAGTTGCCACCCATCAAATAGGAAAAGGAGGTGATGGGACCTCCGATAATGGTATCAAAATCATTTTGGCTCAAATAGTGACTCTAATAGCCCAAGGCACCGTCTAACCAATCCAGATAAGACTCGGATGGGAGAGGGAAGGGGTTAGGCACCCCTCTCCCCGTCCAAATAGGTGGGGCCCACATGGGATACCAATAACCAAGAGCGACATTGAAATAAAATCCCCTCTATTTAGTCACCTTTTTAGTCATGTATGTCCATATTTTTTTATGTTTTGAATTCTTTCTCCTTAATTATCAAATCGCTTTTATTGTTTTTTTTTATCAGCAATGCGTGAGTTCCTGAATGACCTAAAGATCTTGAGCTTCCTCCCTCAGCCCCGGAGAGACTGAACCGTTTAATGCCTTTCAAGCTCAATTATTGGTGTTAAAACATCGGCAACATAATAGATTAAAGCAACTACGACCACAACAGTAGGCAAGCTAGCACTAAACAACATCAGAGCTAAAGCATCGCTAACGTCTTCATTCAAAACAGGATTTAAAGACAGAACACAAAGAGAGAGAGAGAGAGAGAGAGAGAGAGAGAGAGAGAGAGAAAACGATTACAGGGATCTCATTATCAGCATCAACGTAGGTAAAATAAAGATTTACAGAGGATGGCTCTACGGAACCTCATTGCCACCTCTGTCAATCGACAACCGAATGTAACACCAAAAGATCAAATCACAAGACAATAAAATATAAAATCTGCAAAATTACCTGAGTGGGGATTTCGGCCTGGAATCACTTGACGAAACAGAGGAATCAAGATTGTATCACTTTACTCACTCTTCGAATCTTCTACAACTATCGATGGGTATGAGCAGAAGATTATGATGACTCAGAAACCGTCGATCATGTTGGGGATTTAGTCTGATATTGAGAGGAGACAGATCCACCGCTGCAGTTGGATCAACTATAGGTGGGAACGAAAGAGCACCGCTACTAGGAGGAGTTCAGGTCATCGTCTAGCTTCGAAGATACTATGGATTACCTCCTCTGCTGCTCGCTGGTTTCGTTCGAACAGGGGGGAGATGAGAATAGTGGGTTTCTTTGAATTCTTCCGATTGGGGCCGATGAAAGCTTATGGGAGGTAGGGGCATTTTCGTAATTTTGGGGAATCCGAGGGGCATTTTTGTAATTTAGAAAAAAGTATGGTCAAACCGGGTCAAAGGATGGTCAAACCGGGATTTTAGATGGAAGGCTGAGATTTTGGGTAAAAAATGGAGGATTGAGATGGATCTGATCACAAAGGGAGGTTTGCAAGTGTGGACTAGCGAGACTGGCCGAGACAAAATCTTTTTGGATGAAAGGATAAATTAGTGTATGTTTGGATCAAAATTTAAAGGGTGGGATTTTCAGACATTCTGAGTTGATTGGCATGATTGGATTAGCCCAACTGGGCCCGGATTGGGAAGATTGGAAAATGAATCGATTTAGTTAATCTAGAGCCTTGAAACGGAATTTGTGTGTGATCAAGGGGCAAACAAAAGCAATTTTAGATCAAATTTCACAATGGAGGGTTTTTGGACAAGGCAAGGTTCAAAGTACCGGATATGCCTAATGTATCACAAAGGCAATTATAAGATATGTATTGAGATATGTTTTGGATACGCATGCGTATCAAAGAAAAATTAGGATACATATAGATACGCACAAGAACACTATAAAACAATGTTTATTAAAATTATAATCACATCAATATTTAATAATCCAATGCAGCATGATTTAACACAAAACATTAATGTCTAAAATTAAAGAAAAAACGTTTAGAAATAGAAGTGTAAAATATACTTTCATGAATGATGTCTATTAATAACCTATATAATACACAATTCAAAAATAATTAATAAATAAATATTAAAATCATAATAAAAATTAATTATTTGATAAATTATTTACTCATATACCTGAAATCATGTGATGGCAACCAATAATCTAGTACTATAGGGAGTTTCTTGCAAGTTCATAATTGTTTATATCTATATTGTGTTGATCTTTAACCAAAGCACAACATTCGCCCCAATTCATTCTATTAGAGTATGACATTATAAATATTTGTTTGAAATGCTCAAATTACTCCCTAATACAACATTATTGATAATAGGGTTGAGTATGATAATTTGATCTGTATCCTTTAGTAAAACCACAAAAAAGCCAAAACTCATTATACTTCTAAGGGTTGTAATTGTATTACCCGTGTCATATGATTCATATTCATATTAAGAAAACTTGTAGTCATAATTAGAAATTGAACTCAAACTCCTGCTACTTAATCTAAGCATCATCTCATTATTTTCCATGGATCTTCCATAATGTTGATTCCATTTATTTGATTTTCCATAACCATAAGAACTATATCTAGAAGTATCCATTAATTACATGTCTTTGTGACTTGGATGATATTACTCTTAACTATGTGGCATCGAATCATATTCATCATATCACTAGATCATTTTCATCATATATATCATCAAGATCAATTGGGTTGAAGTAACCTTATAGATGTCTTCTATCTCTAACGAGGTGTCTTACCCTCAATCCCTCTGGTTTGTATGAATAAGGCCGAAGGTACTCCAATTTCGTTTACAACCACTAGAAGAAGTCATTTGTAATAATACCCTTATTGCTATTTGACGAAGATGTGGGGCATCTTGGCCATAAATCAACCAATATATATATATATATATATATTAGTTAACACTTAACAACATGATAATTTAAAATTAAAGAATAGAAAAATAAAAAATATATTAAAATTTTAATTTACCTAGGTCAGTTATTGTTCTTGCTTTAATAGCCACAGGATCTCCAAAGCCACTTAATGCTTCATGGAATATTATTAGTATCATATTATCAAAACAACAAATATCAGTATCAAATTATCAAAATATATTATTATATAATTTATTAACTTACACAATTGCACTTTTACCTCTTGTAAGATAAGGGCAGCTTTGGTTTCATCTTGCTCCAGCTTTGTAATGACTTTTTTCAATGATGACAATAAATTCTCATTTACAGCAAATCATGATCATATTGAAAGGCTGGATTTAAATAATATGCTGAAATTTAAGAAAAAATAATATTGTTAAGTGACATCTTAAATACTCATTTATAATTACCATAAAATATATAAAATATTGAAAATTAATGATATAATTACATAAATCAATGATATAAAATATTGGTCTGAGGTGATTGGTAAGGTCAAATTGAATCAAATGAACCTAGATCGGAAGGACTTGGAATCTAGTCAATCCAGAGCCTTAAAACATAATTTTTGTGCTAAGATTTCACAAATGAGAATTTGGGGTGTCTGGGATCTGGTGATGAGGTCTGATCTGTCTTTGGAGGGTCAAGGTCGTAAGAAATTGAACCAATAAGATGTTTCGGAATGGAATCTTGGTTTGATGGAAGGGCAAATATGGGAATTTGGGGTTGAAACTTTATGGGCAAGTGTTTTGATGTATCCGGGGTTTAATGGTGTGGTTTGATCTATTTGGATGTGTCAAGGTCAAGGGAATTTGGGTTCCAAATGTTTAGGTTAACGAGAAAGGTCAAAATGAAATTTTTGTTTGATGAGTGAGTAACAGGGGAATCTAGGGCTGAAATTTCATGGGTAGGTGTTTCGGGAAGTCATGGGTCTGATAGTTATGTCTGATCTAATGGTTGAGGTGTAATTGGAGGTTGATCGGGGCCATTGGATGGGTATTATGTAGGTTCAATGGTGGATATAAGGGTTTTTGGGGTGAAATTCAGGATTTTTTGTTTTTTGGGTGTTTCAAAGAGCTTGAATGGGTGTTTGAGGTAAATTGGAGGTTCAGGCGGCAAACCAAGCAAAAATCGGGTGCTAACACCGAGTATTCTGACACGGGCACGTGTTCATTTCTTCTGGCCCGCTTGTCATTCAAGAGGCCCTAGAGATCCGAGATGCAAGAGGGAGAGAGGCGCGGCGTCGGTCCTCAACCCTTAAAGGGAGGCTGTGGTGGCCCGATCACCTACCTTCGTCTCGCGAATTTTCTTGTTGATGGTGATGATGATGTTCCTGGTCTCGACGGTGATTGCAAGATTGTGTAAATTCATTCCCTCTTCGGCTAGGGGGTCGAGAGGTCATCGGTGACTGGTTGGTGCATCAGCTGTTGTTGGACTCTAAGGGGTAGACTTTGTTGGATCCGAAGACATGTGCTTGCCATGGTGCCCAGGCTTTCAGCGGGGCTGTTGCCTTGAGTGTGGCCTCTTATCGGGCACCCCACCTCATCCAGCCTCTATAAGCGTCAGAAAAACCTACTCACTTACCACTTGGGCTGGAAATGGAATCACCACCCATCAAATACAGAATTGGAGGTAATGAAACCTCCAAGATCAACATCGAAAAGCGTGTTCAGTTTAATAGTGACTACAAAGCCTAGGCACTAGCTACACTAGTCTGGGTAGGTCTCAGATGGGAGAGGGAAGGGGTTAGGCACCCCACTCCTGGGTCCAATAAGTGGAACCCACATGGTATACCAACAAACGTAAATAAGTAATAAACTAATTGATTAAAGCATAATCGACAAACTAAACTTCCAGGTCCTTCTCCTTTCCAATCCAAGAAACCAACTTTAGTAATCATTCAATTAGATTCACAAATCTAAATTGAACATTTAGAGTATACAGCTCAAGAAATCTTAAGGGAATCATAATGACATTAAACCCAATCCTAAGCATTTAAGCATTTAGCAGAAATCCAATCAACTAAATATGTTGAAGAGAATATATGCAAAGCATAATATGTTGAACACAAGCATTAGCAATAGCAATATCGGATGGGAGAAAAAAAAATTATAATCAACGAAATGAAATACACGATAGCAATCCATCGAAACTCATGGTAAATAGGATAGAAAAACAAAACATAGGAAACAACCTAATACCAAAGAAATATACCACTAAAGTAAGGATTAGTAGGGTTGAATGGTAGCTCGAACTCGATAATGGATGAATAGGGGAATCGACTGAGCTAACAGATACGTGTCACTAGTCTTCCAACTTCGAGGAACTAGATTAGGGAATCAAAAGCATGCTCAAGAAAAGAGAATTGAGATATGCCGAAAGGTTTGCACCATCAATCTTGGGCTGAGGTCTGCCACTATTGTGGTTTGGTTCCAATGGTGGATAGTCTGATTTTGAATCCAATGATCAGGGGGATTTAATCCAATGGAAGGGAGAAAGAGACAGAAATGAGAAATGAGAAAGGGAGTGAGGGAGGCGAAGGGATCTGATTGGATTTGTCACTGCTTCAAGTTCGGTGGTGGATTGGATTATGACAGAGGGGTGACAACTAGCTCAATGTAGAAACAAAAGAAAAAAAAATGAATAATAAAAGAGAGAGAGAGAGAGAGAGAGGAAAGAGAGGAAAAGGTGCCGTTGGTGGAATGGGAGATCGCTAGGCTGGAATCCATCATTGCAACTAGTTGCACCGGCGACAATGTAACAGAGAAGAAGAAGAAGAAGAAGAAAGAAGAGAGGGAAAGATCTGCATGGTAGGGCGGGAAACGGACGACACGACCGTTGTTGCTCGATGTTGCAACGACAGGGATGAAGCCGAGGGAGAAAACGGAAAGAAGAAGAAGGAGGAGGAAAGGAAGAGAAAAAGAAGGAGAGAGTGAGAGAGAAAGTACTGAGAGAGAGAAGAAGAGAGGCTGGATGGAGGTTGGTTGTTGCCACCTCTAATTCGCCACCACCCGGGTTGGGTTCCATTCGAATGGGGGAGAAGGTGAATAGTCGATTAGGTTGAATTGGAAACTTTAGTATTAATTTATAAGTATAGTTAATGGTACTTTCGTAATTTTGGGGACTTAAATGGCATTTTTGTTATTCCAGAAAAGTCTAGTCAAACCGGGTCAAAGGGTGGTCAAACAGGGGTTTTGGATGAATGGCTAAGATTTTGGGTAAAAATTTGAAAGTTGAGATGGGTTTGACTATAGATGGGGATCCTGTGTGAGGTCTAGTAAGATTGGTTGAAATGGAATCTTCTTGGATAAAGAGGTAAATGGGGATAGTTTTGAATGAAATTTCATGGGACAGGATTTTTGGACTTTTGGGTTGATTGGTGGGGTCAGATTGGCCCAAATGGGCCCAGACTGGGTAGATTTGGAAAGGGTTCAATTTGGTTAGTCTAAAGGCTAGAAATAGAATCTTTGTGTAATGAAGGGGAAAATAAAGGCAGTTTTGGGTGAAATTTCTCCGAGTGGGGTTTTTGTTTAGTCTGAGATGGTTAGTAAAATTAGATTGAGCCAATTGGGCCCGGATCGAGTAGATTTGGAATCTAGTCAATCTAAAGCCTTAAAATAAAATCTTTATGTGATCGAGGGTAAATGAATTTGTTTGGGGCTGAAATTTAAAAGGTAGGCATTTGGAGGGGTCTGGGATCTGATTATATTGTCTGATCAGTCTTAGAAGGTCAAGATCATAGGAATTTGGGTTAATAAGATGTTTCAAAATGGAATCTTGGTTTAATAGAGGGACAAATGAGGAAATCTAGGGTTAAAATTTCATGGGTAGGTGTTTTGGTGTGTCTGGAGTCTGAAGGTGTGGTCATATTAGCTCGGGTGTGTCAAGATCAAGGTAATTTGGGTTCTGAGTGTTTAGGCTAATGAAAGAGGTCAAAATGGAACCTTTGTTTGATGAGGAGGGAAATAGGGGAATGTTGAGTTGAAATTTTATGGGTAGGTGTTTTGGGAGATCTTGGGTCTGAGGGTTGTGTCAGATCTAGTGGTTAATGTGTAAGTAAGGGTCAATTGGGGCCATCGGATTGGTATCGAATAGGTTTAACGGTGGATCTGAGGGCTCTTGAGTTAAAACTTGGGTTTTTTTTGGGTTTTTAGGTGTTTTAGAGAGGTCGAAAGGGTCTAATCGAGTGTTTGGGGCGAATTGGAGGCTCAGGCGATGGACCGAGCAAAAATCGGGTCCAAGAGCTGCCCCTTTTTGTTGTGAGGTTGAAAATTACGAAACAACAAAGACCAAAAGAAGCACACAAAGATTTTTACAAAGGGCGGCTTAGAAGAGGGGCAAGGTGAGGAAGGAGGAGTGAGACGAAAGGGAGTTCCCATGCAACATTGTTTCATCATATTCAGGCCATTTTATTATTGGCAAAGTGACCCTTCCTAGGTATCAAGAACCTTCAAGATCAAGGTACATTTTCCGTAAAGAGAAGTATTAAAAATAAGTAGAAAACAAGATAAAAGCAACTTAATGTATGAAATCTATTTAATTTTGGTAATAGTTAATTTTCCAACAAGCGATAGACGATCTTGTGGAGCGAGGTTAATTATTTACCGTGAGGTGAGAAACACAAAATTAAAAAACCATAATGTGCCATGTAGCGATGAAAACAATAATAAAGCCTTGATTAAAATTGTGATATGCTAGTGTAGCGGAAAATATCTGTGCTATAAAGTGAAGAAATCAGTGATTATGATGTGCCAAGTTGGTGATAAGAAAATTATGTTCTATGCAACGAAATTCATGTGCTATGAAGCGAGAAAATCGGTGATTTATGATGTGCCAAATGGCATAAAATCTATGTACTATGCAGCGTAAAATCCTCATTTGTGATGTGCCAAGGGTGAAAAACTCATGTGCTATGCAACGGAAAAGTTATAATTTATGATGTTCTAGATGCGAAAATATATGTGCTATGCAGCAGAAAAACCTCATCCGTGATATGCCAAAGGCAAAAAAATCATGTGTTATGCAGCAGAAAATCTGATTTATCATTTGCTAGATGGCAGAAAATCTATGTGCTATGCAGCGGAAAACCTCATTTGTGATGTGCCAAATGTCGAAAACTCATGTGCTATGTAGCAAAAAATCGGATTTATAATGTGCCAAATGGCGGAAAATCTATGTGCTATGCAACGAAAAAACCTCATCTGTGATGTGCCAAAGGTGAAAAACTTATGTGCCATGCAACAAAAAATCTAGTTTATGATGTGCTAGATGACGGAATATCCGTATGTTGTGCAAAGAAATTCTCATGTGCTATAAAGCGAGAAAGCATGTGCAAAGCGGAAAATTTTGATTTGTGATGTGCGAAAGGGCAAAAAATTTATTGTGCAATGACAAAAAAACTCATGTGCTATAAAGCGAAAAAAATTGTGCTAAAAAGTGGAAGAACATATGCTAAATAGTAGAAAACTCTGAGTTATTCTATGCTAGAGGTGAAATGTTCATGTGTTGTGTAGCAGAAAATCCATGTGCTATAACGTGGGGAAACCTATGCTAAAAAGTGGAAGAATATGCGTTAAAAAGCGAAAAATTCTAATTTATTTTATGTTAGAGGCAGAATGCTCATGTGCTGTGCAGCGAAACATTCATGTGCTATAAAGCAGAGAAACTTGTGCAAAAAGGCAGAAGAGCATGTGCTAAAAAGCAAAAAATTCTGATTTATTCTATGCCAAAGGCAGAATGTTCATGTGTTGTGTAGCGAAAAATTCATGTGCTATAAAACAGAGAAACCTGTGCGAAAAGCAGAAGGACATGTATTAAAAAGCGAAAAAAAATTGATTTATTTTGTTTCAGAGGCAGAATGTTCATGTGCTATGCAATGGAAAGTTCATGTGTTAAGTGGAGAAACATGTGCTAAAAAGTGGGAAATTTTGATATGTGATGTGCAAAAGAGCAGAAAATCCGTGTGCTATACAACAAAAAAACTCATGTGCTATAAAGTGGAAGAACATGTGCGAAAAAGTGATAAATTATTATTTGAAATGTGTGAAAGGGCGGAAATGTTCATGTGCTTTGCAGTGGAAAAGTCATGTGCTATAAAGCAGAGAAACCTGTGTTAAAAAGCGGAAGAACATATGCTAAAAAGCGAAAAATTCTGATTTATTCAATGATAGAGGTGGAATACTTATGTGTTATGTAGCAGAAAATTCATGTGCAACAAAGTGGAGAAATTTATTGTACAATAGTGGAAAAAATTCATGTGCAATGGCAGAAAACTTATTGTGCAAAATGATGAAAATGATGACAATACTGAAAATTTGCAAATATCAATAACACACTAGATGCAAAATGTGATAAAAATTTGAGAAGCATCACTTCAACACATTCGATTTAGCTTAATTATCATTTCACACTTGATCATTCTTTTTATTGGGAATCATTTATCTTCACATTTTTACCACACTTTGCATTTTTCTTTTTATTATTTATGTTTTTTGTGTTATTTTTTTATTATTCTATTATTTTTTTGTTTTTTATTCTATTTTTTGGTGCACAATGAACAACTAAATTTCTTTTTGAAAGACTTTTGCAGTGGTGCAACTTGAACTTCTTTTAGACATGTTTGTGCTCAACTCGAGTGTCAAACATCATGAGCTGCCCTCATTTTATCTCTCTTCTTTTTTTTTTTTTTTGCTTTGTTTTTTCTTTGTAACTTCTAGAGTAAAAAGATAATACAACCCAGACATAAAAGAGATGAAAATTTATATATTCTTTTTACTGTACACTTTTATGGGGAGTTGAGACTGAAATAAGAGATGTCGCTGGCATTGATTCATAATAGAACAATTATGTCCAAAGGGACCCACATCACACCTTACAAAAAGATAAAAATATTTGCCCCTCTTCAAAAGAGTTGATCAAAACCTTAGCAATTATAAAGGCATGTGCATAGAAAATGCGAATGAGACAATCATGTATTCACTTTGGGAAACACCTGGGTTTTATGGGAACCTGCCCCAGATCTTGGTTAATAGGAGGATTTGTGAGAAATGATTGATTGGAGACGATTCAAAACAAAATCCTTCATTGCCATCCAACTAGGTCTATCCTGTGCTAGATTACCATCTTTTAAAGGATCGAAGAGAACTCAGTGAATGGGACAAAACGTGGTCTATGCCAAGGGATCTGAAATGAAGGGTGAAAGGCTCAAAAAAATTATTTGCAATGGGAAACCATATGTTTGACCTTCATGCAGTGCTACTATTTCTCTTCATCCTCATTGTTGTTTATCTTTTCTCATTCTTTTTGTTTTTTCTCCTTTTTCCTTTTTTCTTTTATTTTTCTTTTTGCATGATTTTCACATCTTCAAATATGAATTATGTTACTTCACTGATCATAGAGGACTTCACATGTTAGAGAATCGATAAACAAATACCCAAACTAACTGATTCTATAATGATTGAAACATATATTTGCCCCATTTTTTTTACTGTTTCCTTCTTTTCCAATATCCTACAAATATTTCTCCATCATTTCCTCGCACTTTTCATCTGCCCTAGATTCCCTACTTTGATTTTCTTTTAATTCCATTTCCTCAAAGCTTTCCAAATTTTCCAAACTTCCTTCATCATTCCTTCATTCTAAGTTGCCCTAGTTTCTTTTTATTGCTTATTCCTCCGTCTTTTTTTTCACTTTTTCTTTTTATTTATTTATTTTTTCTCCCTCTTTTTTTACTCTACAAAAGGCACATCAGAAATTTAACAAACTCACAAAGGAAAAGGTATTAATGCATTGGCTTAATCAAGCTGACTAGAGGATTTTAAGAAAGGATAGGGTTACTTGAGAATTAAAAATGGCCAAAGGCGGCCTCCAATCCTTTCCTTTATCAATTGGTGAAGCATTAGGTCATGATGATATCCTTACTCTATGCTGGCTTTAGGGAAATTGGTAGTGGGTACACATTTAAATTGTCAAAGCTACCATAGTTTAGGATATTTGGGCACTCATGGGGATATAAACTTAAGGCTATCTGAAATGTTCAGTGAGGTGGGCAAAGGTGGGATCGATACTTTTATTCATTGGACTATCCCCTCTCTTGAGTATTTCCAGGTATGAGTCAATGATTGTTAACCAGCTTTTTACAAAGACATGACTTTAAGATTCATTGCAAATTTTTTATTTTTTTAGGCTTCAATTATACAATTTTCTTAGAAGGGGGAATCTTCACCTTTTTTTAAGGGTAACAGGGCCCAATGGGGTTTATTGTTCTGTCATGAATAAGTGATTCAAGAAAAACTAAATGATAGAAAAGGATTGGGGAAAATTGGTAATTTATTGAAGGAAGAGGTCGGACTCGTGAGATGGAGACAAAAAGGGATAGGGACTATGTATAATGATGAAAGGATGCTCTCGATGAGTGTGGAGGTAGAGTAGAGAGCATTGTCTCCCTACTCTGAAAGCTACATCTAAATTGGCAAAGGTGCCCTAGTATTGGAGGGACCATTTGAAATAGTCGAGCAAACAGACAAATTATTCTCAGCTCTTGGCGAAACACTCGAATTGATCACATAAATTTCTTTAGGTGGGCTCTCAATAGCACATTTTGTAGTCCACACAAAGGTCAGGTCTTCAAATACCGATGATGGCTCAAAATTGGAACTAGTGACTTTGCTCAATTGAGGTTGCAATGACATCAAAATTTTCACCTTATAATGACTATCTCCTCTGAGAGTTGGCGAAGAATTTATATCATGCTTTGATCGAGGCTAAGAGATCCGACTAACTAGTGACTTGACTCTAAAGGAATGGGCTATTGGTGGAGTTCCAACTAGAGTAATAAGAATGCTAGGATCTAAAAAATCCTTTCCTTCACCCAAGAAATTGATGGAAGTGTTGAATTTTTCCCCTTAATCGAGCAATTGGTTCTGGGAGACTTCTGTAAAATGCTGCATTTGCCTAAGTTTCTGGTAAGTGAGAATGTTGTCATCGATCAAATCTTGAATTGGAAACTTCAACTGCCCACAATGGTCAGTGGTGTGGTCGGGTCCTTGATGATAATCACAATGAGCATTCTTGTCATAATTTCTTGGTTTGGGCTCTTGTGGAGGCCTCCATGTAAGCAATCACAAAAGTCCACCTTGAACTAATGCAGGGAGCAATCGAGAATGAGCACATGGCAAAGGGGAAAGTTTTCTTCTCTCTTTTTGAGGAGATTGATGAGTGATCGAAATTATGGGAGGCAGATCCAAAATAAACTACAGCTTTGAAACTCTTGGGATAAATGGGCTTAAGGTACCTGAGACTCAATAGCAAAAATAGGTTGCACTTCATTCTCTTCATTATACTTTGGAGAGGACTTCCCAACTAATGGTGAATTTATGGGGATCATTACCGGGTTGGTCCGACCCTGCCTGAGAGCCTCTTGATAAACAACCGCACCATTGGCATTGGGTGTTGCAGTTTAGCTACCATTTCATGCCACCGGTATGCATAACCCAAGAAACTTTCTCCTAAGTTCTGAGACATAGACTCAAGTTCTGCTCGACCATGTGCTAACTCCATGTTGTAAGAAAGCTAGTCCAAGAATGCTTCTAAAACACCTTTTCCAAGTTCTCTTCTTTTCATTTGCTAAATTTGCAAACCAAGTTCTAGCACTCATTGTAAGGCTGTTCTGAAACATTTAAATGAGTAACTTCTCATTTGAGCCGTATTAAAACATGTCACAACAAAAGATCTTTAGATGAGTTTGTGGGCATCCCTTCCCATCATACTTTTCAAGATATGGCATTTTAAACTTAACAGGCAATTCTGCATCAGGGTATAAGCACAACTCTAAAATCTGTAACACCTAAATTTCAAACTTTTTTCAACTTCTTCAGCTCATCTTTCATCTGCTTTATTTTAATCTTTAAGGGATCTTGGAGCGAAGAATTGATGATGGTCATACTCAAATTCTTTTCTCTTGAGGATGCAACAATAGGTTGAGGTATGGCTGGATTCTCGAAGTTAAGAGTAGGAAATGTCCTCGACCGATGAACCTGTTTGGTTCCCGCAATAAAAACAAAGGGAGATGACTAGTATGTTGCTTTAGGCATGGGACCAGGGTTCTAGGATGAAGAAGATGCAAAGGCATAGGATGTAGGAGGGAAAGATGATTGGGTTCCCATTGTAGGAGCAGATTGACCAGTTTGAAATTTCTCAGCTTCCAATTTGGCCAACTTGATAGACATCTCATTCAATGTTTTTTGGAGATGGAGGTAGTCACTATAAGGGATATGAGTCGGCGTTGTTCTCGTGTTTGGTGGGACTGCTGCTTGAGGGATGCAATACGTCTTAGGAGGGATTGGAAACATAGTAAAGAATTTGTGAACTGCATTGCTTTTTGAATTTTGGATCATTGAGAATACCCTTTTCTTAAAAACAACATCAATTAGATCATTGTGCACCATTATCTCATATTTTACACATTCTTCTATGTCTTATCTTCAACAACTTCCATTTCTTTCTCTCTTTTTTTTTTTATTATTTTTTATTCTTCCTGGCTTTACTTCCTTATTTCACCTTTGCATACATCTTCTTCTTCTCTCCTTTTTTCTTTTTCCTTTTTGATTTTCTTATCATTTTTTGTTTTTGTTTGGTAACACATTTATTATATTTCATAAAGTTTGATTAATTAAAACAAACTCAAAGAAATTTGTGTCATCCTCACCCTCTTTTTTTGCTTGTTTTTCCCTTTTTTGGAAGTTAAAATTCTTCCATTTTTTGCTTTTTTTTTCTTTTTCTTTTGTGTGTTTTGGTCCCTTTTTGAATTTTAATATATTTTCATTTTTATTTACTTTGAACTTTTACCTCATTTTTTTTATTTTTGTTTCTATCATATTTTTTTACTCTCTCTATTTTTGAATTTTGCGTAGATCCCACATTTTACCATCTACTTATCTAATATCATTTTTTTTGGCTTGTGACACCTTTAGTGATCTAAGGTGATTCTATTTGTTGCTTGTCTGTTTTTTTCTTGTTTTGACCTTTTAATTTAATCTTTTTTTGTCTTTGATTTTTTTTTTGTTTTTGTTTTTGTTAATTTTTTTCTTATATTTTTTTCTCTTTAGATTTTTAATTCTTGTTTTATTATTATTATTTTTTTTTCTTTATATATTGTGCTATATTAATTTTCTTAACTATCCTAAAGAAATATTCAAAATTTCTCTTATTTACATGATTTTTGTTTAATTTTGTTTTCTTTCTTATTCATTTTTTTTTATTTTTCTTGTTTTAGTTCCTTTCCTTTTTCTTTTTTTTTTCTTCTCTTCCTCTTTTGTTGATTTTTTTGAACTTCTTATTTGATTTTCCATATATTTATATTTGTTATATTTTGCTTTTTATTTCATTTTTTTAACTCGTCACTTTACTTTTGTATTTTTCAAAAATTTGTTTTTGTATTTTTTATGCTTTTATTGTTATTATTATTATTTTAATTTTTTAATTTTTGTTTTCTTTACATTTTTCTTCCTTTTCTTTTTTCTTTTTCTTTCTTTTTTTTTCTTTCTCTCTCTTCTTTTTTTTTTTGCTTTTGTGTTTTTAAAATTTTCCTACATTTATAATCTTTTATTTTCAATTATGATAAATTTTTTGTTTTTCATTTTATTTTTTTGACACTTTATTTTATTTTTGGATTTTTCAGAAAAATATAAATTTTATATGTTTTTGTTTTTCTTTACATTTTCTTTTTCTTTTTATATTGTTACATTTTTAACACTTTAGTTTTATATATTTTTATTTTTTTTTACACTTTATTTTATTTTTTCTTTTTCATTTTCCTATTTAAAAACTTTCCCTTTAATTTTCTCTCTTTAATTTTTTTGGATTTATTATTGTGTTTTTACTTTTTATTTTTTTTTGGAAATTTTGGTTATTTTGTTTATTTCTTACTTTTTATTGTTTATCTTTCTCTTCTTTAGTTTTTTTAAATTTTCATTTACATATATTTGTGCTTAAATAAACCTTACTACCCCTCTTGCATTCAATTTTTTTTTGCTTTTTATTTTATTTTTTGACATTTTACTTTATTTTTTGGGTTTTTTAGATTTTTTTTATTTTTTTGTTTTCTTTATAGTTTTCATATATTTATTTCTTCTTCTTTTTTTATGTTTTATTTTTTATTTTTTATTCTTAATTTTTACATTTTTTTTATTATTTTTTATATTTTTATTGTGTTATTATTGAATGTAGGTCCCACAAGAGGCATGCAAGCAAGCAATGTTGGGGTGGCTGACACTTTAATTGACTAAGCTCACACATGTGTATTACGTGGAATGTGATGCATGAGGTTGGAGTGTGACACCTAGATCCATGGCTGGGGTCACTAGTCTACAAACCTCCACCCATATGAGCTTATCAGGTTGATGACTGGCTGAGAGTTGTCCACCGGCCTCACCGGGTTCCTAGTTCGATGGCCTAAGTGTACCGGAGTCTCTCCTAATAGGATGATGGGATGCTAAATCTAAATGCAAGATGGTATGTGTAGAGTGTGAATGAGCATATAAAAAAATGAGAGACGTAAAGAAATAAAGAATTACCAAATAAACATCAAGAGAGTAGTTATTATTATAATAGAAGGAAAACAACACAAAAGTATGCAATATTTACAAAAAAAGCAATTAAGCCAAATGGGCCCCACCTATGGTCCAAAGAACTCCCTAGTGGAGTCGCCAGTCTGTGAGCGTCGGAAAAAATTGGCTCACTTGCCACTTGCCTGGAAATGGAGTTGCCACCCATCAAATATGGAATTGGATGTGATGGGACCTTCGTAATCAACACCAAAAAACGCGTTCAGTTTAATAGTGACTCCAAAGCTTAGACACTAGCTACACGAGTCTGGGTAGATCTCAGAAGAGAGGGATAGATCTGTGCGATAGGGTGGGAAACAGATGGCACAATTGCCGTTGCTCGATGTTGCAGCGGCGGGGAGTAGCAGGGGATGAAGCCGAGGAAGAAAGCGGAAAGAAGAAGGAGGAGGAGAGGAAGAGAGAAAGAGGGAGAGTGAGAGAGAAAGTATTGAAAGAGAGAGAATAAGAAGAAGAACAGCCGGAGGGAGGTTGGTTGCTGCCGCCTTTGATTCGTCGCCGCGTGGGTTGGGTTCCATTCGAACAAGGGAGAAGGTGAATAGTTGATTATGTTGAATTGGAAACTTTAGTTTTAATTTATAAGTAGGATTAATGGCATTTTCATAATTTTGAAGACTTTAGTGGCATTTTTGTAATTCTAGAAAAGTCTGGTCAAATCGGGTCAAAGGGTGGTCAAACGGGGGTTTTAAATGAATGGCTAAGATTTTGGATAAAAAATGGAGGGTTGAGATGGGTCTGACTATAGATGGGGGTTCTGTGTGTGAGGGCTAGTGAGATTCGTCGAAACAGAATCTTCTTGGATAAAGAGGCAAACGGGGGTTCTAGACATCCTGGGTTGATTTGTAGGGTCAGATTGGCCCGACTGGGCCCGGATTGGGTAGATCTAGAAAGGGTTTAATTTAGTTAATCCAGAGGCTCAAAATGAAATCTTTGTGTGATGAAGGGGAAAATAAAGGTAATTTGGGGTGAATTTCTCCAGGTGGGGTTTTTGGGTAGCCTGAGATGATTGGTAAAATCGGATTGAGCCAATTGGGCACGGATCGAGCAGATTTTAAATTTAGTCAATCTGGAGCCTTGAAATGAAATCTTTGTTTAATCGAGGGTAAATGAAGGTGTTTGGGGCTGAAATTTTAAAGGTAGGCATTTGGAGGGTCTAGGATTTGATAATGTGGTCTGATCAGTCTTAGAAGGTCAAGATCGTAGGAAATTGGGTTAATGGAATGTTTCAGAATGGAATCTTGGTTTGATAGAGGGACAAATGAGAGAATCTAGGGTTAAAACTTCATGGGTAGGCGTTTTGGTGTGTTTTGAGTCTAAAGGTGTTGTCCGATTGGCTCGGGTGTGTCAAGATCAAGGTAATATATGTTCTGAGTGTTTAGGCTAATGAGGAAGGTCGAAATGGAATCTTCATTTGATGAGGAGGGAAATAGGGGAATCTTGAGTTGAAATTTTACGGGTAGGTGTTTTGGGAGATCTTGGGTCCGAGGGTTGTGCCAAATTTAGTGGTTGAGGTGTAAGTAAGGGTCAATTGGGGCCATCGGATTGGTATTAGAGAGATTTAACTATGGATCTGAGGCCTTTCGAGGTGAAACTTGGGTTTTCTAGGTTTTTGGGTGTTTTAGAGAGGTCGAAAGGGTCTGATCGAATGTTTGGGGTGAATTGGAGGCTCAGGCGATGGATCGAGCAATAATCGGGTGCTAACAACCTCTATGCGAGGTTGTCCATCCAGTCGAAGACCGCTCGAAACTGGTCCATCTTGACCAGGTTCTGAGTGTTCCTGGTGTTTCTTGCCATGTCAACTGAAGCTTAGGGATTAGTTTTCTTAAGTTTTTAAATTGTGAATTTGATTGAAGGAAGTCTTAGCGACGTTCCCATAGACGGTGATAATTGTTGTGGGTAAAAATGGGCTGAGGGCAATAGTGTAATTTTGCTTTGAGCTGAGGGCTGGCTGAGGAGTCTGAGGTCTGCTATGGTCGAAGACTGGTAAGTCAGACCTACGGGGAGAGAGAATGTCAAAGGCCTCGGGTGCCACCTCGAGGTAGGAAGTCCGACGGTCAAGTTAGTACGGGGCAACACCAGGTGGGCGAGGCCTAAGGTGTGAGATCTCAAACAAAGCCACAAAGGAAACTAGAGAGTTCTTAGCAGTCTTGAGTCTAGATTCTAGATGTTTACCTTGAGAGGGTTGCCCCTATTTATACTTGAGGTCGTCTAGAGGTAGGTGAGCTTGAATGGTTAGGATGCGGTCCTTTCTTGAGGAGTGTGGTCATTCGAGGTCATCACATGTAGCCACATCATTGGTCTCGGGTAGTGTGCCGACCTTTGTTTTGCACGCATCCTCATTGGGTCCGCCCTGAGCACCGCTTCTTGTTGTGTGTGCGCGTGCTATTGGTTCAAGCCATGTGCACCTACATCATGTTGTTTCTTGCAAAGATTCACGTTGTGGTAATTGAGAGTGCACTTTTAAGCATTTATACTTTGGAGGATTAGGAGTGGTGTTTTGCTTCATGTGTAATTCAATTTGTGTCCAAAAAGAGAGAATTGTTCACTTATTGAGCTCGAGCCAAATCGAGCTCGAACCTTGCATTTTTCTACCTATCTAAGCTCAAATACTCAAATAATCGGCTTTGCTCAGCTCGGCTCAAATTCACCCCTAGTTGTGTACAACTTGAAACTAGTCCAATTAAGCACAAAAAAAAAAAAAAAAAAGCTTTCAGGAAATGTAAAAAAATGTTAAAAGCTATAATGTAAATAAAAAGTAAAAACTCATAAAATAAAAGAAATATAACATAAATGAATATAACCTTAATATAAATTGTTTGGACAATATGCTGGTATTGAATAAGTGGCCAAATAGATAAGTTTTCAAGTTTTCAGAAATCTTGTAAACAAACACACAAAAATTTCTCTTTTTCAACCTTCTACAAATTTCTTCAAGGGGTAATCTCCATAGAGCTTACAAGAATAAGTTTAAATAGGGACTGTAAACTAGGTTCCCATTCAACCTAGTGTAAGAGCATGTGCTATGCATATATACAATTAAGAATTAACCATATATGATACTTGGATATTTAACTTTTACGATATACACCGAACCAAACTCAAAGCAAGTATCCACTTTATATAATATAGATATTGAAATTTAAAAATAGGTAACAACTAAAAGACCACCAAAAGAGACATTAGATAATAACTTTGTAAGAAGACAGACAAAGGTAAATTTAATAAAAAAAAGAAAAAAATAGAGTAAGCAATGATTTACTTTTATTTTTTGCTCCAAAAAATATATATATGATTTGATTTTGGTCAAAGGTCAAAGTATTTGTGTAAATTTTAAGTCAGTGATGCTCATGCTGTATATGCTAAGTAGCTGAATAAAGAATATGATAAAAATTGCCGCAGGCAAGGCTCCACAAGAAATAACATAGTAGTTCAGTGAAAATTACCAACATGCCCCTTGGACTCATGAGAACTTGGTTACCTCAACTTGGATTGTCTTCTCTCTTTTCAAGCCATAGTGATACCTTTCAACAATTTTGGAGTTTAAGGTCATTGAATATAATGAAGAAGTCAGAATTTTATTAAGTAAAAAAAAAAACTTATTGCCCAATTTATAGGCCAAGCTTTGGGCTTAAAATCTAGGCCCAATGGTTAGGCCAGACTCCTTGTCCCCAAATGTATTATGCTAATAAAGAGACAAAATTTGAGCTGGCCCGTGAACAGGTCTATCCCCAAGGTTTCATACCAGTTGAACCAACTGAACTGAATCTTCAACTCACTAGCTAAACCCTCCCAAGCTGAATCTGGATTGATTAATATATACTTTGAATGTTTTATTGTATAATTATAAAATATTATTTTATCCACTGAAATACAAATAATAAGTCATTCAATTCACACACTTGAACCGTTAGGTTAATGCTTATTCCCTTTGTCCTCTTGGTTAATTTAAACACACACTCTTATGTTGTATCATGTTAAATCCATATTATTTAGTTAATTGATTAATTCTACTCTTACTGTTTAGTTTAGTTATTGTCTTAAAGCACTCTTAAATTTTTTCAACAATTGTCTAAAATCTCCATTACCGTTAATTTTTCGTCATACTTTATTCACATGTATCACGTAAGTGATAATTATTTTAAAAATCCTAAAATACTTTTATTGTTCACTGCCACTGTTGGAAGTTGCAGCAGTGGTGGTGATTTTGGTAGATCCAAAAACAAAGCTAAAGGGAGCAGAAACCTTGATCCCTTTTCTCTTTGTTTTTTGCCGTCAGAAACCTTGTTGCAGAGGCGGCGGCGATTTTGCCATTGGAAACACTGAAGAAATCAGGGATGAAGCCATGAGTCCGAACTTCCCTACAACTTTCTCTCTCTCTCTCATTCCTTCGTTCTCTCTCTCCATCTCGCCCCTGTTTTATCATCACTACTGGTGCAACTTGTAACAACGGCAGACCTCTCTCCCTCCCCCTCTTTTTCTCTTCGTCCCATTTCTTCTCTCTCTCCCCTCATTCTCTTCGTTCTTTCTCCCTCTCGCCCCTGTTTCAGATCCGAAAACCAGAAGAGACTCATGGAATAAGCCACTACACATCCTAGAAACTAAGTTAATTCTCCTTAAAAGCAATAAAAAATGAAAAAAAAAGGAAGAATTGACAAAAAAAAAAAAAAGATTACTGATCATGCAATAACACTGGCGGTATGGTTTCAATTGTACCAGTCACCAATCAGAATAGTCTAATCTCCATCCGGGGTCCCAAAAGGCACCGGAAAGATCATGATGGAAATATCATAATTATAACACTGACCGTTTATAATAAAGCCTCCATAACCACCTACAACTCTCCGGAAATTGAGCGAAGGGAAGTAGAAAAACCCCCAATCTAATCCATGACCTGAAACTGGTAAGTCCAGTTATAATCCACAGGGATTAGAACACCATCTTGCCAAGAATTACGATGTTGCTGAACACCGTCCCTGTCAAAAACCAGCCCAAGAACAAATCTTTAATGTGAAGTATCCGCCAATCTCTTCTCTCTCTCTCTCTCTCTCCTTCCTGTTCTTCGTCTTCACCCCATCGATCTCACCTCTGAGAGCTTCTTCTTCATCTCTGGTAGTGGTGGGACAGGACCGAATAATGGTAGAGAACGATCTATGATCGCCCTTTCCAGTCCGGTCTAGGTGGAGCTCCGCCGCTGTGTTTAGATCCGCCACTGCAAAGCAACGAGCGATTGAAATAGGGGAAGGGATATAGGTGGAGGTGGCGTAGCTCCTCCTCCCCGTTTTTGCTTTTTTTTCTTCTTCCTCTGCCTCTCTTTCCCTCGATTCAGCATATGGTTTATAAACTCTAATGCAAAACACACTCTGAGAAGTTCCGGCGGCGTTCTGGTAGTGCCGCACGTCTGGGGGTAGGGGAACCCCACTGTCTTCACCGTCTTCCAGCGGCGAAACACACAATTCACCAGAAAAGATCTGACATCATCATCGGAACTGCTCATTAGTTGGGTTTTAATTTGAAATTTGAAGAATAGTGGAGCATAAATTTGATATTTTGTCTCTTTTCATTAGCACTTAATGGTCATATCAATTTTAGAAACAACATGGGTGCTGCTATGATACAATGAAGGTACAATCAATTTTACTAACAATAGGGATAGTTTAAATAAATTGCCCAAAATTATATCGTATGAATGTTCTTGTTTAAAATATTGTTGGATTATTGTTCATGCAAATTGTTAATTCTTTTGCCACTTAAAAACTTTATATTTAGCTACAAATGTATCTTTCCATGCTGATACATTTTGGTATATGCAATGCCGAAATTCATTGAAGTATGGGGCATTGGAGAAAATCAAATAAATTTATTTTCAATTGCAAAATCGGAGGTATGATATCAATATTTCCTTAAATAATTACTTCTTTCACAGAATGGTTCATGGGAAAGATTTGAGAAATTTATTAGACCCCATTAAACAAATAGATTCTTAGTCACATGTACAAATGTTTTAATTGATTTTAACCTTAACTCAAATGTGTACGAATCTGCCCCACAAATTGCACTTTGAACATGATAATAACTCTTATAAAGTTTAGCAAAAAAAAAAAATGCAGAAATTTCTTCATGTTTCTTCATTTTTATTTTGTTTCATCAATACATAAAATAATTTCATACACAGATTAAACAGGTTCAAATCTCTGTCGAATTCGGCGACGCTTGTGGTGATTACGGACATAAAATAATTTAATCAGTTTTTTGAAAAAAAAAAAAAACATGAAGAAACAGAATCGTTTTTTCATCCATGGGATGAATAATTGGGCTTTGACTGGATCAAACAGGAACGGTTTAACTGACTGAATTATCGGGTCATTAATTGAGCCAACTGATTGTTGCATACATGGCAGTAGAGCACCTAGAATTATGATGAGATGATGGACGGACCGGTCTGACCACATGTACAGAACACTTGTCTTGGCCAATGTTGTTGGGATTGGACCGGATTAAAAACTAAAATTAATGCTCACAGGTCATTGTTTTACCAATTACCCGGATGGCTCAACTCGTCAAAACTCTAATTTAACTGAACCCGAAAGTTGTGGGCTTTTCTGGTTCAGGTCTAGAATGTAGACCAAGGAAGACAGGAATGCCGTTGCTCAAATTTTTGTTCCCTTTTCAAGTGTTCTGAAAATTTGGAATACAATCCAACTTGAGGTTCCCAAGTTCTCATATGACATGAGTCCAAAGGGGCATGTTGGTAACTTTAACCGACACGTGCCCTTATTTCTTAGACTGCAATTGATTCGTACGACACCCAAAGACCAGTGGATGACTGATTGAATGTCCTTAAGAGGTCGGTGTTCTTTTTCTGTGGTTTTTTGTTGTTCTTGGGTCGGAAACTACAGAGACTATGGATTCAATACGAACAGAAGTTAAAATCACCCTGGTGTTGAAACCAAGAACCGGTTTAGTTGTTCTGCTTGACCGAATGGTATAAAGGGAGTTTATCCCTCTTTGGGGGTGTGAAGACCCAATAATCTTCATGTTTGAGGAACGTTGGTAGGTCATAAGTGACCTGGTTCGACTGAGAGAGTGCGGCAGCCTCTTTAAACGTGTTCTATAGCTCGTATTGCCTTAAGAAGGAACCTCTCAGATCTGTGACAGCAAGGGCTGTGCTCTGTTTTAGCAGTTTTTTGTATTTACCTAATTGGGTAAGGACTGTAATTAGTTTGTGTCTGCTGGCTTCATTCGGCTCTCATGAATTCTGAAGATTCTGCAACTTTAGAAACTATGAGACCCTGCACTTTCCTATGACCATTATCCCCTCCGACGGTAGAAACTACTTAGCTTGGTTCAAGGAGATGCGGTTGTACATCACTGCCAAGGGTAAGGCTGAATATATAAATGGGAAGACAAAGGAACTAAGGATGGTACTGCTGAGTATGATAAGTGAGACCAGGAAAATTGCATGATAATGGTCAGAATCTGCTGAGTATCGGCCAATATCGATACTTTGAACTTTGGACTTACGATCCATTTGGTTTGTGGGCAGGACCCGAATGGGAATTGGAATTGGATTTCAATTATTGCTATTTGGTTCAACCTAATCCGAAATTGGAATCAGCCTAAATTTCCAAATTTATCTCAATTAAAAGAACCTTAATGGTAGTAGTGAAGAAACTACCAATCCCAAACTAGAGGAAGAAGAAGAAGAAGAATGAAACGACCCACCTACAATTCTTGATAGTTTAGGGAGGGAATCGATGAGATTGCCAAAGATATTCAATATCTTGAGCTTGGACAAGCATCCAGTCGAGTTTGGGAAAAATTTAAGCTGGTTTGAGTGAATGCCAGACACGACAACGTTCATCAATCTTGCTGTTAATGACTTTGGAATGCTCTGTTACCATTACAGAAAAATATATAAATTAAATCTAGCTAGGAATAAAACAAGATAACTGAAGAAGAGACATGCTTAGAAGATTTTCTGTTAATAGACAAGCTTGGATTTACGTTAACAGACAACAGAGAAATAAAATAATTATTAGATTAGAGTGTATGAAGTCAAGAGGAAAGAATCATTTTAGAAGAAGAACTAGAAAATAGACAACTTGAGACCCATTTTACTGCATTTAGATTTGATATATGGGAGCTAAAAAGAACTCCAAAAGCTAAGCAAAATAGAAACCCAAAGGCTAATCTGAAACTATAAATAACATAAACATCTATCTTGCTGATCATATTACTGCATTTAGATTTGATATGGGGGAGTTAAAAAGAACTCCAAAAGCTAAGCAAAATAGAAACCCAAAGGCTAATCTGAAACTATAAATAACATAAACATCTAGCTTGCTGATCATGGCGAGACTTAGAGAGAGATTGGGGAGAAATTCCAGAGACATGGTGCTGAGATTGACAACCTCAAACTTCTCTTCCTTGATGGATCTTCTCCGCTATGTCGACTTCCTTAACTCCATCCTTGCATGCTGTTCATACCTTATGGGCTTCTACTTTCTGGTTTCTAATTTACAAAACTTCACAAATTAAGGAAATGGGGTTGGCAGTGGCAACTGATTTGAAAGGAGGAGGAGGAGGAGGGGACGTAGGATGGTCGGCGGTCTTACCTCGCCAGAGATGGGGTTGGTTGGCAGCAGTTTTACTTCATTGGAGATGGGGTCAGTGGTGTAGGTCAAATGAATTGATCACACACACTTCAAACTTTAGAAGGGTTGGAATCGAATAGGGGTGTTTTTTGTCAAAGTAAAATAAATAGACGGGAATGGGAATCACATTCCCAGGGGAAGGATTGGGAATGGCCATTCCCCCATATAGGGGAATCCCATTCCGCTCGACTAAATGGTAGGAATCAAAATCGGCCATTCCAATTTCAATTCCAAGCTTCTATTCCCTCGAACCAAATACACCCTTAGAGTCTTGGAAGCAAGGAATGAAGATGCTATTGGGAATAGGACTTATCTTTGAGTGGAATAAAAGTCAGATCCCCTTATTAGGGAAGGCAATTTCCCCCTAAAACCGGGCCCCACTCCAACCTGAATGGGGCTGGTTTTCTCCGACCCTAAACAAGGATAGGGTGGGGACGGGAAAAATATTTTTTCCCCGAATTGGGTACAAGGCGGGGATGGGTTTTATATATAATTCCCTACACTCGCCCTAAATCCGAAGGTAAATTAGTACAATATCTTTAGGTTTAATATTAATATTTAAAATATCTCTAGGTTTTTTCTAAATTCTTAAAATCTTAGAATCCCATAATTTTATTTTTGAATTATCCCTAAAGTATTATAATTCAATTCTAAAATACCCCAAATTCCTATATCTTATGTATAAATCATCCATAAAATAGATAGTTTTTAAGTAATTGCCATTCCTATGTTTATAGACATAAGGAAACAAGACTAAATGCATGAAGCTAGAACTCCAAAATATTCTTGAGTTAGTGTGGTGCTTGGGGACAAATCCCGTTCATTTCTTTTCTCAAGACATGTGTCCTCCAATACCACAAAATACTAGAGTACGATCTTGGATCTCCTCAAGAAGAACATGTATTAATATGACACTCAGTACAATCAATCATGGTTTCCCTATGACACTCATCACGTGTTTGACACCCTGAGTCTATCCTTCATCATGCTCTCTTGTATACCTAAATTGCCTTACAAGGCAAAGGATACCTGTTGGCCCTGCATACAATACTGTATACTGATCTAGTGGCTAATACACTTGGCCTGTTCCTAGTACAAGACTAGAGAACCGTGGATGACCAGGCATTAGTCCAAGTGATAGTATGGCTCTCGCATATCACTCTATGCCATTCTAAGGAGGGGCTTATATATACCCATATAAGTTTTTATGTTAGAGAGTTTCTCAGATTATGGAGAGCAGTTAGTAAACTTCACTTGGACTTGTTCAGCCCGCTGGATCAATGGACAAATGTCCAACTAGGTAGGATTTTAAGCCAGAATTTCTCATCTAGCTAAACCTTTGACTATGCCAAGAAGGTTCTCTGCTGACATGGCTAAAGCTTGTTTCCAATCGAGGGCCTCTGGCCACTTACCAAAATTATGTGTGTCTGTCTTTGGATGCCTCATGGGACCTATGAGGTAAGTGTGACTCTGAGGCAAAATAATTCACTTTTGTGAGACAAAATTGTTTGTAACTTTGTGAAATAGCTTGCGAGGTTAAGACATCATCACCTCACAAGGTGATGTCCTGCGAGGCAGGATTTAATGGTTTGGTGCAGCGACTCTTGCGTGGTCGGATTATCGTGGCCTTGTGAGACGACTTACGAGACTCGACCAATGCTGCCTCAAGGAAAGTTGCAAGGTTAGATATTTGTAACTTTATTTGTGCCCCACAACGTCCCACAATACATCTCTGCCATGTATTGGAAACATCACCTGACGATAGTACCATCATGATGATGTCGTCATCGGGAGATATTTCCAATACATAACGGAGGTGTGCTATGGGATGTTGTGGAGCGCCCCCTAGTGGGGTGCAGATGTGAACTCAGAATATTTTATCTTCATAAGGCCAAATCAATTCTGTTTTGCTTATGATCTTTTATTGGACCAAAATGCCATTATTTTATCACCCACTCTGGGTCTCATTATGTATATCAATAAGGATTTACTTCTTTACCCTTAAATATATACTTACTGTCCTACATTAAAATTAGAGATGTATCCAATATTTCCTACAAATTTTCTTTACTTTTGTATTTTAATCTATTTTTAAATTTTAATATTTAATTATGACATCATAGGTTCATTTGTTTGACCCAAATAGTTGACTTGCTTACTTGTTACCTAGAGAAATTGGTTTCATTTCCAAGTCCATTTTAAAAATACAGGTTTTTATATTATTAATATTAGAGTTCATGGGTCTAATTAGTGAAATTTAATAATGAGAAATAGAAAAAGAAAACTTAAATGGAATTCACTAATAACAAATAAGAGTTAATGAATTAAATATATGAATTAATGAAAGGGAATAAAATGAATTGAAAAGTCATATCCAAATTACAATTTCTACCCTAACAATAGAGAGGAACCAAACTCAAAAAGAAAAGTATTTTAGTCAAGAAAAACTCTAAAAACCTTGGGGAGCTATGTTAGAAATGATCACCTTTACCTATAAGACACCTCTACCTACATAAAACCTAGGCCCAAGCCCATAAATTTCTAAGCCATGTTAAAATTAATCACTTTTACCTAAAAGTTACACCCTTACCTACACAAAACCTAAGCCCAAGCCCAAATATTTTCAAGCCATGTTAAAATTGATTGCCTCTACCTAGGGGTGGGAGCAAGTTGAGCTTTTCATGAACTATTTGAGCTCAACTCATGAACAACTCAATTTGTTGTTAGACAGTGTATGCCTTTAGTTCCAGTCAACATGATGTATATTATGACATTTATTTTAAATGAATAAAGTACATATTTAATTTGTGTTATTGTGGTGTGTTTCTGTATAACACCCTTAAATTGGACACATATGAGACTCGTGTTAGTTTAGAATCTTCACAGCCATTGGATAAATCTGGGGAGATTTATCTTGCCAAGGCTGACATTGATGTGCCTATAAGTTGGTTGGAGTGACTTGTCTCAGCTACCAAGGTGAGACTTGAGGTACATGCAGTGTGGGTTTTTTCTTGAAACCTTGAACCAGATGCTGGATTGGGCTATCTTTGATATACTAATCAGTGAGATCCTTAAAGGGGGTCAAAACCTGGGTATGTTGGGACAATCCGAGAATTCATCTGAGTGGATGATCACAGTGACAGAATCAACCCCTTTGTTAGACAAAATGAATGATCGGGGAATGCACTCTCTCTGATGGAAACCTAAACTGTCGGTAGTTGATTTCAAATGTTGATATTTGTTTTTGCAAAATATATTTATATAGAGATATACATATATATATATATATATATATATTATGGTTCCAAAATGTTTGCAAAAGGTTTTAATTCCCGGGATCCATATGAGTAGAGAATGCAACACTATACCTTGAAACCGAGGAAGACGTCTTCTCTTGTTGGGCAGTGTTTGATCATTATAGGCTGAGAAGTTAAGTGTAAGACCATTGAGGGTAATACCTGATGAGCTAATTTTGCATCTGCCCGTCGTTCTTGGGTTTTCATAAGGTGGTTGGATCCAAGAATTATTTAGTGTAAATGTTGGGCCCATTAAGAGTCCATGGTGATGGACTCAGGGGTTCACTGTCTCCTACAGTGAATTCGGTTGGGCTAAACCCATGTGGCTGATGTGTAGATCGATGTAGGGGTCCCAGGCCATACAAGGAGAGCCAACTGAGCAGCATGTTAAGGAGTAAGTGAGCATATAAGCTTAATGGGCCTAAAGCCCAATTTGAACTGGGCTTAATTTGGTTAATTAAAAGGGGTAAGATCTGATTTATAATTTGATTAGGATTAGTTGAAGGATAAGACAAGTCTTGTCCATTTAAGAATCCAAATCCAAATATCAGATTTGGATCAAGAAACTCTCTCCTAATTAGATTAGGAGGTTGATCCAAAGAAAACTATAAATAGGGGTGAATTCCTTAGTTTTACACACAACAATTTGCAGAGTTCTCTAGTGTTCTTGCCATCCCTACCCAGTTCGATCTCCACTTGTGGAATTGATCAAGAAATGTTCTTGATATTGTTTATTGGTTGAAGAAATAATATGAAGTCGTGCTCACAAGCCCCTGTATGATTCTTACTAAAGAATCCCGATTCTTGTTGAAGAACCATCCTACTGATCTTGCTTCATCACACACTGTATCATCTTTAGTGGAAGCGGGTTTTAGCCTTCTCCTTGGGCGCGAACACCTTCATTGAGAGTTATTGCTACTTCATATTAGGTATATCCCTCACTTCCTATTGGTTTCAGATCTGGTCCGGTTTTGTTTCAAGAATTATACTTGAAAATGCAGCTTTCTAAAATAGGGAATGCGATTCTCAGATAGGAGAGAGAAATTTTTGAAATTTCGCCCAACCTTCCTATAGGGTTTGGCCATCCATATGATGGATCTCTCATTCTTTCAGTCTTGGTCTAAGTTGAGCTTTTCATGAACTATTCATCTTGGCTCGTGAAAAGCTCGATTCAGCTTGGCCTAAATCGAGCTTCGAGTTGAGCTCAATATAGGCTCATTTGCTAATCGAGGTTTTACATACATACATACATACATATATAATAATAAATATAAAAGTCTTATATATAATTTTTTTATTATATATATGATAATAACTAATTTTTATAATTTGTAATTTTTATATATCAAATAAAAAAATATTTTTTATACATATATTATTTATTTTTATAAAATATTTGACTCACAATCGAAATCGAGCCAAAGCAAACTCGAACTTACGAGCTTTTGATTCAAGCCAAATTCGAGCTCAAGCTCAATCTTGAGCTCTAACTAGAAGACACTTCCACTTTCTTTTTAATTCGAGAAGGTAGACCTTTCAATGCACTCCAAATCTCCTATCCACAAACTTTTGGGTAAATTTCCACCTCTACCTACAAGACACATACCTGCTTTTTGTTAATAGCAGTCAGCTCATCTGAAGTTTCAAACTCCTTTGCATATACAGCCGTTCCGTTAAAATTCATCAACTGTAGGAAAAATTAACAAAATACACATTCTTTGACTTTAGATCGATAATTCGGTTTCCCAAAATTCCCTGACCATCCATCAATGGAGGTCAAGAAGATGGAACCAATTCTTTGTTCAAGGAACTCAGTGTCACTACACCTGGAACTTGATTTTCTTTTTTATTCTTTTGATTCACCTGAGCTCTTGTGGAACACCCATGCATATTACCCACTCATTCTAAAGAACGAAAGGAGAGAAATAGCTTAAGGACAACACATTAACGTTGTCAACAATGAAAAGCAGAAAATAAAAAGAAAAAGCAAAAGAACTCTACCTTGGAAGGTTAGATACAGAGAATCTTCCCTATAAGCTAAACTCGTTCATGATCCAGTTGGATTTTTCTCCTCTTTGAGCTCTTCCTTTGTAGGAAACCAGCAATCCTATTATTTCGAAGTTTCAGTGGCCAACAAACAACTTTGATTATTCAATTTTCTCTTTTTTTTTTCATTTAATTAGTTTTCTTCGTTTCTCGTCTTTCTTTTTCCTTCTTGGGATTAGTTGACCATTTCACAACGATTTTGCCATATTTCTCCACATCTTTGTACTGGGACTAAGAAACCATAGTTTTGCTTCGTTTTTCTTTGTTGATCGACTCTACAATTTTTTCTACCTTGCCCCATTTCGTCTTTGGTTTGCTAGTTCTCTCCTTAAACTAAAAACGGTTATTTCATCTTTTGTCTAAATATCTCTCTTAGATCTTAGATCCATGGAATTCTTCATAGGTTGGATGCGAAATTATTGTTAATGGATGCATTTTGCTTTCATCTTCGATTAGAGCGGTGTTTGTAACCAATGTTGTTGTTTCCTGAAAGGTGTTTTCTCACAAAACCATGTTGCATAGGCATGCTGTTTTCAATACCATGTCAGCATTAGTGTTGTTAACAATAGAAAAAAAAATGAGAGGTAAAAAGAGAGTTTTCTCATATCACACCTTTTTCATTTTCCAAGGTGTGGTTTGAAAAACAGTACATCAAAAAGTAGATTCTGATGTAGGCGCATTTGGCTGGACTGTACAAGGCTGATGCGTGTCGAATGGAGGATACCCGCATAGGCTTACCATGAGAATGCTCAGGGTTACCTGACACGGATCAGGCAGACCCAGTCACAGGGCGCCAGGTGGCATTGGCAGAACATCTCGCCAGGCCCTCGTACAGCTCGCATCTAGATCATCCGAGCCCAAACTACCCCCTGGTAGCTCTGACTATAAATGCAAGGCACCCTCCACAAGGTAGGGAGGATCAACTGGGAAACCTTGTGATCTCTAGTGCTATCTGAGACCTCGTCTAGACCCCTCGGCCAAACTCGTTGCTTACCTCATGTACATACTAACTTGATCGTCGGAGTCCTCGCCTTGGGTCACCACCCAAGGCCTCTGACACCTTCTCCTTGTAGGTTCATCATTGTAGGAACTACACCTTATCCTCCCTTGGACACTCTTCTCGGTACTAGCCCTCGACTTCTATAGTAACCCAAGGAGGGATGCGCTTCGGCCTCGGCTAAACTCCGCAGGTCCCCTCAAAGCCTTTCGGCCTTCCCTTGAAGCTTGGGAATGAAATTACTTTGCTGCCCTCGGTCAAGCCGAGCATTAACATTTGGCGTCGTCTGTGGGAACCTTTGCTAAGACGATCCCCTAAACATTACAAACTCAAAACCTCCCCAGCTTCAAGCACTATGGTACGAAGAGCCAGAAACCCTCAGAACCTAGTCATGAATGAACAATTTTAGGTAGTCCTCAACTGTCTGGAATACCCCACGCAATGCGTGGAGCAAGCCTATCCCTAGGCAGGAGGTCCCTCCCAAGGTGATCGCCCCACCGGGGTGTCGGACCACCAAGGCCGACATGACCACGTTGAGCCCCCAGCCCTCGGCCTGGCTGACCCCCAATAGGTTGAGCCAATGAGAGACTTCTCAGTCGAAGGGAGGAGGGGCAGGTGCAGTCCGAAGACAACCGCCAACCTTTTGAGCAACATCATCACTGCCAAAGGGAGAACACTTGGGACAAAGGTTGACACCTCGGCTGTCGTAGCGCCCACTCAAGGGCCGAGGGCCGACGTCGCACCTCTCCCACACCGGTCTCAGACCTCCGTGACGTTTCGAATGACCACCGTGCTAGACGAGAGGTGCACGGTCCAGCCTCAGATCATTCCAGAGCAAGCCGACTCTCATCGTGCCCGAGAAGAAAGGAACGAGTGGCAAGCTCCAGCCAATCCCCTGATTGTGGAACTATGAGCTGAGCTCGGGGCCGTCAAAGGTGAGCTCTGCCAAGTCTGAGAAAGCAGAGCTGATGCCTCGGCTAACCAAAGCAACCAGATAGGAAGAATGGATTCCTTCACCCCGGACATCATTTTGGAGCCTCTTCCCCAACACTTCAAGGCTCCCACGTTGGAGACATACGATGGGAGCTCCAACCTTGACAACCACCTAGAAGGTTTCAAAGTGCTTATGATACTCTATGGGTATTCCAATGCCTTGATGTGCCAAACCTTCCAGGTTACCTTTACGGGGCACCTCACCATTGGTTCTCCCGCCTCCCGCCTTAGTCAATCGACTCGTGGGAGCAGTTTACCATCCTATTCCTTGCTCGCTTCATCAGCAGCAGACAATGTCAGAAAAGTGTGGTCTTGATGATGTCGATCAAGTAGAAGCAAGGAGAAACTCTACGGTCCTACATCGACCGCTTCAAAAAGGAAGAGCTCAAGGTCTGTAACCTTGACCCCATGGTCTCTATGCATGCCGCCATTAATGGGCTCTGTGCCGGCTCGGCCCTAAAGTGCTCGGTTGCTAAGACCCAGTTGAAGACAAAGCTAGAGTTCCTCAAGAAGGCCCAGAAGTATATTACGGCCGAAGAGGCTTCGGTCGGGGACCACTAGGAAAGGGAAGCCGAGCGCTACAACGGGCCCCTGAGAAGAAGAGGAAGGGCGGAGAAAACCACCACCACCACCACAACAACAACAAGGACCATAAGAAGCCACTTGCCTCAGCCCTGGCTTACAATGAAAACACATCACTTAACTCCACCTGGGCCTAGATACTAAAGCAGATCGGGGAGGAGAAATACGTGAAGTGGCTTAAAAAGATGAAGAGAAACCCTAAAAGGGGAAATCCTAAAAAGTACTACAAGTACCATCGCGACACTAGGCATGATACAGAGGACTACTACGGTCTAAAGAATGAGATAGAGAGTCCCTCATCTGCTGCGGGCAACTCAAGTAGTTCGTAGGGGGAGAGGTCGGTGCCTCGTCCTTCCAGCAACAACCACAACAACAACACTAGCAGATAGCTAGTGTCATTGACGTCATCGCTGGGGGTACAACTTTGGGTGGAGCTTTGGCCTCGGCCCGCAAGGCCTACACCAAGTAGCTAAGCATCCACGGGCCTGCCCCCCAAAAGCCCAAGTAGCAGGAAACCCTCTCCTTTACGGACAAGGACTTGAAGGGGGGGGGGTCATAGTCCCCCATAATGATGCCTTGGTGATCTCTGCCGTCATTGCAAACTTCGTAGTCAAGAGGATCCTCGTCGATATGGGCTCCTCAGCTGACATCCTCTTCTATGAAGCCTTTCAAAAGATGAAGATTACACTTGAGTGCCTCCAGTTAGCTGACGTCCCATTGGTGGGCTTCTCCGATAACATGGTCAGACCGGAGGGAAAAATTACCTTATCGATCATGGTCGGGACCGAGCTTTGACAAGTGATGAGGATGAATGAGTTCCTGGTAGTGAGGATTGGCTCGCCCTACAATGCTATCATGGGGAGACCGACCCTTTATGCACTAAGGGCAACCATCACCTCATATCACCTCTTCCTCAAGTTCCCCACCAAGCACAGCATTGGAGTTGTTAAAGGGACCAGCAAGCAACCCCACAGTGCTATGTGGCAATGCTGAAGGGAAAGAACAAGGAAGCACTGCCACTAAAGGGCTTTGACCCCAAGGAGGAACTAGCGAGTCGAGACCAACCAACCGAGGACCTCATCTTGGCTCCCTTAGATGAGGCCGAGCCTGAAAAGACAGTTTGCGTCGGGTCCAACCTCCCCCCACAGAGCCTATCCACCACTGACAAACCTAGAATTGACCCTTTGATCATCACTCACAGGCTGAGCATGGACCTAAGCTCTAGTCTAGTTCAGCGAAAGAAGAGGAACTTTGCACCAGAGCATTGGAAGGCCATAAGAGAGGAAGTTGGTAAGCTACTCGACACTGGCTTCATCCGAGAGGTACACTACCCTAACTGGTTGTCTAATGTGGTTTTGGTAAAGAAGGTTAATGGGAAATGATGGATCTATATTAACTTCACAAACCTTAACTGAGCCTTCCCCAAAGACAATTTTCCTTTGCCGAGGATAGACCACCTCATCGACACCACTGCAGGGTACGAACTACTTAGTTTTGTGGATGTCTTCTTCGGATACAACCAAATAAAAATTTACCTAGACGACGAGGAGAAGACCTTGTTCATCACCGAGCATGGCACTTACCACTACAAAGTGATGCTCTTCAGCCTCAAGAACGCATGGACCACCTACCAGCGCCTTGTCAACAAGGTGTGAGGAACATCGAAGCCTATGTGGATGATATGGAAGTAAAGAGCCTGAAGGCCGAGGCGCACACCTCGAACCTAGTTGAGACTTTTGACACCTTGCGAAGGTTCAACATGAATCTCAACCCCAATAAATGTGCCTTCGGCATCACCTCGGGCAAGTTTTTGGGCTTTGTCGTCACTCAAAGAGGCATCGAGGCCAATCTCGAGAAGATACATGCCATACTAGACATGGCACCCCCTCAGTCGGTTAAGGAGACTCAGAGACTCATTGGCTGAATAGTAGCTCTCAATCGCTTCATGTTGAAGTCTGTCGACCACTATCTGTCCTTCTTCCGCACCATCAAGAAGTTGAAAAATTTTCAATGAACGAAAGAATGCCAACGCGCCTTTGATGAGCTCAAGACCTACCTCCCCTCACCTCCCCTCCTCGCCCGGCCAGTCGTAGGAGAAACTTTGTACCTATATCTCTTGGCCGGGGATGAGGTAGTCAGCTCAGTTTTGATAAAGGAAGACGACACACAGAAGCCGATTTACTACATCAGAAAGGTCCTCTACGACGCTGAAACCAGGTAACTCGAGATAAAGAAATTAGCCTTTGCCGTTGTAGTCTTGGCTAGGAAGCTCATGTCATATTTCCAAGCTCACACCGTAGTGGTCCTGACAAACCAGCCTCTCAAAACTGTCCTCATCAAGCCCGAAACCTCAGGATGCCTGACCAAATGGGCCATGAGCTCTCTGAGTTTGACATCTAGAACAAGACGAGGCCCGCCATCAAAGCACAAGCCCTAGTATACTTTGTAGCAAAATGTACCTTTAGCCAAGCCCCAAACGGCATTGAAGGGAATCGCCCAACCGAGGAGGCTCTCCCCACATGGAAACTCTTTTTTGATGGTTCATCCAACACCAAGGGAAGCAGAGCAGACCTCATCCTCCTCACCCCAGACAATGCAATCATAGAATACATGCTAAGGTTCGACTTCCCAACATCCAACAATGAAGCCGAGTATGGGGCCCTATTTGCTGGAATATAGCTTGCTAGAGAGCTCGACTCCCTATACGTCGAAGCCTTCAGTGACTCACAACTGGTGGTGAACCAAGTCAATGGTGAGTATGAGGCCAGAGAGCAAAGCATGTCCAAGTACTTTGCCAAAATTCAAGAGCTAGTCTGTCACTTCCAACGCTTCTCCCTGCAGCAAGTTCTGCGAGTTGAGAACGCAAGCACCTTGGGCGCAGCCCTTGGCCGCATTGTTCACATGGAAAGGCTACCTTGGCCCTCTATAGAAGAGGCCCAAGTGCTCCCAGTAAAGGCCGAGTTGTCAAGGGTGGACCCTATCATCGATTTCCTATTGACAGAGCGGTCGCCTGATGACAGGAAGGAAGCAAGGCAACTCCGACGTCATGCAACCCACTACACCCTACTAGAGGGAAAATTGTACAAAAGATCCTTCACCTTGCCTTACCTCCAATTGCCTTCGTCAGGAGGAGGGCGAGTATGTGCTATGAGAAAATCATGAAAGCATCTACGATAATCACCTCGGTGGCTGAGCCGTAGCCCAAAAAACACTAAGACAGGGGTACTTTTGGCCGACCCTTCACAAGGATGCAACTGAGCTGGTACGGAAATGTGACCAATGCCAGAGACATGTCAACTTGTGCCATACCCTACTAGAGGGAAAATTGTACAAAAGATCCTTCACCTTGCCTTACCTCCAATTGCCTTCGTCAGGAGGAGGGCGAGTATGTGCTATGAGAAAATCATGAAAGCATCTGCGATAATCACCTCGATGGCTGAGCCGTAGCCCAAAAAACACTAAGACAGGGGTACTTTTGGCCGACCCTTCACAAGGATGCAGCTGAGCTGGTACGGAAATGTGACCAATGCCAGAGACATGTCAACTTGTGCCATCATCCAACCACCACCCTCTTGGCTCTTAGCAGTCCCTGGCTCATTACAAAATGGGGGATGAACCTCCTCGGCCCCTTTCCTCAAGCAATGGGGGGCAGGAAATACCTCATCATCGCTATGGACTACTTCACCAAGTGGGTAGAGGCCGAACCCTTAGCTACGATCACAACTCGAGCAATTCAGAGCTTCTTTTGGAAAAACATCATCTGCCAATTTGGCCTCCCCCACATGCTAGTCACCGACAACGGGAAGCAATTCGACGATGCCAAGTTCCGAGAGTGGTGTGTCTCCCTCGGCATCAAGCAGCAATACACCTTGGTGGGCTACCCCCAAATGAATGGTTTAGCTGAGGTCACCAACAAGACAATCTTGGATAGACTGAAGACCATACTAGACTAAGCCAAAGGCATAAGGGATGGTGAGCTAAACAGTGTCCTCTAGGCATACCAAACCACACCTCGAACAGCCATGAGAGAGACCCCGTTCGGCCTGACCTGTGATACAGAAGTAGTTATCCCAACAGAGATCGACAAGCCGGTGCTCCGAACTGAAGCATATAGCGAATCCAAGAACAACGAAGCAATTAGAGCAAACCTGGATCTGCTGGAAGAAGCCCGAGAGCAGGCATAGATCAGGGTGTCTGCCTACCAGCAAAGAGTGGCCCGCTACTACAACTCAAAAGTGAAAGAGAGACACTACCGAGAGGGGGACCTCATCCTCAGGAAAGTGATGGTCCCCAAACTTGGAGTAGGAAAGTTGGGCCTCAACTGGGAAGGCCCCTACAGGATCAAGCAAGTCATCGGCCCTAGCACCTTTCATTTGGATCATTTAGATGGAAGACTCATCCCTTGGACGTGGAACTTGGAGAACCTCCGGATGTACTACAAATGAGTGTAATTTTTTTATGAAGTAATGAATGAATGAAGCAAAGTTCCTCTTCGGCTCAAAGCTTAACACATGTGTTCTCACTAAGTCTCTAAGACCCCTCAGCTTCGCAACTGGCTGAGGCACATAGCCTCTCCCGAGGACCATGCTCTCATGCCAGACTATTGCCAGGGAATATTACTAATAACGAACACCCTAACACCACGCCAAATTACCCCAGGACGGGCAAAGCCTCGCTACCCACTTTGACGGCTGATGGCCTCTTGGTCTTATACACTTAGCAAGATCAACTAAAGGCAACAACCCCAACTAACTCGGTGGTTCACCTCGGCCCAAGACCCTGACCTCCTCAGAGCATCACCTCAGCTTCGTCGAAGTAACCACTCGGAGAGGAGCCAGGCGAGCTTCGGCTCTACCTCGGCCCCTCCCCCACAGTTCGGCAAGCCATCTCAACTTTGCCTAAGCAACCTCGGGAGGAAGGGAGCCAGGCAAGCTTCAACTCTACCTCGGCCTCTCCCCCATATTTTAGTAGGCCACCTCTACCTTGCCTAAGTGAACACTTAGAAGGAATTAGGCCAGGTGAGCGCACTTCGGTCGTGTAGCTCTACCTCGGCCTCTCCCTCCTAACAACCTAAGGCATGCATATAACGTGCCAGTACAAGCTACTTTTTGTGTGTGCCCTGTGGTCTCATCATTGGAAGGGGCAGGGACCCCTCAGCAAAGAGAAAAGAAAGAAGAAGTAAAGAAAGAAGAAAGAAAGGGAGAACACAATGCACAAAACAAAAGGAGCACAATGTACAAAAAGAATGCAAGATTTTTTCATTCACTTCAAGTATTGAGCCTTTACAAAAAAGTTTTACAGCCTCTTAGGCCGAACATATTTACAATCACAAAAAAAAAGAGGGAGAAGAAAAGAAGAAGAATAAACGTAGGAAGAGCCACATCAGTTCTCGCCGCCAATTGGGGGAGGAGCTAGCACCTTCGGCAGCCTGACTCTCGTGAGGGGAGTTAGAATGGCCTGCAGCCCCTCGGCGTCAAAATTGAGCATCACTTGCAGGAGGGCCTTTTTCGTGTCCTCAATTCCATCCAGGTAGGATGTGGATGCATACTCCGCAAGAGCTCGCTGGTACTCGACGGACATTTTAAAAGCCTCTATTGCTTCGGCTGCTGCTTTGGATGCTTGCTTCTCTGCCTCTGTAGCCTTCTTCTCTGCCTCAACTGCCTTCTTTTCCGCCTTAGTTGCCTTCCTCTCGGCCTCGATAGCCTATGCCTCGGCTTGGTCCGCCCGCCGCCCCGCCTCCGTGATAATGCTCTCAAGGCGAACTCTCTCCTCCTACTCTTTAACGAGGAGGGCCCGCGTCTCCTTCAGGTTGGCCTCCATCTTCGTTCGCAACATTTACTCATCCTTGTGAGCCTTCTTGAAGGTCTCCCGCTTGTCCTTGGCGGCGGCGACAATGGCCTGGAGCCTCCCCTTCTCCCTCTTTAGCTTCTCCAAGCGCGACAAGGTCAAACTCATTTAGTCTCCCAGACCAAAGAAGTGAAGAGAAGCCTGCAACAGGAATTATCCGTAAAGATTTCAACAAAGAAATGACCACAAGACGAAGTATGAGAAAGAAAGTTACCTCGGCTAGGTGATACAACCCCTTGTCGTACACGGCCCTCGACTCACTGTGCATCATACGGAAGCAATCCCTCGAGACGATCGCCCAACTCACTAGGGCCTAGCTGACTCACTCCTTAGTTATTGATGCCCCCTCGCGAATTGACCACCGGGGGTGGAAGATCTCGGTAGACCCCTCGGCACCTTCAGCTAGCTGCTGAGCAGATGAGGGGGTGGATGAGGGCCCCGTGGGATGCCCCTTGGGGGGAGGCTTTGTCGCGACATCCCCGGTTGGATGCTCGGCTTGAGCCACCTTCTTCGGCGGCTGCTCCTTTAAAGCTCCCTTGGCAGCCCTCTTCTTGAATGCCTCGGCCCCCTCCGTGGGCTTCTTTGATGTCTCGGCCAGTTTCGGGGCCCCCTCGGCCAGCTTCTTCCCCTTAGCGGGGACATGTTGAGCTGCCCCCTTGGCGGGGACCTATTGTTGGGTCTTGGGGGGAACTGGTTCTTGGTCGCCCTTTGCAAGCTCGTTCTCGGCGTTTGCCCGCTCGCCTTCTTCTCTATCTAGGCCCTCTGTTTGGCACAAGCACTTTTAAGTAGCAGCTTCTTCGCATCCATCAGAATCTCTGCAAAGGAAAAGAATACAAATTAGTATACCAGACAAGGATGGGGGGAACGTGTAAAAAAAAACAAAGGAATTTCTCATACCAAGGGGGGTAGGGCTGAGCCTTGCAAATACCAAAGGGAACTCCTCCTCCACCAAGGGCTTGGCCTTGACCATTCCTAGCACGGTCAGGTGCACTACGACAATGGCCTCCTCGTCCCGAAGCGGAGGGGGACACTTTTCAACCATCGTGCAAGCCATTCCCCACTTTGACCTGAATGACCAACCTTTGGGGTAGGAGATGAAGAAAAATTTGCCCTTCCAGTTGTGGACGGACAAGGGGTTATCGACCTGCCTCCCCCTCCGTTGCTGCAAGTAGTACATGCTGGCCTCAAAAGTGTGCTTCCTCAGCACAAACATGGTGCAAATCATCTTCGGGGTCAACTCTACATCCCGAAGCAGAGCCCACTAGCATGGCTACGGGGGTCTTAACGAAATTGGGGATGAGCTGACTAATCGTGACGTCGTACTACTCCAACAACTCAGAGATCAAAGGGTGAAGTGGGAACCTAAGGCCGAATTCTAGAAAGTGTTGGTATATACAAATTTCCCCCTCATCGGGGGTTCACGGCTGGTCGCAAAGTCAAGAACCCCAAGCTGGTAAGACCGAGGTATGTAAAACCTCCTAGCTAGGGCTTGCACTTGATCCACATCCAGAGTACTCTTGAACTCCGAATATGGAACATCATCCTTCACCACCCTTTTGGCAGCGCTCTCAGCCATCGCCCCAGGACGGGCTGTGGGATTTGCTCCCCCTTGGCATTACAGATGTGGCGCTCTCACAAGGAGGGTCATCGCCTCGGCGGCTGCCTTTAGCACCCCCAGAGGCTACCCTTTCCCTCAACACCCTCACCTCTTGCTGAAGGGGGATGACTACCAAAGGACCTAGAGGAGAAAGGGGGGAAGGAGTTCGAAGAGAGCTCCCTTCCGAACCATTCAGAAGTTCATAGCACTTAGGGCCAGAGTTTGAGAAAGACATGGTTCGATAGTCACCTAAGAGACGAGGGTGAAGAAAGTGGAGATGAGGTGTGTTGAAGGATTGAAGGTTTGGGAGCAAAGTTCACTCAACAGCAAGGGCGCCTAAAGACAAATGATGAAGAAAATTCGCCACTAAGGCCCCTATTTATAGGAAAATGAATGACTCAAATCCTACCAGAACCAACGGTCATGAGGCCCTCACTTTCGCTAACCACCAGCGGTGCGACACTCGGCGCTCGAGCCTCGGGGAGGCGAAACAACGCCTGGTAAACCAGCACGTGCCTAGCCTTAAGGAGGCAAAAAGACACTTGGTACACCAGCGCGTGCCTAGCCTCGCGGAGGCAAAATGACACCTAGGAAACTAGCACGTGCCTAGCCTCAAGGAAGTGAAACAACGCCTAGTGAACCGACACTTAACTTCGGAAAGATGAAACAACACTGAGCAAACCGACTAGCCCGCTCACTACAACCCACTGGTCCGCCTAGAGCACCCGTCCCCCCTTGGAGGGTTTTGTTTGCGCCAAACCATATCGGCACGACCCCGGTGCACCAGCTAGTGAACCCCATACCATGCACGACCCCCAGACCGGCACCGCATAAGCATAAGGCACAGTCTTGGCTTAGTCAGGCCCCTCCACCTCGAACTCCCTAGCTGAAGCCAAAGTATCTGCATCCTCACCACTCTTCCATGAATTATAATCGTATCAAAGTAGAAACGAGACGAAGGCGACACCACTACAGGGTACACTCCGCCTAACAAGCCCAATGGCACCTACCAATATCGACACTCCCTTCGGCCAAAGCTGAGGCCCCTTTCAAATCCCCAACTTGGCCTCGGGAGTGGGGGGAAAGTGATGTAGACACACTCATCTGGCCTGTACAAGGTTAACGCATGTCGAATGGAAGACGCCTGCACAGGCTTACCATGAGGGTGCTTAGGGTTACCTGATGCGGATCAGGTGGACCCAGTCACAGGGCGCCAGGTGGCATTGGCAAAACATCTCGCCAGGCCCTTGTACGGCTCGCATTTGGACCATCCGAGCCAACTACCCCCTAGCTCTGGATATAAATGCAAGGCATCCCCCACAAGGTAGAGAGGATTAAGTAGAAAGCCTTGTGATCTCTAGTGCTATCTAAGACCTCGTCTGGACCCCTCGGCTCTAGACTCGTCGCTTACCTCTTATACATACTAACTTAATCGTCAGAGTCCTCACCTCGGGTCACCACCTGAGGCCTCTGACACCTTCTCCCTTATAGGTTCATCATTGTAGGAACCACACCTCGTCCTCCCTTGGACACTCTTCTCGGTACCAACCCTCGACTTCTACAATACCCCAAGGAGTGATGCGGTTTGGCCTCTAGTCCTCAACCTCCACTAAACTCCCTGGGGCCCCTCAAAGCCTTCGGCTTTCTCTTGAAGCTTGGGAGTGAAATTACTTTGTTGCCCTCCGCCAAGTCGAGCATCAACAGATTTGAAATGCGATGCTGATATGGTGCCACTTTTGGGATAAATGGTAATGATGTCAAACACCTACTAGTAAGGAGTATGGCGAAGAGTGTCCAAGGGATCTGATCCCATAATGATGTCAAAATTATCTCATCTCATGCCCCATTCTCCTTCATGTCAGATATGATCCAATCCAAAGATCTGATCTGATTTGATAGGACTCGATTTGAATTCGAATCCTATCGGTAAGTTGGATCTTCGGATCTGATCAGATTCGATCAAATATACTAATTTAAAAGAAAAATATAATATAAAATTAATAAATAATTCAAAGAAAATAAAATACACTAATTTAAAGAAAATAAAAACAAAAAAATACAAGTATTTTTTAATTATTTTCATTATATATATACATGTTTTTTATAAAAAAATAAATAACATTATATATATATGTATACATATATATATATTTATAAATATATAATATATATCAGATAGGATAAGGGGTGATCCAAATTCGATTCAATTTCTAATCTAATCCTATTATCCGATTCGATCTGATATCCAAACAGGAGTGATCCGAATTTGATCAAATAGGATTGGATCATGATTCAATCCATTTGTACCCCTAGCCTAACTCTTGGTACAACTCAGTGGAAGAGATAGATCCAGTGAATCAAACTACAATGTGTTCCTACACATAAAACATGATGAAAAAACAACATGTTGAATGGCTAGTGTGGCGCTAATGTGCAACCATTTTATTGCTGCTAGCAATAAGCAATAGCTTTCGCACACCAGCACCCATAGAGTTGCTTGTTCAGTTAGGCTAGGTGTTTTGTATTTTATGGTGACGGAGTTCCGTCCATTGAGACCATGCTGACTAATGGCACATGCCACTTTGGCTTGTATTTCCACAGCAATAGTCCCATTTCTCATTAGGGTAATCTTGGTATTTAGAAATATTTAATTGATGATAAATATAAATCTTAATGAGAGAGAATTGAATGATGTTAAATGTAATAGTTTGAAATTTTGAATTATATTTTGTGATTTCACATTAGGGATAGACCAAATTCAAAAAATAGGAATATTTGTAGTCAAGAATAGGATTCAATGAATGTCAATGGAATTAATACCTTAAATATGGCATAATAAAAAGGGTTTAAATGAGAAAAATGATTATTCAAATTACATTTCTATCCTTACAATTAGAGAACCAAACTAAAAAAATAAAATATTTTAATCTAACAAAAATTCCATTCGCGAAAAATGGTCCCAACCCAATTATTAATTGGGAAAGATGACCCATTGACAGCCCTAATTAAAAGTCATAAAACACTTAGCATGAAAATCTATGCTAGGGAGTGTTCCAAAAAACCCTCAATTTAATATTTTCTGCTTTAGAAAGTCTGCACCTTTATTGATCTGACTAACGTGGATGAAAAACACATTTCTCACAATTCAAGTACGAAACTTAATGTTGGTATTTCAAGTAAAAGCACTTTTTTCTAAAGCATGGTTGAAACACCAATGGTACCAAACAATATATTAGAGCTGATAAATACAATTTGCGATGTCTGCCTAAAAGGTGGAATTGGTGTTTTTGGGACATGCATTTTTTCTAATTGGGATGATAGTCATATATGATGTGGCAAAGTATATTTCTCATAAATTTGTATTGATCAACCCAAAATACAATGACAACACTGCAACACGCCACTTTACTAAACAGTTATCACCCCCAGGTTGGAATTGTTTCGAACCTGAGGACAAGTCCATAGTTTTCTATCCAACCCCATATCGGGGTCATCCCTACCCTCAGAAAACCACATCAACTTAAGCTAAAAAGGTTTCCATGTAAGACCGTTTTCTTGATCTAAGTATAAATTACGAAAGATTAGCAGCATATAGGACCTGTAATTCTTTACCTAATAGAGGTTGATGACTTGGGTGGTGTTTGGCATCGATTCCGTTGCTCCGGAAAACAGTGACACATCAGTTCCACATTAAAAAAACCAGTACTTCAGAAAATGGTAACATATTTAGAAAAAAACAGTACTCCAAACCACACATTGGAAATCAAAAAAGCGTGGTCTAAAAAAACACAAAATTCAACATTTTCTCAATTTGGAGCTCGTTGTTGCCAACAAAGACATGATGATGTGGCAGTGACATGGACTTCCTATAATGAGTACAAGTGTTGAAAACAGATATAGAGCACTGATACCAAACAGAATGTGGTATTGTTGCCCCAAGAAACATCCTACCTGACAGCAACATTTTTCTCAGAAAACAGCACTTCCAACCCACACATATACAGCACCGTTTATGCAGCATCGATGCCAAACATATACTTGGTCAATACCGAAACAAATGAAGCAGAAATGTAATTACAACGAAGAAAGCTTCCAATAAAGAGATATGGGCCAAATATCAACCCAGCAGAGTCCATAATCATCAAATTAATGGGTTCTTTTCTTGTTCTTCCTCTCACAGCAATCATGCATTCAGTGCCCTAAACCTAAACAGACATTCAATGCTGAAATCATCCTCATTTCAGCACAAGGGCTGTGGAGAGGCAGGATGATTCTGGCTAGTTGCAATAAGCATCGGAAGGTAATAGCAACTAAGTTCAATACATGGTTTACATATTGTTGAGCAGAATGCCCCACTGTAAGCTTGTTCGTCATGGTGCACAAATCCCATGCAGCAAGCATGCGATAATTTTATTTTTTCAGAGATACAAGGATATAATGTGGAAAAGGGGGAGGGCGGGGCAGCTTATATAAACAGTTTTAAGTTTAGAGGAATAAATGCAGAATCATTTTAAAGGCTAAGAAATATTTGCAAGCTGAACATGTTTATCCAATATTCAATGCAAACTGTCCCGGGTAACTGCCAAGAGAGGAAAGAAAAGTGGACCAAGTACTAATGTATAATGTCAAGTGGCGTCAAACAAGATTAGTACAGGATAAATTAAAAAACAAAACAGAGCACTGTTAAGAATATACCACCAACCAGTGTCATGGCTCTAGATGGTGGTTGCAGGATCTTCATTTTATAGTTGAGATTGATCGCATGTGTTAAAAGTTAAATATGTAACATGTACAGAACTAGTCAGTATAGACTGATTTCATAAGTGGTAAAATAACAAATTATAGAAGGAAAAAAGGAGAAGCATTAGCCCCTATAACTGGACTCATTCTGTTTAAGGGACTCTCATGCTGCAATTGCAGGATGTCCGAGTCAAAATGTCTGAGTCAAAATGGCTATGTATGCAAGTCCAGAATCCAGTTCAGCACTGTCAAATCTACAATAGCAGCGACATGTATGAATACATTTATATATAAAGACCTAACCCTCTTAACCTTAATATAATTGTGAGTTTGGTAAGCTGTAGAAAGTAGATACTTAACGCCATGAAGTCACCTGTTTGTAGCCAATCTGGTAAGAGTCCCACCCGCAATCTGGTTCTTTCCTCTTCATGGGTGGGCCAGACATGGCAACTTGCTGAAAGGACTTCATTTGCTCTTCCACTAATGTAGTAGTTGCAGGAATAAACAAGTGTCTGATATTCCCTCCCCTGCTTTCCTGCTCCAATGTATTTACCCCTGCATTGAGATCAAGACCGGGCCTTACAATAGTAACATTGCCAGCACCTGGTCCACCAGCAATCTCTGTGATAAAAGGGGCTCTTGGATAGGTGGGTAGAGTACTTGAACCTAATATCTGTGGTATGATAGTGGCCCCACGTGTGTCTATCATATATGGCACAGACGGGTATATAGTGGATGGGAGAGGGACTGAAGGACCAATAGCAAACCCATTATTATAGGAGAAAGCAGGAGATGGAGCATAAGCTAGTGTTGGCTGTAGAGCAACCACCTTTCCTCCTTGCTCAACCGAAGGAATAGCACCCGGCCCAGCCATTAGAAAGGGTTGGGATGGGTGCATAAACTCCTTTCTGTCATGATCATGACCAAAAGCCTGCACAGAATTCAAAGCAGATGTTGGTGCAGATATAACATTATTGGAACCTAGCTGTACAGTTGTTCCCATGATTGAGAAAGCAGAACCATTTAATGCCCCATTTCTCAAACATTGGATGCTTTCACTTGATCTGGGAACATCATTGCGAGCTTCTCCAATGGATGGATTATCATTTAAATCAATATCCCTAACAGATGGCTTCAAAAATGTTGGAGAAGGGTTGCAGGCCCCACTAATGGGGAGATGATGTTTGTTTTCTGTCTTCCATTCAGACGATAGCTGTGGGCTGTAATCTTCATTATCACCAAGACGATTAAGATCCAGATTTAATCTTTCTGCTCGTTTTGAACCAACTTCCAGAGATGACTCACCAGAAAGGAGTGCTGAGGAAACTGAAGCATGCTTTCCTGGGAATAATTCCATTACTGAATCATCTCCACCATCAGCTACATTTAGGTCAATACCCTGAAAACCCTGTGAATGTCTCGAGCTGTAATTGGTGTCATCAGTGAAAGATGCCTTCTCTTTATTGGAAGTCTTGAAAAGTGAGGTAGGCTTGAATGCACTAGTTGCAGCAGATCCCCTCCAACCTAGCTCCCCTTCAAATTTTAATGGTGCCTTAGGCAAGCAAGCAGGAATCCTTGAGGTGGCCACTACAGGAATTGGTGTTGAAACATTTACATGACAAGAAGAAATAGTTTCAGTCACTGATGGATCAGGGTCTGCTTCCTCTGTCTTAATGTCTTCATTCAAATCAAAGCCACGAAAGCTTGTTATCTGGTTATTGGGAGCTTCATCTTCAGGTGCTGTAGTCAACTTAGATGCTTCTTGTTCACGGACACCATCATTCTTTTCATGGACAATTGTTGGACCAATCTCTTGTGACAGGGTTTTCACCCCCATGCATGGATTTTGATTTCTGGCTGATATTTCTGGTTCCATCTCCTCCTTGATTGAACAGCAACTATCTGTCTTCTCTTGTTCACTGCATAGCTCACTTTTGTCTACATTTTCCTCAGAACAAAATTTTGCCTTAGGTCCCAAAGAGTCAGCAGTACTTTGATGGATTGCATTACCATTCCGGTCCTCTATTGAAGAGGAGCTTCCTGAGGCTTCCCTGTAAGTACCAACCTCTTTCTCCACTTCTCTTGCAACCCGGCGGGCCACCTCCAACGCATCATCCATCTCGTATGTGAGTTCCATTTCTGTGTCTTCTCTGGCTACACGTTCTGCATTTTTCTGCTGCAGCAGCCTGGATTTTGGGCCATCAGCCTTCTCCAGGACCCTAGAATTTTCTTCTGCAATTTTTTCTAACACCTTTGCAGCATCACATTCTGTCGAAACTTTAACAGCTTGTGAAGTTTTACCTGGATTACCTTGTTTTCCAAGCAATGTGACAGAAGTGTGAATTTCAACAGCTTGGGATGTTCTGCCAATATTACCATGTCCAAGTAATGCAGCAGAAGTGTCTGAAGTGGCCTTTGGAGTTGCACATGAACCAATTTGTTTTTCAGGCTTCCACTCCATGATTTTTTTCCAATAATCCAATGATCCATGCTCTGATAATCCCCAAGTCATTTTTCTTCCTGGAGATTCTGCTAGGCTGCACTTGAAGCCAATACAGACAGAGTTATTCTTACCACTTCCTTTTTTACTTCCAATGCATGACTCAGCATCCATTGATGTTTTATGGCAGCTATCACTTGAAGAAATTGGAAGGATGACATGTTTTGAGTTGGAGGACGAAGATTCAGTTTTTGAGTGTCCATCATCAAGCCCCAATGGCATCAAGGATGCACCATCTTCACCAGCATTCTCCTGATTAGTTTTCTCTTCCCCAGAAGCCAACTTCTGACCTTCTTGGCAACAGGACATACCAGTCTCTGATCCCATTTCACTTTTTTCAGAAACATGTGCGGAGACAGTCCTTTCCAAGGAACTTCCAGGGGCTTCATGATTCCTTGGACTCCCATCAACTGCAACATCCTTTTCACTGGTAGAAGATGTAAAACCACAATTTCTGCTAGAAGTTGTGCCTGAAGTTCCTTCAGCAGAAATGTTATCTTTCACATCCTTTCCAGCCTCAAATTGCAAAGTGCTAGAACTTGAAATGGATGATGAATGATGTGACTTCCAGCTGTTTGCATCTCCTTTCACACATGCCCCAGGCGGAAAATCTTGAGTTACAGTATTCCCATAACCTGGATGTGCCCCTTCAATTTTTGGCAGCACTTCACCCTTGCAAACACTGCTCTCATGATCAAGACTAGTTTGATCCCTACACTTCTCAAATGCACTTTCTTTATCAGTAAATTTCGCCCATTGATCAGATAAGTTCTTTGCCTTCCCCTGAATTTTTGGATTTTTGTGAGAAAGGAAATTCATAACAGTAGTACCTATTCCACATGCTTTCAGACAATGCTGGTCCAAAGGTAAGTTTATGAGGGCTTCCAGCACAGTACTTATTGGATCCTCTACATTCTTGTCAGAAGAATTTATGTTCCCATACTTCTGTGCTTCTTGAAGCCATCTGTCTAAGCAATGTAAGCCACCCAACTCAATAAATTGCTTCAGGTAATCCATATTCTTCGTAGCAGTTAAAATACCAGCAATGGTGGACAAATGATTAGTTGTTTCAACAACACTTTTTGTGTTGTAGGATTTCTCATGCTGCATAAAACAAACCAGCTTTTCAACACTAGAGATGCTAGCAAGCCCATCCATCATTTCAAGTTGTGTGAAAAGGTCTTCCAGCTTCATATTGTAACTCCCACCTTGGGTTCTTCACACTCTTGAAGACTCAGCGGCTAGGCACCAGATATGATCATATTTTCTGCAGTATTACAAGTCAAGTGAAGGTCAGGCATTCATGCCTCAATTTTAAGAAAAGTACATTTTCTGCAATATAAATTTGTTAAATACATAGCTTACAAAGATATGAAGTTTCTTTTGATTAGGAAAAACATATGAAATTCAGAATTAAGAATGGAAGAACATGAGGCTTTTATTACATTCATTTACCAGGAACATAAATCTCCAGTACTCAGAGAAAAATGGGAAACAAACCAATGCTAACAATGCAAGAAAACATAATTGATGTCAGTTATGTGGCCAATGTCCATCATAAATCAGGTTCTGGCCAGTTAGAATTCCCACAGCTGTTATGCTTTAATGGTCTATGTTCAATGTTCTTTTTCCTTTGTTTTTTTTTTTTTTTTTGAGAAAGGTGGTTTATGATCAATGTTACAGTTGACTCTTAAAGATTTATTCCAAATGTTGTTCCTGGTTTTTCTTCTTTTTCCCCTTTTAGGGAGGACAGTTGATAGGTTCAAATAAAGACCTGTGGCCACAGTATTAAAGATTAAACTTAATACACCTGTTGGCAATATCCAAGACCCTTCAGTAACAAAGTTTACAAGTTTGCCTAGAAAGGACTTGGCCTACCAACTCCCTGTTTAGCTAGTGCATCTGCTATGCCATCTGCAGTTCTTCTCAACCAGCTGAAGTTTGAATTTAATTGCTTTGCAATCACATCAATTTCCCTAAATACATGTCTAATTCCAAGGTGCTCTTTGAGTTGCTTTGCCAGTTTTCCCAATGAATTACTTGTTGTGAGTCACCTTCAATATTCAGCTGGACCTGAATATATCACTACCACAAACCATGATGGTCTCTAATCACTCCCACAATGCCTGCTCTTCCTGGGTCGCCCATAGAGCTACTATCAAAGTTCAGTTTCAGTTACAGCTTGTGGCTTCGTACATTAATTTTCTTATCGTTCTAACATTAGCTACTTTACTAACTTGTGTTATTAAGGTATTCTCTTGAATACCTAAGCAACACAGGGTGGAGGATTTGGCAGAGGCATAGTTGTCAAGGCAACGCCTAAGCAACACAGCTCCCTCGGTGGTTCGCCTCTCACCTAATTGTTGTATTAGCAACAGTTTATTTTTATTATTTTCACCTTTTCTTCTTTTCCTATAACAAAAATAGGGGTTCAGCCTCTATATTTTTTGAATTTTCTATTCTTTCTTCTTTTTCTTCTCATGAATATGTTGATTTTCTATACTTTAACATGAACTTTATACTTTTCTTATGAAAATTATGGACAATTATTAAGGAAATATGGTATTGGAACCTAGGGAACTACCCTAGGATATATGTATTTTACTTATGTTTGGGCTTGCCCTTGAGTGCAAGGAGCAAATCAAAGAGTACCTGGGATCCTATGACTGAGAGGTTTAACAGAAAATTGGCCTTCATGGAAGGCATGGTATTTATCAAAAGGTAGTAAACTAGTTCTATAAAGATTGTGCTCACTTCACTACCTACAAGTATGAGTCAAATATCTTTATGAACTTGCTTTAATTGGCAAGGCTTCTAATTTGGCATGATATAATTCTAACAAATTTCTTCCTTGGAATAAAAAAAAAGAGAGAGAGAGAAGTGCAACTTCTCTCTTTGGAGGATAACTAATTTGCTATAGAACAGCTCCTGAGACGTTGCTTTGAGCACAAATGTAATGTTAATACTTAATAGTGACGTTGGGTGGGGAGGGGAGGTCTAAATACTCGTATGGGACACTTACATTTTTGTATATGATCTATTCTTTTCCAAAAATCAAATAAAGCTTTAATTTTATTGATCAAAAAAATTCCTGGGATGCTGAACGGGTTTAGGCCCATGATAAAGCTAAGGCTCACTTCCACCTGGCCACCTGTTTGAAAGTCAATAGACTTTTCATCCTCTTCTGTTTGAACCAACCGATTCTTTAGGTATGTTCTTCATTTAGAAAATCTTATTTACAGTCAATTTCAAAGGCCAGTTTCTTTATCTTAATAAGCCATGTAGATATGACCATTCATTATAGTAGAATAATAAATAAGCTCTGCAATCTGCCGTTCCAGAGACCTGAGGGGCTGATCACTTTGTACTGAAGTGTTGTTTGTAATTCACCTAAGTATACCTCATTCACGAATTGGTTTCTTGAAAAGGTCTCTTCAAACATGTACCTGACCGATCCCGATCTGCTGCCAGCAAAAAGCAGGTTAACACACTGACAGCAAAGCATCCAGCCAAACATCAAGAACATCTCCTGTACTTGTATGTTACTTTCATGGGAAGATGTTCCTGATGTGCTGATGGATGCCATGCCGTTGGTGTGTTAACATGCATTTTTCTGGCAGCAGATCCCATTGCTACCTGATCCCATTGACTTTAAAACTGGCCCACAAACAGAACCGCCTTTCTGTCCAGGCGGTGGGTCAGTGGTTCAACTTCTAAGTCAAATAAGTCAACATGTGATGTCATAATTAAATAATAAATATATAAGACTTGAGATAATACAAAAAATTTGTTAAAAATTTTGGTGCATCTCTAATATTATATATTATGTGGTTTATGACAATGCAGGGAATCCTACAAATTGAAGGTGTCAGATAGTCTACCAGTAAAGTCGTATATTTTTTTTTTGAATTTTCTGACTTTTTTTTATTTTTTAGCATTTTTTTATAATTTTGCGCCTTGCTTCAAAAAGGTGTGCGCCTCAGGCACAAATTGACCCCTGCGCCTTTTTTGCGCCTTGCGCTTTTAAAACACTGCCAGATAAGCATAATATTAATAAAAATATAAACTTAAAGTTTAAAATAATGTTTTAAAAAACCTATTATCTAAAATTAAAATACATAAACATAAGATGTAATTATGTAAAGCATATTCAAATGAGAATCTAAAAATAAAATCAAACATATAAAACATTTTCAAGCATTTAAAACTTCTAACCTCTTTTTTCACTCAATTGCATTACTTCATGTAGTTAATGTAATGAAACATATTACATTCCTGATTCTACGAGTCGCCTTTGTGCCACGCCCCTCGAGGCAAGCCTAAACAAGTCCACATTAGCTCTTAAATTCTTAGTTTTATTTTTGTGTGAAAACTAAGAATTTAAGAGCTAACATGGACTTGTTTAGGCTTGCCTCGAGGGACGTGGCACGGGGGTCCAAGGGCGGCCCCCAGCCTAGCCGCTATGTTCAAAAAGGCAAAAAAGCGTCAAATTTTCAAAAGGCGCACGCCTGGGCTGAGGCACAAGGCGCACCAGGCATGTGCCTTTTAAAAGGATTGCGCCTAGGACCTAAGTGAGGCGCATACCTTGAAATGCACCTCACCTGTGCACCTAAGCGTGCCTTTTAAATCATTGGTCTCTGACCGCTTGTAGCAAAGATATGGGATTAAGTCCCACCTTCACCTATTATGGGAGGAGGGGTATAGGGGTCTGGGAAAGGGCTACCCCTTGTTGGGTAGCCCATTACCAAAAAAAGAGAGTTGTACAAATTTCAGATCTTGTGATGGGATGTGTAAATAAAAAAATATTTTTATTAGTAATGAAAATGGCTAAAGTTACAAAAAAAAGAAGAAAAAAGATAGTTAATATTTGACCCATGAGGGCCATGACATTGACCAGGTCAAAATGTTAAGCTTTTCAACTAGTTGAGTCACCAGATTGTTGACTGACCAGGTAAACTGCTCAGCTTTGTGGGGTAGTGAAAGGATATTTAGGTGATTAATGATAAAGAATAGAGATGGAGAAGCAAGTAGAAAGCTTGTTGTCCACTAATGAATGAACTAGAGATTAAAAAGGAGGAAAACTCTTGATGTTATAGTAAACAGTAGAGAGATAGAATGCTTAGAAGACGAAATAGTTGAGACAAGAAAAAGAAAGAGAAAAATACCTGACAACAACTAGAATTCACTAAAGAAAACTTGTCAAATCAACTCTTCTTTTTCAATTAATGACCACTTATAGACTTACATGGGAACTTGGATGTCCCTTTACAAACTCCAATTTGGACTCAAAAGATGACCCAGAACAACTTCTAGGTTCTAATTGTTTTAGAACTAAGACAAACCCCCACAAGTAACTAATACACTCAAATAAGGACCCTTACTCCTAAAAAATCTCCAATGTCTCATTACTAATCCTAATAAAATGTAGAGAGAGCATAAATTACTAAAAATAGTTAATCATGATTTTACTATATAGAGCAATTACAAGAATTACTAAAAACAGTAAATCTGAAATTGCAATAAATAATAATTTCAATTTACAAAGAACAGTAAATTTCTGAGACTTAAAACCGTCTTCCTACAACACCTACAAAGTAGAAAATAAATTTAAAAAACTCAAAAAATACCAATATCCCCATCTCCAAGAATAATTCTCAGCTGCAGATATACCTCCCTTTTCAAGTATGGAGTCCATGAATCTTCTATGAGGATGCAGACAATGAGCTTGGCTCCAGGACGAACAACACGGGTTTGCCAACTGTGTGTGAATATCCATTTACAAGATTCCCATAATCTTCTTGAGTTGGGCTGAATCAGTCTGTGTTGCACATGGCTAGATCATCCTGAACAATCCCAAGTTCTTTTGGTGTCTCAATCCTTGATTGCACACTTGCATGGTAGCAGGTCTTTAAGACACTTATTTTTGTCCAAGATAGTGTCCCCTCATGTTGTCTAGCCCCCTCATGCCTCATGTTGTCAAGGCTTAGATAACAAAATTACAACAACATACAACATAATCATGAAACCTAAACCTCATCAAATAAAGACAACTATAAGTTTGCTTATTGGGCAAACTAATGCCTCCAGAAATCGCTGATCAGTGATAGACGTTAGAGTCCAGTAGAGAGCAATACCAAATAAGAGCTTAGCCATTACAGAGTCCATACTAAACTTCCATAACTCCACCCTAGATGAAGTGCACCTTGTTGGAACCACACTGAGTAATATCATTTTCTTTTCCTTCAAGGACATTCCCTCAGTAATGTCCTTGAAGATGCAAATCATTTGGAAGAGAATATTGATGATTTGATCCTACAGGAACATTAAATGACCCTCCAATTCTATTGGGTAATGCCTGTAGCCTTAAACATGTTTCACATCCAAGCACAATATTTCCCCATGGTGTCTGTAGAGGGGCCAAGCAATTGTGACAAAAGGAGAGCCAAACACAACTACCATCCCTCAAAGGCTTTTAAGCCTCTTGCTACTTTGCCATAATGAAACATCCACCTCCACTGCCCCAACAAATATTATACGATTTATTTATGAATACACCACTGTGTACATCATTAAGGAACTCCCTTTAGGATCAAATCCAGCAAAATCACAACCACATGTAAACCTTCCATGTCATCTCTAACTCATATATGGAACATCCACCTCCGCTGCCCCAGCAAATATTATATGATTTATTTATGAATACACCACTGTATACATCATTAAGGAACTCCCTTTAGGATCCAGTCCAGCAAAATCACAACCACATGTAAACCCTTCATGTCATCTCTAACTCATATATGACACCATTTTCCATGTCATATCTTCACACTCCACATGAAGCGGCCACCAAACATACATCCCATGAAGATAAAACCAGGAAAACAAGTCAATACCAACCCTTAACGCCAATCCCAAGTTATAGGGGAATGACGATTCTCTACATCAATTGTCAATGCACTTGTTGACAGTTGACACCAACTAATATATCTTCACACTCCACATCGGCTTATACAGGTTCTCACCCATTTTCAAAAATCCACATCTTACATCCTATTTTATACCAAGACAGCAAGTGTACAAGTTTTAAACCAACTCAAATATTTAAAACCATTTCTTTCACATTGGAAATACATGGAATCAACAGATTCACTCCATATTGAAATATCCAAGCTAGTTGGTGGAAACCAATCAATCAACTGCAAATAGGCATATATCCTTAAGTACACCATTAAGGCTTGCTGATTCAGGAAATGCACACACCTTACAGCCTATTTCGTGCCAAGTTAGCAAGTGTATGTTAAAACCAACTCAAATATTTAAAACCACTTACTTCACATTGAAAATACATGGTATCAACAGATTGACTCCATATTGGAATAGCCAAACTAGTTGGTGGAAACTAATCAGTCAACTGCAAATAGGCATGTATCCTTAATTACACTATTAAGGCTTGCTGATTGAAGAATTCAACCTCATCCAGAACTGCGCCAGATCTTATAATAAATGTTAAAATAAAAAGGGGAAAAAACTTGCAAACCTTTCCATTGGTTGTTGCAACTTGTAACAATTTCCATCATGCTCATAATTTTTATAGCAATGAAACAAGAATCCTTCCTACTGATAAAAAACTAAGAATAAAAGAAAGAAAGATGCTCCTACATCAGTTCAAACTGAAGGCATTTCACCACGGTGATCTATGAGGTGAAGAGGGCACGTACAAATTACAAACCCTAACACAACGGCGCAAAATTTAGAAGGCAAATATAAAAGATATTCAAAGGAAAATGTGTGGTCTTAGTCAAACTCAGAATGATTTGAATGCGCTAGAATTGCAATAGAGTGTATGATAAATCACTCAAAATGTCCTCATCCATCAGAGATAAAAACAAGAGGTTCTGTTTTCATGTATCACTTTCTTCTTTAGATATTGCCTTTGATGATGGGAAGCTATAACCAAATAATCCAACTTTCCAACTTTAAAAGCAAAATGAACAAATCCCCCAGCCAAGCAACCCAGAAAGTGCATGGTTTTATACATTTTTTTAATCACATCATATAAAAAATAAAAATAAAACTTGGAAATTCTGACGATCTGCATCCATGAGCTCTCGAATTTTAATCCTGAAAAGCACATTCACCTTTAAAGCAGACTCTTGACTATCTTAAACAAATTTGATTGATGTAAGGACAAAATCAAAGCATCACTTCCTCAATAGAATCCCCATTAACCATTCAACTAGAACACTACGAATTAATTATCAAGCCATAAGAGGTATCAATTATTTAGCTAAAAAAATTATTTACCTGCAACTGTACAAACTGAACACACGACATGCTAATGTCTCCGACTCAGCAAAAATATTACAGTGACTGCTTAAGCAAACAACGCAGAAAAGAGAGTACCCAAAATGCTCAAAGTATACACTAGAGGACAGCCTAGACGCTCTACCCTATTATCTTAATTCACTTGGAAACATTAATACCCAGCAACCACATAGTCAACTAGGCATGTCCAGAATCCACTTGATATCTACCTAAGAAAAGGAAGAGGAAAGCTTGAAACAAATCAAAATCAAGCTCATCCATAAAACAAATCTAACAAAGAATTCGAGCTACCAGACTCGAGATCCGCAGGGCCTCAATTCTTACTTGGAGAAAACATACAGAGAACCAAATGATACTTCTCAGCCAAGCCAGAACCTCAACCTTCACAGAACAAAAGCATGGAGAACAAAACTAGAACACCCTCCAAACCCCAATTCTCACTGTACATGTGTGTGCGTGGAGAGCGAGAGAGAACGAGAGAGAGAGAGAGAGAGCAACAGAAGAATCTTAAAACCTTCCAAAAAGTTCACGAAACTGGAGTTATACCTGAAATGAAACCCTAACAAAATAAAACATTCCGGCTTCCACAAACCCCTACAAAACATCCGTACTTGACTTCCTCAATCCATTAAACCACCCAAACTCAACAACAAACCCAGAAATGAAAACCCATTTCAAGAAGAAAAGGGAAAAAAACCAAACAAAGATACAGAGACAGATACATAGATAGAGATGAACCTGGTCCAAAATCGGGATGCAGTCAATCCAAAACAAATTGACCAGAAAAAGCTGCCCCGGAGTCGGTCAAGTCCACCACAGCAGCCCTCTCAAAACCCCTTAAATTGGCAGCCACCCAACCAGATCTCCGCACTTTCTTCCCGCAAGAGAGCGACGGCGAGATAGAGAGGGAAAGAGAAAGACAGAGAGAAAGAGAGAAATGAAAAGTCTGAGACAAACTGACGGCGCCGGTGGTGCGTCAGACAGGAGAAAGAGAGAGGACTGACGAGAAGACAAAGGACGAAGTGGGATGGGCAGAGCCAAAGCAAGCCAGCCAGCCAGCCAACCCAACCCAACCCCAGATGTGGGCCCCACGTTTCCTCTCCCCTGTCTCGTGGGCCCCAGAAGCCCCTCCCGTCCTGGGAGAATGGGCCCCATTTGACACGTTCGTGCGGATCACCAAATTATTAGCTTTTCTCTCTCTTTTCCCTCCCCCCGCTTAACTTTTAGTCCATGACTCATCCGTCCGTACTTCCTCCCCGCGACAGCGACGCTCGTTTGTTTAATCTCTCTTTCATTTGAAAGCCCCACTTTGTCAGCTTTTATCCCCTACCCAACTCCCACCATTCCTCCAAACCCCACTTCCATTTTCCACCGTCTGATCAGTGGCCCCATGTTTCCTTGACTTTTCTACTGATACCTATTACGTGGACAACAAGGACCCTTTAGATGCGGAGTACCTTTGAGCGCCCAGTACGATTCGTAGTATGATAGTACAGTGCTTCTACAGTGTAATAGCCAAAAATGCTAACCATACGAGATGAATTTACGATATTCCAAATCTGAGGTGCAAGATGATTTGCAAATTACCAGGCACAAAAAGAAATCGTAAGCCTAGCAACTCAGCATTTTTTATCAATTAGAAAAGGAAATAAAATTAATGAGAATAAAGAAACGTGAAACCAATTACGTGGCACAAGAGACGAAACGGGAGACGTCAGCGTTGAGGGGCATATGTCGACCATCATATCCGCACGAAACGAAACGTGTCAGTTTGACGCTCCCTCTACTGGTGCGCCATCTGGAGTACGTCACATGTTTTGATGAGATGGTGACGACTACGAAGGGCATTTTTGTCCTCTGACGTTGACACCTCGCGATGCGTTCTCCTTCCCCCTGGGTCCAAGCAGCTGCATTAAATTCTCGGCCCAACCAATTAGGCAATGACACGTCGCTTTCGAACGATCTCCCCAAAATGCCCTTACATCTTTCTTTAATGACAATAATGCCCCTATAATGGTGATGGTGGTGGTGGTATCAATCATCGATGGATGTACAAAGCAAGTAGCATATTCGTACTGGCATCACGGCATCTCCTAATGCACCAAGGTTGCTCACCAGGCAAAAGTCCATTCAACGGCTACGGTGTTGCTTGAGGGTTTTGCAAGGGACAGGCTTTCTGGGGGCGGCCCCTGGGTGTCCCTTTGGGCGCCGGATGACCTTTAGGGCAATTGGGTGACGAATTGACCAGACATGACCCTTGATTTGATAGACTCTTATGGATTGGCCACGTTTCCACATCAGCTTTATTCCTCCAAGCTGGTGAGGAGTTGTGTTCTCTTTTGAGGGTTTTTTTATTGAAAAGTGCTGTTTATGGGAAGGGCTCTGTCAATCAATGAGCTATTTAGTGGAAATACTTTTTTTGTCCAATTGGAAACCAATTAATTTTGTTAGGGGAGGAGGATTGGTTTCATAGCCAGCTTGAATTTGTCGATTTAAGCTGTTTAATTTAAGAATTTAACTAATAAGAACATTGCAAGTTGGAGATGATTTATGGTGCATTTACTAATATTGTCTGCATTCTGCATATTAAATCAGATCTCAACCAATAATATTTATGGCGGCTCACTAATTATTGGTTCAGTTTTCACAAAATGAATTTTCACAATTAATTTTTAATAAGGTGTATTATCATATTCAATCAATCATCTCTTTTTTGTTGCACAATGTGGTAGATGCATCATAGGTTTCTCCTTACTGGTGTTTTGTCCATTGGCTTTCCTTTAAAAAAATTAAGAAAAAATGACAGTGAATTAACCAAAAATGATATTTCCGAACAAGATTTTCATCATAACTATAAGCTTTGAAATATATATACTCGTAAATATGCATGTGTATTGAACGTGGTAATTTCAAATAACATTAATAACTTCAACATCATTACTAAAACCATTTAAAAATGATAAATAATAAAAGCATGGTGTGATGGGGTATTTAGATTTTAAATTTCATTTTTATTGTTAATAAAAATACTTCTTATTTATCATATTTATTTTTGTTTAATATGTTAAATGTATGATATTAGAGATGTGCACAAATTTTTGTGTTTTTTATAGTTTTTTTATTTCTATCTATTTTTTGTTTTTTTATTATATAATCATGACACCAAGTGGTGACCTATTTGACTTAAAAAGAAGCAATCTCATTTTGGGCCAATATCACACTTATTTTTGTTTGATATGATAAGCTTATAATATCTTAGATATCTCAAAATTTTCTATAAATTTTATGTATTTTTAATTTTTTGTGTTTCTATCTATTTTTTAATTTTTTATTATTTAATTATGACATCATTGATTAACCCACTTACCCAAACAATTGGACCATTTTGCATTAGACCTAATGCTTCGTACCAAAGTTAAGTCTAATTTGTTCAACTTGGGCCCAACCTCCCACCTGCATTGAAATTTGATACACTTGGGTTAGTCTTGGACTTGGATTTATTAGTTAGCCCCATGACAAAATTTGTCATAAAATATGTGTTTTATTGTATAATGCAAATATGTGCTATATATGTATTTATGATTGTATGTATTTGCTACTTAAGGGATAGGCTTGGGCCCAACCTAAAAAGTAAAAGAGTCCAAATTTTTGAACCTAGGCCTAGGCCTAAGTCGAGGACCGAAAATCAAAACTATCCTATCTAAAATTATGAGTTAGGTCGATTCAAACTCGAGTTAAGCCCACCTAATTTGCCTTCTTATGGACCATTGACCATTATTAGATGCAAAAGCAATTTTTTTTTTAAGTTAGTTTAATTTTTAATTCTATTTATATCCAAGGATTTAAATATAGCAATGGCATGGGTGATATATTATGATACTCCATAGCCTATACGGATTGACATGTTTCCAATCATGCATTTATATGTAAAAAATGCAACTAACATGATTCAAACCCAAATCACCAACGTTAAAGCCTTAATCGCGCCCTTGTTCCACTGGGCCACCTTTCACCTTATGACAATAAGTCTTCACATGTAATGCAGACAAATCACATACGTATGTATTCAACAACTCCAACTAAATAAAAAAGTAATATTCAAAAATAATATTTTGTAAACTAATAGAATAAATAACTTCTTAAATCCACATTTATATCAAAAAGTGGTTTTTAAGCTCAATAAATTTATATGAATTAAGATATTAATAATAGAATAATTATTTTATTACTTAATATTTATAAATTTGAACGTGATATGTATCATAAAATTTTATAAGTTATTAATTAATATTTTAATTTGAATTAAATAAAAGAATATATATGATTTATAAAAATAAAAATATTATCTACAAAATAGTCAAGAATATAATATAAATTAAATTTGTCAAATAACTAAACTACTTTTGGCTCAAAAATGATTTTTTATTTTATATAATTTATAAAAATAAAATGTTGATAATGAAATAATTATTTTAGTAATTAAAAATTAAGAATTTGCATACGATATGTGATGGAGGGTGATTTGGCCCGACCTCGTAGCACAGGGACACGTGTGTGTGACCTAACTCGATGAACAGCTCAGCCTAGCACCACAACCGTAACTCGACAGGAGGGACCCGTTGAGTCCAACATTGGCCACTCCGCGGGTTAAGCGACTCGCCAGGAGGGACTCGTCGAGTCTAACATTGGCCACTCGGCGGGTTAAGTGACTCGCCGGGGACTAGCACCCGACCGACCTTGACTCCCACCAAGTGTGGGAGATCCCGAACTCCTCTCAGGGCCCAAGCTCCCCTTGAGACTTGAGCTCCTCCTAAGGGGTCCCGAGCTCTCCCTTCCTAAGAAGGGAGCACCCCGGTTTTTGGCTAAGTGTCCCGAGGGAGATACCTCGGGGCAACACTGTCGAGACTCCTGTTCGAACTTGCTTAAGGTCCGCCTCCAATGTGGGCACCTCGGCGTACCTCGGCACCTTGGTGCAAGGCAAACCTGCCCCAAGTGGTTCGGCATACAATAGCTCGGCAGGCTGCAGGGAGATCTGCCAGACATCCATGCCTGCCTGATATACGTACCTACCAGATCCGATGGCAGGGCTCAGATCCCTTGCCAGGCGATGTTCTGTTTGCCGTCTCTGAAAAGCATGACGCGCCTGTCAAGTCTGTACCTTGCAATAGCAGCTTGTGGCAGCAACCTGCACTTGCCACACCTGCCCTGGCAATAACGGCTAGGGCTGTGGTGGTTATGCCAGATATGATTGAGCTTCGATATAAAAGAACCCCAACCCTCACGAGGCAAAGGTATTGAAGTTAGCACTTTCAGCACTCTTAACTCTCTGTATCTTCTTTGAGCTTTCCCTAGAGTTCTAACTTACCCATTGGAGTGTTCCCTCCAGGAGAGCTTCCCAGGAACCCTTCATCTTCTTCTTCCTCTCAGGTGTCGTCCATCACAGCTAGGAGCTAACTCTCAGCTAGTTAGGAGTGCCCAGATTGTGCAGCATCATTTGGCACCGTCTGTGGGAACGCTTCAAAAGGCCTTCCTCTAACTTCTGTGAAACTTCCCTTAAAGAACTCATATCATCACCATGGCTTCCTCCAGCAACTTCGGATGTCGGAACGTCCCAGAGGAACAACTCCAGCTACCCACGTCTGCATCGGGCAGTTCACCGTCCCCCTCTCCGTGGACGGGATACCTAGTCTGAATGTGCCCCTAACAGCGGCTCCCGTGACCATTCCATTACCCTCTACCATTGGAACAACCTTTGCTGCACCCACCATCCTCCCTCCGATGGCCAGCCAAGGTTAGTTCGAAGACATGAGGGCCTGTGCGGTGAACAAGCGGTGAACACCTAGGGGGCAGGCGACCACCCAACCTTTGCTGCACCCACCATCCTCCCTCATGAGGGCCTGTGCGGTGAACACCTGGGGGGCAGAGCCCTCGCTTAGAAAGCACTACGATAGGGGTATTACTGGCTAACAATGAAGGCAGATGCGACTGAGCTCGTCAAAAAATGCGATAACGCCAACATCCACCACTGACCCGCCACCGACCTAAAGTACCTCACTAGCCTGTAGTCATTTGCACAATGGGGGATTGACTTACTCGGACCATTCCCACCGGCTACAAGACAAAGGAGGTTCCTAGTGGTGGCAGTTGACTATTTCACAAAGTAGGTCGAAGCTGAACCCCTTGCAACAATCACAGCTCGGAATGTGCAGAACTTCTTTTGGAAGAACATAGTGTGTCATTTCTGATTACCTCGGGTACTGATCTCAGACAATGGTAAGCAGTTTGAAAACATCAAATTCCAAAACTGGGGCCGAGACATGGGGATTCAACAGAACTTCACCTTAGTGGCGCACCCTCAAGCAAATGGTCAGACGAAAGTCACGAACAGAGCTATTCTCCGCGGACTAAAGGCGTGACTAGACCGAGCTAAGGGACTATGGGCAGATGAGCTGCCTAGTGTATTATGGGCCTATTGTACCATAGAAAAGACCACCACAGGAGAAACCCCCTTTAGCCTCACCTATGGAACCGAAACAGTCATTCCAGCCGAGATCGAAGTTCCCTCACTAAGAGTAGAGGCGCATGATGACAGGGCGAATGAAGACGAGCTACGCACGAACCTCGACTTGCTTGAAGAAGTACAGGACCTCGCATACATCAGGACCGCGACCTACCAGCAAAGGGTAGCTCGATACTATAACGCTAGGGTCAAAAAGTGGACTCTCTGCGTTGGCGACCTGATTTATCCGTAAGGTTATGGTGCCTGAGCCTGGTGTTGGCAAGCTCAGTCCGAACTGGGAAGTACCCTACCAAGTAAAGCGAGTACTCGGGGAAGGAGCGTACGAGCTCGAAACCTTGGAAGGGGAACAAGTACCTCGGGCATGAAATATTGTCAACCTAAGGCAGTATTACCTATAAATAGCTGAGTAGACCACGAGCCACTCTCAGGGCTTAAGGGCCAAAATGTCGAGCTAACAAACTCCGGCATAATAACCTAGCCACCTTTATGACGTGAACAAATTTTAAGGGCCACCACAGTACATGACGTATCGAGGATGCAAGCAGACTGATAGATTCTACGACGCTTAGCTCACCTCGGCATAAAAGTAGAAGACAGTTCGGGCATATGCCTTACTATGCCTTACTTTGCCTTACTGTGCCTTACCATAAATCACTGAATTGAGTAGACCACGAGTCGCTCCTAGAGCCTAAGGGCCAACATGCCGAGCTAACTAAAGACCTCAGCACTATGCATGACTTAACCGTTTCGCCAACATAGGCTTAGTATGCCAAGGACCAAAGCGTCTCGGGTACGAACTTCCTAACGCTTAGCTTACCTCGATATATGCTGATAGGGGTAAACACCAACCTAAGTAGCCAAGTAGACAGGTCAGGCACGCCCCCTACTATGTCCCCCTTGGCATATGTTGTAAAATCTTATGGTCACTCCTACCAAGTACAGGGAAACATTCAGGGTGACAGCGGTAAAGGGATTCCCACCTCAAGAACTAAACTCGCTAGCTCGATAGCTTGGGATAAGACAAACACTTCAGCATAAGAGAATTACACAAAAACTTAACAGAATATGTACTTTCATTACATAATATGTGCTTCCATTACAAAAACCTCAGTACAAAGGATCAAGAAAAAGAGAAAGCAAAACTGAGCTCGCAGGCCCAGAGTACAAGGAACACACAACCACTTCGAAGGCTTGTCGACTTCACTCAGAGCCTCTTCGGGGGTGTCAGCTAGGTCGGTAGCACTAGCCTCCTCTTCGGAGTCTAGGTCATCCATGGCTTGGCAGGCAATGTCGTCTGTGATCCTCTAGGTGGTGATGGCACTTGTGTCGAGGTCGGGGTATGTATGCCTTATCAACCACCTGTTGAGCTTAAACCCCCTACGGCAAACCTGCAACATCACATCATCAAACCTAGATGATTTGACGTAGTCGATGACGGCCTGGACCTTCGTCTCCCCAAGAGCTTGATCGAAGATCTCAGTCTTCTCCTTAATATAAGCTTTGAGGTACTCCACCTCGTGCTCCAGGGCCCCCTTGGCTTCCTTAAGTTCATACACCTCGAGCTTTAAGGCCTCCTGGCCTGCTCTGAGCCCGTTTACCTCAGCCTTTAGCCTGTCCCTCTCGTGGGCTAGCTCCTCTTTCTTTGAAAACAGAGCTTCAATGAAGCTCTTCTGAGCTGTAGCGTCACCTTCCAATTGATGGATCTTACCCCAAGCTGTCCTCAGATTAGTATGAGCTACGCGAGATGACTCCTCACCAGCCAAAGCCCGTTGCAAATGTTTGTCAAACTGAAGGGTCAATGAGTGCATGATGGTGTTCACCTAACAAAAGGAGGTCGGTCAGTACCAAAAAGAAGAACAAAAGAATGGGAAAATGATTATTCTTAGAGTGTGAACTCACCGCCATAGTGTAGGTTGCAGCACGGGCCCTGAGCTGACCAGGGGTGAGATTGGCCCAATCTGTACGCTCTGTGGGGTAGACAACCCCTTTACTTTTTTCAAGGCTACACTGGGGGACCAGGATTCTCTCCTCCTCCTCCTGGCTCCCCGAGCTGGACACCGTCGTCTCAGCAGCACGATGAGCTGATTCTTCGGAAGCCTCGGCAGCAGCCCCAACTGGCTCAGCGACCGGCTCTGCCACCACCTTAGGCTCCTGAGATGGCAAGTCCCCCTTCAAATCTATCACTAGAGGGGCATTAGGGAGCTCAGGTTCCGAGACGGGAGCCTATGGGAGCTCGGCTCCGAGATGGGGGCCTGTGGGAGCTCAGGTCCCGAAGAAGGAACCTGTGGGAGGTCAGGCTCTGGGGTGGGAGTACTTGGGGGCTCTATGCATACCTTCTTGGCGGCTCGCTTCTTCCTCTTCTTCATTTGGCAAAGGGGCCTCTGACCGGTAATCCTCTCTTCCTCCATGGGACATGCAATAGAACTCGGTGTCAGTAAGCTTGAAAACACTTAGCTGATTAAGCGAGATGCTAAGGTAAAAATAGACCTACCCGGGCTCAAACCGGCCTGAATGAGCTTATCTTCAGCAATGTAATCTTTGTGATCAAACCCGACCTGAGCCCATGAGTGGAGTGTTTCCCTCATCTTTTGGTCGAGAATAATGCCGGGGTCTTGGGTAGCCACCCTCCAGCTAGTAAGGAAGGGCCACCCCGTGCTGCTTCGGACTACAAAGTAGTCCCGCTTCCAAGCCGGGACCTTGCTTGTGAGTTTATGTAAGAATTTGAAGCCTGGGCGAGGGGACAGATAGTAGGTCCGCCTGTGCTTGGGGAGAATGCCCGAGGCGCTCTTCTTTATTGACAAAATAGAACAAATGATATCTATATCTAGGGGAAGGTTGTATTCAAAACAAAGGGAGATAGTCTTGACCATGTTTCGGATAGAGTTTGGGTGGAGCTGGTCCAGTGTGACGTTAAAGTGTCTCAACACCTCGGGGATAAGGGGGTGAAGAGGGAGACGAAGCCCGCCGACGAGTTGCTCCGTAAAGACCACGATCTCATCCAGACTGTGCTCCCAAGAGAAGTTGCCAGTAGGAAGGCTATATGTGTATTTCTAAGGTAGGTTGAAGTGCTGGATGAGGTGTTGAAGTCTCTCCAGCATCATAGTGGATGGAATGAACTGATCTGGCACCCTACCTCGATGGGAGGTGGACGCCAGCCTGCCCGAGGTCACCCGTGCCTCATGGGGAGGCTGGGCAATAGCGGGGTCACCCTGACCCGAGGTACCCACCTCGGGTTCGTCTAAGGGACTATCCCCGCTAGACATTGAATGAAATAAGCTGTAAAGAGAGAAAGGGAGGCTCGGGGACTCACCAAGGAAAAGCGCAACCGAACTAGAATTGGATGAGTTAGAAGACCCGATCTAAAGACTCCAGATGCGAGCTCAAGCTAGACGAAGGATACTTAGTGGCGGAAGAAAATAACCAGGGTCCCCCACTATTTATAGCCACTAGGCCCGGGCACCAACGGTCAAGATCGAAGCAGTATGACAGTTCTCAAGAAAACCGGTTGTGAGGTTCTCTAGGTGAAATCAGTTTAACGTGCTTTTTGGTGTCCGTGAAGTCCAGATCGCGTGACATCCGTGTGTGAGTTGTACGCTGCCTGGGTTTTTCCTTCCAAGTGAACCAAGCATCCACTCGGTGCACTGTGAACTCCCTACGCTGGGTCAGCACCCCCAACACGGGGAGTGGGGGGCAATTGATGGAGGGTGATTTGGCCCGACTTCGTAGCACAGGGACACGTGTGCGTGACCTGGCTCGACGAACAACTTAGCCTAGCAGCACAACTGTAACTCAACGGGAGGGACCCGTCGAGTCCAACATTGGCCACTCGGCGGGTTAAGCGACTCATCGGGGAATAGTGCCCGACCGACCTTGACTCCCACCAAGTGTGGGGGAGATCCCAAACTCCTCTCAGGGCCCGAGCTCCTCCTAAGGGGTCCCGAGCTCTCCCTTCCTAAGAAGGGAGCACCCCGGTTTTTGGCTATTGTTTCGAGGGAGAAATACCTTGGGGCAGCACCGTCGAGATTCCTGTTCGAACTTGCTTAAGGCCCGCCTCCAGTGCAGGCACCTTGGCATACCTCGGCACCTTGGTGCAAGGCAAACCTGCCCCAGGTGGCTCGGCATACAATTGCTCGATAGGCTGTTGGGAGATCTGCCTGACATTCGTGCCTGCCTGACATCCGTACCTACTGGATCTGGTGGCAGGGCTCGGATCCCTTACCAGGCGGCGTTCTGCTTGCCAAGCGGCATTCTGTTTGCCGTCTTTGAAAAGCATGGCGTGCCTGTCGAGTTCGTACCTTACAATAGCAGCTTGTGGCAGCAACCTGCACCTGCCACACCTGCCCTAGCAGTAACGGCTGGGGCAGTGGCGGTTATGCCAGATACGACCGAGCTCCAATATAAAAGAACCCCAACCCTCACGAGGCGAAGGTATTGAAGCTAGCACTTTCAGCACTATTAACTCTCTGTATCTTCTTTGAGCTTTCCCTAGAGTTCTAACTTACCCATTGGAGTGTTCCCTCCAGGAGAGCTCCCCGGGAACCCTTCATCTTCTTCTTCCTCTCAGGTGCCGTCCATCACAGCTAGGAGCCAACTCTCAGCCAACTAGGATTGCCCAGATTGTGTAGTATCAATATGTATCTTAGAAATTTTAATATATGGGAAAATTCTTGATTAGTACCCTATACTTTGGGCCTAGTGCCACTTTGATCCCTGAACTTTAAAATGCGACAATTCAATACCCAAACTTTTAAAACATGACAATCCAGTACCTATCGTTAACTAGATGTTAACGGAATGTTAAGTGGCATTTCAAAAAGACACCAATGCCCTTCAAGTGTTATTTAATTTTCTTTATCAACCATCTAAATGTTGACAAAAAATTAACAGACCCGAATCCTTGAATAGAAAGTAGGGGTCCTATTTGAGTGGGCATTCTGATGACCCCATCTTTCTTGAGTAGAAGAGGCAAGGATTTGGGAATGTTGATTTATTGTCAATGTTTGGATGGTTGATAAAGAAAATTAGATGACACTCAAAGGGCATTTGTGTCTTTTTCAAAAGTCACTTAACAGTTGGTTAATAGCTAGTACTGGATTGTCATGTTTTAAAAGTTCGGGTATTGAATTGTTGCATTTTAAAGTTTGAGGAGAAAAGTGGCACTAGGCCCAAAGTACAAGGTACTAATTGGAAAATTTTCCTTAATATATTTGATATATTTTAAATTAAGATTATATATTTTTATAAATTATTAATTGATATGTTAATTACATTTTATAATAACATGTTTATTGTTTATAAAAATAAAAATGCTGTTTATAAAACTTAATAATTAATTATAGTTGACTTTTTTTCCTAATGATAACAACTAAAAATAATAAAACAAAAAATAATTGATATAATAATTCACATATAATATTTGCATACGTTTTGTGCCTTGAATTTCAATAGAAAATAACATAATAATAGCTTTGTTCATGCATTAATTTGTAAAAATATATAATATGTTATGAGACTCTTGATTGATACATTATCAATAAAATTATGAGGTTTTTATTCATCCGACTATATTAATTGCAATATATTTCCTAACAAATACATTAGAATATACATTTCCTATGTATTTGTACATTAATTATTATTATTTTGACTTTAAATATAATGTTATTAATATATTTATGAAATTGATATGCATTTTCCAATGTATCCAATCATTTCCATATTTTTTCATTTGTATCCATACGTTTCCAAAGTGTATTCATATTCGTATCCAAGCATTCCAATATGGTACCCGATACCGATACTTTAACCCTTATTTCTATCATTAATAAAAATAACTCTTATTTATCACACATATTTTTGTTTAATATGATGAACGCATAATATTATGGCTTGATCCATTTGACCTAAAAGGTTGAATCAGTGACCCACCACTTGAATAGGAAAATGGTTTTGTTTTGGGTTAGCTTTAAAATTCATTTCCATCGAATAAAAATTACTTTTATTTAGCATGCTTAATGTTGTTTGATATGATAAATAGAAAATATTAGAGATGTGCCTAATTTTTTTTCACATTTTTTTTATAATTTTGTAATATTTATATCTATATTATTTTAAAATTTTTATTATTTAACTGTGAGAACATTGGTGGACCCATTTGACGCAGATAGTTGAACTACTTATTTGCTACTCAGACAAAAGGGTCATTTATTTAATTATTTTTCATGTTGGTTTTGGACATAGATTTTACATTATTAAAGATATTAGATATAGATTTACTTTGTAGAATTTTTTGGTGAAAAATAAAAATACTTCAAATAAAGTATGTAAGGAGAGAGAATGAGAGTTAATACCTTAATGAGAGGAAATTTAATGAAATGAAAAGTAATATTACTTTAAATTACATTTTCCTTATATAATTAAAGATGAATTAAGTTCATAAATAGGGGTGTTTTATTTAATGTGCCTTAAAATATAGGACTTAATAATGAGGAAATACTAATTTATTTAGGAAAATTATCGAAAAATCACCATGACTTTTTACAAATTCTCTTAAACTCACCATAACTTTTCAAAACATCCAAAACTCACCAGGTCTTTTCAAAACATAAACTTGACTAATGGATGTTGCTAATTTACTATTTTACCCTCTCTTATGTTCGATCCATTTTACAATATCCCAAAATTACCCCCATTATTTTTCAACCCAAAACCCTAATAGTTTGAATGGAAGAGAACACTATTGCCATTGCTTCTTCCACCCTTTGAAAAAGGGAAAACCATTGCCATTTGCCACTGCTTCTTCTCTCGTTTGAGAAAAAGAAAACAATTGACGCTGATTCTTCCATCATCTGAGAACGTGAAAATGATTGCCGTTGCTTTTTCCACCATTTGAGAAAGGGAAAATCATTGCCGCTGAGACCTCCGGCAGTGGTTGTCTGATCGGTGTTTGGGTATGAATGAAACTAATTAAAGACGGTTTTTAGCAGAAGTGATTGATTAAAGAGATTTATAGGAACATACCAATCTTAGTTCCTTTGTTTAATACCGTTAGAGAAGATGATAAAAGAATTATCTTGCAACTTTAAGTTTCTTTTCTTGGAAACTTTTCCTGCTTCATCCGCATGGAATGTATGATGTAGCCAAACCAATATAGATCAGAAGAAGGACGCTCTTTATTTACCTGTTAATTTTAGATCATTTTTTTTTTCAGCATATTAGACCCAATTTCATCTTCAAATTTTATAGTTAATTTGCATCTTTAGTGAGAGAAGGAGAACCAGAATATCATTTCAAGTTTCTGTCCGGCTGATCCCCTGAACTCTGTGTTTATTCGGTGTTCAAGAACCCAAACCACAATGCCAGTAAAGATGAAGGCTACAAATGGTCAACTACAGATCTCAAGTCAAAGGCTTGAAAAAAATATCCAAGTATTCTTCCTATGATCATCTTTGATTGACATCACCATTGCTTTCTCTTGATTCAGTGTAAGGCAATGTAAAATCCACATAGAATGATCGATTTACTATGACTGTTACATCTCCCACCACAACATCGAATTCCTGTTCATTCCAAAAGGAATCCACTCACTCCTCAGTCCTGAAACATGGAGTTTCACCACCACACTTTTTTCAAAAGGAAGAAATAACAGAAATATTCTAATGGAGACCCAATCAGTTAAGCTATTCGTTTTAGAATTTAGTGGGTGATGGGGTAGTCTGGAAATTTTGTTTTTTTCTGTGTTCATCAATCGCTTCTGGTTAGGGAACCAGTAACATTTGGTTTTGGAACAAAAAACCATTCCCACACTCAATGAAAAAACGAGTGCTCTAATTAAGCAAAAATGGAAAAAAATGAAGGTAAAATAATTGGTTAGAGGTTCGTTGGACGTTGATAGTAAGAAAGACTCTTTCTTGGATGTTGAAAGCAAAGACTCATCCTTGGATGTTGAGAGCAAGAAAGACTCTCATCTCAACAAGCAAAAATTTTATATGTGAAAGAAGTGTGGGCGCTTAAGGCACTTCAGTCAAAAAATTTGTTTAACAAGCTTACTCACTATTCAGGGGCAATTTGGTTATGAAACTTGCGTTTAGGTTGATATGGACAACTTGGGTCAATGAACTTTAACAGTGCTCTAACAGATGTTGAGTTTTGGAAAATAAAAACTGACCAACATGATGAATTTTTGATGTTTTGAAAAGTTATGGTGAGTTTAAGAGAATTTTTGAAAAGTCATGGTGAGTTTTGGACAATTTTCCATTTATTTAATATGCCTTAAATTTAAGATTTAATCAATGGAAATGAAACTTATTACTTTAAATATAAGACTTAATGATGATGAATATAATAAATTTAATAAAAGTAGTAGTTCAAATTATGTCTTTTGCTCTCATAAATATAGGGAGACCAAGTTCAAAAAGTACGGTTATTTTAGTCAAAAAAATTCTAGAATCTAGACCTCATTCACACTTTTAATAGTACTAGTAATTAAGCATGTGCATTGCACATGATAATTTTTTTTTCACATTAATTATTTGAATTTTAGATATATCATAATTAAGATAAAATTTGAAAATTAACAAAAGTAAAAATGTGATTAAAAATAAACTCAAATGCTTCTAGTAAAATGCACACATGGTGGAAAATTTAAATTACAATAACAATTACTATCACTATTACTTCTACTACTACTACTACTACTATTATTATTATTATTATTATTATTATTATTATTATTATTATTATTATTATTATTATTAAATTTTGTATCCATTAATTTTTTCTATAAATAAAAATAAATTTTATTTTAACAATTGTTTTTATTTCCTATGATGAATATATAACATTATAAATGTTACCAATTGCAATAGAATTTTGTGTTTTATCTTTTTTAAATATTTATTATTCAATTATTACATCATGAGTTTCTTTGAAAAGTTGGATCATTGACCCACCATCTTTTTTAAAGAAAATTGCTTTACTTTTGGACTTGTTTTAAATTATATATCATCTACATTATATAAATAATTTTTACTTATTATATTTAATTTTTTTTACATAATTAAAACATCATTTTTTATATATTCTTTTGATTACTTGTACTTTTTTTTTTAAGATTTATTGTTTAACTATCATATCATCGACTAATCCATTTGACCTAAACCACTAACCTACAACCCAAAAAGGAAAATAATTTGATTTCTAGGTTGACACTAAATTTTATGTTACATTTCCATCATTGATAAAGAATGTATAATATTATAGATGTACCCAATATTTATTTTTATGGATATGTAACATTAGATATGTGCCCAAATTTCTTTCTATTTTTGTTATTATTTATATTATTTATTTTTTAAATTTTATTATTTGACCATGACATCATTTCATTTATAGGTTGATTTTAACTTTCGCATTCCATTTTCATCATTAAATAAAATTACATTACATTTCATATGCATTTTAATTTAGTACAATGAATATGAAATATTAGAGATATGTCCAATTATTTTTATTTTTTGTATTATATATTTTAATTTTTTATTATTAAATATGACATTATTTATTAACCCATTTGACCCATGAATTGCTTACCCACCATTGGGAGGGAAGAAAATAATTTTGTTTTCAAATTATTTTTCAAAATATTTATTTTTATAATTTTAAAATTAATTTTGTGGATTTAATGAGAGAGTATACCTTAATATGAGATTTAATGAGAGAGAATAGGAAAATAGTTTCATTTCTAATTGGTTTTAAATTTTACATTCCATTTCCATCATTAATAAAAACATTTCTTATTTATCATACTTATTATTGCTTAATATGTCGAATATATGATGTTAAAAAAGTTTCCAATTTTTTAATTTCTATATTTTTTTGCATTTTATCTATTTTTGAATTTTATTATTTAATTGTGACCATGGATTAACCCATTTGACTCGAAATGGCTTAATTTTTTACCACTGCCTAGATGAAAACACTATTTTTTCAAGTAGATTTTAAAAGTATGTTTATATGTTATTGGAATTATTAATTTATTATGTATGGATTTAATTAATATAATTTAATGACGAGAAGAAATAAAGATGCCTTAAATATATGATTCAATGAAGGTGAATGCAAATTAATACCTTAAGTGTTGGATTTAATGAGAGGAAATTGAATGCATTCAATATCTTATAATTGTCTCTTTTCAACTCATTTAATATTAATAATTGATTACCCCTTTTCCCTCATTTTTTATCAATAAATTTAAATATGGAAGGGTAAATTTTGTCCTCAAAAAATTCTAAAAATATTAGTGAGACTATTTGTGCTTTTTAAAGTAATATAGATATACATATAAATACATACATATATATATATATTAATGAGGGTAGTTTGGTCCAATGATTTCACGATACGTGGCATGTAGAGTAATAGAGTGACACCTCGACACTTCAAACACTTCACAACTACATCGATGACCTCAACACCACCCCTGTAGGCTAAACTACAAACGGCTAGGCAAGACCTCAAGTCGGCAGAAGAGGCAACCTGTTTCCACCGATCTAACCTAACTTTGGTTAGCGGCCTGCCTGAGGTGCCGAGTGACCTCCCCCTTAAGCGAACTATCACCTCTAAATTTCTTGGAATCACAACGCCACATTGGAAGAGCCAGTTATCACCCCGCTCGCTTTGGGTGGGATTGGATAAACGTTACCTGCCTACGCAGAGTCCACCACTAGGCATGAAATCACCTCCGAACTAGACGGGCCGGTGATCCTGGATGCATTTAACGAGGCTCACCATAGCTCATCTATATAAGGGCCTCACCTCCAACCTCATAAGGTATGCGAGATTTAGAACTCAAGCTCTCTCCCTCCCTCCCTCTCTCTCTCTCTCTAGCTTTCTAAAAATTCCAGCTCACTAAATTAAGCATCGGAGTGCCCACATCGAGTAAAACAACCAAGGTACTCTAATCTTTTCTCTCTTTCTTTATAGCTCAACCAAGTGACCTACCTAGTTTTTCATCCAAGCTATCCGCCAACAAGGAGTGTTAGATCGAGCACCATCAATTGGCGTCGTCTATGTGAACCGCTACATCAAGCCAAGTTCTTGCCTTGTTAAGCTTTAGAAGCCTAATGGCATCATTCAATAACAACCCTGTTAACAACAACAACTCGGTCATAGGGGGGTAGGACCAACCCATTATGCACCCCAAGGTCCCTTCTATGACCGTTGGGTAGTTTACCATGCCCCTAACCCTACCAGGCATCCCCATCGTGTAGAATCCTAACCCCCTTCTGCTCACTATGAATGCACCTCTCTTGGACATCAAGCCCTCAGCAATTCCTGTTGGGATTGATGCGTGCTAGTTCAATGAGTTAATGTAGTACGTCTGCAGGATAAACCAACAGACGAGGACATGGGAAGGTTGTTTTTCCGTACTAGCAGGGATGCGACAACAACAACAGTAGCAACAACACCAACACCAACCCAGTGAGATCAGGCTGCTAGGCAGAATGCTGGCCAGAACTAGAACTAACAACCCGACGACCAAAATTAAAACCTAGTACCAAACCCATCTCATTGCCTTGATGACCAGAACTAGGTCTCGGCTGAGGAACTGAGTTGGGCCACAACACAGATTGGGACTAAAGCCACTAGCTCGACCAATGGGTTGTGGAGAAGGCACCATAGACGCATACGCCATGCCTTAGGAAGAAGTCGCCTCGCCCCAAATGATAACGAGGAGGTAGAAAAGAAAGAAGAGAAGGAAGCCACCTCATCAACACACTTAGTGTCCTAAACTTTGCCACTAGTTGTTGAGATCCTCATGGCCCTACAACTAGAAGACTTCAAGGCCCCTGGCCTAGAAGCCTACGATGGGACAACTGACCCAGTTGATCATCTCGACAGCTTCCAAGCCTTGATGCAACTATACCGGGCAAATGATGCGAGCCTTTGCATGGCCTTCCTGACCAATTTTTGGGGCACAACTCGGATGTGGTATTTGAGGCTACCTGCGGTTTCCATTAAGAGTTGGAACCAATTTGTTGACCAATTCACTACACACTTTGCCACAAGTAAGCGATGCTCGAACTCCATGTCCTGCCTGCTCAATGTCATCCAATGACCCAATGAGAAGCTCTAGAACTATATCAAACGGTTCAACCTAGAGTGACTGACTTCATATTCCCAACCTCAACCCAGCCATCTGTCTCACTGTAGCGATCAACAATGCCCGACACCCCAATTTGCACCGGGAGGTCGAGTTGTACCCTCTGGCATCCATGGAGGAATTCCTCAGCCAAGCGACCAAGTTTACAAAGGTCGAGGAAGAGCTTAGATCCTAGTTGGAGCTGAGTGGAAAATGAAAGAGCTACAAAAAAGATGTAGGTCTCCATACAAAAGCAACAGATCATCGGGTTAGCGTTATCACATCCCTCCCGTCTAGAACTATAACTACATTGCGCTGAATGCGAAGAGGGGAGAAATTCTGATGCAGATCAAGATGGCTGGGTATGTCAGATGGCCACCTCAGGTGAGAGGAGATCCCACTAACAGGAACCTAAACAAATATTGCCACTTTCATCGGAATATTGGCTATGACACTTGGAGTTTTTGTAACCTCAAAGACGAGATTGAGGAGCTGATCTACCGAGGTTACTTGAAGTGCCACAGTCGAGCAGGGGCCAGAGTAGAGACCAGCCTCTCCAAGACCCACCACCAATAGAGTGACCCATCCGTGGTGTTATTAACATGATCACGAGAGGATCCATAGTGGCAGGATGCAACACCTCAACGAGAAAGAACTCAGTTTGGGAGCTTGAACATGTTAGATAGTATACGCCCTTAGCTCTAATTAGATTGATGTCCTTTTGACATTTATTGTAAACGAATAAAGTACATAATTGATTCATGTTATCTATGGTGTGTTTCTATGTAATACCCATAAACTGGACACTTATGAGACCTGTGTTAGCTTAGAATTTTCACAGCCATTGGATAGATGTGGGGATGTTTATCCTACCAAGGCTGACACTAATGTGTTGCCAAGTCGGTTGGGGTGGCTTGTCTCAGTTGCCAGGGTGAGACCTGAAGCACATGTAATGTGGGTTTGATTGAAACTTTGAACCATACCATTTTCTAGTTATGCCTTGGACCTTGGAGACAGATGGGCAAAATTGGAAAGTTATACCTGAAGGGATGAGAGATCCATCATATGGATGGCCGAACCCTGCAGGTAGGTTGGGCGAAATTTCAAAAATTTCCTCTCTCCCCATCTGGGAATCGCATTCCCTGTTTTAGAAAATCTGCATTTTCAATGATCAATCTTGAACCCTAAACCGAACCAGATCTGAAACCAAAGGTAGGAGAGGGATATACTTGACACGAAGAAATAGTATCTCCCAATGAAAATGTTCACGCCCAAAGAAAATCTCCAAAGACTGCTCCCACAAAAGATGACACAGTGTAGGGTGGATCAGAATCAGTAGTGTTCTTCCCAAGAACTGAACCCTTCAACAAGAATTCGATGGAGGCTGTGAGCACGACTTTAGTTCAGCCTTTATCCAAAGACTGATATCAAGAACTATTCTTGATCACCCCTACTTGAATGGAGATCGAACTGGCAGTTGAAGGCAACAGGAGGAGAACGCAAGGAGAAGATGGCGTAGTCACACTGTTGTTGTCTTTTCTCTATGTGATCTAAGATATGATATATGAGGCCTTTTTGGATGAATTGAATGGTTCGCCCCTCCTCCTTTTATAGTCTTAAAGAGATAAGCTGTTAATCCCATTAGGAGTTTCCTAATTCAAATGCTTATTTGAATCTGGACTCTCTTTAAGTGATAAGGATAGACCCTTATCTTATATGCAGATTAGATCAACTCTCTCCTAATCTCATTAGGAGGTTTCCAGATCCAAATCTCTATTTGGATCTAGATTCTTTGAGTGGATAGGGATAACTCCCTATCCTATTTACTTATCTAAATCCCAGATCTGCTCTTATTTAATTAGTCCTACTAAACCGGTTCGAAATGGGCTTTAGGCCCAATGAGTCTATGTGCTTGGTAGGCTTCCAAACTGCTGCCCAGTTGGGCTTCTTTATATGGCGTGGGACCTAAACATTGATCTACACGTCAGCCACATGGGTTCAGCCCAGCCTTTGTTACAAGGCCTAGCCGAATACACTGTTATGGACAGTGAACCCCCTGAGCCTATCACATGGACTCCTAATGGGCCCAACACTTACACTAAGTGGTCCCTAGGCCAAGCCACCTTATGAAAACCCAGGGACTGTGGGCAGATGCAAGATTAGCCCATCAGGTATTACCCTCAATGGTGTTACACTTAACCTCTCAGCCCATAATGATCAAACACTACCCGACAAGTGAGGACCTCTCCCTCGGCTGCAAGGAACAGTGTTGCACTCTCTACTAATATGGATCCCAGGAATTAAAACCTTTTGGAAACATTTTGAAGCCATAATATATATGTATATCTCTATATAAATATATTTTGCAAAACAAATTTCAACAATTGAAATCAACTACCGACAGTTTGGTTTCCATCAAAGGGAGTGCATCCCCTATCATTACCTTTGTACGACAAAGGGGATGATCCTGTCACTATCATCACTCACTTAGATGAATTCTTGGACTGTCCCAACATACCCAGGTTTTGACCCCCTCTAAGTATCTCACTGATTGGCATATCGAAGACAGCCCAATCTAACACTAAGTGCAGTATCATAATCGAGTCTAGGGGTCAGGTGTAACATTCTAGTTTTGCCCACTAATCACCAAGGTCCAGGGCAATACTGAAATTCTGGTCTGGTTCAAGGTTTCAAGTTAAACCTACACTACATGTACCTCGGGCCTCACCCTGATAGCTGAGACAGGCCACCCTAACCAACTTGGTGGCACATCAGTGTCAGCCATATTAGGATGAATCTCCCATGATCAATCCACTAGTTGTGAACATTCTAAACTAACACGAGTCTCATATGTGTCTAGTTTAAGGGTATTACACAGAAACACACCATAAGAACATGAATCAAATATGTACTTTACAATAAATGTCACAATGTACATCATTCTGATTGGAGCTAAGGGCATACACTGTCTAACTGGACCCCTGTTTGTTGATTTTTAGACTTTCTATCATCTAGATCTGATTGGAAATCGACATCAGTATACCCTTGGAAGGTACTTAAGTATATTTTTCACAGTAGTCCAGTGCTCCTGCCTTGGGTTGGCCTGAAATCTGCTTACCACACTCACTGCCTGAGCAATGTCAGGACAAGCACACAGCATGGCATACATGATGCTCCCTATGGCTGAGGCATAGGGAACAACCTTCATGCCCTCAATCTCCTCAGACGTCTTGGGAGACATCTTCTTGGAGAGAGTGACTCCGTGCCTGAAAGGAACATTTCCTTTCTTGGAGTTCTCCATGTTGTATCTCTTGACTATCTTGTCAATGTAAGTAGATTGGGATAGTCCTATTATCCGCTTCGATTTATCTCTATAGAGTCGAAGACCCAGTATATAAGAGGCTTCTCTAAGATCTTTCATGGAGAATTGCTGTGAAAGCCATACATCATTCCCAATGAGTAGAATGTCGTCTACATACAGAACCAGAAACGTAACCTTATATCCACTAATTTTCCTATAAACACAGGGTTCATCCGGATTCTGCTCAAAGTCAACCTTTTTGATAGTAGAGTCAAATCAGATGTTCCAACTCTTAGAAGCTTGCTTAAGTCCATATATGGATCTATTTAATTTACATACCATGTGTTCTTGACCCGCAGCTATGAAACGTTGCGGTTGCTGCATATAGATATCTTCACTAAGATCTCCATTCAGGAACACAGTTTTGACATTCATTTGCCAAATCTCGTAGTCATGGTATGCTGCTACAGCTAGCAGGATCCTAATAGATTTAAGCATGGCCACAGGTGAAAAGGTTTCCTCATAACCGATGCCCTCTTTCTGAGTATACCCTTTTGTCACCAGACAAGCTTTGTAGGTCTCAACCTTACCATCGGGGCCCTTCTTCCTCTTATAGATCCATTTGCAACCAACTGCTTTTACCATGGGGGGCGGATCTACTAGAGTCCAGACTCCATTGAGTCCATCTCAGCTCTCATGGCATCTACCCACTTCAAGGAATCTATATCCAACATAGCTTCCGTGTAAGTCACGGAATCCTCCTTAGAAGTCATAGCTTTCACCAGGTAACTATCCTGGTCATAGCCGAAACGGACTGGAAGCCTAGAAACCCGGGTAGATCTTCTAGGTTGGTCATTACTTGGAACTTGTGGGACCCCTCCCACTGCTCCTGAGCTCTCCTCATCAAGAACAATTTCCTGACGATGATTGTTCAGGATGAAATCATCCTCCAAGAAATGGGCATTCTGGCTACAGAAAACCTTTTGTTCTCCTGGTTCATAGAATAGGCAACCTATAAAGCCCTTGGGGTAGCCTACAAATAGGCAACGACTGGTCTTAGATTTCAATTTGTCCGCACTCATTCTTTTAACGTGTGCCAGACAACCCAAAATCTTTAAGTGTCTGACACTTGGTTTCTTTCCGGTCCAAAGTTCATATGGAGTATTCGGAACCGATTTGGTTGGAACCCGGTTCAGCACGTATATCATAGTTTCCAATGCATAACCCCAAAAGGATGTAGGTAACTCTGAGTGCACGAGAAGTGACTGGACCATATCCAATAAGGTCCTATTTCTCCTCTCTGAAACACCGTTAAGTTGTGGTGTAGTAGGAGGAGCTAACTGTGATACTATCCCATTGACCTTCAAGTAGTCTCTAAATTCGTCAGAGAGATACTTGCCACCTCGATCCGATCGAAGGCCTTAATTTCTCTCCCTAACTATTTCTCGACCTCTTGTCTGAACCTTGAACTTTTCAAAGGATTCAGACTTATGTCTCATTAGGTACACGTAACCGTACCGAGAATAATCATTGGTGAATGTTATAAAGTAAACGTGCTGGTTATGTGTCATAACATTCAGGGGACCACATACATTAGTATGTATAAGGTCAAGCATGCCTGTAAATCTTTCAGGCTTATCGTTAAAAGGTCGTTTCATCATCTTACCCTGAATGCCAGGTTCACAAGTGGGAAGATCTTCTATAGTTAGAAAATCCAAAGGACCATCCTTTATCAGCATTGTGATACGATCTTTGCTGATATGGCCAAGTCGATGATGCCACAGACACGTGGGATTAACTGTATCATGAGTTATTTTCTTGGGGATATCATTCAACGTAGTTTCGGCTATGTTAGTTTCCAGAGAAGGATGGAGAACATAGAGATCATTCTCAAGTTCTCTGTATGTGATGAATTTCTTATTTCTTTTAACAGTAATCGTATTACAAAAAAGAATAGAATATCCATCCGCACACAAATTTGAAACATAAATCAAATTTCTTCTCAAATTCTATACATAAAGACAATATTTTAGTACAATAGTTCATTCTCTGAAAATTAACTCTACGGTTCCTATTGCCCCAGCTGCAATACTTGTAGAAGTCCCCAAGTAAAGAGTTACTTCACCGTCACTCAGTCTTTTGCTTATCTTGAACCCCTGCAGTGAGTTACACGCATGAGTCAAAGCCCCAGAGTCAATACACTAAGAAGCAAAAGTTACCAACAAATTGTTTTCTATGACACAGATTCGAAATTACCTTTCTTGAATTCCAAGTATTGAGGGCAGTTCCTCTTCCAGTGGCCGGTCTATTTGCAGAAGTGACAAGCATCTAATGCTCTGTCCTTCTTCTACTTCTTGGACTTGGTGGCCTTCTTTTGGGGCTTTCTCTTAGCCTTCCTCTTTTTCTTGCCCAACTTGCTAGCTTCAACAAGCATAGCAAGAGGCTCATCCTTCTTTATCTGTTCTTCGTTCCTCTGCAACATATTGCTGAGTTCTTGAATGTTGACATTCAGCTTGTTCATGTTATAGTTCATGATGAACGGATTGAAGGAAGGAGGCAAAGAATTCAGGATGACGTCTACCATCATGACATGGTCAAGACTGAATCCAAGAGCCTCAAGTTCATTGATATATCCCATCATCCAAAGACAATGGTCATGAACCTGCTGGTTCTTGGACATCTGTGCAGTCATGAACAGTTTCAAGACCTTCTGTTGAGTATAACGATTCTGCTCTTCGTACATTGTCTTTAAACTATCCAATATGTTCTTGGCAAGTTTGATCTGATCAAGCTGCCTCTGTATCGGATTGTCCAGGGAGGCAATGATATAGCACCAGGAAAGGGAGTTTTTCTCCTTCCATTCTTGATGGTCCCTTCTTCGGGCCTCAGAAGCCCTATCACCCGGACACTCTAGGGCAGGACTTTTAGCCACTTTGTCCAACTTCTCAGAAGTTAGGACCAGCATAAGGTTTCGGTACCAGTCAGCATAGTTTGGTCCCTTAAGTTTGTTGTCGTCCAACAACTTTGCAAATTGACCGTTTTCCATTTCTAATAAAAAGAAAACATTAGTCCACAATCTAATTTGATTCATGTTCATTACATAGATACGACTTTTAATCTATGTTCCATTCCCATTTGTTCATCTCTGAGATTTCCCTCCTATCTTAGTAACGAAGACAATGACTTATGTCTCTAAAAATGTGGAAAATCACATAGGGTGCATGGAGCCAACTGTTTCAGCTGCATAACCCTACCACCTTTCTGTGAAGGATCATATCCACTCATCATATGAGCTTTCCCTTTGGCCTCTGTCAGACAAGGTTCATTGCCATTTTAGGTTAAACCTTTCTATTCAGTGAGTGCTCACCCATCATATTCGTGAACGCCAAGGTACCATGAGAGAGTCTTTCATTTTCTGGTAAACCCCTCCCACATCGGTCTATGACGCCCCTATCATCTTATGAAACATTCAAACAGATCCAATAGCAAATGGATAACCCAATTTTATGGTGCATTTCCTCATTACTGAAGGACCCATCTTCATGCTAGTGATGGAAGGCCTTTAGAGAGTTCATCATATGAATCTCCCTATCACATGCACTCATATTGCAGGAGGGAGCAAAAGTTACACCCTAGTTTAATTTAGGTCAAACCAAAGTGGCTCCCACTGATTTCATAATGTCAGATTTCGGTGAGCCCAAAACCGCTAGGGTTCTGCACGGATCCTCATCAGGAGGTGTGGGGCTCACCACAAAGGGAGATCATCTAATGATCTTTAGGGACACCATGGCAATGATGTGTATTCATCCATGGTGTGCACAAGAGCCACTATCGTATTTGCATGGGCCAAGTACTTATGGCCCATGAACGTTGCACATCACACATCCATACATCACATGCAAGTATAAAATTGATCCAATCAATTAATATCTGTAAAGCCCATAATTAAAGCCCATTTTATTCCATAATATTACCAATTAATATTATCTAGGTATGTAGGCTGAATAGGGTTAAGCAGTTTGACCCATGTAACTCATATGCAATTTGTGGGCTTTAGTAGTTTTAACTCTTTAAAACTGGGCCTTACAGGTGTGGGCCAAATTAAAACTCATAATTAACCATCAATTCCTTGACCCAAAAGTGGAAATTAGGGCTGACATCTGCCTCCATTGAACCACAGATTCGGTCCAACCAGTTTTGGACCAATCTGGTTCGAATGGGTCTAGGGTTTGATTTTTAATTAAAGAATTAATTCAAGAAACGGTCTGAAATTAAATTTATTGATTAAAGAATAAACAAGAATCAGTAATAGGGCTGTTTGCACATCTCAAACATGCAAAACAAAGGTTAGATCACATTTTGTAGTTTCATAAACTGCAAATCGCAGATAGCGATTTTCTTTTCTACGAATTCTTCTTCTCCAACGCATGCAGCTTCGATCTTGAATTAAATAAAATAGAAAAAACCTAATTTTTTATTAATATTACATCAAATCGAATACCTATACATTCAATCTAAAAATTAAAAGAATTAATTACAGACCAGAATGTATAAAACTGCAAAATCGTAGATTTCCTATGCCAATAAAGATTTCGATTTCCTTTGTCTGAACAACCCATAAATCAAGAAAATCATAAAGAACAATTCTAAATTTATTTCAGATTTATAAAAATTAATTTCACATCATTCGCCCTTTAACTGGGAACCGATTTCCCAAAAAAACCCTAATTTGCGCAAATCGAGTAGAATGTCTTCTGCCCATCTGCACAGGTTTAGATCTAGTCTATTTCGGTTCAAGATTTGAACTTGGCTCTAATACCACTGAAAGGATGAGAGATCTATCATATGAATGGCCGAACCCTACTGGTAGGTTGGACAAAATTTTAAAAATTTCCTCTTTGCCCATCTAGGAGTCGCATTCCCTATTTTATTAAATCTGCATTTTCAATGATCAATCTTGAACCCTAAACCGAACCAGATCTGAAACCCAAAGGTAGGAGAGGGATATACCTGATACGAAGAAATAGTATCTCCCAATGAAGGTGTTCACGCCCAAAGAAAATCTCCAAAGATTGCTTCCACTGAAGATGACACAGTGTAGGGTGGAGCAGAATCAGTAGTGCTTTTCCCAAGAACCGAACCCTTCAGCAAGAATTTGATGGAGGCTGTGAGCACGACATCAGATCAGCCTTTCTCCAAAGACTGATATCAAAAACTATTCTCGATCGCTCCTACTTGAATGGAGATCGTACTGGCAATTGGCGGCAATAGGAGGAGAACACAAGGAGAAGATGGCGCAGTCATACTATTGCTATCTTCTCTCTATGTGATCTAAGATATGATATCTGAGGTTTTTTTGGATGCAATGAATCGTTCGCCCCCTCCTCCTTTTATAGACTTAAAGAGATCAACTCCTAATCCCATTAGGAGTTTCCTAATTCAAATCCTTATTTGAATCTGGACTCTCTTTAAGTGATAAGGATAAACCCTTATCTTATTTGTAGATTAGATCAGCTCTCTCCTAATCTCATTAGGAGGTTTCCAGATCTAGACTCTCTAAGTGGATAGGGATAACTCCTTATCCTATCTGCTGATCCAAATCCCAGATCTGCCCTTATTTAATTAGTCTTACTAAACCAGTTTGAAATGGGCTTTAGGCCCAATAAGTCTATGTGCTCAGTAGGCTTCCAAACTGCTGTCCAGTTGGACTTCTTTGTATGGCATGGGACCCAAACATTGATCTACACATCAGCCACATGGGTTCAGCCCAACCTCTGTTACAAGGCCTGGTCAAATACACTATTATGGACGGTGAACCCCCTGAGCCTATCACATGGCTCCTAATGGGCCAAACACTTACACTAAGTGGTCCCTGGGCCAAGCCACCTTATAAAAACCCAGGGACTATGGGCAAATCTTGAATTTTCCCATCAGGTATTACCCTCAATGGTGTTACACTTAACCTCTCAGCCCATAATGATCAAACACTACCCAACAAGAGAGGACCTCGCCCTCGGCTGCGAGGAACAGTGTTGCACTCTCTACTCACATGGATCCCGGGAATTAAAACATTTTTGCAAATATTTTGAAACCATTGTATATATTTGTATATCTCTATATAAATATATTTTGTAAAACAAATTTCAACGATTGAAATCAACTGCCAGTGTTTGGTTTCCATCAGAGTCCATCAGAGAGAGTGCATCCTCGATTATTACCTTCGTCCGACAAAGGGGATGATCCTGTCACTATGATCACTCACTCAGATGAATTCTTGGACTGTCACAGCATACCCAGGTTTTGACCCCCTCTAAGGATCTCACTGATTGGCATATCAAAGAATGCCCAATCCGACACCTAGTGCAATATCATAATCGAGTCTAGGGGTTAGGTGTTGCATTCCAGTTTTTCCCACTAATCACCAAGGTCCATGGCAATACTGGAATTCTGGTCCAGTTCAAGGTTTCAAGTTAAACATACTCTACATGTACCTCGGATCTCACCCTGGTAGCTGAGACAGGCCACTCCAACCAACTTGGTGGCACATCAGTGTCAGCCTTATCAGGATGGATCTCCCCAGATCAATCCACTGGCTGTGAACATTTTAAACTAACACGAGTCTCATATGTGTCCAGTTTAAGGGTATTATGCAGAAACACACCATAAGAACATGAATCAAATATGTACTTTACAATAAATGTCACAATGTATATCATTATGGTTGGAGCTAAGGGCATACACTGTTTAACAATACCTAACCCCTAGACTCGATTATGGTACTACACTAGGTGTTGGATTGGGCTGTCTTTGATATGCCAATCAGTGAGATCCTTAGCAGGGGTCAAAACCTGGGTATGTTGGGGCAATTTGAGAATTCACCTGAGTGGGTGATCATAGTGACAGAATCAGCCCCTTTGTCAGACAAAGTGAATGATCGAGGAATGCACTCTCTCTGATGTAAACCTAAACTGCCAGCAGTTGATTTCAAACTTGCAAAATATATTTATATAGAGATATACATGTATATTATGGTTTCACAATATGTTTGCGAAATGTTTTAATTCTCGGGATCCATGTGAGTAAAGAGTGCAACGCTGTACTTTGCAACTGAGAGAGAGGTCCTCTCTTGTCAGACAGTGTTTGATCATCATGGGCTAAGAGGTTAAGTGTAAGACCATTTAGGGCTTTTACCTGATGGACTAATCTCACTAAAGTCCATAGTCCTTAGGCTTTCATAAGGTGGTTGGACCCAAGGACCATTTAGTGTAAATACTGGGCCTACTAAGAGCCCATACTGATGGGCTCAGGGGTTCACTGTCTTCAGTAGTAAATTCAACCAGGCTTTGTAATAGATGCTAGGCTGAACCCATATGGTTTTTGTGGAGATCAATGTTAAGGTCCCACACCATACAAAGAGAGACAAGCTAGCCAACAAATTAAAGGGGAAGTGAACCTGATAACTTAATGGGCCTAAAGCCCAATTCGAACTGGGTTAATTAGTTAATTAAAAGATGGAAAATTTGAAATTAGATATGCTTCTAGATCAACAAGTGGATAAGATATGTCTTATCCACTTAAGAGTTCATATCCAAATAAAGATTTGGATCAAAGAACCCTTTCCTGATAGGATTAGGAAGTTGATCCAGAGAAGTTATAAAAAGAGGGAGAAATCCTTCTATTGAACATTTTTTGAAAATCCCAAATCTTCTCTCTGCTCTTGCCGCCCTACCCAGTTCAATATCCTTTCTTGGACTGATCAATAAAGGTTCTTGATTCTGATATGAAGTTGTGCTCACATCCCCTACATGATCCTTGCTGAAGGATTGCAATTCTTGCTAAGGAATTGCTTTGCTGATCCTGCCTTACCCTAAGCTATGTTATCTTCAATGGAAGTGGGATTTGGTGACCTCTTTGGGCATGAACACCTACGTTGAGAGCTACTTGCATGGATTCTGTATCAAGTATAACCCTCCCTTATTCTTGGTTTCAGATTTGGTCTAGTTTGTTTTAAGAACGAACCTTGAAAATGCAATTTTTCTAAATCAGAGATTAGGATACCCGAAAGGGAGAAAGAAATTTTTGAAATTTCACCCAACCACCCTGCATGGTTTGGCCATCCATATGATGAATATCCCTTCCCTTTAGAGCATTAGGACAAGAATTCACTGAAGCTCCCTCGTATGGAGGAAGTGGTATACTTCACTAAGGATGACACTCGTAGGATCCAGTGTCCACATGACGACGCCCTTGTAGTCAAGTTAGTCATAAACGATTTCTAGGTAAAGCAATTCTTTTCAACTCCAGAAGTTCGGCTAATATTATCTTCTTGGAGGCATTCGAGTGAATGAAGCTTGAGAGGAAGGACCTGTAGTTGGCTTACATTCCCCTGGCTGGCTTTAGTGGAGAAGTGGAGTAGCCCCTAGGCTAGGTGAGAGTGCTAGCAATAGCAGGTTCGACACCGAACTCAGTACACTTCGACCATGACTTTCTTGTGATTGCAAGCCCTTGCCCTGCAATTCCACTCTAGGTCAACCTATCTTGTACGCCCTCTGAACGATAGTGTTGACCTACTATCTATTGATGAAGTTTTCGATAGGCTATGGAGTGGGAGTGGTGCGAGGTGATAAGCTTAGGTCTCGCAAGTGCTATGTGGCCGCACTAAAGGGCAAAGGAAACCAGGCTGTCGACATCAACTTGGAGCTGCCTTTGGAGAATAGGGATGGCATAGCTCACCCCATGGATGACACCATCTTGGTGTCGGTCTCGAATACCAACCCCGAGAAGACGGTGCAGATAGGAGCTCACCTCGGGAACCACTATGCTCTGAGTTGGTAAGTATTTTAATTAAACATGTAGACATTTTTGCTTGGTCGACAACAAAAATGCCCGACATAGACCCCTCTGTCATAACTCATCGAATAAATGTTGACCATTTAGTCAAACCAGTCTAGCAAAGGAAGGGGAACCTTGCCTAAGAGTAGTGGAGAATACCCGAGTTGGGTTGCAACCCAATGCTGGTGAAGAAAGCCAATGGCTAGTGGTGCATGTCCATTGACTACACCAACTTCAACCAAGCCTGCCCAAAGGACTACTTCCCACTCCCTAGGATTGACTGCTTGGTAGATGTGACCTTGAGGTTCAAGCTGTTGATTTTCATGGATGCATACTCTAACTACAACCAAATCTAGATGGATCCGACCGATGAAGAAAGAAATGCTCTTGTAACTGAAATGGGCTTGTACTATTATAAAGTTATGCCCTTTGGTTAAAAAATGTTGGAGCGACTTACCTGCACCTTGTAAACAAAGTTTTTTTTTTTTTAATTCGAAATAAAATTGAGGATTATGTTGATAATATGGTTATGAAAAACTTAGTTTTCAAATTCTTTAATTTCCGATCTTAATTGCATCTTTGACATTTTAAGAAATACAACATGAAGCTCAACCAAACAAGTCCATCTTCGGGGTTACGTCAGGCAAGTTCCTCAAGTACATAGTGAACTGACATAGCATTGAAGCCAACCCAGATAAAATCCAGGCCATCCTAGATATGAGACCCCCTAAGTCAATTAAAGAAGTTCAGAGGGTAACAACTCAGATTGCCACCTTGAACCAATTTATGTCTAAGTCGGTTGGGTGGTGCCTTCCATTCTTCAAGGCCATAAAAAAGAACCAAGACTTCGAGTAGTGCCAACTCGCGTTTGATGAGTTCAAGAGGTATCTAAGTTCGCTACCTTTGTTAACCAAGCTGGAACCCTAGGACAAGCTCAAACTCTACCTCTCTACGAGTGATGAGGTAGTCAACTTGATCCTAATATGTGAGGTGGATAGCGTGCAACAACCTGTCTACTACATGAGCAAAGTCTTACATGTTGTAGAGACCTGGTACCCGAACATTAAGAAGCTAACCTTTTCATTGGTGTTAGTAGCCTGTAAGTTGCATCCTTACTTTGAGTCCATATTGTCATGGTCTTAATCAATTGATCCCTAAGGCAAGTCCTCTAGAAGCCTAAGGTCTTGGGTTGACTGACAAAATGGGAAATCGAACTTAGTGAGTACGACATTCGATTTGAGCCATGCCTAATGATTAAGGCACAAGTCCTAGCTGACTTCGTTGCCGAGTGCACGTTTAGCATGCCAGCCCCTAAAGTTGCTTGGCCCATGACCACCTCGGAGGCATCAACCAGTGCAGCACCCGATTTGACTTGGGACGGGGAGCCCTGTATCCTCCATGTGGACAACTCATCCAACCAGCGCGGAAGCGGAGCTGGGCTAATATTCTATGGACCTGGTGAGGTGAAGATGGAGTATTCTCTCTGGTTCATGTTTTGAGCATTGAACAATGAAACTGAGTATGAGGCATTGATAGTTAGGCTATTGCTGGCGAAGGAGGTCGGTATGAAACTTCTCGTGGTGTGCAACAACTCGCACTTGTAGGTAGTGGTAAACCAAGTGAATAGGCAATATGAGGACTAGGAGCCTGCTATTTTGGCCTACCTGGCCAAGGCTAGAGAGTTCCTGCCTAACTTTCACTCTTTGTACATCCAGCAAGTGCCAAGGTCTGAAAACACTGAAGCTGATGTACTCTTGAAGCTGGTCAGTGCAATGGACACTATGAAGGGAACGACCTACATTGAAGGCTTGCCACGACCTAGCATAGAAAGGGTAGTAGAAGAGGTCACTCCTTTTTTGGATGCAAAGCCGAGATAGATGGATCCACTCATTGACTATCTACATCACGGGACCCTACCTGTAGAGTGCAATGCAGCTTGGAGAGTAGAGCAGCGATTAGCTCACTATGTAATCATTGCAAACAACTGTAACATAGGTCGTTCACACTCCCCCTACCTTCACTGCTTGTGCCCAACTAAAGCAAGCCAGGTGCTACACGGGATCTACAAAGGCTTCTACGGAAAACACCTGGGGGGCAGGGTGCTCATCTAGAAAGCACTATGACAAGGCAACTACTGGCCCACAATGAAGGCGGATGCACTAAAATTAGTTTGAAAGTGCAACAATTGTTAGCAGCACGCTATCATATGACATCAGCCTACCAACGACTTGAGGTATCTCACTAGCCCATGGCCATTCTCACAATGAGGGATAGATTTCCTCAGTCCCTTCCCACCTATGACCAGGTAGAGGAGGTTCTTAGTGGTTGCAGTGAACTACTCTACGAAGTGTGGAAGCCAAAATGCTATTATCCATCACAACTCAGAATGTGCAAAATATTTTTCTGGAAGACCACTGTCTACAGATTCAGACTCCCCAAGGTGCTAATATCAGACAATGGAAAGCAGATCGAAGACATAAAATTTCAGAATTGGTGTGCTAAGATGAAAATCCAGTAAAATTTCATTGTAGTGGCTCACCCTTGGGCAAACGATCAGGCTGAAGTGAGAAATAGGGCGATACTCAGCAAACTCAAAACTCGACTCTCTAGAGCTAAGGGTTTGTTGGTGGATGAGCTGCCTAGTGTCCTTTGGGCCTACCAAACTACAATCAAGATGGCAACCGATTAGACTCCTTTTAACCTAACGTATAGGATGGAGCCTGTCATCCCAACCAAGATCGAGGTGCTAATGTTGTAGTCTAAGACGTACGGTGAGGAGGCTAATGAGGACGAGCTACAGACTAACCTCGACCTGGTGGAAGAAGTCCATGACTTAGCCTATATCCAGACTGCAGCATACTTGCAATGAGTATCTCGGTATTATAATGACTGAGGTAAGAGACACCAATTTCGAGTTCGTGACCTAATACTCAGGAAGGTTATGGTATCTGAGCCTGGCTTTGGAAAGATAGGTCCGAACTAGGAAGGCCCCTATAGAGTTCTCAAGGATATCGGTGAGGGTACACTCGAGCTCGAAATGTTGGAGGGGAGGCAGGTACGTCATGCATTGAACATTGACAACATAAGGAGATATTATCTTTGAAGAGTTTAGAAGTTTTGAGTTGTGTCCACAAAGACTACAAATTTTACTAAGTATGAAAAATGAGACCACCTACCCTGGCAATCTAGTCTAGCTGATCTATGCTATGAGCATTTCAGCTATTATACACAAGGGGAAACCAAACAACTGAAGAAGCAGCAGACTGAACTGCACTTTTTACAATTCCATGTGTTGTTGGTAGCATTGAGTTTCCTAAGTGTTTGTGTGATTTAGGTACTAGCATTAATTTGATGCCTTTGTCTATTTTCAGGAAACTTGTTCTGGGAGAAGTGAAACCTACCTTGATGACTTTGCAGCTGGCAGATCATTCCATCAAGAAACCTCATGGCATGGTTGAGGATGTACTTGTGAAAGTGGACAAGTTTATATTTCCTGTGGACTTTGTTGTGCTCGATTTTGAGGAGGATCGTGATTGCACATTGATCCTTGGTAGACCGTTTCTAAACATAGGGAAAGCTTTGGTCGATGTGTATGAAGGAAAGCTGACCCTTCGAATTGGTGATGACAAAGTGGAGTTTAACATGTCCAAGGCTCTGAAGCATCTGATGGAGGAAGAACTTTGTATGAGAATTGATGTGATCGATTCCTGTGTGAAAGAAATATGTCAAGTTAGTGAAGTAGAACAAGATTTTGAAGATGATGCAGTGGATGGCAATGCTTGTGACATAGAACCTTTTGCTAAACCTGAATTACTGGTAAGAAGTGCTAACCCCACTCCTCCTTACAGCCACTTAAGCTTGATTTGAAACTTTTACCATCACATTTGAGGTCTGCAATCTTGTGAGATGATAATACCTTGCCTATTATTATCTCAAACAAACTGTTGAATAAGTAGGAACAAAAAGTGTTAAATGTGGTAAGGCATAGGATTAAGGCTTTAGGTTGGTAGATTTCTGACATAAATGGTATTAGCCCTTCTTTTGTGATGCACAAGATTCACATGGAGGATGGATTTCATGCCACAGTTGAGAGGCAAAGAAGATTGAACCCACACATGAAGGAAGTAGTGAAGAAAGAGCTTGTCAAGCTTCTTGATGCAGGTATTATCTATGCTATTTCTGATAGTCCTTGGGTCAGTCCTGTTCAGTGTGTACCCAAGAAAAGTGGTATGACTATTGTGAAAAACGAAGATGGTGAGTTTATTTCCATGCGGGTAGTTGATGGATGGCATGTGTGCATTGATTACCGTAAGTTGAATGTTGTGACAAGGAAGGATCATTTTCCTCTTCCTTTTATTGACCGGATGTTGGAAAGAATTGCAGGTCATGCCTATTATTGCTTTCTGGATGGCTATTCCGGATATAACCATATTTTTTTTTTCCAAAGGATTAAGAGAAGACCAATTTTACATGCCCGTATGGCACTTTTTCTAATAGGAGAATGCCTTTCTGGTTGTGTAATGCACCAAGTACCTTTCAGAGGTGTATGATGGCCATCTTCTTTGACATGATTGAAGACATAATGGAGGTATTCATGGATGACATTTCTATTTCTGGTGATTCATTTGAACTGTGTTTGGCTAACCTTGACATGGTTCTTAAAAGATGTGAGGAGACTAACCTTGTTCTAAATTGGGAGAAGTGCCACTTTATGGTGGAGGAAGGCATAGTTTTGGGCCACAAAATTTTCAACAAAGGTATCTATGTTGATAGAGCTAAAACAGAGATCATTGAAAAGTTGCCCCTCCTACATCGGTAAAGGGAGTAGGAGGTTTTCTTGACCATACTGGCTTTTATAGGTGATTTATTAAGGATTTCTCATCTATTTCTAAACCTCTTACTAATTTGCTGATTAAAGATGTCCTTTTCACAGGTTAAAATCAGCTTTAGTATTTGCACCAATCATCTCACTACTAGACTGGTCTTTGCCTTTTTAGATTATGTGTGGTGCTAGTGATCAGGCTATTGGAGCTGTGCTAGGGCAAAGGAAGAATAAGAAGATGCATATTGTGTACTACGCAAGCAGAACACTGGCGGATGCCCAGCTCAATTACACAACCACTGAGAAGGAGATGTTAGCAGTGGTGTTTGTAGTGGATAAATTCAGATCATATCTGCTCGGCTCTATGGTAATAATTTATACTAACCATGCTGCTCTCAGGTACCTTTTTGCCAAGAAGGATGCAAAGCCATGACTCATTCACTAGATTTTATTCCTTCAAGAATTTGATATTGAGATCGGAGATAAGAAAGGATCAGAGAATGTAGTAGCTGATCATTTGTCTAGGTTGGAGGGTGTTGAGAAGAGAGAGGATGACCCTGAGATCAATGAGAACTTCCTAGATGAACTCCTTCTAGCTATCCAACATTTGAGTGCACCCTGGTTTGCAAATTTGGCGAATTATTTAGTTTGTGGTATTGTGCCACCAGATTTTTCTTATCAACATAAAAAATGGTTTTTGTCGGAAGTTAAGCATTACTTATGGGAGGATCCTTACCTTTACAAGATTTGTGGTGATAATATCATTAGATGTGTGCCTGAGGAGGAGATGCTCGACATTCTTACTCTTTGCCATGACTCAGCATATGGTGGTCATTTTGGTGCAATAAAGACAACTGCTAAGGTTCTAGAGAGTGGTTTTTTTTTGCCTACATTATTTCAGGACTCTTGAGAGTTTGTTGCTAGATGTTATCACTGCCAGCGAGTAGGAAATATCTCCAAGAGAAATGAGATGCCATTGACTTCTATTCAGGAGATCGGACTTTTTGATGTGTGCGGAGTTGACTTCATGGGTCCTTTTCCATCCTCACATGGGAACCGTTACATTTTGGTGGGAGTGGATTATGTCTCCAAGTGGGTTGAAGCGGTTGCATCCCCCACCAATGATGCTAGGGTAGTGATTAAGTTCTTGAAGAAGCTTTTCTCAAGGTTTGGAGTCCCTAGAGCTATCATTAGTGATGGGGGTTCCCACTTTTGCAACAAATAGTTTGATTCTCTCCTCAAGAAATATAATGTCTATCATAGGGTTGATACACCCTATCACCCCCAGACTAGTGGACAAGTCGAGGTATCTAATAGAGAACTTAAGAAGATTCTGGAGAAGATTGTCAATGGGTTAAGGAAAGACTGGGCTGCAAAACTTGATGATGCTTTATGGGCGTATCGGATTGCTTACAAAACCCCTATTGGTATGTCCCCTTATAGGTTGATTTATGGCAAGGCTTTTCACCTTCCTGTCGAGTTGGAACATTGGGCCTTTTGGGAAATTAAGGCACTGAACTTCGATATGAAGACTGCAGGTGAAAACATAATGTTACAGCTTAATGAGTTAGATGAGATTAGACTGTAGGCATACGAGAATGCCAGGCTATACAAGGAGAAGACAAAGAGATGGCATGATGCGCATATTGTTTGGAAGGACTTCTAGGTAGGTAATTTGGTTTTGTTTTTTAACTCTCGTTTGAAATTGTTTCCAGGAAAGATGAAGTCGAGATGGAGTGGACCATTCACAGTCACTCAGACATTTCCTCATGGTGCTCTTGAATTGGAAAACTTGAAAGGAGAGCGCTTTAAGGTGAATGGTCACCATTGCAAGCCATACTTTCAGGGTGAAGTGTTTAGAGAAAGGGAGATAGTGTCCCTTATTGAGCTTGTTTGATACAGCCATGCAAGGGAATTTCCATTTCTGTTATTTATTTGTCATTAGGGACAATGCCATGCATAAGTGTGGGGGGGGGGGGGATTAGGTGTGATGTTTAATTAATTGCAGTAGTCTTTTCTTTTGAATTTATCTATTCTAGGCAAATTTTTTGCAAAAATTGTGTGAACTATGCTCGGTATTAATAGTATTTATCTTTTTGAGAGTTAATGAAAGAATGGTACTCATGCTATTTTTAGGACGTATCAAGTTAAAAGAATTTAGGGTTAATTTACTAAGTTGTAATGTAAAGTGCATAAATTTAGGAAGTCAATTTGGTGTATATGATACTTCTGAGATGCAGATTAATGGGTAGTTTGGCAAGGTAGTTGATGAATGAAATTACATTTACTCCTTTGGATGCTATTCATTGTAACTGTAATGGAAGTTAATTATTTAAATTATGAGACATGATTTAAGGTCAATTAAATTAAAATGTGTCTACTCTAATGTTTTTGGTTGCTTAGTAACTGGGAATCTTCATCACAAATGTCGATTTTTGCGTAAAACGGTTACTGAGAATAAGAGTATGCAAAGCATTCTAAGTATATTATATGTTGAGTAACCTGGTGCATTTGTTACCCACGTTTGCATTTGCGTCAAAAGGCATATTAATAACTTAGGTAAGAATAAAATGCCCCCCAAGTGGTGTGTTGAAAAGCTTAAGTGTGGGGGAGGTTCGAAAAAAAAAGTTGACCTTAATGATATCATGTGACTCTATGCTATTTAGTTGGTAAAATCCATGGCATTTGAATTTGCATTTGTAATTTCATTTGTTGACAATCTAGTTGAGGTGCTTATCATGAAGTGTTTATAAAGTGTTCATATACTCATATTGATGTCTCGATTTTTTTTTGAATTTACATTGTGAGTTGGTGATTTATCATGGATTTTGTTTACTTGTGAGCTCTTAATTAAAACATGGGCAGTGCATTAGTGAGACTCTTGTGATTAACATGGGGAACTGAGCATAGTTGTGTTTAATTTGAATTTTTTTGCAAAGGTTTTGCTTGATTTGTGTCTTTGTTACTTGGGGACAAGTAACAATTCAAGTGTGGGGGAATTTGATAAGCTTAAGTTATTCATAAGAACTTGGGGTGTTTTTAGGTTTAATTGTTGAGATTCTATGGTTAATTTGGGTATTTATGAGTCAATTTAATGCACTCGGATGTTTTGTCACTTTTAGGTAACTAATCGCCAAAGGTGAAGGTTATGGGCCAATTTGGGACAGCTTAGGGTGAAGATAGCATAAAGACATGTTGATAGGGCGATAAGGGCAGCACTTCGACCCACCTAGGAGAGAGGCCCAACCGCAACCTAACCGAAACCTATTGGGAGAACAGCAGTTCAGCCCACCTAGGAGAGCAACTAAACAACAATTCGGCCCATCAGTTTTCTTTCCAACATCATTTTGGCCCACTAAGAACAAGAGCCCAATTCGAAGCCCTAGAGAAGAGAGAAAAGTCAGCTGCCTTTAGAGAGGAGAAAAGGTTGAAGAGGTAAGGTATAAAAAGAAAAGAAAAAGAGAGAATTGGGGTTCAAACCCTTGAAAGAAAATTGAAGAAGAAGAACTACTAGAGAGGAGAGAAGGCTGTTGAATGCGAACTGGAGGAGAATCACAAAAAGGAGATTGAAGATTGATGCAAGGATCTTAAGTTGTCTTTCTCTTTGGCTCTGCAATTTGGTAACCTAGATTCGATTAGTGTTCTTGAGGTTTCTCTATTGAACCTTTCTTCTTTCTTTCTTTTATGCGAACCATGATGAGCTTTAATCCTGATTTGTAATTAAACTTAAGTAGACCCAATTGAGTGTGATTTATTCTTGGGATTCTTGATTAGGGTTTAATTTATAGAATAATCTTGGCCAAATTGTTCTTGCATCTTGGATTAATTGAATTAATTGAGAAAGAGTTTAGGTAATCATATCATCTAATCAAGAAAACAAACTAAATGCATCTTAGAGATAATTTGCATGGTTCGGTTGGCAATCATTCATACCTGAATTGATGACCTACAAATTCTTTGTTCTTAATGCATCTATGGTGATTAAATTTCTGATAGAGATATACGAATTTTCGTTCATAGATAGGGTGGGCTGCGCTCGCGAGAGGCTGCTCATAAATTAGGGTTTCGCCAACCCAAGACTGAATTCACCTCGGTTGGACAACTTAAAGATCTGATTGCTAAATTGGTTCTATCAACTCTTGTGTGCAGTACTCTTCATATCATTTAAGGTGGTTTGATCCAAAATTAATTAGGGTAGTTTGCTTGTTCTTTGTTACATCATGAGGGGCTAGGTTTCTGTTGTTAGAGATTAATACCTGATCATGCACCGATTTTCAGTCTTTAATAAAACCGATGAGGTTTTTGCTATATTATGTTATTTGTGCTGATGACTTATCATTGATTGATCACCAATGATTCATTCTTTAATCAAGATTATCCATCGAGAGATGATAATTGAGGTGAAATTAATAACACTTGTTCAACCAATAATTAGGTAGAGATATCATTTGTTGGTAGGATTTCCTTATAGGTGTATTAATAGCTTGTGTTTATGCAAAGAGGATTTCGATCGAAAGAATGAGAATTCATTGATTGAACTCCATTTAATTGAACATAGGTTTAGCTAGTTGACTCTTGAGAAAGATTGGCTGGTGCTTTTAGGAACACCTTGGAATATAATAACCCTCATGGGATTGTATAGATATTGAATCTTTATGATTGTGATAGGATTAATCCCTAGCAACATTGTTATTGATTTTGTTCAAGTTCTTGTTTTTGTCATTTAATTTCCTTAATCAGTAGTGCTAGTTTAAATTCCCTAAATCCCAAACCCAATTGATCATTGCTTTAAACAAGTTGAGAAGAAATTAATAGGTGCCTAAAAATTCATTCCTCATGGAAACGATTCTGTATTCCTTACTATATTACTTGCACGACTCCGTACTCTTACGGATAGCGGTAAGATATTCTTCCATGGATTTGTTTCTCTAGAACTTGCCTTGATTTTCTTCGAGGTCATATTGACACATGCATGCATGAACATGATTAAGGCCCTTTTGTTATAAGCTACATAAGCCAAATAGCCTATCCTGTAATAAATTATTCCCTTTGTTGAACTCCTTTGTGCTTGATTGGCCTTTTTCATTTATTGTGAACCCATGTTACTAGTTTTAAACCTGAAAAAAAAAAGAAAAAAATGCCTTTACCCAAGCCATAGAGCTAGTGGAGCATTGTTCATTATTATGATATGTGGGGGTGTGCAAGAAATGAGTGTGGGGGTGTCTGGATTTGTGACGTGGTTATGATTGGTGAAATGGAACGTGTTTTCATTCTTTTCGTGAGTTCCAGTGTTGATGTTTTTGTTCTTCAAAAAAAAAAAAAGAGAAAAAATAGCAAGCAAAGAAGGAAGGACGTGATGGAAGAAATTGCTTTTAATGTTACAAATTATCCATGTTCCTCCTAAAAATCCAAGAAAAGGGGTCTGTTTATACGTGATATATACTTATACAAAGGAGGGAGCTGTTGCGAAGGATTGCTCCCTGCTACATTCCCAAATATTTCCCACCTTGATCCTAAACCCCGTAAGTCCTTTTGATTCATGTTATGCATGTGATCCCAGTGGTGGAGAATGAGAAGATATGCAAGTCTATGGTAGATCATTTCCATTAGAATGAATTTGAGTGAAACACATACCCTTCAAGCACATGAGAGTCGAGTGTTTGTTTTTGTGAGGGTCTACGTATTTAGTTTATTCCATCTTTGAGTGAAAATTCTTACTAAGTAATTGAAAGTTGTTTAAGAATGTTTGTTCATGATGTGTTATGAGTTTTGAAGAGCTTTGTTGTTCTTTGTTGATGGCGTTGTAACCTTGGTGTTTTTGGGAATGTGAATTTGAGTTTTGCCCGAGGACGAGCAAAAGTTAAGTGTGGAGGGATTTGATAAGAATGCAAAATATCATATTTTTCTTCCTCAATGTTTAGTGTGTTATACTTATTGGGTGTCTAAATATACTCATTATTCTTATATTTTGATTTAGGATGCAAATGGAGGCATTAAGTGAAAAATGAAGCTAATTGGGCAATTCTGGACAGTTTCGACATCGCTTCGTAATCTGGGCATAACTCTCTCACCCGAGCTTCGATTGAGATGATTTAAGATGTTTTGGAACGAAAAGAAATATCTCTACATCTGTCATGTTTTGAGTTTTGAGAGATACTGGCTGCATCAAGGTCGAAATCGGGCTTGAAGTAATTGCACCTGCATTGTTGACGTTCTAAAAACGTTCCTTAGGCTACAATTTTTCATATGCGGAAATCACCACTTTCCTATTTACATTAGGAATCTATTTCCTTAACTAGTCAGATTTGAATATTGTTATTGAAAAATTTTAGGAGATTTTATAGGCTTCTATTGGGGAATGGGAAGTATAGAGAGGGAAGAAATCATCAGAGTTGTTGTGAACGCATCTATCTTCTCTCTTCTCTAATTTTTTTCTTGAGTTTTCATCATGACCTTGCGTGGCTAAATTTTGATACTTGGTCGAAGGAAACGGAAGCCTCAGAATCAATGAAACTGTGAGATCTAATTTATTTTTACTGTTTAATTTATGCTTTGAGTATCGAATGTTCTTCTATGCTTATGTTCATGATTGCTTCGTTTAATCACTAGGAGGCCTACTAGTTTATTATTCATTGCAATTTACTGTTAGGTTAGATATCAAATCCGTAATTGTTTGATCCCTCTAACTTGAGAAGTAACTAAAATTTAATGATTTATTGCATCAGAAATTATTAGATCTTAGGAAGAACGCTCGACTAAATTAAATGCAACCGCTTGAGCTTGTGTTGTTTAGCTTCATCGATCTCTCTAATTCTTAAGGCTACTACTAGATCAAATCTTTAGCGCTTGTTTTGGATTATTTAGTAGTAAGGGTTAAGTAGATCACCTATTTTCTAATTAATTGTAACTAAGGAGAGATAGGAATATAGTTCTAACGGTGAATATTCAAAGTGTGAATTGATATATTTTTGCATTGATGATCAGTGGTAAAATTTTGATGGTGGATGTTGACTTAGACCAAGGTTTGTTCTTTTGATTAATTTCGATATTTCAATTTGAACTGTTCCTTATTTATTTTATTTTTCTTTGTTTTCGTTATACTCAAAACCCTCATCCTTGTTCACGTAGCATAAAACTAGGCTAGATACTCTCTGTGGGAAAGATCCTTACTCGCACTACTACATGCATTTGTAGGAGTATAGGTTCTATTTTTGGTTGCCTGCAATAACACACCAACACACCAAGATTCTAAACTAATACGAGTCTCATATGTATCTAGTTTAAGGGTATTACACATAAACACACCATAATAACGTGAATCAAATATGTACTTTATTCATTTTCATTAAATGTCATAATGTACATCATTTTGATTGGAGCTAAGGGCATACATTGTCTAACAGGATGGCCAAGCCATGCTAGATGGTTGAGTGAAATTTCAAAAAAATTTCTTTTACCCTTTCGGGAGTCGTATTCCCAATTTTTGAAAAATTGTTTTTTCTAGGATTATTCTTGCACTGAAAACCAGACTAGATTTAAAATCAATAGAAAGGGAGAAATATACCTGATACATAATCAACAAGTGTACTCCCAAAGTGGTAGTTTACGCCCAAAGAAAGTACCAAAACCAACTTCCACTGAAGATGGCACAACTTGAATTGAAGCCGATTCAGCAACACAATTTTTAGCAGAACCGTGATCCAATACCTTGGATCGAACAAAGGAGATTAACACAAATTAGTTCTAATGTTTTCTTGCAAAAATCAGAAGTTAGAACTGATCATAATTAGTTCAAGAACTGGAGGTCGAATTAGAGTTTTTGGGGCGGCAAGAGCAGAGAGAGAGATCTGAGAGCAGAGTGATATAAATCAGATTTCGATCTCCTCTTTTCTTAGCCTTAAAGATCACCACTCCTAATGTCTGATCCATACCCTTATCCAAACCCATATTTGCCCAAGTAAGATGATTGCTTAAGATATCATGTGACCACTTGATTAATCCTTTTAATCTTGTGCTTTAGGCCCATAAAGCAAGTGGCTCACATCCTTAGGTAGTTGCTAGCCCATTTGGTTCACTTTGTATGGCGTGGGACCCCAACAATGACCCTACATAAGCCCATATGGGTTCAGCTTAGCCTCTGTGAATAGGCTTGGTTGAATTCACTATCAAGCACAGTGAACCCCTGAGTCCATCGGTATGGGTTCTTAATGAGCCCAACATTTACGTTAAATGACCATTGATTCCAGCCATGCTATGAAGGCCTAAGGATAATGGACTTAAGTAGTATATAAGCTATAAGGTAAATAGCCCTAAATGGTCTCTTCCACTTAACCTCTCGGCCCATAATGATCAAACACTGTCCGATAGGGAAGGATCTCTCCCTTGGGTACAAGGTGCAGTGCTGCACTCTCTGCTCGAATGGGTCCTAGGAATTAAAACCATTTGCAACACCTAGTGTAGTACCATAATCGAGTCTAGGGGTTTTGTGTAACTTTCCAGTTTTTCCCATCAGCTTCCAAGGTCCAGGGCATAACTGGAAATTGGTCTGGGTTCAATGTTTCAAACAAACACACATTGCATGTGCTTTGGGTCCAAACCTAACAGCTGAGACACGCTGCCCCAACCTTCTTGGCAGCACATCAGTGTTAGCTTTGGCAAGATAAACTTCCCCAAGTCTATCCAACAGCTGAGAACATTCTAAACTAACACAAGTCTCATAAGTGTCCAGTTTAAGGGTAAATACACAGAAACACACCAATTATAACATGAAACAATTATGTACTTTTATTCATTTACAATAAATGGATATGAACATCAATCTGATTGGAACTAAGGGCATATACTAATCATGATACAGTTTCAACCGGTGACCATTAACAGTCTCATCTTGTCTATTTGTGTCTACAGTTTTGAGTACATAGAATAATGTTGGGTGAGCTTCTTGGTTTATGTATGGTCTGACCCAGTTAGGTGCAAATTTCCCAGCGGATTTACCTTGCCTGATGTGGAGTGTTGTTTTAAGTACTATGTTGCCCTCTTTGAATTTTGTGGGCTTCACTAGCTTATTGAAGTTAATAGCCATTATCTGTTTGTATTTGATATATTTCTACAACGACTTCTCTCTTTCTTCCTCTATGCATTTTACTTTGTTACTAAGCAAGTGGTCCATATCCTCTATTCGAAATTGCTTTCCCATTATGTAGGCTACTTGGGTAAACATTGTATGTATCACTACTAGTAACATAGCTTCCTGTCCATATACTAACGAGTAGGGAGCTTCTTGTGTGCTCTTCCAAACTGTTGTATGATAAGCGCAGAGTGTTTCAAACAACATTTTTGACCAATCTTTCTGGTTTTCTGTTATCATCTTACTCAGCATCTTTAACAAGGTTTTGTTGGTTGCCTCTACTTGCCCATTCCCTTATGGGTAATAGGTTGTGGATGTGCCTAGTCTTGCCCCATACTGTCCCAATACGTCACAGATTTCATGATTCTTTATGGATAATCCATTATCTATCAAAATTCTCATTAGGACCCCAAACCGGTTGACTATATGTTGGCTAAGGAAGTTTGCGATGTTCTCTACACAAATTCTTGTTAAGGGTATGGCCATTGCCCATTTGGTGATGTAGTTTGTGGCAACTATGATGAAATAGTATCCTCGGGAAGGTGGGTATATTGATGAGACTGAAAAGAACCCTATTTTTGTCCCCTAATTTTCATCTTTTTACATCACTTTAGCACTTAAATGAACTCATTATTCTTGTATTTCGATTTATGGCAATAAAGAAGACAATTGGAAGAAAATAGGGCAAATCGGGTGATTTTATACAGTTTCGGTGACAGTCAGTAATATGGGCCTAACTCTCAATTCCGGACTCCGAATTGGACAATTCATGAAGAATTAGAAAGATGAAAGGAATACCTACAACTTTTATGTTTTGGGGTTTGACAGATTCGGCCCGCATCGAGTACAAAAACGAGCCCAACATCTGAGCAAGTTCGTAGCCAGGCCCATTTCACAACTTAAGCCCAACTCGCAGAAGTACCTTGAAGCAGCCCAAGTTTTAAAGCAGCCCAACTCGAATTCAAGAGTCAAGAGTCCAAATCTCGATTTTAATCTCCAAAGAGAGAGTCTTATCAGATCTAAAGTCTTGAATGTAATCCTAGAGAGATAAGAAGATTGAGATTAGATCATTAGATAAGAGATAGGATATGATTAGTTCAAAGAAGATCAAGACTCCCTAAAGATAAAATGATCTCCTAGAAGGAGTTGGAAAGCAGCCCTCTCCTTTGGCTATATAAAGAGGGGGGTGAACCAGCTCTAGCATCATTCACTCCAAGATCCAAGAGATCACCAAGCAACTCAAGAAACTCAAGAGAGCAGTTCGGCCATGGAGAAGCAGAGCATGGAGGTTTCACAGATCATGAGCAGCTAAGCTTCTTTTTCTGGTTCAAGGGGGGAGGTTTGATTGTGTCATTGTGAGGTTCCATAGTTAATTTATTTTCTTGCTTTTTAATTCAAGTATTCATTGATTCTTGAGCATATTTTTTACTGGATGTTAATGTTAATTAGTCTGACAAACAGAATTAATGTTGATTATCCTATTGTTATCCATGATTTTGGTGATCCGTAATTGTCACGAATAGTGGTACAAGTAGCGATTAGGTTAATATCTTTCTGGGTCAATTGTTTGTGATAGCCTTTGATCAATGTATTGACATGGTTTAACCTAAAAGGAATCGATGGAACAAGATTCAATAAATGTAGCTATCTCAATTATTGTTATTTTAATTTAACTATTTTCACAAAGCTTAATGCTATCATTAATTAATATGGAGCACAATCCTACCCCATTGATTAAAGATAAGTGTTGATCGAATGCTGGGTTTGGTCAACTGAATTAGGAAAACACAAGGTTTATTATGGCTATCCTAATAAATCTAAGGTTAAATGCTTGAATGGCAAAAATGCTGAAATTTACCTAGGATCGATGGCCAATCAATTCAACCCGAACCCTTGAACTAGAATTCGGTAAGACTGATTTTCTCTTATTTGTTTAATTTGTTATTGCTTTCTTATTCTTTTAAATTTTAGTTATTTTCCCACTCAATTACTTTAACCATTCAGCTAAGAGATTACCGATTTTCTCCCTGTGGGATTCGACCTAATACCACTTTTTACTGCAATTATTTGATTGTGGGACTAGTACTAATTTTGAGGGCTTCAACAACCCATCAAAATTTTGGTGCCGTTGCCAGGGAGCAACGTTAATTTCTTAGCTATTACCTTCTCTTTGTTAACCTCTTTTGTTTTATAACTCATGCTTTTCAACGAGGTGAACTCGAGTACAACCCCGAAATTGAGAGGACCACCCGTCGTTTAAGGAAGGAGGCGAAGCAAAAGAAGGATCATCGTTCACCTAAAAGGGTGAACTCAGATTGTGATTTACCTGCTTGTGATTTACCCATTTTCAAAGAAGAAGAAAGAATGGCTGACAGAGAGAGGTCATTAAGGGAGTTGGCTGCACTGATTATGAACCAACAGCCCTTATGCATTACGTATCCCACTCTTGAGGTAGCTTTTGAATTGAAATCTAGTTTGATACAATTATTGCCTCTATTTCATGGTTTTCTAGGTGATGACCCTCATAAACATCTAAAGGAATTTCATATTGTCTGTTCAAGCATGAAACCCCACGGTATGATCGAGGACCAGGTAAAACTCATAGCCTTTCCATTTACTTTACGTAATAAAGTGAAGTATTGGTTGTATATTCTTCCTCCTGGTTCAATACGCACATGGGATGAGATGAATAGGATATTTTTAGACAAATATTTCTCTGCATCCCAGGCTGCAAATATAAGAAAAGAAATATGTGGAGTTCGGCAATTTGGTGGTGAGACACTATACGAATATTGAGAAAGATTTAAACAACTTGTTGCTAGTTGTCCACACCACCAAATACCCGAACAACTGTTAATCCAATACTTCTACGAAGGGCTGCAGCCCATGGATAGAAGTATGGTAGATGCAGCCAGTGGAGGAGCCTTGGTGAACAAGACACCCGAAGCGGCCAGGGAGTTAATCTCCAACATGGCCGAAAATTCACAACAGTTCGGTGAAAGGACAGACGGTACCATTAGACGGGTTAATGAGGTAAGCCATGTAAATTTAGAAAATCAGATTTCTAACTTGACTGTTTTGGTAAGACAACTCGCTGCAGGACAATTACAAACTGCTAGGGTGTGTGGTATCTATTCGATCCCTGGCCATCCTACGGACATGTGTCCATCATTACAAAATGGATCAATGCAGCAAGTAAACGTCGTAGGAGGATTCTCGGGGCAGCCCCAACGAAAGTATGATCCCTACTCCAATTATTACAATCTGGGGTGGAGAGATCATCCAAATTTAAGCTATGGAAACCAAGGAGGACAGCAGCAATATCAGCCCCATTTTTTTAGTCGGAAGCCCTAGTTTTCAACACCCATCACAACGCAAGGCCAACCCCCAAATTCAGGTATGTCATTAGAAGATATAGTTAAGGCTCCAGCTACTAATACTCAGCAATTTCAGTAGGAAACAAGAGCCAGCATTCAGAATTTGGGGAATCAAATCAGCCAACTTGCCACTTTCATTAGCAAGTTGGAGACATAGAGCTCCGGGAAACTACCATCACAAATGGTAGTCAACCCCAAGGAAAATGTAAGTGCAGTGGTGCTGAGAAGTGGGAAGGAACTGCAGCTAGAACCCACCTCACCAAGGAAGGTGGATAAAGGACAGGAAGAAGAGGAGGTACAAGACTCAAGAGTTAGAGATAACGTTTCAGTCGTGATCAAGAGGACCTTACTAGAAAAACATGCTGATCCAAATATGTTCACCCTACCTTGTGTGATTGGCAATAAGTGAATCGAGCATGCCATGCTAGACTTAGGTGCATCTATCAATGTCATGCCATACTTGATTTACTATGCTTTGAGATTAGGTCTTTTAAAGGAAACTAAAGTTGTTATCCAATTAGTTGATCATTCTAACGCCTATCCAGAAGGGATTGTTGAGAATGTAATGGTGTAGGTTAACGATTTTATTTTCCCAGCTGATTTTTACATTTTGAAGATGGAGGAGGACACGATCGGAAGTTCAGCCCCACTTCTATTAGGTAGGCCATTCATGAAAACAACCAAAACCAAAATAGATGTGGATGAGGGTACCCTCTCCGTCGAATTTGACAGAGAGACTGTTAAATTTAATATTTTTGAAGCTGTGAAGTACCCAATTGAAGACCATTCGATCTATTTGGTTGACACTATTGATCCAACTGTGCAGGAAATTTTTGAAAAAGATATGAATGAGGAGCTAGAATCGAGTGCAGAATTGGATACGAAGGCCCCTATTTCAGATTTGAACCCGCCCATGGATGGAAGGGGAGCACACCGGAAGCTGCAACCACGAGAGTTAGGGTAGAAAAGGAGAACGTCGAGCATAAGGACGTTAAACAATTGCGCTTGTGGGAGGCAACCCATTGTGTTTAGTTAATTTTGTTATTTTGTTTGGTTTTGATTTTTGTGTTTAGCAGGAACCCAATAAGACAAATAGGGAAGTACTCCCAAATCCTTCTACTTTATGCATAATCACATACATTGGGGACAACGTATAACTTAAGTGTGGGGGGGATTAGGAAAATCTGATGGAAATTTGGGATACCTTACCTTCTTGAAATTTCTGCTCCCGGAAACTTATCCTTGAATGATTTCAACTTATCAGGAATCATGTGTTTAGGCTGAATAGATAAGATAGGATGCAAACATGACTAACTGAATCTTTCTCGGCTGTATATGGTACCTCATGATTTTAATTGATTAATCGATTAGTAGGCAAGATGCATAAGGGTTTGATTGATTTTCTCATAATTATCTGTCAAACATGGTTTGATTATTCTAGAACTTGCTGTGTTAGGCATATTGAGACCACGATCAATGAATTCATGGATCAGACAGCGAAACCCTGTGATTCTTGTGCAAAAAAAAAAAAAGAAAAAAAATGAAAATAAAATCGTGACTAATGTGAGATGGAGCATAAAATGCACTCACATCTAGAAACAAAAGCAAATATGAGGAGCATAAAATGCACTCACATCTAGAAACACAAACAAGTGTTAGATGGAGCATAAAATGCACTCACCCTAGAACCCCAACCCCATTCTCACCTTCAGATCCTAGGAATTCAAACTAAGTGGTGGAGATGTGATACATAGCAAGCTTATGGCAATAAGTACACCTTGTTTTGGCTTAAGAAACAAAGAAATGTAAGTGAATCTGGCTGTATTGGTTTGTTAAAGCAATGAGTACCCATTCAGTCAATGATGTTTTCAGCCCGGGAAGGCTTGTCTCCTTAACTATCGATTTAACTTGGGACCATGAGGAATGGTGATTTGTGATCACTCTTGGACGAGAAGAAGGGGAGAAAGAGATGGAAGAGGGAAGGTTACCAAGTTTGAACTAAAGCATGCAATGAACCAGGCCACGTGTAGAGAAAAAGAAATATTGAAAATCAGTAGTTAGGTTCTCTTGTTTTGCTTGAGTTTTGCATTGCCCGAGGACGGGCAAAGTTTAAGTGTGGGGGGATTTGATGAGACTGAAAAGAACCCTATTTTTGTCCCCTAATTTTCATCTTTTTACATCACTTTAGCACTTAAATGAACTCATTACTCTTGTATTTCGATTCAAGGCAATAAAGAAGGCAATTGGAAGAAAACAGGGCAAATCGGGTGATTTTGCATAGTTTCGATGACAGTCAGTAATATGGGCCTAACTCTCAATTCCGGACTCCGAATTGGACAATTCACGAAGCATTAGAAAGATGAAAGGAAGGCCCACAACTTTTATGTTTTGGGTTTTGACAGATTTAGCCCGAATCGAGTACGAAAATGAGCTCAAAGTCGGAGCAAGTTCATAGTCAGTCCCATTTCACAACTTAAGCCCAACTTGCAGAAGTACCTTGAAGCAGCCCAACTCGAATTCAAGAGTCAAGAGTCCAAATCTCGAATTTAATCTCCAAAGAGAGAGTCTTATCAGATCTAAAGTCTTGAATGTAATCTTAGAGAGATAAGAAGATTGAGATTAGATCATTAGATAAGAGATAGGATATGATTAGTTCAAAGAAGATCAAGACTCCTTAAAGATAAAATGATCTCCTAGAAGGAGTTGGAAAGCAGCCCTCTCCTTTGGCTATATAAAGAGGGGGGTGAACCAGCTCTAGCATCATTCACTCCAAGATCCAAGAGATCACCAAGCAACTCAAGAAACTCAAGAGAGCAGTTCGGCCATGGAGAAGCAGAGCATGGAGGTTTCACAGATCATGAGCAGCTAAGCTTCTTTTTCTGGTTCAAGGGGGGAGGTTTGATTGTGTCATTGTGAGGTTCCATAGTTAATTTATTTTCTTGCTTTTTAATTCAAGTATTCATTGATTCTTGAGCATATTTTTTACTGGATGTTAATGTTAATTAGTCTGACAAACAGAATTAATGTTAATTAGTCTTGAGCATATTTATCTAGTGTCCTAATCTCTTAGTTGATGGTTCATAGTGCATCTAGATGGTAATGTTGATTGGATTTTTACTCGGTTGTATTTTTTATTCCAAAGTGTCTAATACATCGATGTACCTATTTTTGACTATGTTCTGGTGTTCGTAGGTTACTTCTAAGTCCCTGGTTAATCTTTGGTTCAAGGTCCTCTATGGCAAGATTGTCAGTTCCTTAACTACGGTGTTGTTATCCATCTTCCCAATCACCAATTTTGAATCTCCTAGTTCTTTGACCTTTTTGGCTCCGGAGTCCCTTGCCACCATCAATCCCAATACTAAAGCTTCATACTCAGCTATGTTATGTGAACAGGGGAATTGCAATTTAAAGGAATAGGCGAAGGTATCATCGGTGGGCGAAACCAATGTGACTCCAGCCTTGGCAGAGGTGCTGGTGCTGCTTCCATCAAAGGTTAAAGTCCACTCCCCATCTTCAACTAATGTGATGATGGGTAGTTCTCCGAATACCTCTTCAGAGATGGGGAAACCGTCATTGGTGGAAAAAGTGGCTCAGAGATTTGCAACTGCCTGACACTTGATGGCTTTTGGTTGGGTGTACTCGATTGTGTACTCATTCAGCTGCATCATCCACTTGACTAATCTTCCAGAGAGTGGAGGTTTGCCTATGAAATACTTAATTGGATCACTCCTTGGGATTAGCTCCACCATTTGGCCTAGGATGTAATGTCTAAACTTCTGTGACGTAAACACTAATGCAAAACACTACTGCTCCATGTGGGAGTAATTCTTCTTACCTGGTTTTAGGGTTCTACTAGCTAGTAAACCAGACACTTGGCACCCTCATCATTGTCATGGGCTAATAGGAATCCTACAACCTCTAAGTTCAATGCGATGTACACCTTGAACTGTTGGCCATTGTTAGTGAAGGGATATGAGATCCATCACAAGGACGCCTAAAAGGTGCAAAATAGGGTGGGCGAATTTAAAAAAATTCTCTCCCTTCAACTGGGAATCGTATTCCCTATTTTAGAAAAATCATATTTTTCAAGGATCAATCTTGAACCATAAATCGAATCATATTTGAAACGAAATAGTGGGAGAGGGATATACCTGATACAGAGAAATAGTATCTCTCAATGGAGGTGTTCACGCCCAAAGAAGATCACCAAAAACTGCTCTCACTGAAGATGACATAGTGGATGGAGGAGCAAAATCAACGGGGTCCATCCCATGAACCGAATTCTTTAGCAAGAATCCAATGAAGGCAGTGAGCACAACTTCCTATCAGCCTTTTAGCAAAGACTGTTATCAAGATCCAATCTTGACCACTCCTACAATGTTGGTGAACGAACTGGCAGTATGGCGGTGGCAGGAAGGGATCATAGGGAGAAGGCACATTCCCACTATGTATTCTTCTCTCTGTAATTCGAGATCTAGTATCTTTGGTACTTCTGGGATGGTTTGGATGATTCGCCTCCTCCTGCTTTTATTGGCTTAAAGAGATCAGCTACTGATCTTATTAGGAGTTTCCTAATTTTGATCATTATCTAAATTTGGACTCTCTTTAAGTGATAAGGATAAGACCCTTATCTTATCTATAGATTAGATCATCCTTCTCCTGATCTTATCAGGAGGTTTCCAGATCTGAATTCAGATTTGATCTCTCTAAGTGGATAGGGTAGGACTCTATCCCATCTACTGATTCAATCTCAGATCCGCCCCCTCTCTTTAACTAATTAAAAGGACCAGTTCAAAATGGGCTTTAGGCCCAATAAGTCCATGCGCTCAAAACTGCTGCCCAGTTGGGTTTCTTTGTATGGCGTGGGACCCAAGCACTGATCTATACATCAGCCACATGGGTTCGGCCCAACATTTGTTACAAGGCCTGGCCGAATACACTGTTGTGGACAGTGCACCCCTTGAAACCCATCACATGGGCTTCTATTGGGCCCAACACTTACATTAAGTTGTACCTAGGCCAAGCCACCTTATAAAAACCAAGGGACTGTGGGCAAATGCAAAATTAGCCCATCAGGTATTACCCTCAGTGGTCTTACACTTAACCTCTCAGCCCATAATGATCAAACACTGGCCGACAAGAGATGACCTCTCCCTCGGCTGCAAGGAACAGTGTTGCACTCTCTGCTTATATGGATCTCGGGAATTAAAACCTTTTGCAAACATTTTAGAAATCGTAATATATATACTTTTATATCTCATATAAAATATATTTTGCAAAACAAATCTCAACGATTGAAATTGGCTACTGGTAGTCTTGGTTTTCATCAAAGAGTGCATCCCCGATCATTACCTTTGCCCGACAAAGGGGCTAATCTTGTCACTATGATCACCCACTCAGATGAATTCTCAGACTGTCCCAACATACCCAGGTTTTAACCCCCGCTAAGGATCTCACTGGTTGGTACATCAAAGATAGCCCAATCCGACACCTAGTGCAGTATCATAATCGAGTCTAGGGGTTAGGTGTAACTTTCCAATTTTGCCCATTAATCTCCAAGGTCTAGGGAAATACTGGAAATTTGGTTCGGTTCAAAATTCAATTAATCTTACACTGAAGGTGCCTTGGGTCTCACGCTGGCGGCTGAGACAAACCACCTCAACCGACTTGGTGGCTCATCAGTGTCAGCCTTATCAGGATAGGTCTCCCCAGACCGACCCATCGGCGGTGAACATTCTAAACTAACACGAGTCTCATTAAATGTTCAACTTAAGGGTATAAGACAAAAAAACACCACAAGAATATGAATCAAATATGCACTTTATTTATTTACAATAAACGTCAAAAGTACATCATTCTGATTGAAGCTAAGGGCATACAAAGACTGTCTAACAGCTCCCACTTGCACTTAGGTCCAATCTGGTATAAGCTGGAGTTCCATGCTTTCCACGTGTTTCTCAAATACTTTATGTGATAGTGGCTTCATCAATGGGTTTGCTACATTTTCCGCTGACGTGACCTTCTGAATCAGGACGTCCTCTCTACCCACAATCTCCCGCAGTACATGGTACTTCCTCTCGATGTGCTTTGACTTCGAGTGGGATCGTGGCTCCTTAGCCTGAGCAATTGCTCCATTGTTGTCACACAACAACGGGATGGGTGATGCGCTGGATGGAACTACTCCCAAATCGTGAACAAACTTCTTCATCCACATGGCTTCTTTGGCAACCTCGATTGCCGCAATGTATTTGGCTTCGGTTGTAGAGTCTACGGTGGACCCCTATTTACTGCTTTTCAGTAAACAGCACACAATCCCATCATGAAAACATATCCAGATGTAGATTTTCTATTATCTAGATCCGATTGGAAATCGACATCAGTATACCCTTGGATCTGTAGTGAACTACCATCGAGTACCAAACAAAACTCTTTTGTCCTTCGTAGGTATTTGAGTATATTTTTCACAGTGGTCCAGTGCTCCTGCCCTGGGTTGGTTTGGAATCTGCTTACCACACTCACTGCCTGAGCAATGTCGGGGCGAGTGCACAACATGGCATACATGATGCTCCCTATGGCAGAGGCATAGGAATGTCCTTCATGCCCTCAATCTCCTCAGAAGTCTTGGGAGACATTTTCTTAGAGAGATTGACTCCGTGATTGAAAGGAACATTTCCTTTCTTGTAGTTCTCCATGCTTTATCTTTTGACTATTTCGTCAATGTAAGCAGATTGGGATAATCCTATTATCCGCTTCGATCTATCTCTATAGAGTCGAAGACCCAGTATATAGGAGGCTTCTCCAAGATCTTTCATGGAGAATTGTTGTGAAAGCCATACTTTCACTGTAGTCAAAATTCCTACATCATTCCCAATGAGTAGAATGTCATCTACATACAAGACCAAAAAGTAACCTTATCCTCACTGGATTTCCTGTAAACACAGGACTCATTCGGATTCTGCTTGAAGTCAAACAATTTGATAGCAGAGTCAAAACGAATGTTCCAACTTCTAGAAGCTTGCTTAAGTCCATAAATGGATCTGTTAAGTATACATACCATGTGTTCCTGACCAGCAGCAATGAAGCATTACGGCTGCTGCATATAGATATCTTCAATAAGATCAACATTTAGGAACGTAGTTTTGACATCCATTTGCCAAATTTCATAATCATGGTATGCTGCTACAGCTAGCAAGATCCTAATGGATTTAAGCATGGCCATAGGCGAAAATGTTTCCTCATAATCGATGCCCTCTTTCTGAGTGTACCCTTGCATCAGGGCCCTTCTTCCTCTTATAGATCCATTTGCAACCAATTGCTTTTATCCCAGAGGGCGGATTTACTTGAGTCCAAACTCCATTGGTCTCCATTGAGTCCATCTCAGCTCTCATGGCCTCCACCCACTATGGGAATCTATGTCCAATATAGCTTCCGCTTAAGTCACGGATCTTCTTCACTGGTCAAAGTTTCCACCAGGTAACTATCTTGGTCATAACTATAACGGATTGGTGGCCTGGATACCCGAGTGGATCTTCTAGGTTGGCTACTACCTGAAACTTGTGGGACATCTCCCACTGCTTTTGAGCTCTCCTCATCAAGAACTTCTTCCTGACGATGGGTGTCCAGGATGTAATCTGTTTCCAAGAATTGTGCATTCCAGCTACAGAACACCTTCTACTCACTTGGGTCATAGAATATGTAACCCACAGAGCCTTTCGGGTAGCCTACAAATAGGCAACGACTGGTCTTGGATTCCAACTTGTCTGCACTCGTTCTTTTAATGTGTGTGGGACAACTCCAAATCTTCAAGTGTCTGACACTTGGTTTCTTTCCAGTCCAAAGTTCATATGGAGTTTTCGGAACCAATTTGGTTGGAACCCGATTCAACACGTAAATTGCAGTCACTAATGCGTAACCCCAAAAGGATGTGGGTAACTCTGAGTGTATGAGAAGTGATCGGACCATATCCAATAAGGTCATATTCTTCCTCTCTGAAACACCGTTAAGTTGTGGTGTAGCAGGAGGAGCCAACTGTGATACTATCCCATTGTCCTTTAAGTAGTCCCTGAATTCGTTAGAGAGATACTCGCCACCTCGAACTGATCAAAGGGCTTTAGTTTCTCTTCCTAACTGTTTCTCGACCTCTTGTCCTAACTCTTTAAACTTTTCAAAGGATTCAGATTTATGTCTCATTAGGTACACGTAACCATATCGTGAGAAATCATCGGTAAAGTTGATGAAATACACATGTTGATTGCATGTCCTGGGGACCACATACATCACTATGTATAAGGTCAAGTGTGTCGGTACATCTTTCAGGCTTATGGCCATTTCGTCATCTTACCTTGTAGGCAAGGCTCACGAGTGGGAAGATCTTCTACAGCTAGAAAATCCAAATGACCATCCTTTACCAGCCTTGTGATTCGGTCAACACCGATATGACCAAGTTGGTAATGCCACTGGCACATGGGATTAACTGTATCACAGACTCTTTTCTTGGGGATCTCAGCCGACGTAGTTTCAATTATGTTTTCTAGAGAAGGATGTAGAACATAGAGACCATTCTCTAGTTCCTCGTATGCGATGAATCTGTTGTTTCTTTTAATAGTAATTATATTATTAAACAAGACAGAATAACCATCCGCACACAGTTTTGAGACAGAAATCAAAATTCTTCTTAAATTTTGTACATAAAGGCAATCTTTGAGTACAATTGTTAATTCTCAACTCCACAGTTCCTATGGTTGCGGCTGCAATACTTGCAAAAGTCCCCAAGTAGAGTATAACTTCTCCCTCACTCAGCCTTCTGTTTACCTTGAACCCCTGCAATGAGTTACATGCATGACTTGAAGCCCCAGAGTCAATACACCAGGATGCAGAAGCTACCAATAAATTGTTTTCTATAACACAAGATTCAAAATTACCTTTCTTGGATTCCAGGTAGGTAGGACAGTTCCTTTTCCAGTGGTCGGTCTTCATGTAGAAGTGACAGGCATCCGATGCTTTGTCTTTCTTTTGCTTCTTACCCTTAGTGGCTTTCTTCTGAGGCTTCTTTGCCTTCCTCTTTCTCTTGCCTGTCTTGCTAGCGTCAACAAGCATAGCTACTGGCTCATCCTTTTAATCAGTTCTTCCGCTTGTTGCAATATGTTGTTGAGCTCTTGTAAGCTGAAATTCAGCTTGTTCATGTTATAATTCATGATAAACGGATTAAAGGAAGGAAGCAAAGAATTAAGGATGAAGTCTATCTGGGTTGCAAGATCCTGCCTGGATCCAAGAGCTTCAAGCTCATTGATGTAGCCCATCATCTGAAGACAATGGTCGTGAACTTGATGCCCTTTTGACATTTGAGCGGTCATGAACTGTTTCAAGACCCTTTGACGAGTAGAACAATTCTGCTCTTCATACATCGTTCTTAAACTATCCAATATGTCCTTGGCGAGCTCGATCTGATCGAACTACCTCTGTATCGGATTGTCTAATGAGGCAATGATGTAACACCGGACAAGGGAGTTTTTCTCCTCTCAGTCCTGATAGTCTCTCCTTCGGGCCTCAGAAGCCCTATCACCCGGACGCTTTGAGGCAGAATTTTTAGCCACTTTGTCTAACTTTTCGGAAGTTAGAACCAGCATAAGGTTTCTATACCAGTCGGCATAGTTCGGGCCCTTCAGCTTGTTGTCATCAAGAAGCTTTGCAAATTGTCCGTTCGCCATTTTTTGATAAAAGAGTAAACATCGGTCCACAACATGATTTGATTCATGTTCATTACATAGATATGGCTTTTAATCTATGTTCCATTCCCATTTATTCATCCCTGAGATTTCCCTGCCATCTTAGTGATGGAGACTACGAGTTGTCTTTGGAAATGTGAGAAATCACATAGGGTGCATGGAGCCAACTGTTTCAGTTGCTTACCCATCCTATTCGCGAACGCCAAGGCACCATGAGAGAGTTCCCATTTTCTGGTGAAGCCCCTCCCACATCGGTCTATGACGCCCCTATCATCTTATAAAACACTCAGACAAGCCCAACAGCAAATGGATAGCCCATTTTCTAGTGCGTTTCCTCATTACTGAAGGACCCATCCTCATGCTAATGATGGAAGGCCTTTAGAGAGTTCATCATATGAATCTCCCTATCGTACGCACTCATATCAGCTGAAGGGAATAGTAATTATGCCCTAGTTTGATCTAGGTCAAAACATAATGGCTCCCACTGACTTTTATAAAGTCAGATTTCGGTGGGCCCAAATCGGCTAGGGTTCCACACGTATCCTCTCCTGTAGGTGTGGGGCCCACCACTGAGGGTGGTCATCCAATGACCAAAAGGGACACCATGGCAATGATGTGCATTCCATGGTGTGCGCAAGAGTAATTATCGAAACTGCATGGACCAAATTCTTATGGTTCATGCTCGAAGCACATCATACATCCATGCATCACATGCAAGGAAAAATTGATCCAATCAATTAAATATCTGTAAAGCCCATTTGAAGCCCATTTTAATCCATAATATTAACCATTAATATTATCTAGGTATATGGGCTGAATTAGGGTTGATCAGTTTGGCCCATATAGCTTTATCTGCGAAGTGGGCTTTTAGCAGTTTTAACAACTTAAAACTAGGCCTTTACAGGTTGGGCTGAATTAAATATTTAATTAATTATCAATTCTCAGGCCCACTAGTGGGAAAAATAGGGCTGACATTCAGTCTTGATCGAACCCTAGATTTGGTCCAACCAGTTTGGACCAATCTGGTTCGAACGGGTCTAGGGTTTGATCTTTAATTAAAGATTTAATTCAAGAATTAATCTAAAATTAATTACTGATAAAAGATCAAGCAAGAATCAGTCAGATAGGGCTATTCGCACATTCCATTATGCAAAACAGAGGTTAGATCCCAGTTTGCAGTTTCCATCTACAAAATCTCCTTCTTACACCACCAGCTTCGATCCAAAATAAAATAAATAGAAATGCTAATTTTCTATTATTATTACATCAGATCGAATCCTATACATTCAGTCTAGAAAAAAAATTATTTACAGATTAGAATGAATGAATAGAATCTGCAAATCGCAGGTTCACTGCGCCAATCAAGATTTTGATCTCCAGTTGTACGAATAGCCCATAAATCAAGAAAATAATAAAGAACAATTCTAAATAAATTCCAGAATTATAAAAATTAATTTCAGATCATTCGCCCATTAACTGGGAATAAATTTCCCAGAAAAACTTTAAACTGCGCAAATCGGGTAGAACACCTTTTGCATATTTGCGCAGGTTTCAGATCTGGTTTGTTTGGTTCAAGACTTGAACCATGGCTCTGATACCACTGAAGGGATGTGAGATCCATCACATGGACGCCCAAAAGGTGCGGAATAGGGTGGGCGAATTTAAAAAATTTCTCTCCCTTCAACTGGGAATCGTATTCCCTATTTTAGAAAAATCATATTTTTCAAAGATCAATCTTGAACTATAAACCGAATCAGATTTGAAACGAAACAGTGGGAGAGGGATATACCTGATACAGAGAAATAGTATCTCTCAGTGGAGGAGTAGAATCAGTAGGGTCCGTCCCACGAACCGAATTCTTCAGCAAGAATCCAATGGATGCAGTGAGGACAACTTCCTATCAGCTTTTCAGCAAAGACTGATATCAAGATCCAATCTTGACCACTCCTACAATGTTGGAGAACAAACTGGCAATATGGTGGCGGCAGGAAGGGATCACAGGGAGAAGGCGCAATCACACTGTGTATTCTTCTCTCTGTAATTCGAGATCTAGTATCTCTGGAACTTCTGGGATGGTTTGGATGATTCGCCCCCTCCTGCTTTTATAGGCTTAAAGAGATCAGCTCCTGACCTTATCAGGAGTTTCCTAATTCAAATTATTATCTGAATTTGGACTCTCTTTAAGTGATAAGGATAAGACCCTTATCTTATCTGCAGATTAGATCATCCTTTTCTTGATCTTATCAGGAGGTTTCCAGATCTGAATTCAGATCTGATCTCTCTGATGGATAGGGTAGGACTCTATCCTATCTACTGATTTAATCCCAGATCCACCCCCTCTATTTAACTAATTAAAAGGACCAGTTCGAAATGGGCTTTAGGCCCAATAAGTCCATGTGCTCAAAACTGCTTCCAAACAGCTGCCCAGTTGGGCTTCTTTGTATGGCGTGGGACCCAAGCATTGATCTACACATCAGCCACATGGGTTCGGCCCAGCCTTTGTTACAAGGCTTGGCCGAATACACTGTTGTGGACAGTGCACCCCTTGAAACCCATCACATGGGCTTCTATTGGGCCCAACACTTACATTAAGTGGTCCCCGGGCCAAGCCACCTTATAAAAACCAAGGGACTGTGGGCAGATGCAAGATTAGCCCATCAGGTATTACCATAAGTGGTCTTACACTTAACCTCTCAGCCCATAATGATCAAACACTAACCGACAAGAGAGGACCTCTCCCTTTGCTGCAAGGAACAGTGTTGCACTCTCTGCTTATATGGATCCCGAAAATTAAAACCTTTTGCAAACATTTTAGAAACCGTAATATATATACTTTTATATCTCATATAAAATATATTTTGCAAAACAAATCTCAACGATTGAAATCGGCTACCGGCAGTCTTGGTTTCCATCAGAGAGAGTGCATCCCCGATCATTACCTTTGTCCAACAAAGTGGCTAATCTTATCACTATGATCACCCACTTAGATGAATTCTCAAACTATCCCAACATACCTAGGTTATGACCCCCACTAAGGATCTCACTGATTGGTACATCAGACAGCCCAATCCGACACCTAGTGCAGTATCATAATTGAGTCTAGGGGGTCAGGTGTAACTTTCCAGTGTTGCCCATTAGTATCCAAGGTCCAGGACAATATTGGAAATCTGGTCCGGTTCAAAGATTCAATTAATCCTACACTACATGTGCCTTGGGTCTCACCCTGGCGACTGAGACAGGCCACCCCAACTGACTTGGTGGCACATCAATGTTAGCCTTATCAGGATAGGTCTCCCCAGACCGACCCACCGGTTGTGAATAGTCTAAACTAACATGAGTCTCATAAGTGTACAGCTTAAGGGTATAACACAGAAACACACCACAAGAATATGAATCAAATATGCACTTTATTTATTTAATAAACGTCAAAAGTACATCATTCTAATTGAAGTTAAGGGCATACAAAGACTGTCTAACAGTTAGGTGGTGGCATAGTTGGGGCTTTGTATAGAGTCTTCTTCAATTGGTTGAAGGCATCTTGAGGCTCCATTGAGCACTTATACTCAGTAGACTTCTTAGTCAATTTTAGTAGCAATATCGTTGCATGTGCTAGGCCGGGGATAAACCTTCTAAAGTAGGAAACTTTTCCTAGGAAGGTCTTTAGTTGAGACTCACTATTGGGAGTTGGGAGGTCTAGGACTGCTTTCAACTTAATCATGTCTGGTTGAATCCTAGTTTGATCTACTTTGTACCCTAGGAACTTCCTGAGCTATACTATGAATGCGCACTTCAGAGGGTTGAGTCTTAGCTTGAATGTTCTACATCTATCAAATACTTTCCTAAACCTTTAGAATGGTCTTTCCTTTTATTTTCCTTAACCACTATGTCATCTACATAGCACTCTATCTCCTTGTGCATATTGTCATGAAAAATGCTCGTCATCACCCTCTGATATGTGGCTCCAGCATTCTTCAGACCTAAGGGCATCATCTTGTATTAGAAATTCCCTATTGGTGTCCGAAAGGCTATGTGTGGTGCATCTACAAGATCCATGAAAATCTAATTGTATCCGTTGTAAGCTTCTAAGAAGGAGAATAGTTGATTTCCCGCCATTGAGTCTATGAGGATATCCATGTGTGGTAGAGGGAAATCATCTTTGGGGCAATCTTTGTTCAAATCTTTAAAATCGACACAACACCAAAGGTAGGGGTGGGAGAAGTTAGTGTACTAATTTTGTCATGATAACTAAAAGCTAATTGTGTTCTTAGATTTCAAATACAAACCTGAGTTGTCCATTCTTCCTTTTAACTGGAACCATATTAGCTAACCACTGTGGGTGTGCAATGGGCTTAATGAATCCTAATTTTAGAAGTCGTTCGATCTTTTCCTTGATTTTCAGAGCTATTTTTGGCTTGAAGATCCTCTATGGTTGTTTCACTGGTTTGAATGTCCAAGCTCGGCATATGGTCGTACGACCAAGCAAGGCATCCTGGAACTCTGTGAGAGAAAACATAGATAAGTTTTACTTCTAACAAAAGTCTAATGTTTACGATGAGGAAAGGTTTCTTTTACCTTTCAGTAGGTCAAGTAACTTCTATTTCTCCTCCGATCCTGGCTTGTCTGAGATGCATAATGGCATTTTATCTGCTCCTTCTATGGCCATGTTTATTTCTTCTAATGGTTCTTCCACCACATCAATGGAATCTTGCATATGTTTGGGAGGTGTGTGGATCTCATCATAATACTCTACTGTCTCCTCTTTTTGTCCTTGCTATTTTGGGTAGATTTTAGTATTCTTGGCTCTGTTATTAATTGTGTGTATTGGTGCAACCGGGATGCGTCGTTAAACACCTATGACACCAATTTAGAGATTTATAAATTTTTCCAATCCTCACATAACCTTAAACAACCTAGTACATGGTGAGGAAGGGCTCAAACCCACAGGGAAGCAAGAATAAAAATTATTATTTTTGTCCAGAACAAATAAAAGGAAAATAGACCTGGGATTTGCAGAAAATAAAAACATAAGATTTATTAATGCTGAAATTAAATGTTTTGGATTGAACAAGGCAATAATTAGAATTCATAAATTAAAGAATATTGAAATCAACAAAAAAAGAAAAGATAAAAATGATCCAGAATTTGGATCTAGTGGTGGTAGTTATTCGAGAAGACGAAATACATGCTTTCTCCCTCCCTTCAACCCTCAAACCCCTCGAGACACCTTAGCCTTGAACTGAATGAATTTAGATATGCAAAACACACAAACAAACAGAAATTAAATTTAAAAGATTGTCCAAACAAAAATAACATAAAAGAAAATAAAGAAAATGAAAGGAATGGTTGATCAAATCTTGTGGTGGTAGTTGCAGATTGGCTGGACTTCTTGCAAGAACCTCTCCTGACAAGATCTGGGCGTCCTTCCTTTCTACAACCCTTGAACTCCTCAAGAAACCTTAGCCTTGTGAATTGGGTGAATTGCCTTGGGGTCCTTTTTATAGAGAAGGGTGGACAAAATTGGGATTAGAGAGAAAGAGAGGGACAACTAGTGGGTTTATGCAAAAAAGGGTGCCCTAGGGTTTAGGAATGGAGGGTTAGGATTAAACAAAGGGATCCTATGGCTAGAGTGAAAAGGAGAGAGTGCCTGTAAATATGGAGGGCTGGTATTCAAGCTCCTAGGATTGAATGGTGGAGATTTGGGTGCCTAGGACTGAAAGGTGGATATTAGGAGTTAGGTGGCGCCCTAGAATGGAGGGTGGATATTGTAAGGTGAAGATCTAAGGGTATGAGAGGTTGCTAAGGCTTGGATGGTTGAGATTAGATGTTAGTGAGGAGTGGAAGGTGAAGATTTAGCTGTTAGAGGTGGCTAGGGTTTGTTAGAGGTGAAAAGAATGAGTGGGGAGGCGCCCTAGGGCTTGCTAAGGAGAGGGGAGTATGCTAATACAGTAGGAGGGGCACCTTTCTGGGTTTAGCCGATAGGAGGCACCCTCTTGTGCTCAATTTTTCACAGAATCACCCTCTCTCTTAGTTGGAATTCTCACTAGCTTCCAAAACTTTGCAAACAACTCTGTAAATTTCCCAGTTTTTACCCAAAATTTGCACAGGGACCCTCAGAGTTGTGTCCATTGACTTTTTATTCTCTCTCTTTTGTATGTGTATGTGTGTGTAAAATTCAACACTATTTGGGGTAGTCCACTATCTCTCTTAATTTGAAGAATTTTTTGTCTGATTTCTATTTCTCAATCTTTCTCTTCTTATCTTCATAGGGGCAAACTTGGGAGTATTTTCAATTTCTAAACAGTTTCGACAACATTCAAATAAGACCAATTTAACTCATGTTACTTGCTACCAATCTCTACAAATTTTAATATTCTTTATCAATTTCCTCAACTTTTTTTGTTCGGGGATCTCTTTTAATGGAAAAAATTTTAAATTTTTTAGTGAAAATTTTTGTTCTGCAATTCTAATGGCTTAGCTCTTATTATTATTGTTTTTTTTTTACTTTCCTTACCCCCCAACTTAAATGCCATTGTCCCTAATGGCATGACTAGAATGTTACAAAGGACTTGGTCCAAAGGGAACAATCAAGAGGGTTTTTCCCAAGAGGTTCAAGGTCTGCCAACTGGTCTCGAATAAAGAAAACAAAAACTCTAATCCTAAAAGCAAAAGCAACTGAAAACTACATTGGGTTTCTTTCCAACTAGCGCTAAGTTTATTTACTTCTCACATCGACACTTCTAGACTCACTTTCTTTTTACATAGACAAGGCTCAGATTGGTCTAACCAAAGGGTAGACACGACATCTACAAGGTCGTCCACTACCTCTACCTTGAACTCATCTTCCCCTAGGTTTGGATACTTAGTTTGGACTTTCTATTCATCAAATGAAATGTCCATTTCTCCCGATTTACAGTTGATGTTTGCATTGGTAGTTGCTAGATGCCCTAAGATTATCGGATTATGGTTCAGTTCCTCAGTTCCTCGGTTGGGGTTATGTCTTGGACGATAAAATCCACTGGGAAGTAACAATCCTCTACTCTAACAATAACATCCTCAATAACACCTCGAGGAGTCTTGACTGACGGATCAATGAGTTTCAGAATTGTCGGGGTAGGTTTTAACTCGCCGATCCTGAACCTTTCATAAATAATAGAGGGTAGCAGATTTACATTGGCCCCAAGATCTAATAGGACTCTATCAAAAATGATTCCAAAGATAACACAACTTATTAGAGGAACACTAGGGTCTTTCATTTTCTGGGGGAGTTGGTTTAGGAGAACCGCACTAACAGCTGCCGACAGCATCACTTTTTGCAGGGCCGATCATGGCTCCCTCTTTTGAGCACATAGCTCTTTCAAGAAATTGGCATAGGCTGGAACATGTTGGATAGTGTCGAGGAGAGGGATGTTAATATGGACTTGCTTGATTAACTCTTTGATCTCCTCGTTGCGAGTCTCTTTTGTCTTTCACAATGGCCTATTTGTAAGTGCGGTTGGAAAGGGAACTACAGGTCGACTCACTATAGGTTTTTCTTCTAAAATTTCCTTTCCTTTTTCTCCCCCCAACTTATGGTCTTCTTGCTCCTTTTCTTCTTCAATGATGTTTTCAAATTTCTTTTTCTCGTACATGTCCTCTAAAATCCTCCCACTCCTTAAGGTCGTAATAGCCTTGGCATTTTCAAATTGTGGGTTCTTAGGAGGTGGTTGAACCTGTTGTGGAGGAAAACCTAGTGGCTGATTTCTAGGCTTCACAACCGGATGACTCGGTAGTTGTCCTACTTCTCTCTACTCATTGGCTTCGTCTAGCTGTCCTATTCAACTAGATGTATAATGGCCTTTTTTCTGCTCCTTCTATGGCCATGTTTATTTCTTCTAATGGTTCTTCCACCACATTAATGGAATCTTGCATATGTTTGGGAGGCGTGTGGATTTCATCATAATACTATATTGTCTCCTCTTTTTGTCCCTGCTATTTTGGGTAGATTTTAGTATTCTTGGCTCCGTTATTAATTGTGTGTATTGGTGTGCCCGAGATGCGTCGTCAAACTCCCGTGGCACTAGTTTAGAGATTTGTAAATTTTTCCAATCCTTATGTAACCTTAAACAATGTAGTACGTTGTGACGAAGAGGTTAAACCCACAGGTAAGTAAGAATAAAAATTAGCATTTTCATTCCAGACAAATAAAAGGAAAATATACTTGGGATTTGTAGAAAATAAGAACATAAAATTTATTAATGCTGAAATTAAATGTTCTGAATTGAACAAGGCAATAATTAAAATTGAGGAATTAAAGAATACTGAAATCAACAAAAAATGATCCAGAATTTAGATCTAGTGGAAGTAGCTGTCTGGGAAGATGAAATACACACTTTCTCCCTCCATTTAGCCCTCAAACCCCTTGAGACACCTTAGCCTTGAACCGGACGAATTCAGATATGCAAAACACATAAACAAATAGAAATTAAATCTAAAAGATTGCTTGAACAAAAATAACATAAAAGAAAATAAAGAAAATGAAAGGGATGGTTGATCAAATCTAGTGGCGGTAGTTGCAGATTGGCTGGACTAGTTGTAGGAATCCCTTATGACAAGATCTAGGCGTCCTTCCTTTCTACAACCCTTGAACTCCTCAAGAAACCTTATCCTTGTGAACCGGGTGAATTGACCAACCCCTTCTCTAAGGCTTGGATGGTTGAGATTAGATGTTAGGGAGGAGTGGAAGGTGAAGATTTAGAAGTTAGGGGCGGATAGGGTTTGTTAGAGGTGAAAAGAATGAGTAGGGAGGTGCCCTAGTATTTTATAAGGAGAGGGGAGTATGCTAATACAGTAGGAGGGGTGCCTTTTTGGGTTTAGCAAATAGGAGGCACCCTCCTGTGCTAAGTTTTTCACAGAAACACCCCTTCCCTTAGCTGGAATTCTCATTAGCTTCCCAAAATCTATAAAAAACTCTATAAATTTCCCAGTTTTTACCCAGAATTTGTATAGGGACCCTTGGAGGTCACAACATTGAATTTAATTGAAAAAATGGTATAGATTAGTCTGTCTAAGGTCTAAAATACCCCTAAAATGATGCCCTTAAAGCATCAAAATACAAAGTTATCATGTATATTTTTAGTGTGTCGTACCTTTGATTCTAGTAAACTTTGTTTAGATCGTTCAGTGTCCTTCTACGATGAGATCATCAAAATTTTCTTTTGCAAAGATGGTACAATGAAATGGTTCTGGTTGAAAGTCACTCAAAATGAGCACATGGATATATACATATTAGAGAGTGCAATAACCATTTCCATCCGGAGTGTATGCGTGCAATGATGGAGATATATGAGTATTGTATGCATAGTTTGAGTGATAAGTACATGGCAATTTTGATCTCAATAAAAGATGCATGTACAGTGGTTGACTTGAATTTGATGATCGTAGTACAACAATTTTTTTTGATAATGTATGTATGGAAAATATCAATCATATTGGTTATTTCAAGTTGAGCAATGACAATATAGCCTATAGTGATTGTTTCATGATATGTGATCAAACATTAATTGTAAAGTCATACCTATGGGATGGATTTCTTAGTAGTTGGTGCCTTGCCATCCTCGTACTCCTCTACAATGGTGTAGTAGCTCTTCCAGTCATCGTCGGTCGCACCTCATCCTCTTCTTCCTTTTTGGTGCAGTAGGGAGTTCATTCGCGTGGTTCGGAGAATTTGGTGTAGTAGATCTCATTCTATAGATAAGCTTCTAATTTATCAAAAGGGACATGAGTCACCGAGATCCTCACTACAAGTTCCTTGTGCTTTGCCTTAATGCATTACAGGTATGTTGAAGGGACTAAGGCCAACCCATGTATCATCAGACGTCCTAGTAGGGCATGGTATACAATCCTCTCTGAGATCACCTAGAATTCTTGGGCAATGGTGAATGGCCCTACCACAATTGGTAGCTCAATGGATCCTTCTGTGATAGATGTGTTATCGTTGAAGTCCATCACTTCCATGGGTAACCCCTTGATTGTCTCCTTTTGGATGCTCATTAACTTCAAGGTGTGGACAGATATTAGGTTCATGGAGCTTCCCGAATCAACCATGGATTGCCTCATCTCAAAGCCCCTATCTTTGCTATGATATATAAGGGTCGGTTGTGGTGGGGGTCGGTGGCCAACATGTCATCTTGGGTGAACTCCACATTTGTCTTATCGGACCAGTGGGGCTCTAACGACCTTTTGAACATCTCTTCCAATGCCTTGATTGTGAGTCATCTTGTTGAGGCACTGGCTCCTTGTTAAGGCACTTCCTCCTTGGGTGTGTATGGGGAGGGGGTTCGTCTCTACTTGCACTAACTTCCTCTTCATGAAATCATCAAGTTTTACCTTTTATACAAACAATCGCTTTAGTGAAGAACAGTCCATGAGGTTATGGTGCGACAACTAGTGAAAAGTACACCACCTTCCTCTGTGCCTTTCCTTCTCTCAATCGATCCCCACCGATGGTGGAGGTAGGTTGATGACACAATCTTCCATGAGCTTTTTCATGATCACGATCACCTCCTCTTTGGTGTTGACAAAAGGAGGAGGGGTCGGTGCATTATTTCTTTTGCCTTGGACATTATTGCAATAATAGGGCCCCTGCCTAGGCCCTCCATCATTGTGAGGCTTTCAATCAACAACATAGACCTTGTTCTTTCATATGTCCTAAGGCTGATTTGGACATGAACAAAGTGCTTTTAATAGTGTGCACCGTTCTCTCTGTTCTCTTTCACAACTGGCTAAAAGTCTTAGTTTCTACATTTTCTATGTCTATCCTTTAGGCAGGCTGCATGCCTTGCATGCACTATACGACAAAGTTCTTCTCAGTGACATGCTCATTGAAAACTAAGTGGGTCAACTTCTGAAATCTCATCCCATAAGCCAAAAGATCTTCTCCACTCCCGGGTAAACCACTTTGACAGGAACCTCTATGCTAGTTCTACCCACAAGTTAATGCTACCCGGGTTAGGTTGATGAACCAGTATATGTCAGCCCGGTCAAAGATTTGGAGAATTCTCTGACTTTCATATCCCCATCGAGAGAAAAGGACCCCAAAACATCCTCAAACTTGTTTTCATGCTCTTGTGGGCTTCCCTTCTACTCATCATATTGTGGATACTGTTGGGGAAGAACGTAGCAGGTGGGTAAGGTTTGTAAAGGATTTAGTCACAGTAGGGCTTTTGTAAAATGAGGGAAGCCTGGGCCCTATTCTAATTCTCCACCATCAGCCCTTGAACGTATTCTTTTAGTTCATCACAGTTGAGCAGTGCCTCTGTCATCGGGTTGGTCTAAGAAGTAACTTGAGGCTGTTCAACGGTGGGTTGGTTGGTTTGTATAGGTGTATGGCTGGTCTTGGCAGGTTGCTCAAGCATAGTAGGGTTTTGATTGGCAAACTAGTAACTGGTGGGGATAGATGCAGGAGGAGCGGCTGGGGTGAAAGGGGACTATTTGGTCCTAGTTGACTATTAGAGGAGAAGCTACAGAGTGGTTCTCATCACCTGTTACATCTGTTACAAGCAGTTGAAATGAGACTCGAACTTGAAAATGTTGTTCAAGAGTATTTTGATGTCAACCTGCTCGGTCGACTCCATTCCAAACTGATCTCCAATCTTTGGGTTAACATCCCCTTGGTTGTTGTTGTGTTCTTTAGGAATGGGAGAAAGGTTGATCCTGCATGAAACCATCCTCTATGATCAAGGAATAACTAGAGATTCTAATGTGAGTGTGGCGGCTAGGCTACGTACGGGGGTCTCCTTGAAGGACAAAGGAAGACCGAGTGCAGAAGGTAGGCTAAAGGCTAGGGAAAATGAGGTGATGGATGATTTCATTCTCAGATGGACCCCTATTTATAGGGAGAGATCCCGAGGTTTTGAAAGAAAGGTGCCAAAAGTGTTTGATTCCCATTAGGAAAGGGAATCTCGAATTCATTGTTAGTAGTCAGGGAGCTCTGTAAGGGTTTCACCACGTGTCTTATGAGATATCTCAAGGATGAACCTTCCTTTCATCTAGGGATTCTCATAATACATGTTTGCTACTTCATTTTGTGGCCCTCCTAAACTGACGTGGCGCAGGTGATGTCATTGATTGTCTCACATGTCCTTGTTTAAGCCTACGAGGCATCTTGCCACGCACATTTTTAATAACATGCATGCTTCTTTCCTTTACTTCTATCCCTTTATGGGCTTGCACTCATCACAGTCATGAGCTGGATTTATATTCATCGCAAGTTCGTGCGGTTCTAAAGTTCATCGCAACATGTTTCAGGTTATGAGTTCATCGTAGATGTGCGATGAGTTATGAACTCGTCGCAGACATGTGATGAGTTATGGACTTATCGTAGACATTCGTGTAGTGTTGGTTTGACACCCTCTATATTCGGATGGTTTGACTGACCACTATGTACCTACAACCATATTAACAAAATATTGTAACAAAGAATATTTGTTTTATTCTTGGTAGTGAGTCAACAATTCAGCCTTTTAGGTAAAATGTGTCAATCCTTGATGTCATAATTAAATAATAATAAAAATTTTAAAAAGATAAAACCACAAAAAAATATCAAAATACAAAAAAAATTATAAAAAACATTTTTTTAGCCCCAAACTTTTTTGAAATTTTATTAATAACTAAACAAGGAAAAACCTAGGAAGGGGGACGTAAAAACCTTACCCTTCAAAGAAACTATAGAAGAGGCCATCGACTTATAGCAAGAATTTATACAAGGACTAAATAAGCATCAATGCACCTCAAATTGATGACTTTGGAGAAAAGGTAAACCAAGACTATTCTTAGTAAGTGCTGAGAACTAGCGAGTAGTTCTGTCACTACATTTAAGAACATTTATAATATTGTATATTCATCATATTGAACAAAAATTAATGTGACAAAATAAGAATAATTTTTATAGATGTTGGAATATAAAAAATATAGAGGCAAATTTCTTAAAGTACCCCTATCGTTTAGGAAATTGAGTAATTGAATAACTCTACTCTTATTGTTTACTTGTCTTAAACTACCCTTAAGTTTCTTGAGAATTATCTAAAACCTCCTTTACTATTAACTTTCTGTCATGTTTGGTTCACATGTTACATCACGTGATTGATATATTTTTAAAAATTCTTAAATTATCCATTTAAAAATTCTCCATCTTGTTTTTGCTCAGCCCATGCAGGAACAGGATGCCATGATGTGGCGATGAGATGGAAGAGGTCGCAGCAGATGATAGCGGTGGTGGCGTTGCCATTAATGGGGTTATGTGGGGTGGGGACAGAGTGTGCGATATGTAAAGTGATGGGAGGAGGGAGAGATGTGCCTTGTGGTCACATGTTTCACTGGATTTGTATACTGCCATGACTTGCAAAGAGGAATTCTTGTGGAGATTGATTTTATGCATTCAAATAAAATACTGTGAAGATTGGTTCTATGAATTGCATTTTCTTAATTTTAGGCAACCGGGCGGTGATCAAATATATGGATTTTTTGATAGCCAGCTCCCTACTGCTTTGCGAAAGCTTCCATTTGATAGACACTTGTCTCTGCAAAATGTCAAGAAGTTCTTTTAGAAGCAGATGGTTACCAACCCCACTTAATTACTCTAGAAAAAGGTTACTGTCGCCTTATTGAGGGGACCCTAAATTACTCTTAAAGATGAGCTTTCCCTTAAATTTGTGACTTGGAAAGAACTACTGCAGTGGAGTATTCACCGAATACCCCAAGTATCCGACTTGAAAGGAACTCTAGTGTAGGACTCTATCTCCCAACGTCCTTTAGTTTGGACTTTAGACAAGTTCATCCAAGAAGGGCATATACAATAGGGGTTTCTCTTGGTTCTTCAATCTAGAGAAGAGAGTTACTTTATGAGGCTTGATGGACCATAAGAATTCCAACAACTTTTGCCAGATTTTTATCGTGACAGATGAGGAATATTAGCTGAATGCCATCTTTACTGAAGGTCTCTCCTTATCCATCTCTGTACTCCCTTTTTCTATTTCTTTTGTTTTGCAGACTCACAACCCAATCATATGATTTGAAATGCATATGCTTATAAATGGGTCCTAAGTATTTCCCTCCAACTTTGCAACCATGGTCACGTTTTCAGTGACCATTTCCATGAAATTGATCTTATGGACAGTTGGGAGGGCTTTGGGATTCACTTGGGTGTAACCCATAAGAACCGGTCATCCGGAAAATTCATGGTGTAAATCAGTGCACATCCAAAAAAAAAAAGGCAAACCTGTTTTTTTACTTGATTTGTGACTGTAAATCAAAAGTGTTTGGTTGAAATGGTGTCATGTTGAATAAGACCCAATGGCGGTTAGGGAGTTTCTAGATATGCACAGTATGTTCTTGCTGTGGAGGGCCTAGAGGAAAGTTTGTCCTCTCCTTTCTGTTATGCCATCAACTGGAACATACCAAATAATCCCTTTAGGTTTTGCTCCTTTTATACCCATGACAAGGAAAACTCACTTCTAAAACCCAGCTGTAGGATGCATTTCCCTCTAGAGCCGAACAATAATCTGAAGCAAAAGAGAAAGAAAAAATAGGATTTATGTGTTGAAAGTAACGATTGAGAGAGGAAGGTTGAAAGGGTTTAGGAGGCTTGGCTTTTTATCTTCTTACATAACAATTGAGAGATGAGTTGATTGAAAGAAAAAAGGAGGATGCAAGACCTCTGAAACAATCAGATGTGGAGATACAAGAGTTCAAAATTTTCATTAGTTGGGTTTTGTTTTGAAAATTTGAGGAATAGTGGAGGGAAATTCGACATTTTATTTTTTCCATTAGTACTTAATGACCATGTCAATTGTCAGAATACTTAGTACTCAGGGAAGGAACGTACGATCTCGAGACCCTCGAAGGGAAACAAGTGCCTTGGGCATGGAATATTGTCAACTTAAGACAATACTATCTATAAGAACCAAGTAGGCCACGAGCCACTCCCAAAGCCTAAGGGCCAGAATATTGGGCTAATGTGACCTTGGCACAACAAGACCCAGTTGCCTCTATGGCATGAGTAGACTCCGAGAGTGGGCCACGAGCCACTCCTCCAGCCTTAGGGCTAGAACGCCGAGCCAATGACGAGACCTCGGCAGCATACAAGACTTAGTTGCCTCATCAGAATGAACTAAGTACTTGCAACGCCCAAGGTGCAGGCGGTTTGGGCGCAAACCTTGTAATGAATAGCCCGCCCAGACAGGCAACAAGTTGAACCCGTTAATGACAATTGATGTCAACTTAACCCGAGTATAGACAGGTCGGGCATGTACCCTACTATGTCACTCGCCTCGGTGTACATAAGGATACCCCTACTAAGTATCGGAATGTAGTACAAGACCGCGACAGCCAAGCAGTCCTACTGTGGTTACATAGCTCTAATAGCTTCGGTGTTGAGATTGCCTTAGCAAAGATAAAGAGTGCACACCACTTCAAAAAAAAAGAGAAATGATGACAGTGCAATAACCGAGCTAAACATCTCAGAAAAGTTTTGACTATCACAGGGCACAATCACCCAACCAAAGACCTTTGAAAGACTGGGTCTTTGGCACCTGGAAGCCACCAAAAGTCTAGAGAAACACCGCCTCAGGGATCCGCCTCCTCGTCCTCATCCTCTAGGGAGTTAGGCTCCTCTTCCTCCGCTTTATTCGTCGTCTCAGGAGACAGGCCCTTCATAGTGATGCCATCGAGGTTGAGCCTGGAGAACTTTTTCCGAACCAACCACCGGTAGAGTTTAAACCCAAAGCAGTACAAACTCGAGCCATAGAGGTCGTGGTATTTCTGGGAGTCTTCGAAATCACAGACTGCTTTCTCTCGTTCAGCCTCCACCATCTGGTCAAAGTTTCGAGTCCGATCCAGAAGAGTGGACTCCAGTTCCTGCACCTGTTGCCGGACGAGCAGCTCTTGAGACTCACTCCCCTTACGAGTATGATGGAGCTCGCCCTGGAGCTTCTTATTATTAGCCCACTGGTCGTGGGCGTCGCCGCGGTGGATGTGCGTCTGGAGAGACATGGCATGGATGGTGGAATTCACCTGCCAACAGAAGAGAAGATCAGAGGACAGTGAAAGGAAGCAAAATGAGAGAAGAAAAAGGGAAGGAATCACTTACCACCATGCAGTGGGCAGAGGCGAACGCGGCGAGGTCCCCGGGTCCATATTCCCCCAGTGAGCGACCTTATCATTACTAATTGCTTTCTGGCTCCTCTGGTGAGCCACGAGGTAGTCGTTCACCCCTTCCCAATTCCCCACTGGGAATGGAGGGTAAGGGCGTGGCTGGAGGGGGTTACAGGGAGCCGCCCCTGCTGAGGGAGCTCGTCCCCCCGTGACCAGCCCCACTAGTTCCCTCGGATGGAGGTGTCGGGGTCTCAAGCGGAGGGCGGTGCGAGTCGATACCAGACATGATGGCTGCTAAAAAGAAATTAGTGTTAGTCCGGTAAGAATGAAATATATATATACATGTGAACACAATGTTGTGACAAAAACCATGCAACCTAAAAGGACAACCTACCCGGGATCAGGCCGGCCTGCGTGAGCTTCTCCTCGGCCAAGTAGTCCGAATAGAGGAAGCCTACTGATGCCCAGGACAGCATCATTTTTTGAGTTTCGGGGTCCAGCTCGGCCCCGGGGTCCTAGATGGCACCCCTCCAAGAAGTTGGGAAGGGCCATCCCTCGGGGTTATAGACCACAAAGTAATCCCGCTTCCAGGCGGGAATCTTATTCGATAGCTCGTACAAGAGCTTATAGCTGCAGCAGGGGTAGAGGTAGTAGAAGTGCCTCTCCAGTGGAACCCCAGGAGCAACATTTTTTATACAAAGAATAGAGACAAAAATATCAAGGTTCAAGGGAAGACAATACTCATGATACAAAGATATAGTCCTAACCATGTTTCGAATGGTGTTGGGATGGAGCTAATCGATGGTGACGTTAAAATGGTTTAGCACCTCCACTATCTAGGGGTGCAAGGGGAGACACAAGCCAGCCTCGAGCTGTTCTTGGAAGATAACTATGTCATTGGGACTATGCTCCTAAGGGAAGTTGCCAGTGGGGAGGCTATAGGCCAGGTCCCCAGGGAGGCGAAAGTAGTGGATCAGAGACTTGAGTCTCTCTACCGTCAAGGAGGAAGGGCCAAAGGTGTCAGGCTCCCTCCCCTGAGAGGTAGATGCTACATCACTGGAGGCCTCTCGAGCCTCTGGGACCTGCTCCCAAGCTCCCTCCGAGCTTGAGGAAGCATCGTCATCCTGGTTGTCGCCCCGGTGGTAGGTGTGGTATGGGTACCCAGACACGGTTGACAGCGATTGGGACTCACCAGAAGAGATGAAACGAAGTAAACTGAGGAACTCGAGTAGACTAGATGAATGCGTGACCTCATAATCTGAAGATAGCAAGATGGCGTGAGAGAAAATGAGGCCCAAAAGGCCCTCCTATTTATAGTCTCCACTCCCTCAAACTGATGGCCCAAATCAAAGCAGATCCAACGGCTCGCAGGCGCACTGACCACACGCCTTCTGAAAACTGAAGGTGATTGGCGGCACCTCTTCCACGATTAAGGTAATCGCAGCGGCACGACATTCGGAGTTAAGAGCCACTTCAGCACATTTTCAGAATTCGAAAAGTCAGGAAAGTCAAAAAATCTCTTGATTCTTGTGAATGCATTTAATGTGAGTAGTCAATCAAGTTTGAATTTCGGTTAAATCAGTCCATCACGCTTCATGAACTCTTCGTGCTAAGGCAATGCTCTTACCTCAAGGAGTGGGGGGCAATTGATGGAGGATGATTTGACTCGACCTATGAAACGGTGACACATGGACACTGACTCACCACGAGCGACAACTCAACATTATAGCCTAGTGCGACCAAGTAACGGGCCCATAGAGTAGCTCGCTACATAGTGAGAATGCGCTATCTGCACTCTTAGCCTTTGTCTTCTCTTTGTTTCTCCTACAGAGTACTAAATTAAGCACCGGAGTATTCCCGCTGGGCAAACCCCTCGGGATTCTTCTTCTTCTTCATCTCAGGTACCTTCCAGGAGCCACGTGAGTGCTACATCAACTACTATGAAACCACTTCTTGCCTTAGTGTGAATCATGTAATGCATGCCTTCATGGGCTATGAGGATATTATCTGATATGACCCTTCCTGGAATAAAAGCACTTTTATTTTCTAAATTGACTTCATTCAACACATTGGCTAAAATTTTTGCTATTACTTTATAAGTTGTATGACACAAGCTAATAGGTCTCAAATGGGAAGCATTTTTGGAATTGAGGCTATAAAGGTAGAATTTAAGTTTTTATTGAGATTACATGTATTAAAGAAATTCATTTCCTCTTTCACAAATCCTCCTTAATCACATTCCAGAAAGTTTGGAAAAGAAATTAGGGAAGCCATTTGAACCTGGGGCTTACTTGGGAGCCATTTGGAAGAGGGCTTCCTTTATCTCTTCTTCAGTGATACATTTTTACAACTCTTCATTTTTCTCCTCATTAATAACTAGCTTAAGACCTTGTAAAGTCAAAAAGTCAAAATCAATATCTGGGGGTAGGGAAGAGACAAAAATCTTCTAGAACCAGACCTTCCTTCCATTCCCCTTTCTCACCCTTAAGCTTTAGGATCATATTCTTTGATTTACTTATGAAAAAATCTTGTATTTATGTCCCTGTACTTCAACCAATTCACCCTAAATATTTGGGCCTATAGAATTTCCTCTAACTTAAGCCACATATCCATCTTCTTTTCCAAATTCAGCACCTTCTGATTGCTATAATTTGAACTTGTTTTTGCTTGTTTTGTAGTTAGTTGCCCTCTTGTTTTTTTCATTCCCCTCCTAAACATTCCTAGAATCATGTTTGTTCCATTTATTCAGGGTTGTACATAGTTTAGCACACTTCTTGGTAATTGAGTTGTTGGCTTGATTTAGTTATTTATCTATCCATGCCTCCTTTATAACTTTCTTACATTTTTCATGGATCAACCACATTTCTTCATATAGGAAACTGTGGACCCCACGTTGAGAGTATTTGTGTGACACCCTGAGATGTATTTAGATTTAATTGATTAGGATCAACTTTCCTAGTAGGATAAGTTTTATTATATCTTATCTAGGACTAGTTATTCTATATTATCTAGGATTAGTTATTATATCTTATCTAGGATTAGTTTTATTTTAATCTTATATTTTTATTGCCATGTAAGTATTAAACTTCTTTTACAATTATGAAACCATGTATAAAAATTAAGGAGTGGGGCGGCTGTTTTAAGCACTCCAACCATTCTCTTCTTTCAAAGCTTCTCCCATGAGTGCTTCTTCTCTATCTCTCTTCTCTTCTTCTCCTTTTCTCCTTCTCTTTTATTTTTTGTTCAAAACCTAAAGAGTCTCTGTAGTCTTGTACGACTACTTGGTATCAGATTCAAATTTAGGGCTTCTCAGGTGAGTTTGATCCAGCCGACCACATGAGAACCACCTAGAGCTGGAAGAATAGAGAAAGCTCCCTTCGGCTGATTCTTGGAGGTTATCTACAGCAGTAGTCCAAATATTGGATCAGATCTTTGATAACCAGGAAGAATCAGAGGAAGAGAAGAGGATCAACCCAGTTCTTGATCAAGACTAAAGGTGGTGATCAAAGTTTCAGAAGAATTCTGGTTCAAGATCGTTTCCGCTATTCAAGACTGAAGCTGATTATCAAGATCAGAGTTTCTCATAATTTTTCGGTAAGTTTTCAAGCCTTACCAGAAATCGGCAGCAAGGGTCTCTTGATATAAAAGGTATAGTTAAGAAAAAAACCCTTCCTTTCTGCATTTTTTAGGGTTTAAGAAAAAACCTTCAAGTTTTAGGGTTGTTATTGCTTCAGGGAGGTAATTAGATTTGACTCCTCTCCCTTTATTTTTCTTTGTTCTTTGGAAGATCTAGTAGTTCCTTTTAATAGGACTGATATGGTTCAGTCTCAATAGGCCAACTATCACAAAATTAGGGTTTCTGAATCAAAACCCTCCTGTTATCTGCTACAGACCCAGTAGGCCGAATGGTACAGTAATTAGGAAGCATTCTAATGCAATTTGAAAGCCAAGGGGTGGGTGTTTTTAGGGCTGGTTCAAGCAGCATGGTTGAAAACAACTTTCAGATTACTACTGTAAAGTTTGATGGTTCAAACTACTTAGAGTGGGCCCAATCAGCCATGATGGCCATTGGAGGAAGAGGAAAGCTAAATTATTTGTTGGGCGATGTGAAGGAACCAACCAAGAAGGATCCCACTTATACTAAGTGGATTCAGGAAAATTATTTGGTGATGACATGGTTGTGCAACTCTATACAGCCACACATTAGCCAAAATTACTTATAGGCACAAACAACTAAAGAAATTTGAGATGTAGTGAAAGAAACCTACTCTTAGCCCCTTAGTGTTGATAGGGCTTATAAACTGAAATGTGAAGTAAAAAATCTCAGACAAGGGGAGAAAACAAGTCTCTGTTTATTTCTCAACCCTAAAATCCTTGTGGCATGAGATTGACTACCTTGAGACAATTGAATGGGACAGTTAGAAGGATGCATAGACTTATAGAAAACAGATTGAAACTAATAGAGTATTTGAGTTTTTGGCTGGTCTAAATTCTAAAAATGATATTGTAAGACAACAACTATTGACAAGAGAAAGTGTGACTCCATCTTAAGCCTATTCCCTAGTGCATAGTGAAGAGACTAGGTGAAAGGTCATGTTACAGCAACAACCTTTCGAATCTGCCCTAGCAGTAGTTAAACCCAAGTTAGGGGGAGATAAGGAAAGGAATATAAAGAAAGAGGCTAAAAAGGACCTAGTTTGTGAACATTGCAAGAAAATTAAACACACCAAAGACACCTGTTGGAAGTTGCATCCACATCTAGTTCTAGCAAAACTCAAAAACAAAACGGATAATGCCAATATGACTATCAACACTGATAGTGCAGCCTCAATGGCTTCAAGAGGTACCACTCTTGATACCCTAGCTGCAGTTTGAGCTGCTCTGACACAATTAGAAAGTGAAGTCAATAATTCAGTATCATCTCCTCAGCCATCGTTAGCTCCTTCAATCTCATCTTTTGCTCAATCAGGTAATTGGGCCTCAGTTTATCATTCTTCAGCTCCAAGTAATATAAAACATTATTGGATAATAGATTCAGGAGCATCTGATCATATGACTAGCTTGCCTTCACTATTCTCTACCTATCATTTATCTTTTAGTAAAGACAAAGTGTCCATTGCTGATGGATATCTTGTTCCTATTTCTGGCAAAGGAGACATCAAATTGTCTGATGCAATTTCCCTATCCTCTGTCCTGCATGTTCCCAAACTTAATACTAACTTGCTCTCAGTTAGTAGTATTACAAAATGACAGAATTGTTCAATAACCTTTTTCTCCTGATTGATGTGTTTTTCAGGATCTGGAAACAATGAAGATGATTGGGACTGACCGTGAGACAAATGAAATCTACCTACTTAGAGGAATTGCTCATCAGAAGATAGTGAAACTAAGAAATCCTTTGTTTCTCAGTTTGTTGATTAGGGGATGCTTTGGCATAATAGATTGGGCCATTTATCCTTTCAGGTTTTGAAAAGTTTGTTTCCAAGTATATTTGAATATGTCCAAATGACTAGTTTGAAATGTGAAAGTTGTGATTTGCAAGACATTGTAGGACTACCAATTCATTAAGTAATAACAGAAGCAATATTCTTTTTGAAATTGTGCATACTAATGTTTAAGGACCCTATCATACCGCTGCCATAGGGGGTACATATATTTATTATTATTTGTTGATGATTACACTCGATTTTCTTGGGTTTACCTTATGCGTTCTCGAGATGAGGTTCCAACATTAATTCAGATCTTTCATTAAATGATTTTAATGCAATATGGGGTGAAAATTAAAATTTTTATATCAGATAATGCAAAAGAATATTTTGCAAACCCATTAGCCTCCTACATGCTTGATCATGGGATTATCTATCAGAGTACCTACCCTCATACACCACAACAGAATGAGGTTGCAGAAAAAAAGAATAGACACATATTAGAGGTAGCTAGATGCATTATGTTTACCTCAAATGTGCCTATACGTTTCTAGGGGGATGTTGTTCTTACAACTGTTTATCTCATCAGTCGAATTCCCTTACGGGTTCTTGACACAAAAACTCCATTTACCCTTTTATACCCTGATAAATAATTAATTACCATTCCCTTCAAAACCTTTGGGTGCATTTGTTTCATTCAAATCCTAGGCCCTCATCATTCCAAATTTGATCCCAAGGCCTCTAAATGTATTTTCCTTGGTTATGCCCAAACTCAAATGGGATATTGCTGTTATGAACTGACTTCTGGAAAAAGATTTGTCTCAATGGATATCACCTTCTTTGGGGATAAACCCTATTACCCAAGGGTTTCTCTTCAGGGAGAGAATAGTGAAGCCGGGAGTAGCTCATCAAAAGTTCTTTTCTAATCCCATTAAGTGAAGAAGGATGTAATGGGGAAGGATGTCAAAGGTGCAAGGATGTGAGAGTCTATCACAGACAATGGAGATAGGTTAATTTTGGACATCTACAATGCAGGCTAGTCCCAGTCCCCACTACAGATCAAGATCCCGGTACCACAGTAGCCACAGTTCCTTCTACAGATCTAGATCTAGGTACCACAGATACTACAGATGAGAGACATTCAACCATGAAGCCTTAGCCTTCATTCAGTGACCTTGATCTCCCCATAGCAGTCCGTAAAGGCAAACGCTGTTGCACCATAGCTCATTGCATTTCTCAGTTCCTATCCTATGATCATTTGTCTCCCTCCTACAAGTCTTTTCTCGCATCCATTGCTGATATTCCCATTCCCAAAACAATACAGAAAGCATTGGAAGTACTATAATGGAAAGATGTAATAAAAGCAAAAATAGATGCCCTCATCAGAAGCAATACTGGGGAGATAGTTGATCAACCTAAAGGAAAGAAACCGGTTGGATGTAGATGGATATTCATTGTGAAACATAATGTTGATGGTTCTGTTGAAAGGTATAAGCCCCGATTAGTTGCAAAAGGATTTACTCAGACATATAGTATTGACTACTTAGAAACTTTTGCACCAGTAGCAAAGATGATCACTATCAGAGTACTATTATCTCTTGCAGTTAGTTACTCTTGGCCGTTGTATCGGATGGATGTTAAAAATGCCTTTCTCAATGGAGACTTATAGGAAGAAGTTTACATGTAGTTGCCTCTAGGATTTTATGGTACGAAGACAGGAAATGTTTATCGGTTGAACAAAGCTCTATATGGACTAAAACAGTCCCCGAGCTAGTAGAACACCAGACTCCTTGGCTATATAAGCTATTGGAACATTTAGTATTCTAAGCCAAATATCCATTGTGTTCATTTGAACCTCCAAAATCAGTGCCTCGTCAGTATGTGCTTTGAGAAGAAGGGGCTAATCTTTAATCGTCTAGGGCTCCTCCCTTATAACATTCCTATGTCCTTCTCCCTCGAAAAAGATATCCAAAGTAGGTCATTGCTCGATCTTTCGATCTTCATATTACCCTTTATCCACAACCACATATTTTTGATTTGGTCCATCACTCTAGTGACATTTAGAGGCTTATAAGATAAAACCTTCGCTTAGAGGCTAGCTTTTCCATTAGAGCTTCACGTTAAAATCTTCATTGTTGCCCATGTGTTATCCTCCCCTCTCATTTCCATAACTTTAGCCTTTTAGAAAGGCCTATTGTTAAACACCAGGAAAAGTCTTAAGTTCCAAAACTCAAGCACTCTCTTTCCCTTAACTCTAAGCTCACTCCCTTTCAATTTTGCTTATGAAAAGCTAATTTAACATGATTCTATTGACATATGAAAAACCAATATCTAGGGCTGGCAATTTTAACCTGAAACTAACCCACCTATACTCATTAGGGGTGTTCAAACTTGGTTGATAAACCAAAAACCAAATTGTACTAAACCAAATAAGCTAATTCAGTTCAATTAATTCGACTATCGGTTTGGTTCGATTTAGTTTTTATTTTTTAAAAAAATTGGTTTCGATTTCGGTTCGATTTGATTGGAATTTTCAATCGAGCGAACTGAAAACCAAATTAATATTGTTATTTAGTTAATTATATTAAACATTAATGTTTTTATTTAATACTTTATGCTAATTAATTATTATATTTTCCAATGAATAATTAATAATAATTAATTAAAACCTAGACTCATTATTAATTGTTTATTAGTCATTAATTTTTCATTAATCATTAATTACTTTTGAAAATAGCCAATTCATTAATTCCGACCTATTTTAGCTTTTAATTAATAATAGCTAATTAATTAAAACCATTGGGTTTGGGGTCATTCTAACTTTTAATTAATAATAGTTAATAATTAGTTAAATTAAAACTATTGGGTTTTGGGCTATTTTAACTTTTCATTAATAACACTTATTAAATGCTTGCCTTTTATGTGGAACTTACGTCCAACCAACCAAACAAAAAACCAAATTGAATTCAATTAGGGTCAGTTGAGTTCTAAAATATAATTCGGTTTGATTTGGTTAAGGGAAATGGTAAAATTGAATAATCGGTAACTGAACCAAACCAAACCAAATGATTGTACACCCCTAATACTCACCCATTCTAATAGGAGTTCGGATCTCCTGTCCTCAAGAACTCGGCTCATGTTATCGAGAACATTTCATCCTCTCCATAGGTATTATGTAAGGGGAGATGGTTCCAATTCACGGGGTAGTATATTGTGGGCAGAATTCTCGTGGGCAAGAGATCCGGAATTTCCGGTGGCTCATATGGGTCAAATGACCCATTAGCGTCAGGGTGGATTGTCTGAGGGTATCATCGGGTCGTAAAGGGTGCGGGTCAGTTGGGTCGAGGAGAGGCCAGAGCCTAGAGGGTCGGTCCAGACTCCAGGCTCGAGAGAGAACACCGCAAGCCAGAACAGTCGAACAGAGATCTCTCTTTTTTTTCTCAGTTCTCTGTTCCACCATTGAAGCTGTTAGGGTCGAAAGCTATTAGGGCTTGGAATCTGTTCCACCGTTGAAGATTAAGTCATAAATCTCTTCTCTCAGTTCTCTGTTCCACCGGTCACCAAATCGAAGGCTGTTAGGGTTTCAACGCCGCTGTTTCGCCATTGAAGTTGTTAAGGTCGAAGTTTTTTCTTAGTTCTCTCTGTTCCGCCATTGAAACAAGTTTATTCTCTTAACTTTAATGCAGCTGTTTCTCGCCGTGCCACTGTTTTCATCGTCGCTGTTTCTCAGAGTTCTCAAGTCGGGTATAGATCGGAGCTTTGGATAGGTAATTCTTTTGACATTGTTCATCCTCTTTAATCTCATAGTTGTTATATAGTGATCGGCATACTGAAGTAGAAAGTCAAAATGGAGTAATCTTCTTTAATCTCAAACAGCTGTTTCTTAGCGTACGGTTTCTACTTTCTACCTGGCATTTGATTTCAGATTGAGAACATAAAATCTCTATTTATATTCACTTAACTTAGACATTGTGACTGAGTATTGATCTGTAATCATCCCGTTCTGTTACATATCAACTCAAATATGGTGCTTTTGTTTATAAAGAGGAAGGAAAAAATATCATGGTGTTCAAAGATTATGTAACACTGACAAATTTTTTTTGATGAATGGTAACACTGACAAATTTTAGAATGCTACTATGAAAAAAAGTATGTTATCTTTGTAAGAGCTACAAAGAGTTGGAACTGAATATGAAGATTGGTGATAGTTGTGACTACCAGTACCACCCCATTTCCCCTTTTCAAAGATTCCTTTCCTAGAGTCCAGAACATTTCTCAGACTCAGCCTGTCAACAACCGTTGTGCTAGTAATGACACTCTACAACAATTTGTCTCTATTATTTGGATGGGTGTGCTAGAGAATATGGTAGCTAAAATACATTCATGTTTTTCTTTTGATAAGTAATAAAATACATTTGTGTTGCCCCTATGGTTACACCATATAATGCCTTCATATTGCACTCTCCTAATTCTGGTTTAATCACGACTTCAGATTGCTTCTTATCAAGAACAATTCTTGATCACTTTCACAAGTGGAGATCGAACTGGGTAGGGGCGACAAGAACAGGGAAGAACTCTGCAGATTGCTGGGTTGTTTAACTGAGGAAATCGCCCCTTTATTTATAGTCTTCTCAGGACTAGCCTCCTAATCCAATTAGGAAAGAGTCCCTTAATCCAAATCTGATATTTGGATCTGGACTCTTGAATGGATAAGACTTATCTTATCCTTCAGCTAATCCTAATCAGATTATAAATCCTATCTTGCCTCCTTTTAATTAATTGACTTAAGCCCAGTTCAATTGGAAATCGACTCCCCAAAAAGTAACATAAGCTAGAAAACAATAACAAAAAGAAATTGAAAAAAACACTTGTCATTAGAGGATTTGGGATAACTTTACTTTCTCTTTTCAAGGTTTATTTTCCTTTTATCCTGGGCATGAGCAGTTGGGCCTCTTGTTTAAAACCACTTCGTCCTATCACACTCCCTTGCAAGTGATTGGAGATGCATTGGCAGATTTGGGCACCCATCTGAAAGCTTTCAGCCACAGATCTGGGTGCACATTGGAAAGAGCTATTTTAGTCGAGAAAGCAAGGCTGTGGCCTCCTAATATGATGCCTAGGGAGCATGGACCTTCTGGTTAGTCAAGAACCACGGAATCGAATTGTAGCAAACACTTTTGACTAATAATACCTTGCCTCTTAGAGAGCTTCCTTCCTCTTAGAGATGATAATATCTTACCTCTTAGAGAGCTTCTTTGTGTGGAGGTAATCTTCAATTCTTGATACAGTGATAATATCTTACTTCTTAGAGAGCTTCCTTGTCCAATTGGGCCTGAGTAACTCAAACATATAGTTCTCAATTAATCTTTAGTGAGACCACTCACCTCTGAAGGGCCTCGATTACCAAGACCACACACCCTGTGTCAGGATGCAAGGACCCCCATGGCCCCATCTTTAACTTTGATCTTACCATCCCTGTGCCAATTTGGGAGTCATTCTGAATGGGCTATTCAGGCCACTCGACAAAGCCTTAGCTTCTTCATTGACTAGCGGCTAAGGGTCCTAAGGTTAAGGCTATCTTCTTTAGAAGATATCCAGATATTTTCCACTCGAAAGTATTGAACTACTATTACCTTCAGCTACTGGACTTGAAAAAGTGCAAGAGATTTAGTTCCCAGAGAGTTTCCTTCCACTGCTCGACTTGAAAAGCTGAAGTACATTACCTGAGTATTCTCTGAAGTCTGAAGAACCTAGCTACTCATGAAGAACCTTATCCTCTAATGCATTTGGATCAGGTTTTCATTTTGGAGGCCAATGATCTAGGACCTTCATGTTTGTTTTAGTTCTTTTGGTGCTCTTTATGGTGTTATTAATACGTAATTTTTACAGTTACTGATCAAGAGATAGAAAATTAATATGTAATTTTTACTGTTACTGATCAAGAGATAGAAAATGAATGACTTATTTCTTCTAACCTGTTTTATATATAGTTCTAAGGATCTTCTAGGAGTTAAATTGATGCTTTTCTATGACTTCCATTCCCCTCTCTTTTCCTACATCGCATAATTGCATTCAGACTAATCTCTAGTTTCAGCCTCTTTTCATATTCCTACACCACGCAGCGTGCTGGTAGTGATGCATGTGAAAAGATTGCCATTGCATCTCCTTGAAGTTTACTCTGGCCCTTCTTGAGCATCAATATGTGATTCTAATCAATCATAATCTAAAAACTGGATTGACATGCTTTTTATTCAAAAGACCTGCAAAACCTACTTTCTTATTATTCAAAGGCATTGATATGGACAAAAGCTGAACTGTATTGATAGGATAAGGATTTAAGGACTGAAACAAATACCTTTTGCCAAAGATATACAATAAATGACACTATTGTTCACCCAAAACCGGTTTTTCTTCAAACATTACTTATCTCCTTGCTTAATTAGTTTATCAACTATGATTTAGCCATCTTTACCATGCTAAAATGACACTATTGAGAGTTGTCTTAAAACATTATATTCTGCAAATTTCTGCATTTCCTGGTATTTTCTGCATTTTTTTCTTCTGAAATTTCTATAAAATTTCTGCAATTTCCGTCATTTTTCTACAAAATTTCTGCATTTTGTTTGCATTTTCTGGTATTTTCATGCATTTTCTGCAACATTTCTCTAATTTCTGTTTTTTTTTCTGCAAAATATCTGCATTTTCTACAAAATTTCTTCATTTTCTGCAATTTTCCTGGTATTGTCATGCATTTTCTGTAATTTTCTAGTACCTTTCTGCAATTATTTTGCAGGATTTCTGCATTTTCTGCAAAGTTTCTGGTATTTTCTGGTATTTTCTGCAATTTTTGCATTTTTTTGGTTTTTTCATGTATTTTCTGCAAATATCTGATTTTTTCTTCATTTTTGCAATATTTCTGCATTTTCTGCAAAACTACTGTAATTTCTACATTTTTCTGCATTTTCTACAAATTTTCTGGTATTTTCGTGCATTTGCTGCAATTTTCTGGTACTTCTCTACAACTTTTTCTGAATCTTCTACAAAATTTCTGCATTTTCATGCATTTTCTGGTAATTTTCCGCATTTTTTAAAATTTTATGCAAAACTTTTGTAATTTTGCATTTGCTTTTTTTCTGTAATTTCTGCAAAATTTTTGCTTTTGCTGCAAATTTTCTGGTATTTTTCTGTAATTTCTGCAAATTTTCTGGTATTTTCATGCACTTTTTGCAAATTTCTGCTTTTCATGCATTTTCTGTAAATTTTGCGATATCTGCAATTTTTTTTTTTGCAAAATTGCTTCATTTTCTACAAATTTTCTGGTATTTTCTGCAAATTTTGTAATTTTTGCTGCAAAATTTCTGCATTTTTTTTTGCAAAATTTCTACATTTTTGTAATTTTCTATAAATGTTTTGCTTCTTTACAATTTTTGGGCATACAGGTTGTCCCGGCCCATATCTGTCACATGACAGTCATGAGAGCAAGATGGTTCTCCATAAATTGACTTTTAGGTATAAGGGTTGAGCCGATTCTCTTAAAATTGTTTTTTTTTCCCGGATATATGGGTCGAACCGACCCATATTGATCACATTATAGTCTCGAGAGATGATTTTCTTAAAATGCCTTTTCGGCTATACGGGTTGGCCCGACCTGTCTGTCACACGACACTCTTGAGAGATCACTTTCTTAAAAATGTTTTTTTTTGGGCATGCAGGTTGACTTGACTCGTTTCTGCATTTATAGGTGAGGTTTAGTGGGTCAGTATGGGTGAGGGTGGGCAAGGGTTAGTATGGATGGGCAAGTGGGTCAATATGGCTGGGCCAGAGTGGTTTTTATCCATCAACAAGGATTGGCATTCAACTCTTACCCAACCCAACCCACACATTTGCCACCCCTACCAATAATGCCCCTCCTCAAAAATAATATAGAATCACTCATTTATTCCTAAATAAGGTTAAATAGGTAATGTTGATAAATATTAAATGTTTAAAAGAGAAAATTTATCAAAAAAATAAGTGCTTGTATATCAACAAATTGTCTTTAGGGCAGTCAACAGGCTTTGAAAATTAAATACCCGATTTGACATTTGATCCAAAAATATTTGACTTGGATGTAGTAATGTAAATGGATTGAAGTCAGATGTGCAAAGTATAATCCAATTAAAATTCAGATCAAACTCAGATGTTGCTCAATCCAATTTGGTAAAAGTCCGATCCCAATTCTGTGCATATATATTACTGATAAAAAAAAAATTCTGTGCATATATATTGTCAATTTTATATAACAATTATTATTAATGTCCTATGCCATTTGTATTTAATATACGATAATTACCTATAACTAAGGGTAAATGGGGGTAATTTCATGATATCTTGCTCCATTCCCTTCATTCAACCAGACAAGTAAACAACCTAACTCTAGGGTCTAAGAGACCATAGATTGCCACTTCACAATCTCTCAGGTCTCAATTTAATCTAGAGGCCATCATCACTTGCAATCTCTCAATGTTCTAAAATTCAAAGGCAAACATTTCTTTGCTTGGGTTCACATACGGAGAATTTCATCTAATAGATGTCTCCACAATCTCGTTCTCTCCTTTGACATAAACTTCTTTTGCAACTCTTAGCTTCCTTTTTATTTGACAATGGTTATTTGTTTTTGTTTTCTGATTTCTTAACAATCCCTCCATGTCAAGCTTATTTTGTTTGCATTGCTCTCTTCTATATTGTTATTTATTTTTTTTTCATTTTCTTTTGACAATGAAGGTATGCCCCTCTCCCTCCCTATTAGGGTTGTAAATGGATCGAATCTAGCTGCATCCCCATTCGTATCCAATTATAAACCTTTAGATCTGCATCTGTGTCCAATTTTGGATCAGATTTGGGTTTAATCTGCAGCCATCTTATTGTGTTTAAAATAATCAAAACATAAAAAAATTGTTAGAATCGACAGTACAAGGGTAGTTAAGTCTTTTGTCTAACTAATGTTAAGTTGTTTATTTTGTTTGGGTTTAAGTTGTGTGTCCCATACTTAATGAGGGACAACTCTGTTTTTTGTAATCTAATACAAAGAGTATAAATACAAAGTGGGTCGGCTGAGAGGTGACTTTTCTTCTTCTCAGACCTAACCCTTTCTCCTTCTTTTCTCTTCTCTCTCTCTCTTCTTCTTCTCTTCTGTTATGGGCCCGGGCGTAGGAAAAACTTTGGCAGATTCAGTGAAGTAGTGAAGAACTTTGGCATGAAACAATGTCAAATAGATCATTTTGTGTTCAGTCGTGAATCAGAAGGTGAGAAAATTTTGTTAATGGTGTATGTGGATGATATTGTCATAACTGGTAGTGACAACAATGGGATTGACAACTTGGAAAACTTTCTACAGGATCACTTTTGCACAAAAGATCTGGGTAAGCTGAAATATTTCCTGGGAATAGAAGTTGCAAGGTCAAGCCATGGAATTAACTTGTGCCAAAGGAAGTATGTCCTTAATTTACTTGAAGAAACAAGGTTGCTGGGTGCCAAACCAGCTGAAACACCCATGGAACCGAATGTTGAGTATTGATGATCCTGGAAGGTACAAGAGGTTGGTGGGTAAATTGAACTACTTAGACTATTAATTGGTCAGATATATCATTTGCTGTAAGCATGGTGAGTCAGTTTATGCAAGATCCTCGAGTTCTGCATTGGGAAGCAGTTCTAAGAATAGTTAGGTGCTTAAAGGGAGCTCCAGGTTGTGGGTTGTTATACAAGAGTGGATGAACTCTTGAAATAGAGGGGTATACAAATGCTGACCAGAGATCCACTATAGGGTATTGTACCTTCCTTGGTGGCAATCTGGTAACTTAGAAGAATAAGAAACAAACAGTGGTGGCAAGAAGCAGTGCGGAAGCTGAGTACAGGGCTATGGCTCATACACAGTGGGGTTCTCAATTGACAGACCCATGAGGTTGTATTGCAATAATCAAGTTGCTGTCCACATTTCTTCTAATCCAGTCTTTCATGAGGGAACAAAGCATATTGAAGTTGATTGCCATTTTGTAAGAGAAAAGGTGATCAATGGAGTGATAAATTCAACTCATGTGAGTTCGGGAAACAAGTGGGCAGATCTGTTTATAAAAGGGTTGAGTCGGGGAAGAGTGGATTACATATGTGACAAGCTGGGACTATATGATATATACTCTCTAGCTTGAGGGGGAGTGTTAGAATTGACAGTACAAGGGTAGTTAAGTTTTTTGTTTATCTAATTAAGGTTAAGTTGTTTATTTTGTCTAAGTTTAAGTTGTGTGCCCCATACTTAAGAGGGACAACTCTATCTTTTGTAATCTAATACAAAGAGTATAAATACAAAGTGTGTCGACTAAGAGAGGTGACTTTTCTTCTTCTCAGGCCTAACCCTTTTTCCTTCTTTTCTCTTCTCTCTCTCTCTCTCTCTCTCTCTCTTCTTCTTCTTCTTCTTCTCTTCTTACTTATTTCAGACCTAGAACTGAACTAGGGTTAATCAAATTATTCACAAAAATTAAAAAACTTAATTACTTTTAAGTTATATATAATAAATATATGTGCATATAAATATTAAATTAATCTACTATAAACTTTATATAATTACATATAATAATTGGATCAGATAGTGTTAAACCCGCATCTTATCTATTTATTAGGATGAAAATTTAACATCCAAATCTTAGATAAGGATTTACCGGATTTGGTTTTGTTAGATACTTTGCATTTCATGGGCTTGGTTTTGGTACTTTCGTTTTTCTTCTCATTCTTTTATTTGTTTGCATGTCAGTTTTGGATGAGCCACTACTCTACTATATCCGATAGAACTTAAAGTCAGATTAATCTCTCATGCATCTGATTGGGGTTCAGGTCAAATTTGGATAAAGTTTATATTCTCAATTCGAACTTGGATTCATGTATATTCGATCCGAGTCCAATTCGATTATAGGCATAATTGCCTTTCTAGGCTCACGTTCAAGGAAATGAGAGGGAGCATGCTCATTGTGAATGCTATGGTGGGAGGCCCCTTGTTTTCGTGCACTTCTTCTCATATACATAGATGTAGATTCCGAGAGTAAGTGAGAGGGATCGAGTGAGAGTGAAAAGTGAACAAACAATCAACTCCACCCATCTTTTCTTTAGGGGTGTATTTTCCCCACAAAATATGGTCCTTGATCCGACCCGCTTCGAACGGGCGAATTTTCCTGATCATAAATGGGAATAGGTTGGGTTTGGGGATTTTTCTTTTGCTTCAGACCGAACAGGGCAGGGATAGGGTCTGCATATAAATGCCTGCACTTGCCCCGAACCCGGTTGTAAATTACAATAATTCCCTTTTTGATATAATATGATTTAGGTTTTGGCATTTGGAACTTTTGGTTTCTCTTCTCACTTCGATACTTCTAGTTCGGCAGTTTCAGATTTTTGGTTCATCTTTGCCTCTTCTTCGGTCTTTACAGATCACAGTTCGCCCACAGACCACTAGGGACGGTTTTGTAGTTTGCGCTTTTGGCTCCGTTCTCCCTCTCTTAGTTCACCCACCGATTGCTGGATGCTGTAGCAGTAGTGAGACCGGTGACTCCATTCCGGTGTTCTTTGTTTTTCCTTCTCATTTGATTCTCTATAACTGTGTTTCTCCTTTTACTCTTGAATCGTTCTTTGTGGTATGTATTCTCTGTAATCGTGTTTCTCATTTGATTCTCTGTAATTGTGTTTCTCATTTGAGAGGTTAGAGATTATTGAGTAGACCCAAATATTAAACATTAGAATTTCCACTCTCCGTTTTCTTAAAAGGAATGAGAAAAGATGGTTCTATTTTGCTTCTACATATGAGAATATGACTAGTAATTGACACAAAGGAACAATGATTAGAATTTTTAAATCTTGGCTTTATTATCGATTCTAAGATAAAGTTATTAATTTCATCAAAGAATAAAAAAATAGTTCACTTCCCATTTAGTTTGTGGTAATTAATAGAGGTCTAGAATTAGAATTATGGAATGGCATTTCCTCATTTGAGGTGCTATTCACTCTCCTTGATTTGGGAATGAAATCCTATTCCAGTTAATTCCAATTTCCATCCTGAATTACAAGTTCTAGTCAACAGGGCGGTCGGGGATTACTCGTCCCCAAGTTCAATGGTTGCGAGGTGGGGATATGTCGGGGATTCCCTATACCCGGTGGGGTCGGGGATGGGGGTTGAATCTTTACCTAGATACTGGGGATGGGTTAGGGGATTTTAGCCATGGGGAAGGGGTGCTCCGCCCCCGTACCTGCCCCATTGCCATTCCAACTTTGCTTCAAGAAATAAACCCTAGCCATCTGCTGGTTGCAAGAAGTAAATGTTGTGAAGTTGTCCTTCTGCAATTTGATGATGTCTCTAGGGTAAGGTACTCCGGTTTTCTCCTTATTCTTGAATGAAACAAGGGCCTTGTCCCTATTTTTTCTTTCTTTTAGTCCTTATTGATATAAAGTGTATATAGTAGTAAAATGGGAAACTTGGATCTTTCCTTTTTTTGATGGGGAATTCATTTGTCTGTTGAGTAACCTCTGTTTATTGTTGATAGAATAGAGAATATTCAATGTTTCACTTAAAAATAAAGGGACTTGTAACCCCACCTCCTAGTTTATTTGTAATATTATATAATCGATGGTTTGTCTCTCTTGTTATATACTAGTAAGTGTGCACGTGCTTTGCACGTGGCAATTCTAGATGATAATAATAATGTAATAATGTATCCAAAATTGTCTATAAATTTAATGTATTTATTTATTTATTTTTTAATTATTAATTGAATGAAGATTGCTAAATCCAAATTTGATTACATAAACACCTTATCCAAATATGTGATAATCGGATCGAGTTATGAATTTCAAGTATCATTGAAAGGCCTGCCTGTTTGGCTAAACTCTTCCTTTTGTAATGTTTTATTTTTTTAGTGTATCTTTCTTTGTTCATTTATCAAGAAAATGTAAGATTTAAATAGAGGGAATTGAATGAGGTGAAAAGTAGTTGTTCAATTTACAATTTAAACGTCACAATTAAATAGAGACTAAATTCCAAAATGAGTATTGTAGTAAAAAGAAAGTTCCACAATTTAATTCAATATCTTTTTTTTTTTGTATTTTTGTTTAGATATAATTCTGATATGCCACACTTTCTTTTTGTTTAATATGATAAATATTTGATATTATACATGTGCCTAATGTTTTTTTTTTCTACAAAATTTATGTATTTTTTCATTTTTGTATTTTTACATTTTATTATTTATTTATAACATTAAAGTTTAACACATTTGACCCAAAAGTTGAATTAGTGATCTTTGCCAAATAGTAAAATAATTTAATTTTTGGTCAGTTATAAATTATGTATATCATTTTCATCATAAATAAAAATAATTCTTGTTTACTGCACTTATTTTTTTTTGAATTTGATGAATAAAGATATCTTAAACATGTCTAATTTTTTGACATTTTTTAATTTTAATTTTTATTATTTCTATTTTAAATTTTTTATTACCTAACTATGACTTCATAGGTTGATCAAATTTGATTTGGATGGTTGAATTGCTTAGCCACCACTTGGATAAAGAATGCTTTTTTTTTTTAACGCCAAGAATGGTTTTGTTTTTGAGTTAGTTTAAAATATATAGGTTTATATTGTTAAAAATATTGTCATAGATCTAATTAGTAGCATTTATTAGCAAAAAATAACTTAAATATGAGATTTAATAAGAGAAAATGGGAGTTAATTACTCAAGTATAAGAGTTAATGAGAGGGGATTAAATGAGGTAGAAAGTAATGATTGAAGTTATATATTCAACCCTTCCAATTAGAGATGGATTAAATACTCAAATATGGGCACTTTAGTATCCATAAAAGTTGGCATTATAATTATAATAAAATGACTTTTATACCCTTTCTTAGACAAAGAAATAGAGGGTAATTTTAATTAAAAAAATAAACTTTCACTATGCATCAACACTTTTATATATAGTATAGATTTGTGTAGAATATGGACTTGACATTGTTGTTAGATGTTTCTAGAGTTTTACTTGTTGTGGTTATTTGGATTTTGGTACTTGTTGATAATGCTAATGTTGATTGTTAGCTATTTCAGGTTGGAAAATGCTTTCAGTTGTTCATTCTTAAAGGCTCAGTTCATAATCTGTACATATTTGTATTTGTACTCTTTCCAAACTGAGCCTAACGGTTGTGTTGAATCTGTACCAAAATGGTGCTTGGTTATAAAATGATGTTTAAATTATGTAGCATCTCTTTTTCTCATGATTGATGTTCATCATATTAGCTCACTTTAGTTGAGCGGTTTTGGGCATTTAAATGAAATTCCACACACTTGTCATGTATTTTTGTAAATTCCCTTTTTCTTTTAATAATTTATTGTCTTGTTTCAATAAAGCTAGCGGCATATCTTTGCCTTGAGGCTTTTTGAATGATTAGGTATTTGCTACCTAAAAACAAAGCCACCCTTGCAAACACTGGCAGACAAGGTACTACATCCATAATTAATGACATGGAGGAATCTTGTTTACTTTACACCTCCACAGTCTGAGACAGAAGCAGACTTACCTTTTCATGCTTCCTGGGAAAAGGTTTTTGATTATTAAATGTATGAACACATGCTGAGGAAATAAAGAAATAAAATAAGATAAAAGAATAGATTTGTTGTGTTAAAAAGCTTCAGTTATATGCAAGAATATGTTATGAAACAGAATCAAGGATGTAAGTTTCTTTTCGTTTTGAAACAATGATGTGCATGTGAAGAGCTAGAAAGGAAATAATAATGATGGGGATATCAAAGTTTTTTTTTTTTTTTTGATTGACATATACGGGGATGTATATAACTGCATTAACATGTTGTCCATTTAACTTATGTTGTTTTTTCTTTTCTTTTTCTGATGCAGTTTGATTTTGACACAAATCCTATTTCAGCCTTTTTCTGGTTACAAAAAAGAGGGGCAACATTAAGCAGGCACCACCAAATTATCTCTGAGCTTTTGTTAGTAGTGGCTCTCCCATGGCCAGGATGCCATCATCTCTTTCAGGTAGCATTCTGTTTTCAACAATGTTTTTATTAGTTAGTGATAGTGATAATGGTGTTGATTTGTTAAACTATATGCCAGTACAGGTTGTTACATATTAGGTTGTCAAGGTGATCCAAGTGCCTTGGCCCCCCTTCTGGTGAGGCCTTATGCAGCCTAGAAGCCAGAATACTAAGTCTGTTAGTCATATAGAAACGACATATTTTCAGCCAACTATTTGATATACTATTCTTATAATGCAATGGGTTTTTTGTAAGTAAAGAATTTATTGAAGAAAGTGGGGAAAAGGTCAACAGCAGATTTCGAAAGTGCACTAGAACCCAAGACAAAAGACAATAGGAGAAGCAATTGGACAAGTGGGGGTCCTCTATAATGTCAGACGATTTTTTGATAGATGAAGTGTTGATTATATAATAAAAGGGAGAGTTTCCCTCATGTGTGTAACTACCTAATATAAGATGTTTTAGTATATTGATTGGCACTATCAGTTTATATGCAAAATATATCCCTTTCTACAAAATACTTTCTCATACCACAAAATCAATTTCACTGGTGATCTACTTGTAGTGGGATTCAAAGTGTTTATACATGAGACCTGTAAATTATTTGGAAATTAATGCTTGCCTCATCACCTTCATTCCCCCTCCCCCCCCACCCCACACCCCAGTAGGGTGATCATGGGCCGGGCCTGGGCTGGGCTTTGCACTTATCATTAGACCTGTTCATGGGTCGGGTAGCCCGATGGCCCGGCCCGGCCCGCACCCTGGTCGGGCTTGGTCATGTAATTAGGCCCGCGGGCCTGACCTCGGGCCTAACACAGTAAGCCCGATTGTGTTTCGGGCTAGGCTCGGGATTTGTCAAAAAAGTCTGGCTCGACTGAGCATTATATATTTTATAAAATGTATAATATGTATTTTATATATTATATAAAATATATAAATAATATAATATTTATAATTTAATATATTTTTTTATTCTTTTCTTTATAACTTCTCTCTCTCTCTCTCTCTATATATATATATATATATATATATATATATTCAGCCGCTTCAGCAGTAGTAATAGTAACAGTATGGGCTAAATTTTGGGCTCGGGCCTAGGCCCGGGCTTCGGGCTTTTTAGTCGGGCTGGACTCGGACCCAAGTTGTAGGCCTGAGTGAAAGCCCGGCCTGGGGTTCCGGGCCTGAAAATAAGCCATAGCCCAGGTCTATATGGGCCTGGGCCGGGCCTGGTTCCGGGCCAATGTCACTCATATATAAAACATTACATATCTATATATTAAATGTCGTAACATCCATATGAACTTATTTTATACATTATCTAATATAAAATATTACATGTAATATAAATCATACATGTCATGTTATAATATTTACATATAAAATATATAATATAATGTAAAATAACATGTATGCATATGTATACATTATACACAAAATGTGTAAGTTTAAATATATGCAGGCCGGGCCGGGCTTGAAGTATTAAGCCCAAGCCTGGCCCTAAAATTTGTGGGCCTGAGCACAAAACCCTGGCCCAAGCCCGAAATTTCCGGGTTGGGCTTGTACGGGCCGGGCTGGAATGATCACCCCTACCCCCCACCACAAGATTTCACTATGTTGTTCAGTCCAAGTTTCTTTAGACAAGCATAAAGAGAGGAAGATTACTGTGGAAGACAGCCGGGTCAGCAACTATTTGGACACTATGGGAAGAAAGAAATGAAAGATTGTTCGAAGAAAAGTCCAGGAGTTTAGAGGACATTGTAGAAGGCATTAAGATCAAAATGGCTAATTGGGTAAAAACCATGGAAGCTTTCCATTTGGTGACAGTGGTTGATATTATTAGAGTTTGGTTTGAAATAGCAAATTCAGTTTCTGTGAAAGACAAAGTGGTATTGGATTGGAAGCCTCCTGAGCCTAACAGATTAAAGTTTAATTTTGATGGAAGCTCTGTAGGAAATCCAGGACTGTCAGGAATTGGAGGTGTGTTCAGGGATGATGCAGGAAAAGTGGTAACCTTGTTCTCTGGGCTGATTGGAGTAGGGGATTCTGTAAGAGCAGAAATAACAACCTTAACTTTAGGTTAACTTTTCCCAGTCCCTTTCCTGGATTTTTTTTCCTCAAATTTAGTTTTTAATTATTCTCCATTATGATTTACCTTACAATTTTCAATCCAGAATTCTTACCTAATTCTCAGAATTTTTTGGTTTTCGCTTGCAAACAAGGATTTTGTCTTTTAGTCATACCTTGGACTGAGAAAATCCTGCATAAGCAAATAGCTTCCATCAGTTGCTTGTTTTGTCTTTCAGTTATACCTTGCGTGTATCACCTACTCGACTTGTTTGTCATCTGTTTGTTAGCATATCATGTTGTCACCTACTTGCTACAAGAAATGACATAATGTTCGTTTCTCTTTTTGTTACCTACTTATAATCTAATTCCATACAACCAGATGAAATAAAAAATCAGATATAACATAAATTCTATCAAGTTAAAGACCGACTTCCTTCATATCCAAATGACCTAGACAAAAATCCAAAATGCATAGAAGATTCTTAAGGTACTACTCAATTAAGCACAAAGTAAATAATTAAATCACCAAAGTGAATGACCCAATTAACGTAGCTGTTGAGAATGTAAGGGCGTTTATGTCCTTTTGTCCTTTTTGTATTTGGGTGCCTATTCAAGGGCCCATTTGTAATTTCCTTAAAATGTTAAGAAAGACTCTTCAGGTGTGAACAGTAACACATCTGATTTCTTTGACAAACTCTTCTTCTTCCTCTCGAATCTCAAGTACTTTAACTTGGTATCAGAGCATCGGAAGATCAAGGAGATCATCTGCCGTTGGTCGTGACTCATAGACGAACCTGTTGACTTCAGCATGCCACCGGTTAACGTCAGAAGTCCGTACAATTGGTGGCGTTCATTTGCGGTTTTGACACCCCTTGACGTTTCTCATTTTTAGAGGAATTTTGATATACATTTCATGGAGGTTTGAAGCTCTTTTACATTTTTCTTGGATTTTTTAGATGAAAATTGACGAAAATTACAGATTTGGAGTTTAGGGCTTGCATGCTTGTATGGTGGTCTGGTTGTTGTTAAACCCACTTGCGTTTGAAGTGTGGTAATTTTCTGAGATTACAGGAAGCAGTCTTAGATTTTTTGGAGCCCTAAATTTTTTTTGGGATTTTTTTTCCTTCCCCTATTTTGCTGCCAATACCATCTTTTCTTTTGTTTATTGTTGTAGCCCGTGTTTAACCTTCAAGGAAAGGTGTTTGGGTGTTCAACTAGCGTTGGGAGATTGTGGTGTTGGTGAGAAAAGTGTTTTTAGAGGGGCGGTGGTCAATGGATTCACACAAGGATGTTACGTACCTACCTATGTCCTCCCGGGAAGTAATGACAGTGTTGGAGGGCAAATTATTACTGTAAAACGTAATGGAACAAATTTTCTTGAATGGTCTCATTCAGTTAAGCTCACAATCAAAGGAAAAGGTAAGCTTGGGTTTATTACCAGTAAGGAAGCTAAGCCGAAGCCTGAAGATCCAAATTATTCCAAATGGGAGCATGCTGGTTATGTCATGGCTGGTATGCTCTATGCAGCCTCACATTGCCTGCAACTATATGTTCCTTCCAACAGCTAAGGACATTTGGGATAGGCTAACTTCAACTTATTCTCAAGCGAAGAACACGGCTAGAATCTATTAGTTGTGAAGAGAAGCATGTAATATGCGATAGGGGGAGAAATCGGTGGCCATGTATTTCTCTTACAATCAGTTTGGGAAGATATGGACCATTTAGAAGCTTTGGAGTGGAAGGATCCTATTGATGCTGAACAATACACGAAGTGCATTGAGAAAAATCGAGTCTTTGATTTTCTTGCTGGACTAAATGCCGATTATGATTTCACCAAGCAACACATCTTTAGCGCTGATATTTTGTCACTCTCCACGGCATATTCTTTGGTGCAGAATGAAGTGAGTAGGAGGATTGCCATGATGCAAGTTCCTGTCAGTGAGCACATAGCTCTTTTGTTTACAAAACGCAAATGGAGTTCTGGTAAACTAGAAGATGTAGTTTGTGAATTTTGAAAGAAGCCAAGGCACACCAAGGATAGGTGTTGGAAACTAAGCCCCCACCTAAAGCCTGAGAAGTTTAAAACCGGAAAGAAGGTAAATGCTCATGTTGCTACAGCTAGTCATGATTCTCAGACTCACATGCTTGAGGGAAGTTCTTCTGCTCAGGCATCTACTCATGACACCTTTGATGTGATGGAAAAACTGAGAGGCATCTTGCTCTATCTTGAAAAGAGTGGGTTGCCTACATCTGTTGGTTCACATACACCTTCCAGTGCCTTTGCAAAATCAGGTACTGCACTTGCGTGCCATGCCTCATCCTCTGGCTCTTGGATAATTGACATAAGAGCCAATGATCATATGACTGGTATGCCTTTCTACTTTACCACGTATAAAATTTTTTCAAGGAAAGGTAAGATTACTGTTGCTGATGGCTCTCAGGCCCCAATCTTGGGTTTGGGTGATGTTAAACTTACCAACAACCTTTCTCTGAAATCAATTCTCCATGTCCCACAACTACATAGAAACTTCTTATCTGTTAGCTTTCTTACAAAGTCTCATAATTGTTCTGTAACATTCTTTCCATCTTATTGTGTCTTCCAGGATTTGAGTACGGGGGCGATGATTGGCAGTGGACATGAAGCCGATGGAGTTTATCTTCTTGATCAGTCTCCAAAGTTTGGGTTAATGTGTCAATCTGAGTCCTGTCATGATGAAAAACTAAGTCAATTGAAATTGTGGCATCACCGTCTTGGGCATGTGTCTTTTGGTTCATTGAAGTTTTTGTTTCCTAGTCTATTTGAGTCATTGTCTAGTTTTGGTCTACAATGTGAAGTCTGTCAACTATCAAAGCAATGTAGAACCACATATTTTGCAAGTAACAAGAGAAGTAATATTTCTTTCCATTTAATACATGTTGATGTTTGGGGACCTTATTCTATTCTATGTATGGGTGGTTATAAATATTTTATTCTCTTTGTTGATGACCACTCACGATATACCTGGCTGTATTTGATGAAGAGCCGAGATGAAGTTCCTTCAATTATAAAAGGATTTTTTAATATGGTGGAGACACAATTTGAAAAGAAGATTAAAATTATTAGATTTGACAATGCCAAGGAATTCTTTGAGAAGCACCTACAAACTTTCCTTAAAGAGAAAGGAGCAATACACCAAAGTTCATGTCCTCATACCCCCCAACAAAATGGGGTATCAGAGAGGAAAAACAAACATGTGGTTGAAGTTGCAAGGAGATTGTTATTCCAGACACATGTCCCAACTCGGTTTTAGGGGGATGTTGTACAGATATATATATATATATATCTTATTAATAGACTTCCTTTGCGGACCCATCTCCAGTCTCCTCATCAACCTCTTTTTCCTTATGAGGATACCTTCCATCTTCCTCCTAAGGTCTTTGGGTGCATCTGTTTTGTCCGTGATATGAGTCCTTCTAGGTTGAAATTTGATCCAAAGTCTATTAAGTCTGTCTTTTTGGGATATTCTTCAGTCCAAAAAGGGTACCGTTGTTATGACCCTTGCTCTGGAAAAAAGGTATGTGCCCAAAGATGTTACATTCTTTGAATCTACTCCCTTCTTTTCCTCTTCTCGTCCTTCTCTTTAGGGTGAGAATGCTAGTGAAGATCGGACTCCTTTTTGTATGCCGATTCCTGCTCCAACTGTAACTGGTATTGTCTATACTTCTCCTTCTTCTCTTCCTCCTTGTGGTGGTAGTAATACTCTTCCTGTGCCTCCTCCTATTCCTTGGTCTTGGCACCAGTGGTTCGTTAGACGAAAAAAGAGGACTTCAGAGATCGAATCTCCATTACAATCTGACTTCCCAGACTCAGGTAATCTGGATTTTGAACCTCTTCTTGTTTCTGATACTTGCGGTGAACCTATTACTGAGACTCCTAGTGTAGTTTCTGACCTTAACCTTGCCTTCCCTTGAGCACTTCTCTTTTCTTCTCTCCTTATCTTTGCTTTTCTTAAGAATCTCTTGTGAAAATTTTCTCCGAAGAGTCTCTCTGTCTGTCTGTGCTTCTAGCTTCCCCTTAAGGAGTTTAAATAGGGAGTGGGGTAGTTATGTAACTACCTCCTCCTCCTAGGTGAAGGATACCTGTCCCTCCCAGTTAAAGAGAGGGAACTCCCATACGGGATACTTTTTTATAGTTTTAATGATTTGGCTAGAAGACTAGCCAGCCCACTTATTTGAGTTCTAATTTATTTAAATATTATTTGGATTATAAAAAAATGCCTTCAACAATTAGGTAATTAAGTTTGACTGCAGTTCACTTTGATTCATTCATCTATCACAATTAGCAGCTAGAAACATGTTTTATGGAGATTAATTTCTAGAGGTTTTCATTAAAGGACTCACTTGACACATAATTAACTCATTTAATTAAATTTGTATTATCAGTAAATTAAAAGAATTTTATTTGTATTACCTTTTGTTTTTCTGTATAAAGTATTTTGTTCTTTGTATTGGTTTTAACAGGGGTATCAAATTGCTATGTATTTAAGAGCCGGTTACAAGAATATGCACAGAAGGCAGGAATTCCTACTCCTGTATATGAGACTACAAAGGAAGGTCCTTCTCATGAGCCCAGTTTTAGGTCTACAGTGATTGTAGACAATGTCAGATATGATTCTTTACCTGGATTTTTCAATCGTAAGGCAGCTGAGCAGTCAGCTGCTGAAATTGCTCTTATGGAGTTGGCAAAGTCAGGACACATGAAAGAATGCATCTCACATCCAGTGGTATGCCATTTTAGCTATTGTTGGACATTGCCAAATAATGCATGGATATCCTGTCATGATTAAACTGTTTGAATGACTATTTTATGTACAGAGAATGATACTGTTATTGTTATTTCATGTTTATTGTTATGGTTTTGTTATTAACTGTCACAGTCTTTACATTTTTCCTTTTCCGGTTTCTATTATGTTAAAATTCTAATAAACTTTGGTGGACCCATTCCAAGCCCGACCTGAACTTTTGAACAGGTTGGGTTTGAGTTGAGGCCTTGAGTTGCCCAACCTAAGCCTGCTCAAGCCTTGAGTTGCCCAACCTAAGCCTGCCTGAATGTAAACATTATTTGCATTTTCCTCTATTTCTCAACATAGGAAAACACCCACATTTGGCATATCCCCCCCCCCCCCCCCTCCCATCCTATTTCCATAGAGTTGATTGTCAAGACTGTAAAAAATATCTTGGATGCATGGGGATCCTGTATCTCTGTGGTTGGAAACTCTCCTCGTACATGTGGTTGTAGTTTTCTTGAAAAAGGCTGGGAAGAAAACTCATTGCAAGGATTGCACAACCAAATTCTAGGAGCAACCAGTGTTTTAAAAGGCGCGCCTAGGCACACAGGCGAGGTGCATTTTGGGGTATGCACCTTGCCCAGGTCCTACGCGAAAGGCGCACGCCTGATGTGCCTTGTGCCTTATCCCAAGCATTCACCTTCTTAAAATTTTGCGCTTTTTGATAATGTTCATTCATTCATTGCAATAAAATATCTTCTTAAAAGGCAATGAAAGTTATAAAATCATTATTTTTTATGTGAGAAATACGAATTTCAGACCCTAACATAGCTACTTGTTTGGGCTTGCCTCAAGGGGTGTGGTACAAAGGCGACTCATAGAATCAAGAATGCAATATGTTTTCCATCACATTAGCTACTTGAAGCAATGCAATTATGGAAAAAAAGAGATTGTGGGTTTTACATGCTTGAAAATGCTTTATATGCTTTTATTTTTAAATTTTCATTTGAATACGCTTTACATGTTATGTTTATGTATTTTAAATTTAGATAATAGGTATTTTTAAACATTTATTTTAAAATTTAAGTTTATATTTTTATTAACATTATGTTTAATATTTTTTGAATTTTTTGCATTTTTAAATTTGTTTGGCATTTTGATTAATTTTCTGACTTTTTTTTTTAGCTTTTTTTTTTAATTTTGCGCCTTACTTAGAAAGGCGTGCACCTCGCCTTGCCCTCAGGCGCAAATTGACCCTTGCGCTTTTAAAACATCGGAAGCAACCTGATAGGTCGTCATATTTGTAATATATTTGATAACAATTTTTCCATTTTATCTGCTCGATTGGGTGCTGCTTCATAGCAGTTTTGTACAGCACAATTATTGTTGGCCAAGCTTTTTAATCTAATTCTAAACCTAATAGTAGCAAATAGTTGATGGAATTGGAAATGCCCTGATTCGCACGACTTTTGCAAGTCATGACTAATGAAGCCTGAATATGGGAGGTGTAGAAGATGAGGTTTTGAAGAAAATGCTATCTGATATGAAGTGTAGTTTCATATCAGGCTGTGGCACTTTTTTTTTTTTTTTGATAGGAAACAATAACTTTTATTGATAATAATAGTTAGAGTACAACTGTCACCACCTAAGAACTGGATGGAGAACCCACAAAGTCATTCTTACAAACAAGCCCAAAAGAATGCCTCCTTATTGACTCCTTGCTTAGCTAGAGCGTCAGCCATTCCATTTGTTGATCATCTTGTCCATCTAAACTGCACCTCAAGCTCCCTTGCTAAACTCAAAATTTCTTAGCGGTTGTCTGAAAAACCACATTCCCAAACTTATTGTTTGCATTCAACGTATTAGCACCATGGAATCTCCTTCCACTTCTAATTGCTGCATTTCTCATTGTTTTGCTGGTTTGAGACCTTGGAGTAAGGCATTTACTTCTGCCATTAAAGAATCTCTCACCCCTATTGGGCCTGAGTGAAGGGCCAGCTCTCCTCTCCTCATTTTGAAGGACTCTTAGTTTTTGCGGGGTCTAGGTTACCTAGAGAGCTGCCATCAAAGTTCAATTTCACTCTAAAAAGTGGCAGTGGGGACTAGACCTTTTCATGGGCCGGGTCGGGTTTGGGCTGGGCTTTGTCTGTGTTAACAGAATATATCAGTTCCGAGACTAAGCCCGACCCAACCATCGGGCCTAGGTCTTGAGCCTGAGCCCCCCCTTATATAAAACCCGAAGCCTGTTTAGAAAATTGGAAAAAGATTTTTTTTCTTTTTTTATTCAATAAAAACTGCTTTATTTATATTCAAAGACCTCAAAACCTAAAAAATAATGAAACATCTCACTATTACTTAAAAAATAGATGAATAATAAAGAAGAAAATATATTATATATATTCTTTATTATATAAAATATACTTTTATTGTATAATACATTATCAAGTTGGGCTCGGGCTTAGGCCGGGCTTTTTTGAGAAAGCTTGAGATTGGCTTGAAAAAAGGTCGGGCCTGGTGTTTTAGGCTTGAGCACGAGCTCGTAGGCCTGAAATCCTGTCCAAGCCCGTTGGGCTACCCGGCTCATGAACAGGTCTAGTGGGGCCAACTTTCCTGAAACTATAGGAGAAGAGGAAGAGGAACCAGCTGTAGCACTCCAGCCTCTAATTAAGTCAGCATGAGAATAGTCCTTGTAAAATTCGAAAGCTTTCAGCAAATGTATAACCCTGATGGTAATGCCCTCAACAAGTGCTTCCTTAAATCTTTCTTGCCATTGGATAATCCTATTATTGCTCTCCTCCCAAATTGATCAAAAGACAACTGCTCTTGTTGTTTTCCACATCACCCTACCTCTCTTCTTTGGTTGTTGGAAGAAGCTAGAGTCAAAAAGGTTATCTACACACGAGGGAGGAATCCACCTGCAACCAAAGAGAGAGGAGAACCAATCCCAAATATAAGAAACAAAAGGACATGGGGTTAATAGATGAGTCACTGTGTCACCACTCAAGCAAAGGCTATAGACATGTTGGGAAAGAACCAATTTGGCCTTTTTCTTTGAAGCACGTCCATAGTATTGATCTTTTGGAGAACCACTTCCTAACAGAATGCCCTAACCTTTGGTGGAATAGGAGTAAACTGCACTTCTTTGGCAGGGAAAGAAATAGGCACAATAGCGGAATGAAATAAAGCATTGAAAAATGAAAAACAAGAGAAGAAACTTGAAGAGGACTCTAACCAAATTCTATTATCCGGGTTAGACTGATTTAGGACTTGAGAACAACTCATCTGCAAAAGCCACTTGTGAGTCCCTCAACCCTCTCCTTAGGCCCAAATCCCATGAACCCTCAGACACTCGAAAGGAGGAAATAACCTTGAATTTATTTAAAGAAAGAGAGTACATAAACAGGAACCTATCCTTAAGGGGAGTGTTTCCAATCCAAATATCCTCCCAAAACAAAATTTTGTTACCTGAGCAAGCATCATACCTGATGAAAGGTTGAAAAGCAGGTATGACTCCAACAATAGCTTTCCAAGGGGAATAGTGAGAAGCCCTGGGGTCAATACACATCCCATCCATTTGCTGCCAACTTCCCACTTCACTAGATGGCCCTTCTTTTGAATCTCCCAGTTCCCAAAGAAAATCTCTCATAAGCTTCTCAAATCTCAATTTGATTTGCAACATTGATAGGAAGCTTGAAGGTGGACAAAAAAAATACACTGGTAGGTTGTGGCATTTGATTTAGAAAGCAACAGTACAAGAGGAGTTTATTCCACCTAGGAAACATAATCAAACTTAATTTTTATGGCAGCTTCTTTGGAAACCCAGGTCCTTCAGCTATAGGAGTCCTCAGAGATTGTAGGGGCATGGTTGTGGCACTTTGTTCTGGCCCAATTGGGGTTTCAGATTCACTACTAGCAGAACTCTCTGCCCTTCTGCAAAGATTAAAGATAGCAAAGCTTTTGAGCTCGAGACTTTTATAAGTAGGTGACTCCTCACTGGTGATAGGTTGGATGGCTAACAATAGTGACGGACCTTGGCTCTACAGACAACAAATAAAGGAAGTAAGAAGGCTAGCAGGTGAGGCTGACACTAAATTTAAATGGATCAAGTGATCAACAGGTAAGCAAATATAATAGCAGGTACATTGGCAAAGCAAGGAGTGCATATGGAACAGTTGTTTTGGGCTAACCTAATCTCTTAATGGGGCTTGGCTCGATTTAGGAGCTTTATACTTTTCCTTTTTTTGCATCAATTGAAATTATGGTTCTGTCCAAGAAAAGCAAGACAGTAGTTTCTATTCTCGTTGCTCTAGCAAGAGTAAAAAGGTACCTACCAAGAAATTGCAGACCAGAAGTTTTGGATTTTAAAAAAACTGTTTTTCTTTATTGTTCCTTCAAACAAACTCCAATTACTTGGTTAAAGAGGACTGAGAATTGCATGCATAAGATTTACCTAAGACTCTATTTACTAATAAAAAAAATGCATGCCCCTTGTAAGAAGCAAATAATAATACTAGTAGAAGTACATCGGATCAAATGTACCATGGCCTATGGGTGGATGTGACTTGTCTTATTGCACTTCTGTGTTGTTGTGTTTTTTGCTATTTTGTGTTCTCCTTTTCTTTTCCATTGTATCTTTCTCCTTTCTATCTTTAATAAAATTCTTTCAGTTCTGTTAAGTGTCAACAGCCAAAGAAAAAATGACAGCCACTTGTGTGTTCATGATATGTTCTATCGTGATTTTTTCATATTTCCATCATGTGTCTTGTACTTATCTGCATGGGATCTCCTCCCAACAAAATATCTGCATGCACCCTTAAAGCACTCGCATCCACCTGCACCTTGGGAAATCTCCCCATGAATTTAATGCACATGTTCGGGAGATATTCCCAATTTGCGGGTGGATGCCAGTGCTTTCAGAATGCATGCGGAGTTTAGTGGGGAGGGAATCTGAGCTCTCTAGTATGAGTTGCTCTACATGCCTCTTTTCAGTTTATTGTCTTGAGCCTTCTACTAGTTAAGTTACTGTTCCATGATTCTTTAGGGACTAGTCATCTAACACGAACTAAGGCTGATTTGTCTTGAACCTGGTTTTCTTAAAGCTTTCTTTCTATGATTTTCTGTTACCATCATTTAGTGTAACTTGCTTGCTTGTTCATGAATTTCATAATACATAACATAGAACCAAACTCTGTTATGATTTTGTGGTACTGATCTTCTAATGTTATACAGAATTCCAATAAATTTCACATTCTTCTAGTGTTACCTGCCATACTGGAATTGTTTTACAAAATAGGTTTAATAGATTGTCATCATTTGTTACCTTAAATGATTATATTTTTATTTTTTTGGGTGTGTGCATTTTCTAGCATGAGACAGGTTTGTGCAAAAATTTACTCCAGGAATATGCACAAAAGATGAACTATGCAATCCCATCATATATCTGTCACAAGGATGACACACCAGGCAAAATGCCATTCTCTTGTACTGTTGAGATCGGAGGGATTCAATACATTGGAGCAGCAGCTAAAACCAAAAAGGAAGCAGAAATCAAAGCTGCAAGAACCGCTCTTCTTGCAATCCAGGCTGCAGGTGGAACTGATGTCCAATCCAATGGCAACTCTCAGTACACAGTTGTCCCATGCAAAAAGAAAGGGACTGAGTTGGATGCTGCAAAAGATGAAGCTGCAAAGGCTCTAAAACCAAAGAAGGTTCGTTTCAAAAAGAAATGGCCGAAAAAGAGATTCTCGAGAAACAAGAGTGATCAGAAAACTGAACAGGCAGTTGAGAATGCAGCTGAAGTCCAAGTAGCTACCATAATGTCAGATATCAACAAGGATGGCCAAGATCTACAACATTCGGGATCAACACTAAACCAAAACAATGCATTCAGGCTTCAAGTTGAAGATCTCAAAATATTGGCAGTGAAAGTCAGTGAGAAGCTACAAAACGGGATAGATAAAAAAAATGAGCTCAAGGTAGATGGTATAACTGAAGTCCAAGTAGATATTGTAATGTCAGATGTGAACAAAGATTGTTATGATGTGAAACATTTGGGAGGACCACTAAACCAAAATGATGCACCTATGGTTCTAGTTGAAGACCATGAAAAGTTGGCTGAGGACTTGTATTCTAATCAAAATGAAGAGTATGTTCCTGAAGTTAAAGTAGGTAACATAATGTCAGATGTGAATAATGATGATCAAGATTTGCAACATTCTGGATTAACATTCAACAAAATTGATGCACCTAACCAAGTTGCAGGGCATGGGGACTTGCATTCTAACCAAGATGAGCAAGTGTCTGTACTGCAATGTGTATCTGAAGTCCAAGTTGGAGAAATAAAAGTGCCGGTTGCAGTTGATACAGAGATGAAAGAGGACTTGTATTTTCATCAAGATGCAGGGCATGGGGACTTGCATTCTAACCAGGATGAGCAAGTGTCTGTACTGCAATGTGTATCTGAAGTCCAAGTTGGAGAAATAAAAGTGCCGGTTGCAGTTGATACAGAGATGAAAGAGGACTTGTATTTTCATCAAGATGCAGGGCATGGGGACTTGCATTCTAACCAAGATGAGCAAGTGTCTGTACCGCAATGTGAATCTGAAGTCAAAGTTGGGGAAATTAAAGTTCCGGTTGCAGTTGATACAGAGGTGAAAGAGGACTTGTATTTTCACCAAAATGAAGAGCATGTGCCCGAAGTCCAAGTAGGCATGATAAAGTTGGATGTGAACAATGATGATCAAAATATGCAACATTTGGGATTAGTATTCAACCAAAATGATGCACCTGGGTTTCAAGTTGACCCTGAAATGTTGAAAATTGAAGTGAATAAAAATCTCCGAGATGCAGTGCATGGGGACATTTGTTCTAACCACAATGAGCAAGAAGCTTCTGTAGTGCAAAGTGAATGTGAAGTCCAAGTTGGAGAAACAAAAATGCCGGTTGCAGATACTGAAGTGAGCAAGAACTTGTATTCTAATCAAAATGAACAAGATATTTCTGTTGTGCAAGGTGAAGCTGAAGTCCATGCTGGAGAAAAAGAAATGGTGGTTGCAGATACAACTGGCAATTCTCAAGAGGGTCAGACAGTGGATCTGAATTTGTGCCAAAATGAGCAAGGAAATTCTGATGTTAGAATTTCCTTGGAGGATCATTTAGTTTCAAATGGAGCAAAAGTAGTCCAGTGTGAGCACAAAGAGTAGAATTAGCGGTTCAGTCCTCTCAATTCAGATGCACATCAGCTGAGATGGAATTTTCACTGTACTGGAAGAGAAGGCTGATTTGGCCACGGCATAGATAATTAGATTATCCATTTAAAAGGTTGGTGTCACATGGGGTTCTCCAGATAGCCTCAAACTACTAATGGAGTAATGGGTGCAGTAAAGCAGTATTTATATCCAGAATCTTCATATGTTTTCATTCCAAAAGGAGTAGTCCACTGAACACAGCGTGGACCTAGTGGTGGATAGTGTTTTTTTTTTTTCTTTAATTGCAAATCATACACCTCTCTAACCCATGTCCTATGTGTCTTTAAGGTGCAATGATATTGTTGATGAATAATGTTAAATCTAATCCTCTTTTTCTACTGGCCGCCCATCTACTGAGGCTTTTCCTTGGGTATAATTTTGGGACTCAAAATTGGAATTTGAATTTGTATTGGTCAAGATACGGGGGCACCATATATACTGATGAATGTGGGCCCTCAGGATACTAGTGTAAAGTCTTCCAGTCTATAAATTCCATTTATAATCCTTCGCTTGTAATTGCAGGTGGAGCCATGGAGGTAGGAACCTAACTCCTAAAAAGCCCGTCAGTCCTCAGCCAGTCACTGTGGGAAACCTTTTTTATCCTGTGATTGATTACTGGATTGGTAAATTATTGAATTCCAGAAGTGATAAAAATTGGTTCAATGAAAAAGTTCTGAAAGAACTGGAGCTGGTAAAAGAATACTTGGTTAAGTTGGCGACGAGATGACCATTACTTGTTTTATAATAAGGGTAAATTGCTGAAACCTCCTAAAGTTTTTAATGGTTGCTGAAACATTCCCAAAAGTTTAATAATTGTAATCATATTCCCTGAACTTTTTGACACAGTTGCAAGTGGATTCTCTTTGTTAGAAACTTTTAATAAGCATGAAAAATGTTCAAAATACTCATGCAGTTACTTTTGACCGAAATGTTTATTTTCTAAATTTTCTCTTCATATCAATCGCTATCTCAACCTTTCCAATCTCCTTTGAAGTGCTTATTCCAAATTTGCCCTTCATATTTTATTACTTAAACATTCATTCTTTTGTCTATAAAGTTTGAATTATTATTATTATTTTTTTTTGGTGGAAACTAGCCTCAATAGTCAATTGTTACATAGGTATTTTGGATTTCATTGCCTCTTGTTATAGGATTCCAACAGGGGGTCTACTTGCAAGTTGCAACTGTATCAAAAAGTTTATGGGAGGTGATTATAATTAATACAATGGTCAAAAACTTTAGGAGAGGTTTCGCTAATTTACCCTTTTAATAATTAATACAAATATTACCATAATGCTAAATGGAAGAACTGCTGCGCCTAATCCAGCATGAGCTGATTAGATGAATTAAAACAAAGTTTGGCTTGAGATGACAAGGATGGATTTATCAAGTACATGTATTCAATGTATTTATAAACATGTACTGTTCCATATTCATGTCCACAAATCCACTTTTATCATCTTACCAGTCAAACATAAGCCAGATTCTGAATCTGATGTCCATGAGCAAAAACTTTGGCTGTTGGGGGCCAACACCGTTTTTTGGTTAACCCATTCATGCCCATGTTTATCTTTTTGGGCAAAAGAAAATAGGGGCAATTAGTAGTTTACCCTACTCTCATGGTAACATGACATTTCCATTAATGTTCTCAATAGCATAGGTTATTGGCCTATTACAGCCAAAGTTTTTGCGCATGGGGATAACTTTGGTTGTTGGGGGCCAGCGGCCTATGCTGTTGAGAGCATTTTTGGTAATGCCACGTTACCACGAGAATGGGGTAAAATAGAAATTGCTCCTATTTTCTTATGACAAAAAGGATGGACATGAATGGGTTTAACATGTCTAGCCCAGAAACTCTCTCAACAGTATAGGCTGTTAGCCCCTAACAATCAAAGTTATCCCCATCCTAGTGGATGGTACATGTTTGCAAATAGGTGTTAAGAATGACTATCCTATTGAATCTATACAGGCGGCAACTGGGTCCAGTAGTTATCGATTGGTTGGGTCTAGTCCAGGTCAGGGTAGACCCAGTCCTGATCGAATGAGCAAATGTACAGAACCGGTTGGTTTGGTTCAGAATAGTCCAAACTAGGGGTTTTAGTTGGACCAGATTTGGTCCAATCCAATCCAGTGTAATAGGAATCCAATGGACCAGGTCCTCTAATCAAATGTATACTTTGGGTCAATTTTCTGGACCGTCCAATCTATTCAAATTGGTTCCAAGTTTCAAACCCAAACCTGGTCCATTTGTATACCTGTATTCTTATCTTCTATCAATGGATCAGATATTGGTTCAATCCGACCCAATCCATTATAAATCCATTATGGATGGACCGGGTTCATTCCAATCCAATAAATACTTTGGACCATTAAGTCTGGATTGGTCCAATTCAATATGTTTTATTGGTCCATCCAATCCGTCCAAATTGATTTTGATTTGGGTGGGGTCCTACCAAAAACAGGTCCATTAACACCCCTAACCCAAACCAATCCCTTCCAATAATCATTTGTTCCACAACCCATTGAATAGCCATCACATTCAGCTAATCTGAATTCCAAAGCTACATACAGAACCCGGACACTTAAAAGACATCACCTAGCTTGTATCGAAATCAATGCTAACCCAAGATGTGCCACAAATGTTTTTACTTGGACCATGCGATCCTAAATTGAGAAAGAATAATGTTTTAGGTTACAACTCAATTGAAGGCCTCAGAAGTAAGGGTGCAACTTGGGCAGGTTCGATTTGAGCTTTTATTAAAATTTGAATGATCTTGGGCCAAAAGTCTAAGCATAAAGTAGCGTAAAGGCCCTATTCGCTTTTTGGTAAATTAATTATCCGGGTAAATGAAATTATCTGAGTAAGTTTTTCCCGGGAAACATTTACTCGAGTAAGTGCATTTGCCCATGTTATTTATTTCCCAAGTAAATAAGGCAATGACCATTTTAACCAAAGAAATTCATTATTAAAAGGGATATTTTTGTCCCATTCAAGTGTTGGTAATTTTCCCCTTATGTGGGGAAGTTACTTACCCACCTAGAAGATGGGTATCACTTTCCTGGGTAAATGATACCTAGGAAAATAAATTTTACTTAGTCCCCACATAAAACTGAAAAAAGAACGTGGGATTCTTGGTCAATGGGAACCAAAATCCTACCAACTTTTCCTCTCAAAATCCAAAAAAAGAACACCCCCAAAATGTTAATTCGGACTAACCCGAATTGTGCCCTAACTGACAAGTCACAATTAGCCTACAAACTACCAGACATCCATTGGAATGGGCACGATGTAAGCTATTTGTCCTAGCATTTCTCACGCAACCATGAATAACAAAGAGGTCCCAACCTACCTATGACCCACTCAAAAATTAGGTTGCGTTTGGAAACGATGCAAATGGAGTGTAAACTGGTTCAGGGTAAATTTGCACTTTGATTCACTTTTACATGTATTTGGCAACGTTACATTTATGCATTGACAAATGACAGGCCAATGCATATTGACATTGATAATAAGATGTAAAAGTACATCAATAAAAAAGAAGTAAATTTACATTCAAGTAGATTTTTTATAAAAGAAAAAGCATATACTTTATTGAAATCTATGTTTACATCCATTACAGCTAGAAGTCTGTCTGGTATAAAGTAAATTTGTTAGTGCAAAACTAACCCAACTTTGCAATTATATGAACTGTTTTACACTACATATTTGCATTCACACTTATTTGCATTGTTTTCAAGTGCAGCCTTAAGAATATTTGTAAAATTTCTTGAAAACTTTTCGTGTTTGTTTCTTTCTTGGTTACATAGCCTGAGAGTACAAAAGGGCAGAAATGTAATCCAAGTCATGTGCATGTGTCTCCACTTTGACCTATGTTGCCCTACAGCTAGAGCCTGAAAGATGCCATTCCATGTATAAGAAACTTCACACCATGTGCCCGGGACACATGGACAAAGGGCCCTTTTAGCCCCACACTCATACCCGGGAAACCTTTTGCTGTCCAGAGAAAACAGCCAGACTATTTTGGGAGCCCAATACATTATCATGAGCTTCAGCAAAAAGATATTTACCATCAATATGCTTTTAGTCAAAAAGTCTTATGTCATGCTACAAGCTGAAAAATCGACGAGATTGTTTTCTTCCAAATAGCTGAAGTTTTTCCCCATACCCTCCCTATATGAGCACCTAATGGTCCTTGCAAAAGGCTTTGCTTATAGGGTTGTAAATAGTATTGGTTTATCCAAATTGGAATTCAATTCATTTATAAGTGAATAAAAAATAGAATTAAATGTATATGCTTATATATACTTTATGTTTAGATTTATGTTCTACTTGATGAGGCCAATATGCGTGGCCCGGATCCGTGCCGCCATGTGTCCTAGAACGAATTAAAGAGCCCTCCGATGATCCAAATTGGTTAAGCGTCGATTCGATTAGTCAGTTTCATACAATGCACAAGGCATGCTTAGAAAGGATCAGCTGTTAATGACTTTAGGTCCAGTAGTTGTCTCCTAGCAAGACTAGGTATGGTATCTCTAGGAAAAGGTATACAAAATGCAACACCCTCCAACCTCTTTCCTTTTTTGCTTTCCTTGCCGACTAACATTTTTTGCTTGGTCTCAGATCTCTTGCTCACTTACTGACTTAAGCATTGGAGAATTCACCTCGGAGACACACATTAGGACTCTCTACCCTTTTGCAGGTCTTAGAAAGTAACTTGGTTCATTGGCTCACCTAGGTCCGTCCTCTTTCCTCTATATTTGTTATTGGATTTAGACTACAACAAATCGGTGCCGTTTATGGGAACCGACCAAGAAGTTGTACAACCATGCCTCTAAAAACATGCACCAACACCATTAGGGAATCAGTCCCTCTTAATAGGTCTCCATAGCCGTAGTGAACTGACTTGAAAACCAACTTCTCCCATCAAATCCTCAACAACCAGCTCGAGAGGTCCAACCTGCCACACTAGAACAAATTAAGAATCTCCAACATTGGGTCGATAACCGAACAAATTTAATGCAATCATATTGATAGTCGAACCGAACAACCTTCCAAGAATAACCCTCATTGGTCCAAAGAAAACCAGGCACACTACCTGAACTAGCAGAGCAAGCAATAGGGTCGGGACCCTAACTACTTGACCTCTTAGACTACCTACCTTAAAATCCAACCAAGACGATCTCCCTAGAATAACCATAATCCTTAAGCCTCAAGTAACCGAGCCCATCACTCAAAATCATAACGCAATCAATAATAAATTCTGTGGCCATAGAAGATCCCGTGACAATGACCTTGTCCAGATCTCGAAGGTTCCAAACTATAACTATTACACTCCCTTGAACATTTTGCGAAAGAAGATCTTTCTTCGAGTTTGAGATAATCCCTTCCTCAGGTGTGACAAGCTTAAATCCGATCGAGAAGATAAGAATAGATATTGCAGATTCCACTGAGGTTGTGGGCATGACATTGATGACTATTGAAAACTCAAGAACACAATTGAATACCTCATTTTGGCGAGGGTACTTCAGAAGTTGCATCTCCCGTAAACGACACAAGGTAGGTCTAGAAAGTGAGAATATGAACAAGACGACCGACCAACAATGAGCATTGGAGTTTACATCTCGAAAACTTGAAGAAGCCTTGGCTCGATAGTACTTATAACAAAATGTTGACCAGTTCTAGAAAACCTTTTGTACCTTACAATTTGAGTTCTAATAGAATTTGGTTTTTGTTCCAAATATCATATCTACTTCTACAGGAAAGAAAGGCAATGGGGCCCCAATCCCTAAAGACCTAATTGAGTTAGGCTTAGTAGGGAATGATGACCCAACAATTGAATTATTAGCTATATTGACAAGTCAAGGCCCAGTCACTAGTATGAGCCCAACTTATCCAGAAGGGCTGGGAGGTTTAGCCACGGAATTAAATGACTGAACCTCATACGGACACTTGATGGAACAATAGGGTTATTGCCCCTAGTTGTACACCAATTGAACCACCACCAAGCGTGGCTGACTTAAGGACATAACCAAGATAGGCTCACTAGGGAATGGTGGCCAACAGGCCAAGTAGTTGATCCACCGAGCCGAACTATGCTGATACATTGGTCGCACCGATGAGCCAAGGCCCGGTCACCAGTACAAACCCAACTCAGCCAGATAGAAGGTTTAGTTGAGGAATTGAATGAATAAAAAGGCTCATACAATCCACTTGATGGAATAATAGGGATATCATTCTTGGTCGTGCCAACTGAGCTATCACATCGATCGAGGTAGCATCAAGCGTGGCCTGCTTAAATAGGCTCAACAAGGAACGATGACTGAGTAGTTAAGCTACTGAGCTGGACTTTTTTCGATTCACTGGTCATGCTGATTGGCCAAAACCTGATCACTAGTATAAGTCTAGCTCGTAAAGAAGGCTAGAAGGTTCACATGAGGAATTAAATGGTTGAAAGACTTAAGCCATACAACCAAACAATTGGGTTTTCTCCCTTGGTTGTGCCGACCCAGTTGTTGCACTAACTTCCCACAACTTAGGCCACCACTAGAAGGGTAGTTCATCCACATACTGGATGGCTCTGTTGAGGAAATGAACGACTAAATTCTACACTTAGGCCTTGGTCAATTCATTACAAAAACATACCCACACCAACTCCATGCAAACCTTGGCCATTCCACCATGGCTACTGACTTGCCCTAACTTGACATAAGCTTCGGTCACATCACAACATTTATCGACCTGCCCTAATTCTTACAAAGGCCTTGGATAAGCTAACTTGAGTATGGACTAGCAAACAAACTTAAAAGGAAAATTGAAGGAATAATAGTTCTGTTCTTAAAACCAAATTTCATTACGTGTCATTTAAAGGCCTTGGCTTCCTGAGTCGCACAAAGTTTACAATACAAATAAAAGAGAAAAAGGAATAAAAATGCAAAGGAACAAAGGCCCAGAACATATACACAGGAAAGGAAAGAAACATATTATGCCTCCTCAGTATTGGGGCCATGGTCATCTTGGTATCACCCTTATGTCTTGCCAATACTATCCTTGGGAAGCTCATACCTTACCTCCTCTTCGATCTCGATTCCAAGAATGGACTCATTCTTGACCCAAAGTCCATAGGCCTTAGTCTCCTTAACCTCGACCATAATGCTCTCCTCAACTGATGTAAGGTGATTACTTGCAAACTGGAAAGCTCAGCCGATTACTAGAATAACTAGAGTTTGAATTAGAACTACTAGACAAGGACATAATAAAAAAGAGCAAAAGGAACTTACCGAGCTGAGAATGACATCGAACATTGGGTTGAACTTACCGAGCTGAGAATGACCTAGCTTTGCTTTAATCTCCCCAATATCCAAAAGAAACCGATAAAGTCCTGGTCCCTTGGGATCCTTAATGATTCAGAGTAGCTTATCACCAACGACCTAGATCTCACTCCGATTTGACAGCTGCCATGCATCTCTTGATCTTGGGGTTTCTCTCATAGATGCCTTAGAATTTAAAGCAATACACTAATGACTAAGACTCCTGCCAATCGTATATGCGAATAGATATAACCCCTGGAAGAGTACGTACAACCCATATGCCATGGATGAAGATAGTTATAGTTTCACAGAATTGAAACACAACTTAAGACTTAACCTTTTTTTTTCGTCCAACAACATTACTTTCATCGATCGAGCTAATTCCTGCTGTCTAAGTGTGAGCATCGGGAAAGGCTCACTTGGACTGGATTTGGAATCGCCACAAATGGAGATGATAAGACTTTCAAGAATGGCATAAAAATTGTTTTACATTTATAATGACTCCAAAGTACGAGGCATTGGCTACACCTAAAACTCGGATGGGAGAGGTGAGGCCCATATGGTGTCTCAAACAAACAAGCATAAATGAGAACAAAATACAAGAATAAATCAGCATAAAAATAAATCCTCCCTAACTACTTATCATTATTTATGTTTATTATTTATTATTTTAGTTTTCTCTAAGCTGCAGAAATTGAAAATCTCACACTACTCAATCATCTACTATTCTATCTCATGGTCATAAACGACATCAGAATCATATAGACATCCAATAGAAGGCATGAACATATATCACAATAAAACAATTTCAATTTCAGAATCAAATCAAATCCAATTATTAGAGCAAGAGAGAAGAATAAACCGATATATCATGATTTCAAGCTTTCAATGAACACCCTATCACAGAGAAATCTAAGCTTCAATCCCTAGAGAAAATAAAGAGGAGAATTAACATTATTAATAACGTCATCTCATTTAGCTGGAAAGAAAACTGAAACATTCAAAAAATAGAACCGGTTTAGTTTCTAAAAAGTATACATAACCATCTAAATCCTACAAAAAAAAAAGGACTAGTTAATCTGGGTTGGTGTCGAGAGTTTATAAGAGCTGAATCAGCTATGTCTCTCTCCTTCCAGCTATAGATATAGAGAAAGCCGAACAAAACAAGAAAAGAAATAAAATCAGATGCAGAGAAAGCAGTATGGGCGCTAGTTGGAATGTGGCCTGATATCAAGATTGAATGCTGTGAACGGGAGGGTGATGAGAAGAAACGCTCGATCTAGGGACGATCTAAATAGGGAAGTTGAGTCCATTGATATTTGAGAATGAGCACTCGAATGAAGGGAGATCTTAGTAGACAGCGAGCTTTAGCATTTGGTTGGTGATGGAAGCTTGAATGAACACGGTCACAGTAGCAGCCTTTGTAAACTTTTCATTTAACAACGGAAATAACAAAGGATTGGGAATTGGCTGAGTCCGAGATGTACCCCTGAGTTCCTTTCTTCGATCGACAATGGCAGTTGGGGGCTTCAACCGAAAACTAGAAGAAGAGATTCGACAACCTAGGCGCGGGTTTTGATTGAAACTGACGAGGACAGATCAGTCATCGTTCCTATTTAATTGACAGAGAAAATGAAAACAAGGGATTCTAGCCCTCCGTCTCAGATAAAAATGGCCTTCGGTGGCAATCGGGGATAACCTAGAGAGAGGTTAAAACAGGTGGAGAAACAGAGAGAAAGAAAGGTTTCGTGGAGGTTGCCGCCGCTTGGTTCAGATCTTCCACTGTAACTCGTTGCAGTGGTGGTGTTAAATCTAAAGGAGAGAGAAAGAGAGGATGAAGGGGTGAGAATCAGGAGAGAAATGGAAGAAAGGAAAGAAGAGAGGGAGAGAGATGGATTGGCCGAAGTGGAGGAGATTACTACAGGTTCGTCGCCGGCACTCTCTTCATCTTTGGTTCAGTGGTGATAGAGCAGCCAAGACGAAGAAGAAGAAAGGAGAAGAGAATGGTTTTGCATACGTGGACCCACGAGATTAATTGAAATGTTATCTTTTCGGATGAAGAGGTAAATTAGGGTATTTTTGGCTGACATTTGATAGGGTGGGGTTTTTGGACGTTCAAGATTGACCGGTGGGGTTCAAATTGGGCCAAATGGGTTTAGATAGGCAAATCTGGAAAGGGCTTGATTCCGTCAATGTAGAACATTAAGACGAAATCTTGGTGTGATGAAGAGGAAATAAAGGTAGTTTTGGGTAAATTTTCATAGGGTAGGGCTTTTGGATAGTTTGAGGTGATTAGTAAGGTCATATTGGGCCAGCTAAGCCAGGATCGGAAGGATTTGGAATCTGGTCAAATTGAAGTTTCGAAACGGAATTTAGGTGCGGCGAAGGGGTAAACAAAGGTGTTTTGGGTTAAAATTTTACAGGTGGGTATTTGAAAGTGTTCGGGATCAAATGGTGATGTCTGATTAGTCTTGGAGGATCAAGATTATAGGAATTTGGGTCAATAGGATGTTCTATAATGAAATCTTGGTTTGATGGAAGGGAAAATAGGGGAATTTGGGGTTGAAACATTATGGGTAGGTATTTTGATGTATCCAGAGTTTAATGGTATGGTTTGATCATTTCAAATGTGTTAAGATCAAGGGAATTTGGGCAGACATCAGAAAGGAACCTTTGCTTAATAAAGGGGTAACAAAGGAATCTTGAGATGAAATTTTATGGGTAGGTATTTTGAGAGGTCTCAAGTTTGATGGTGGTGTTTGATAAAAAGTGTATACGGGATTGATCGAGGCCATTGGATTGGTATTAGGTAGGTTTAGCAATGGATTTGAGGGCTATTTGGGTAAAATCCGGGTTTCTTGGGTTTTTTAGTGTTTTAGAAGGATTGAAAGGGTCTGATTAGGAATTTGGGGTTCAAGAGGCATATTGAGCAAAAATCGGGTGTTGACACCAAGCTATAAGACCATCAGCACCCAATTTTTGCTTGGTCCCTTCACTTCAACTCTCCATACCTTCTTTTTAGAACCCGAAATTATGAAACAAAACAGGATCAAATTAAGACTTTCCAAAGCTAAAATTCCCTCTTTTGACATAATCCATAGGAAAATGAAAACCTTGAGATCAACATTGACATCCAATTGGGTATGACCCATAGTTTGGAAAACTATAAATTAGTTACACATCCAGCATTCATCATGCCAACTCCTTTTTTTCTAACAACCTGATCCAATGCATCCATTGCCTTAAGATCACTAGGATACAATTAACTAACAAATCTCACCGTGAATCTATGACAATTAACCATAAAAACACCAATGTCCCATTTTAACGGCCCTGCACAACTAAAATTAGAGAACCTAGATTAACCATTTCCTTTTTAGATTAGAACCATCCAATTGACTCTTCACCTTAATTCGTTCCTACTCACCAAATTTCATCCCAAAATTCCCTCATTTGACTCACCATCAAGCCTAGATCCTATTTCAACAAATTGCATTGATTAAATCTTATCATCTATCACCCTAACTTCATTTGTCCAATCAAAACTCACCATTGTATTTGAAAACCCTAAAAACCCTAGCATAAAATTTCATTACTAAACTCCTTCATTAGACCATTAAGAAAGTGGTTCCATTTTAAACCTTCTCGTTAATTGATAAACTATTGGCTAAAACCTAGACCCAAACTAAATCAATCAATCTACATTAAAGATCCATCACCTCCATCAAATTCAGGACATTCAAAAGTGGTTACCCACCAAATTTCATTAAGCAAGGGTTCTACCCACCAAATTTCATTAGACCAATCGTACCTCACCACTGTGTTCAGAGACCCAAAAAACCCTAGCACGTCAAATTTCATGACCTAATATCCCCTTTAACCATTAAACTAGGAAGATGCCATTTTGATGTGCCAGATCGAATCCCCACCTTATTTGTCTCAAGCTGAAACCTCAAAAGGGTCATGGCTGATCTCAAACTCATTCTTGACATGATCAAATACCTGGACCAATGAAACTGAGCCTAATAGACCCAAAGATACCCCCACTTAAAACTAAGAAAAAACAAAATAACTTTTGTAAGTGGGTCAAATTTATATTTTCTGTCACTGGTAGCCCCAAATATGAGACTTCCATGATAAGCACGCCCCAATCTCCCACTAGATGCACAAAACCTATAAAAACCATCCAAAATCAAAGAAAATATTTCATCAAGGAGGAAAGCTTAAATGAACACCTTTTTCTTTGAAAAATCCTTGCCCTTTTTCTTGCAAAAGCTCTCTTGAAGCCCAAGCCCTTCAATTGAACGAATTTCAGAACTCTCCCACTTCCTTTCTCTATAAATACTAACCCAACTCGAGCTCAAGAGGAGTTGAAGGGGGATTTCGAGAGGACTTGGGAGAGGGGGATCTAGAGAGAAGAAAGACAAAAGAAAGAGCCAAAGGAGCATGCCCAACTCCTACAGGTAACCCATTCGTAAGAAAATCTCCAAGCATTTGAACTTGAAATTTTGAATCCACTTATCACGTTTTAGATCTAAAACTTGCACAATATATCCAAACTTCCAACTATCTAAAAGCTCTTCCAAGCTCATTCAAACCTTCTCTTCGTTCAGTTCAGCTGCAGGGATCTCAGTAACAAGGCAACATACGAGAGGTAAGCCTTTCACCACATTTCCCAAAGTGGCCATGCAACACCTTGGGATAAGAGCTATTAAGGAAAATGGGCCTAAGGCTCATTACTAATATGATTAGTTAAGATATCACATGACAACTTAAGTTATCATGTGATTTGGGTTGAAAATGGGCATGAGTTTAGGTATTGAGCACCCATTCTCTTAAGAAGATAATGCTTATTAATTAAAGATAAAGTTCTAATCCAAATTTGATTTGGATAAGCTTAGTTAGGTTAGGAGAGTGCTCTATATAAAGGACTAAGAGGGGAAGGGGAAATTTACCAATTCTCTCTACTATCTTGCTCTTTCATCTTCTCCCTTTGCCTCCAAAATCTCAAATTCAACCCACTTATGATAGGGGTTGATTTCCAAAAGTCCTCTATTACGTTTTTGCAAGAAAAATATCAGAGGATATCAGGTTCCCATACCCACTTATCCAAACAAGTTGGAGATTAGTTTTTTCTGAAATAGTGTTGCTAAATCAACTTCATGTATATACTATGCCATCTTCAGTTGGAGGCTGATTTTAGTATTGATAATGGGCATGAACTGCACTCTGGGAGATGCATATTGTGGACTCCATATTAGATATAATCATTTTTAATTTATTTTCAAATATGATCCGATTTAGTGTATGATCGATAATGAAATTTTAGATTTCAAAATTACTAAGAAATCAGTTCACGAGTGGAGTTAGAAAAGTTTTAAAAATTTGACCAGCAAGTAAATTTGGTTTGGCCATGTTTAATCTAATTTCTAACCCATTGAACAGTGGTGTAAGAGCACTAGGTTCAATTCTTGAACTAAACTAAATCGGATTTGAAACAAACATCAAATCGACATGAACTAGTCTAGCTGATTTGACATCATTAATACATTGGGGCCAATGATCTGAAATTTAATCTTTATATTTTTTTATATTATTTGGAATAGTTCTATGGTGAATTCTTGAATTCTTGGGCAGAAAGTGTGATGGAGATCGAATATTTTATTGGTGGCAAGTTTAATGCACACTATGCATATTGATATTATTGGTGTGTAATTAATTAATATTTTTATTTTTTTAGACAAGATGTATTAGGGATTTTCCTGATGTAAGAATTATAAATTAGGGTTTTCTATGTTTGTTTACATTGGAGAACACACTAGAGATGGAGAATGATGGAGAATGGGATCGATGTAGAGATAGCAGATCGATGGATTCTTGTAGATTGTCTAGATAAGATTCAAAACATTACACCATCAACCATTGTTATTTCGTTCTATTATATTTCTGATTGTAAATCATACCTGAGAATGTTTAGATCACAATCTTTATGAGTTGATGCTTGCTTTGGGCACTAAACCCTAGGTTGATTTAACCTAGTTTTGGTTCACCTTACATGGTCCGAAACTAGGTTCTTTGGGGACCGTTAACAACCCCTTAGATCACTTATTAAGTGATCAATTTTGGATCTAGATTAGGGGTTCGAAGGGCCATTTCATGGACCAATTTGGCCCACACTTGTGAAACCTAGTTAGGTTTAGATTAAATTAAGATAAGCTTACTTTAGCACGGACTGCTATATGGGTCAAACTGCTTTTTGCGAATGGGCTCATATACAAAGTAAAATTTTATTGGATAAATGGGTCCAATAATGGGTTGATAGTATATTAGTCAAAATGGATCTGGGTTTTTACAATATTTAAGTTGATTATTGAACAATTATGTGGCTCTTTGCATCCCTCACGGCTGAATGCACATCATTTCCATGATATCCATGGATCATTGAATAATTTCTCACCTAATGGGCCATTCTCTTGTTTTCTTTCAGGGCCCACTTAAATATGACTTTATGAAAGTTAATGGGAACCACTACTGTATAGGATCTAAAACCAACTTAGGGACTAATATAATTGTTCCCTTACCAATGATATAAGTGTTAGATGATAGGGAGCATAATAAGATGATATCTCTTAAGACCTTCTGTCATTAGCATGAAAATTGACTGAATTGGTGAACAGAGATTCACCATGAAAATGGACTAAATTGGGGCTCCCGATATAACGGGTCGGTACTTACCGATTGAAAAGGTTTAATCTAAAATGGCTATGAACCTTGTATAAAGAAAGCCAAAGGGGAAGCTCATGAAACATGGGTAGATTCATGATCTTTTACAGAAAGTGGAGTTCTGCAGCTAAAACAGTTGGCCCCATGCTCCTATATGGTTCCCACATTTCTAGAGAAATGAATAGTGTCTTCATCCTTGAGATAGAGGAAAATCACAGAGATGAACAAATAGAAATGGAATGTAAATAAAAATCCATTCTACGATGCATAACATGAAACAATAACTAGGTCATGAACTAATTATTCATGTAATTTGTTAGAAATGGCACACAAACCATTCTCTAAGTTGTTGGATGATAACAAACTTAAAGGACCTAACTATGTAGATTGGATTTGCAACTTTAACCAAGTGCTCGCGTCTAAGAAAGTGGACAAAATTCCCAAGGAGAAGGCACCAAAACATCCTGGTGAAAGAGCTTCTAAGGCAAGAAAAAAGGAATATCAGGAATGGGAAGAGAAGAACTCTTTTGTCTGTTGTCACATTATCACCTTATTTGACAACACTATAATATGAACAAGTTAAAAGCATTTTTGCAAGAGCTCAACAATATGTTGCAAAGGACCGATGAACTAATCATAAAGGACAAGCCAGTAGCCATGCTTGTTTAAGGAGAAAAATTTGGTAAAAAGAAACATAAGAGAAAGAAGAAATCTTTGAAGAATGATGACAAACAAAAAAAGCAGAAAAGAGATAAGTCAATGGATGAGTGTCACTTCTACAAACAGACCGAGCACTGGAAGATGAACTATCCTAAATATCTAGAATCCTTTAAGAAGAAGAAAGAATGTATTTTTGAAACTCATGTCATAGAGATCAATATGTTGACAACTTCTACCTCCTAGTGTAATGAGTTCGAGGTTTTTACTCATGCATGTAACACTTTGCAAGGGTTTAAGGAAAGTAGAAGGTTGAGTGATGATGAGATCGTATTTTACATGGGTACATCTGCAATTGTTGCAATTGCTACTATAGGATTAGTAGATTTAGTTTTTGGAGAAGGGAATATTACCTTACCCTAAAAGATTGTCTTTTTTTTGCAACTTAGGAGAAATTTGATTTTAGTTTCTAAGTTATTTAAGGATGATTATTCTATTTTATTTAGTAATAATATTACAATTAAGTTGAATAACAAATTTCTTACTTTTGAAGAACTTAAGAATGGTGTCTATGTATTCCACCCTTATCTAGAAACAAATGTGACCGAAATAACATCGAAATACATCATCATGAAAAGAACATGAGAAGTTGTTAGTCCCATATGGTTGTGACATTACTGACTTGGCCACATAAACATAGAATGAATCACAAGATTAGTGAATGATGGTCCTCTAGATTTTCTCACAATAAAAGTTTTACCAATTTGTGAACTTTGCCTTCAAGAAAAGATGATAAAGATGACATTTATAGGTAAGCTTGAAATAAGTACAAACACACTTGATTTTATACATATAGATGTATGTGGTCCCTTGATTATTAGGACACGTAACCAACATTCATATTTTATAACATTTACCAATGACTATTTTTGGTGTAGCTACGTGTACGTAATAATACATAAGTCTAATTCCTTTGAGACGTTCAAAGAATTTAGACATGAAGTTGAGAAATAGTTGGGGAGATAAAGCATGGGGTTTTCTAGCATATGTCAAAAAGACAAGTGTAGACAAAATGTAATCCAAAACTAGTCATTGCTAATTTGTAAGCTACCATAAGGACTCCGTTGTGTATCTCTTCTATACCCAAGAGAATAAAAGGTCTTTGTTAGTTGAAATGCCTACTTCATAGAAGAGGAGATAACCCGCATGTTCTAAATATCATTACCCAAACAAGAAACTTTCCTCGGGTGTCTAAATCTCCTGTGCATTTTGATAATGATCAAGAAAGTTACTTGATGAAAATCATGGATGATGAGAAACAACTCTTGACTTATACAAAAGCTATGTTAGACACAAACTCCTTGAAGTGGGTAGATAACATGGAAGCCCAGGTGGACTCAACGAATAAGAACAAAGTCATGACTTTGGTAGAATTGTCCCATGGGGTGAAAGTGATTAGTTGCAAGTGGATTTATAGGAGGAAGAAGAGCCCTGATGGAAATGTTGGGATCTACAAAGCTTGATTTGTGATGAAAGGTTACACTTAGAAAGGAATTGATTGTGAGGAAACCTTTTTGCTCTTGGCCATGCTCAAGTCCATTAGGATACTATTGGCTAATGGATGTTAAAATTATATCCTTGATTGGAGATCTTACTAAAGATATATGCAACAACTGGAAGACTTTGTTGCCAAGGGTAAAAAACACATGGTTTTTAAGTTCAATAGATTCATATATGGATCAAAGCAAGCTTCTAGTTGTAGTAAAATCCATTTTGGATCAATAGTCAAACAGTTTGATTTTGAGAAAATCTATATGAACCCTGTGTTTACAGAAAGATAGTGATAGACACGGTTTGAATTCTTAATTCTATATGTAGATGACATATTGTTCATTGGTGAAGGTATGGCTTTTGCAATAATTCTCCTTGAAATATCTTAGAAAAGCTTCTTATATTTGGGAACTTTTACTCTATAGAGATTGATCAAAGAGGTTAATTGGATTTTGCATTGACAATATTGTTAAAAGATTCAACATGTAGGATTCCAAGAAAGGATTCATTCCTTTCAAACATAGAGTCACTCTCTCCAAATGCATGTCACCTAAGATCCCTGAGGAAATAGAGGACATGAGAAATGTTCCCTTTGCCTTTAGGGAGAATCAAACATGATATGTTGTTCACTTGACCTAACATTGTTCAGGCCGTTAGTGTTGTGAATAGATATCAATCCAACACAGGACAAGAGCATTGGACAATTGCGAAGAACATTCTAAAATACCTATGGAGATTAATGTTATATAGATGATTAGTTCACAGGATAAGAGCACTGGACAATTGCGAAGAACATTCTAAAATACCTATGAAAAATAATGGTAGTTCACTATAGATGATTAGTTATATAGATGCCGACTTTTAGTTTGACCTAGATGACAGAAAGTTTACACCTAGATACATTTTTATGTTGGGATCTTGTATAGTTAGTTGGAGAAGTGACAAACAGGGGTTCTTAATAAACTCTACAACTGAGGTTGAGTACATTGTTGCAAGTGAGGATGCTAAGGAAGCAATATGGATGAAAAATTCATCTAGGAATTAGAAGTCATACCATTTAGCACATCATCCATTCCATTGTTGTGTGACAACATTGGAGCCATTGCTCAGGCTAAAGAAACAAGAACCCAATCAACAAAAAATATGACTGACCCATTAACTAAGCCATTAATATAGAAAGAGTTTGAAGGACACGTGGATAGTATGCAACTGAGGCTAATACCCAATTGGACCTAAGTGTTAGTGGGAACTATTAGATAGTGTATGCCCTTAGTTCCAATCAGATTGATGTATATAAACATTTATCGACAAGTGAATAAATTACATTATTGTTTCATGTTCATATGGGTATTTTTATATGAATTATTTCATAAATTTGACACTTATAAGACTTGTGCTAGTTTAGAATGTTCTTAGTCATTGAATAAATTTGGGGAGTTTATCCTAACAAGGGTGACACTAGTGAATTGTTGAATTGGTGAAGTAGTTTGTCTCAACTGTTAGGGTTAGACCCCAAGCACAACCAATAAGTGTTTAGAAAGTTTCCCTTAACCCAAAACTTGATTATGATATTACACTAAGTTTTGGACTGGATTGCTTTGATATGCCAACCAATGAGATCCATCAAGGATCAAATACCTAAGCATGTTGGGTAGTTTGGAAAATCACCAGAGTGGGTGATCATAGTGATAGGACCATCCCCTTTGTCAGAAAAAGTGAATATCAGGGCTTACATTCTCTTTGATGAAAACCTAAAATATTAGTAGTGGATTTCAACTATATTTGAAATCTAATTTGCAAAGTATATTTATATATTATATTATTATTTTATGAAAAAAAGTTTGCAAAAAGCTTAATCCTAGGATCCATCTAATTAGAGACTATGATATTGTATTTCATAGTTAGGGAAGAGGTCCTTCCCTATGGGCAATGTTTTGATGATTATGGTCCAAGAGGTTAGGTGTAAGAGACCATTATAGGGTTGCTTACCTAATGAGCTTTCTTTTGCATAAATCCATTATTCTTGGGTATTCAGAAGGTGGCTGAATCTAAGCATCATTTATATGTAAATGTTGGATCCAAATTGAGCCCAAGTTGTTTGGGTCAAGGGTTCATTGCCCTAAGCAATGAATTTGGCTTAACCTCTACTAGAGGTGGGCCTAAACCCCTATGGACTTGTGAGAGACCTTTGTGGGTTCTACGCCATACAATGTTCAGGTCCAAAGTGGGCATGCAATAACTTAGGACATGAACAATTATAGAAAATTGGATAATTTCCATTAGTCATTTACCATGTTTTTGCAAGAAAAAACATCAAATTGATATCAGGTTCACCTACCCACTTCGATATAAGCAAATTGGAGACCAGTTTTTGCTAAAATGGTGTTGTTGAATCATCTTCAGATACACACTATGCCATATTCAATTGGAGGCCAATTTTAGGATTGATATTGGGTGTGAACTACCACTCTAGGAGTTGCATAATGTAGACTACGTATTAGGGATGATCAGTTTTTAATTTGGTTTAAAATTTGATTCAGTTTAGTGTAAGATCGATCTCGAAATTTTAGATTTCACTCTCCCTCCAGATTTGCTTGATACGCGCCTAGTTGGGCCAATCTGACCCCATGAACTGATCTGGAGTGCTCAAAAAGTCCACCCTACAAAATTTCAACAGAAAATACCCTATTTTACCCCTTTGACTAAAAATATTCCATTTCAGCCAATCTCATTGGCCTGTACATATAAAACCAGTATGTATACTCAAACCCATGTCCACCCTCCATTTTTTTACACAAAATCCTCTCCATTAGATCAGAATTTTAGTTTGACCCCCAAAAGATCCAAAATTTACTTAACCACCCTTATACCCTAATATAAATTTTAACCTTTCTTTCCATTCGAACTAATGGCCTAAATTTACTATTCAACACCTTCTTTCTCTCGACATTACAACGACTGAACTGAAATCTCCCCTTCTCTGAATACTCAATCTTATTCTTTCCATCTCTTACTCAATCTCTTTCTTTTTTTTTTCTCTCTCTCTCTTTCTTACAAACACACTATCTTTCTTTCTCTCTCTCTCTCTCTCTCTCTCTCTCTCTCTCTCTCTCCTTCCTTTCCTTTCCCCATCTCTTTCTTTTCTTCTTAACTTCCCTTGTTTCTAGACACCACCGAGAATGATGGTGGCATTCTTCCTCCTATTTTTGTCTTCTTATTCTCCCTCACCTAGCTCTATCTTTTTCTCTCTCCTTCTCATTTTCTCTCTCTCTCTCTCTCTCTCTCTCTCTTTATTTCCTTCCTTCACCTCCTGACTCCCTTGTCTGCCATAGCATAGGACTATCAACAAACATCTATTAACTAGACTTGTCTTCATCTGATTCTAATTAGAATTGAATACCACCCAGCCACTACTTCTAATTTAATTTCTCCTAGCCCTCTATTGACTATCATCTAGTTTGGAATAAAGAGCAAAAATAGTAACATTAGACTACATTTCTCACCATAGATTGAATAGGCTACATCAATGAGCAATATTAGTATCAAGAGATTTTAGTTCGAGGATCATTTTCAATTGATTGAGGTTTTTCAAAGCCGATTTACTGGTTTAGAGATCTATTTTATACAACTGTTGGTATCAGCTGGTATCTTTCTAGTGATTTTCGAGTTTGGTATTTGCATATTGATTCACGATGAGCCGATCTTCATATTTTATAATTCTTTGGTTTTTCTTTCAGTTTGTTTTAGCTTTTCAGTTATGATCTGGATAATCTAAATGATAATAACAATATAAAATGGATGACATAAATCTCTAGTCAGGCGAGACCTGGTTTTGTTTTAGTTTCTCTTTTTTGTTTTTATCAATTTTATTGTTATATGGTGTATTTTTATTATGGTAGTGTTATAGGTTGAAATGAAACTGATCCATTTGTGTTTTGAGAGAATAGAAAGGATTCATATGTGTATAAATATATGTGAGAAAAATTTGTTAGGAAGAAAAATTTTAGTAAAACATGGTTAAACAAATCAAGTTCATTGTCAATAGGTTTAATTCGATGTGTAGTTGTTCCTATTTCATGTAGAGGCTTAATCTCAATCCTCATCTCTCTTGAAATAAATGGATAAAAGCAGTACCACAATACATTTATGCAATAGTAGTGATAATAAAAATAAATGATAATAATGATAAAAATAGTATAAGAATAAGATGACATGTATTTACAAGTAAGAGAATAAAGTGGACAATTATATGTGCATTCAAAGAGAAAAACAAAAATGAATGAATTGACAAAAATGGTATTAAAATGGCAATGATGTGGTAGAAAATGTGGAAAAGTAGAAAAATAGATAAATAGTAAAAACATAAAAAAAAATAAAAATGAAAATAAAAATAAAAATTGAAAATCGAAAATAATAAAATGGAAATAAAAACAATAATGAAAATAACAAAAATAAAGAAATGTACAAATAGATGAAGATATATAATAAAATAAAAGAAGAAAAATTTGCAAAAAATAAATAAATAAAAACAATGAACTCAGGAGAGGGGCATTGCTTAACATTAGTATTTCTTTGATATTCCATGTGGGACCCACTTATTGGACTCAAGAGAGGGGTGTCTAATCCCTTCCCTCTCCCATCTGAGTCTTAGCCAGATTGGTTCAGCATGTGCTTTGGGTCTTGGAGTCACTAATAGACCAAAAAATTATTTTCGATGTAATTCTTGAAGGGATCATCACCTTCATTTCACTTAATTGATGTGTGGCGATTCCAAATCTGCCCAAGTGAGCTACTTTTTGACACTCAAAACAAATGGCTAAGAATATCCTCCTTTCATTTCATTATCAAGTGCATTGTGCATAGTGAATAAGTACATGTTGAGTACAATATGTGGTTAGTTGAAAATTTTCTCATTCTTACTATAGTTAGGGTTCTTTTTGGTAAAAGTAAATTCCCTTGTTACTCTTATTATTCTCTATCTCCCTCTCTTTCTCTTTTTCTCATTTTTTTTTATCTTTTCTCTCTCATTCTCTTTTTTAACCCTTTAATATCCCTTAAAGGTGCATCCCATGGATGTGGCAGGCTTGCCAAAGGAAAAATTTCTAGTGCATTTGATCAACTAGATAATTAGTGACTTTTTGAAATTCATAGCATTATTTAGCAAACAAAAATTCATAGCATTAAAATGGTGCATTTGTTTTTTGCTAACTCAAGAATTACATTCACAAGGAATTTGCAATGCTTTGATGGTTTCAATGTTGCCCTAGTTTGGGACACTAAGGTGGTGTTCGACATCATGGAATGTCTATGAGATATTCCGTTTGGGAACACACAACATCTAAGTAGATATTTGGTTCGCCTGTGGTGTGGATCAGTCCATGCTATCTCATGGATTGGTCCACACCAAGGGCCAAAATCTCGTTCATGGGTTTTTCTCATGGATTAAACCACGCAACCCTTGATTATTTTTTGAGCATTGATCATGTGTTTTGCATATGATATTTATCCTATCTAACCCTATTCTTTATCGTTGCAGTATCTCACAGAGCACCGCCAAATTGCTTCTCCAGTTGCCGTTGCTTCTTCAATCACCTTATTTTTATTAATAATTAAGTTTCAAATATTATTTTATTTTATTAATTATTATTGTTATTATTTTATTAATTATTAATCTTTGAATATAATAATTGTTTTTAATTATTATTAAAAATATTAATTATTATTAAATATTATTAATTAATGTTAATATTATTTTATAATTATTAAGTTTTGATATTACTTTTATTAATATTAATTGTTATTGATATTATTACTTATTATTAAATGTTATTAACATTGTTGTTAATATTATCAAATATCATTAATGTTACTATTCATTTATTATTAATATTAATATTATTATGTGTTATTTAATATTATTGATTATTATTAATATTAATTTTATTAATTATTAAATTGTTAGCAATTTACTATTATTATTATATTGTGTATATTACTAAAAAATAATATATTGTTTTTCAATGATTAATGGCGTAGGTTATCTTAAATGTTGTTGTTGAGATGCATGGAATCAAACACAATGTGTGGATTGAAATGCACCACACCTTGTAGAACGCTCATAGATGTGTGGTTTGGATTGGTCCACACATTTTTGTCCACATTGCAGAACAACTACCCTGTTGGGGTGTGGTGTGTTTTCTACCCAATTTCTCATCTACGCTATAAAACACCCCTAAGGGTGAATTTTTTAAGGGTTAGGGGTCAAGGGTGGTTATTTAGTCCTAAGGGTGGATTCTTTATTTAGGGTGGTTAAAAGAAACATCTCTTCTTGAAAAGGATTTTTGATTATAGAGTCCTTGATCAACAACTAACATTTTATAAAGGCATCCCCTTAGGACTTTCACTGAGTTCTTAGTTGAATGTGGCTATTTTAAGAGGGCAACAAATTCAGCTTTCTTTTAAGGGTAGCTGGACTTGAATAAGCTAATTGCTATTTTATAAGTAAGCATCTTCATCAAGAGGGAAAGGAATGGAGAAAAATAATATTTTATTGATGGAAGGGGCTAGACCCATGCATGAGACAAACTACTCTATGTACCAAATTGAAAGGGATCAAGCTTATATGTTGTTTGAAATGTCTTGGAATGACATGAAAAAGTGGATAGCAAACTACAAAAAAGGCACTCTCAATGGTAAGAGTTAGATTAGAGAGCATTAATCCCTAACTCAAGGACTACATTCAAATCCATGTAGGTGGTTCGATATTGAAGTTGGCATAAAAAATTGATAAATAGACATTCATAGCTGTGGAGGAGACAACTACATTGGTTCCCCATGCATGACCATCTAATGACTCCTTAATGTCACACTCTAAGGGTTTCCTTAACAATCGTAATTGTTGTCCTATTTAAAAGATGGTTCTTGAGGCTCTTGGAATGTAATAAGGTCCTAATCAATCAACTTCTAAACAACAATCTTGAGTTGATGGCTATTGTCAGTGGTTTGTCCTAGGTTCCGATGATAACCACAATAGGCATAGGCATTTTCATCATAGTGTTTTAGTTTATACTCCGACAGGGTTTTTATGTTGGGTAAATATAGATATCCATTTTTAAACAAGGCAAGCAACAACAGGGAGTATGAACTAGGTAGAGGGGTAAATTTCTTTCTTTACCTTTAGGAAATTTGTTGTACATTAGAGGTCTACTACTATTGGTATGACTATTGTTGCATAGAAGTAGGTATCCTAGGAAATGTATTAGATGAAGTTGTGGTTATTAAACTAGCTAGGTGATTGGAAATGGATTGCACTTCACTTTTCCTTAGTATTTAAGCACAAACTTCTTTAGTCCAAGGGTAGATGTTTCTACTCCAATCATCAACAAGTTAATCCAATCATGTCTAATAGATTCTTCAATTGTGACACTACTTCATTGAAGTCTTTAAGTGATTATGCAATTAGAAAAGTATGGTATGGATCTTTCAAAGTCTTGATAAAATTCCTTACTATTTCTTCCTTGGGCATAGGGTAAAGTAGTTTGGTTGCTATAAGTAGGAGGTGGTTAGGCTAGGGGGATGGTTTCCTTGAAGGACAGAGGAAGACCGGGAGGGAATCAACCGAAGGGTTAGGGTAGAGCGAGTGATGAGATGGCTTGAGCAAAGAATCCGATGATGGGGTTAATCAATGGTTGAATGAATGAATTTCATTATGAGGGGATCCCTATTTATAGGGAAGGATCCTAAGATCTCGAAAGGAAGGAGCTAAAAGTGTTTGTTTTCTACTAGGAAAGTGAATATTAGATTTTCTATCGACCATTAAGGAGCATTGCTAGGGTTTTGCCATGTGTTCTTATGGGATCTCTCGAAAGTTGACTTTCCTTTTACCCGAGGATCCTCATAATCCATGTGTATTATCACCTTTTGCATCTCATTTAACCGATGTGGCATTAGTGACGTCATTACTTAGTGGGTAGCCTTTTACTAAACCTACGTGGCACCCGATCACGAATGTAACTTGAAATTACATGTGCAACTGGTATTTGGGCCTAGTTTTGGTGAACCGCGGTTCCACAACTATTCAGGGTTTATCGTAAGACCGTGTTTCTCTAGGGTTTGTCGCAGAACTGCATGTATCTGAGGTTTATCGCAGGGTCGCGCGTAACCAAGGTTCATCGCATGATTACACATGTATAACATTCATCACAGGTTTAACTAAAACTTGTTTTAGGCTCGTACCAAGCACAAATTCATTGCAATCATGCGGTGATCCGTATGTTCATTGTGAGTGTGCGATATATTATAAGTTCGTCGTAGGTGATCGATGAACTACAGGCCAATCACAAGCATCTATATGGTATTCGTTTAGTGTTTTTTGTGCTCCGAAGGACTAAGCGAGCACTATGCCTACATTAGCTCCTTGCTTATCGATAAGTGGAAACTTATCGATAATCACTTTTCCTTCTCATTTTCTTTGAAGTTTTGCGATGGGCCAATAAATGATTGTGTATTGGGTCTGGGAATCTGCTATATTTTGTGCTTTTGTGTGATTGGAGGAGAGTTGAATTGGGATTTTGTTACGCCCCCCTACCTGTTGAATGGTTGGGCCAAGTGAACATGTGTCCTCGCACGTTAGTGGCTTTGAGCAAAAGTAAATTGTTGCTTCGATTGAGTTTTGCCTCTTCTGTGGTCTAGCCCCCTTATCTTTTGGTGATTTCCTTCTTGTTGGTGAACAATTTTGCGTCGGCTTTGAGTTTCAGCCCCCTTGATCATTGACTGGAAGGAAATTAGTAAAAGACACTAACGTTGTACTAGTGTGGGCGCGAAACCCCCCTATGTGTTAGGGTGAAGCCTGTGCTGGGTGGATAATGTTAGTTGATGGTGCAAGATTCAATGGGGGTATCATATTCAATGACCTATGGAAGTTGAAGAGGACATTAAGTGATGGTGATGCGGTAGAAATCATTAGCGTTTTCTTAACTGTCTCACCGTTATAATTGCACTCTACGTGTATGGCATGATTGCGATATCTGAAATTTAAAGTGGTGGTTGATGATGTGGCCCTTCTTTTAAATTAATGCTTCGTTTTGTTAAATTCTTTGGATTGCTTAATCGTCAAACGTGGGCTAGGGTTTCGTACTCGCACTTGTTTGTCTTCTTCGACACCGTTTGTCATTCCAGGTATGTGAGGGCATATCTCTTTCAGACCTCAACTTTATCTTCTTGCTATCATCTTTGTTTTACTATCTGTGGCCTTTCGCTTGCCCTGCAGCTTCTCTCTGTTTCCCTTCTTGTTTTCTGTCGTACCCGTTAAATGCTTATCATGGTTCATCACCAAAAGAAAGCAAAGTGCCCTTTTGTCGACTCCATCAGGCAAGTAGATATAGCTGAACTGCTATCGAAGAGGGAAACGGCCATGGCGGCCGATGGCGGAAGGGGTTTTTGGCCCCCAGCCAAATTGGTCAACGTCGTACAAGTGTTAGTAACCTCGGACCGATAACTCAAAATCTCCTAACAGCTATACTGCGTGGACGTAGTATATCTTCGAAGCCTTATATATTGCCAGATATTGCAAGATTTTGGGATTCTCAGGTTTGTGGACTGCTATATGAACCTCCCGGGTAGGCAAGGGGTTAAATATGTTAGGCATCTTCAGGAGCACTGGTCTTTCCATACCCACACCTTCATGGGTGCATTCGGTGAATTCACGGTCACCGCCGAGGATGTGGCTGCATCATTGGCATTGCCCGTTGGGGGCTGCTTGTCTACTCAACATCTCCAGCACATCAAGTCCATTCCAGTCCACTGCTCGGGGGAAGATTCCATTGGAGTAATGGTTGGAATATTGGTTCGAGTCTCATGGTAGAAGGGACATAATGGTGCATGGTGTAGATACCCAGTGTCACCTTGCTGCTTTCGGTACGTCACCTCCCGTTTCTTGTTCTTGGAACTCCTTGACTATGGCCTTGTGAAGTGAACCCATCTGATCCAGTTCTGCTAGTCACAGGGTAACTGCCATAAGCGGTACAACCGTCGTAGCCCCCACTCAGGTCCATGAGGTTGCTGAAACTGCTAGCGTTGGTGGTTTCGCTCCAGACGCTGTGGCGCAGGAAAAGGAAGGCCCTATGAGAGTAGAGCCAGAGCTAGGGGTTCATCACGAAGAGGCCTCCGCTCCTTCTGCCACTGTTGAGACCAAGGCCCCCGTCGACCCAGAAATCCAGGCCGAGGAGGAAGTTAGAGATCCCCATCGAAGGAGTCAGGACTCCAACAGACCCAGAGGTCCAGCCTGAAGATGAAGGCGTAGGATCAAGGGTAGTGTCGCCGACTGAAGGGTTATTGTATGAGGAGGAGCTTGCGCTGATCCTGCAGGAGCTCGGGGAGTACTGCGACAAAAATGAAATCACCCCCTTGGGCTATGAAGCCGTAGACCCTGTCCAAATCCAAGGTCATTACAGGAATGACAAGTACTCTGTCTCCCGCTCGGTGGCGGAGTTTGCTTGAATTGTTATTCGGGCTGGATGGTTACCCTCTACAAATTTCCATCCCGTGATCGTAGGGCCGACTCTAAATACAATTGTGACCATGATGGACCACATAATGAATCGTTCAATTGATGAGCTCTCGTGGTCGGACTTTGCTCGATGGCTAGAGGCTTGTAGGTCTTTTTCTGCTATTGGCTTCTGGATGGGTCAGATCGAGAAACGGGTGTTATGTTGGCTCATGCATTTTGGAAGGCTGGTCTTAAGGTGTCGTAATCCATCTTTGGTCGTTCGTTGAAAGACGTGCGCCTCCGCCGAAAGGTAGTCAAGGCTAATCTTGCAAAGGCCACTGAGAAGTTGAGGCTCTTATGGACGAGTGTGGGCGGCATTGAAAGATCATAGCCGAGTACGAAGCGGAGCTGGAAGATCTGGACAACTTCGAAGAGTGCGGCAAGGCCTTAGAAAATATTGTTGCTATAAGGAAAGATTGGGCCAATGTACAAATACTTATAGCTATTGACTCTTGTAGATTAGTTTTTGAACAAGAACTGAATAGAATGTGAATTTTTGCCTTATGTTGTTGTTTTCATTACTTTGATTATTTTATGCTAAGATGCCTTTATCACAACGTCCGCTGGCCGTTGGCCTCTGTCCAGTATTATCAATCTCTAGCGTATATCGGAGCCAACCATTTTGAAAACTTTTCTTTGTGTTTTAAGCGTTTCCCGTTTGTACAAAATACTTCTAGTAATTGTTTAATATAACTTCGTCGTATGCTAGGCAGTTTCGAGTCCAGAGTGGTACTCCATACCGGAAGGCGTTTTGAGACACAGTCATTCCATGTATAACTCTTAATCGCTTGTTTGAAGAGGAAAGTTTTTAATCACTGAGAACCATCTTGACTTTTGTTGGTTGATGCATCGAAATGATATTGAAATGCGAATCATCGGGTGCTTCATAAACTATATCGCCAATAAGTGCTAGGATGACCTTATCACAGATTGTAAAAGGTGAACAAATTGTTGTTCCCAATCTTTACAGTGTCGTTAAGTGAAGAAGTTGCCTCGAACAACATTATGTCAATGATTAGATAACTAACATCTGTGCAAGTGTTGAACGTTGTTTAGGTAGCATCGGAAAAGATAGAATTCAAGTATTTTAGCGTCGGGCACCTGTTTAGACTTTATCACAATCAAGCATTGGCATAGGCATAGCAAACTTTATCGTAGATTGTTAGAGAAAAATGAACAGTGTTAGTCCAATATCTGAGATACCATTAGGTTTGAAGGGGTTATTTTGTAAATAAGTAGATAATTAACGTGTTCATAGAAAGGAAAGTTGAATTACTTCACAGGGAAATGTGGTTTTGTTACCCACTTGAGGGTCAAGGGCTGCCACGCCTCTAGAAGGCGAGACCTCCTGTGTGTGATGTGATTGGGGTGCAGTCGAAGCATAGGCGAGTAGCGTAATTTAGAACAACATTGCAACCATACCAAGGAAGGCGGTTAGCTACAAGAGTCGGTTTCGGACTTTATCCCCTTGTTTCTTTTGCGATAAGTCGTGGGGAGTGTCGCTCTCGGCCAAGTGGTGTTAGCTATGCAAGGGCCAAGGGTTGCCATGCCCTGAGGAGTCAAGGCCCTCCTTGGGCAATACAATTAAGGTTTAGTCATAGTGTAAATAGCTGCATAAGTTAGAGTTTCAATGCAACCACACTAGGGCGGGCAGATTGCTTCAAGGGTTCAATTTTTGGACTTTATGCCTTTGCTTCCTTTGTGATGACTTATGGTTGCCACATGAGGGGACTTCCTGAAACCCCTTGCGGAAGGTGTCTATCTGTGGTTGGAGTGAGTACCGAGTTCGTTCTGTTTATGGCCATCGCATTCATAGGCTCAACATGGCATCCATGTTTGTAAATTAGACAAGAAACATACCTGATGTTGCCGGAGCCCCCAATGGTTGCCTGGGGGTGTGACTATGCTTGGGGTTGCCATGGAACATGAGTGCGCCTAGGGCTGCCAGGGCCTTCCTAGGGTTGCTAGGGAACTCGAGTTCAAGCCTGGGGTTGCCAGGGGATTTGAATGCAAGCCTAGGGTTGCCAGGTGATATGAGCGCTCTTGTAGTTTCCAGGGCCTTCTTGGGGTTGCTAGGGAATATGTGAGCTCGCTTGGGGATACTAGGGAATATGTGAGCGTGCATGGGGTTGTCAAGGCCTTCCTGGGATTGCTAGGGAATATGAGAGAGTGCCTACGGTTGCCACTGCCTTCATGGGGTTGCTAGGGAATATGAGAGCGCGCTTGGGGTTGCGAAGGCCTTCCTAGGGTTGCCAAGTAATATGAGAGTGCGCATGGGGTTGTCAGGGAATATGTGAGCGCACCTGGGGTTGCCATGGAATATGAGAGTGCACTTGGGGTTTCCAGGTTCTTCCTAGGGTTCCCAAGGAATATGAGAGCGTGCTTGAGGTTACTAGGGCCTTCTTGGGGTTGCTAGGGAATATGAGTGCAATCCTAGGGTTTCTAGGAGATAAGAGTGCACCTGGGGTTTCTAGGGAATAAGAGCGCACCTAGGGTTTCTAGGGAATAAGAGTACATATATGTATACATATACAAGAGATATACCCAAGGGTTAGTACACAGATTGTATTGTACAAAGCATGCATTGACAAAGAGATAACTTTATTGTATTTTCAGAATACATGGATATATTAAGACTTTATCACAAAGCCTCGGAACTTTATTGTAAAAGATACTTCATTACACAATACGAACTATTGGCACATGTATCAGAATTCCATCACTCTTTATTTTTAGGAAGAGTATGATAGATACATAAGAACTTGCAAAACATTCAAGAAGAAGTAGGTAATACATTCGATACATTCGTCTTTAGAGCAAATACATAGAACAATGATAACATATTTCGTACAATTTCTTTTCACTCAAAGTAAGGCTTCAACCAGTTTCCATTCACCATTTCATCCTCTTCCCCGGTGTCTGCAGTTTTTAACACATAGTAGCCAGATGGATGGGCTTCTTTGATCATGTACGGTCCGTCCCAGGTAGGAGCAAACTTTCTAGTGGATTTGCCTTGTTTGACATGGAGTGACATTTTGAGGACTTTGTCCCCTTCTTTGAATTTTCTAGGCTTTATTAGTTTGTTAAAGTTCGCAGGTAGGCCTTGTTTATACTTGATTTTTTTTTTGTAACACCTTTTCCCTTTCCTCATCGATACACTAGCTTTTCGCTGAGTAGCTGGTCCATGTCCTCTATTTTGAATTTCTTCCCCATCACAAAGGCTACGCAAGCGGAGACTGTCTGTATCTCTATCGATAGCACTGCTTCTTGACCATATATACTAGAGAATAGGGTGTTGCCTACATACTTTTCTTGATTGTGGTGCGATAAGCCCAAAGGGTTTTCAATAACTTTTTTGACCAATCCTTTTGATTGTCAGCCATTGTCTTGCCCAACATCCTTAGTAAAGTTTTGTTTATGGCTTCTGCTTGCTCGTTCCCTTGTGGGTAGTACATCGTTGATGTACCTAGTCTCGCCCCATGCTGCCTAAAAGGTCTTGGACTTCTTGATTTTTGATGGACAAGCCATTGTCCGTCAAGATCCTCATTGGAACTCCAAACTGGTGAACTATATGCTGTCTGAGGAAGTTTGTTATGTTTTTTGCGTAGATCGTTCATAAGGGTACAACTTCTGCCCACTTGGTGAAATAGTCAGTGGCAACTATGATGAAATAGTATCCCCGGGAAGGTGGGTGGATTTTACCAATTAGGTCTATTCTCTAGGTGTGAAAAGGCCAAGGGGTGATAACGGGATGAAGGTCATTAGTAGGTCGGTGTATTCTTTCAACGTGGATCTGGCACTTGTGACATCTACACATGTTTTTGAGTGTCCTCTGCCATAGTGGGCCAGTAAAAACCCAAATGCAGGATGTGATTATATAAGGTTATCTGTCCTTGGTGTGGGTGGGTTTGGAGCTATGGGCATCTTCTAGTGCTTCATCAATTTCTTCACTAGCCAGACACTGCAAGGGCTTTCCAATGTGAGACTTCCAATATAGTATCCCCTCTTGAAGGTAGAACCTCTTAACTTTTGATAAAAGTTTTCTCCTCATCACTGGGTCTAGTGGTAATGTGTTGTCCTCTAGGTAATTAACGCACATGCTCCTCCAGTCTACCTCTCCCACTGCGAGGCATTCTCTCCCATCTACTTCCGAGGTGCACCTCTCACAATCATTCTGTATCTTGGTCGCGTCTGTCTTCATCATAGGCCAGTAGTATCCCAGCCTTTGTAATCTTCTATATAACGTGTTGGTTATGTCCTCACAATGTGCCACATGGGTCTCGCTCAAGACTATATCTGGCTCCTTCAACCCCAAACACCTCGTTCTAACCCAATCTGCCAGTCGATGGTATAGAACCCCATTCACCAATTGAAATTTTAGAATCACCTTGCTATCCTACGTTGCCATCCTTGGGTTATTCAGCTTTTGCATTATATTATACCTCCAATCGTCTGTTGCGATCTCGTCCTCTTTTTGTACCCAGTGCCCCAATCTGTTGGTGGATGGTTCACAAAGGGTTTGAATGGTGATGTCGATTGGGTTTGGGCTGGGTTGAATTTTTTATCCCAGGGTCGCTAGCGCATCGGCGAATCTATTTTTGGCTCTGTTTTGGTGTTCAAATGTCACTTCTAGGTCACGGGTTAGTCTCGGTATCAAGGTTCTATACAATAGGATCGTCAGTTCTTTAACAGTGGATCTTCCATCCAGCTGACCTATCACCAATTTAGAGTCTCTTGTCACTTTGACTTTCTTAGCTTCGGAACCTCTCGCTATAGTCAACCCTAGGACCAGGGCTTTGTATTTGGCTATGTTATAGGAGCAGGGGAACTGTAGTTTGAATGAGTAGGCAGAGGTGTTACCTGTAGGTGATGTTAGTATTACTCCAACATCGATTGAAGTGCTAATGTTGCTTCCATCAAAAGTTAGGGTCCATTCACCTTCTTCAACTACTACGATCATGGAGAGTTCCCTCAGAACTTCTTCTGATATAGGAAAGTTATTGTTGGTGGGGAAGGCGGCTAAGAGGTCCGCTTCCGCTTGACACTTAATGGCCCGTGGTTGAGTGTACTCGATTGTATATTTGTTTAGCTGCTTCATCCACTTGACTAATCTCCTAGAAAGAGGGAGTCTATCCATGAAGAACCTTATTGGATCATTGCATATGGTTAACCTGACCTTCTGACCCAAGATATAATGCCTGAACTTCTGCACGGCAAACACTAGCGCCAAGCATTGTTGTTCCATGTGGGAATAATTTTTTTCAGCCAACTTTAGAGTCCTACTGGCATAATATATTGGGCACTCGACTCCTTCATCATCTTCTTGCATCAGTAGGCACCCTATTGCTTCTGAGTTTGATGTGATGTATACCTTAAACTCACGGCCATTTTTGGGTGGTGACATGGTTAGGGATTTAGATAAGGTACTTTTCAACTACTCAAAAGCTTTCTGATGCTCTTCTGTCCATTTGAACTCCACAGACTTTTTCACCAATTTCATTAGTGATGTGGTCATGCGTGCAAGTTCAGGGATGAACCTTCTAAGGTAAGAAACTTTTCCTAGAAAGGTCTTTAAATGGGACTCATTGGTTAGTGGTGGGAGATCTAGGACTGCTTTTACTTCGCTCTTGTCTAGGTGAATCCTGGCCTAGTCCACTCTGTATCCCAAAAACTTCCTAGACTGTACTCCAAATCCTGGCTTGATCCACTCTATTGAAAGTTTTGCACTGACTAAACACCTTTCTTAACATACCAGGATGATCTTCCTACTTCCTTACCTTAACCACTATGTCGTTGACATAACACTCAATCTCTTTGTGCAGCATATCATGGAAGACATTCGTCATTGCCCTCTAGTATGTGGCCCCAGCATTCTTCAGGCCGAAGGGCATCATCTTGTAATAGAAGTTTCCAATAGGTGTTCAAAAGGCTGTATGAGGTGCATCTGCAGGGTCCATGGAGATTTGGTTGTACCCACTATAGGAATCTAGGAAGTAGAAGAGTTGGTTCCCCACCATCAAATCTATCAAAACCTCTATATTTGGTAGGAGAAGTTCATCCTTGGGGCAGGCTTTATTTAGGTCCCTAAAATCAACACAACACCTACTATAAGGTTAGGATGGGTTAGCTTTGAGTGGTGTGCTAAGGTCAATTAACTAAGCTTGAGGTACTAACCTAAGTTGCCCGTTCTTCTTCTTTACTATCACTATATTGGCTAGCCACCGAGGGTGTGCTATGGGTTTGATGAACGCTACTTTTAGAAGCCGCTCAATTTCTTCTTTGATCTTCAAAGCTACCTCTAGCTTAAAAACCCGTTGGGGTTGCTTTACAGGCTTAACCTTAGGGTCTTACACAAGGTGTGTCTGGCGAGGGCCAAGTCCAGTCTGGGCATCTGGTTGTATGACCAAGTGAAAACATCTTGGATTTTTGTGAGAGTGCACATGGAATAGTCTCTTTTAAATGGTCTTTAGCGTTTTGCAATAAAGAAAGGTTCTTACCTTTCAATAGTGCGATTAACTTTTCTCTATCCTCGGCTCCTAATTTGGACGATATGTACAATGGCCTTTTCTCCGCTCCCTCTGCAGCCATGTTGACTTCTTCAAAGGGTTCCTCTACTATGTCCATGGAATCTCTCATATGTTTAGGAGGTGTTTGAATCTCATCACAATATTCTACAATCTCTTCTTTTTTTTCCTATTATCGTAGGTGAATTTTAGTATCTTTTAATTTTGCCGATGACTATGTACTAACACCCTTTTTTTTAATGTTGTACCTTTGGTGTTGGCAATGTCCGTTCAACTTGTAAGGTGTCCTCTTGCGATGAAATCATCGCGATGTCCTTTCATAGAGATGTCTCAGTGAAATAGTTATGGTTGAAACATTGTTTGTAGGCACGTTTTTATTAAAAGAAAAATGTCACAATTATCCCATTTAGGGTGCATGATTTCAAATTAGTGTGGGCACAATACACACAACTTGAGCATGGTTTCAGATGCACAATTACACATGGTAGATGTTTTGACAGCAAAGCCTATTGATGATAACAAACACTAATTCTATTGATTTAGAATAACACATCACACTTATAGAAGCCATATCATATCTTGTGATTAAACACAAAGTTATACCTTTGGGATGGCCTTTTTGGCTGCCGGTGACTCACCATCCTCGTAGTCCGCGATAATAGTGTAGTAGATTTTTCCATCGTCGCCAGTCACTCGTATGCATCTCGTCCTTTTCTTCTTCTCCAACATAGTCAGGGGATCGCTCGTAGGGTTTGACAATTGTACTCCCTCCACCTTGGCTATCCTTGTCTTACCTTCGTCAGCTAGCTCTGTTTAGTAAATCATGTCTTGCAGGTGAGCTTCTGACTTGTCGAAGGGAACTCTAGTCACTAGAATCCTAATCACGCATCCCTTGTGTTTGGCCTTGATGCATTAGTGGTATGTCAATGGGACAAGGACCAGGCCATGTATCAACGACCGCCCTAGCAGAGTATGATACACAGTCCTTCTCGAGATGACCTAGAACTCTTGCGCAATGGAAAATGGTCTGTTTGCTACTTGTAACTAGATGGATCCCTTCGTGACAGATGCATTTCTGTTAAAGTCGGTCACCTCCATAGGTAAGCCTTTGATTGTCTCCTATAGTATATTCATCAACTTCAGCGTATGGATGGAGATTAGGCTGACAAAACTCCTGAGGTCCACCATGAACCTTCTCATCTCAAAACTCCCACCCTTGTCGTAACGTATAAGGGTCGATTATGGTGGGGGTCTATGACCAACATGTTCTTCGGCGTAAATTCTATTCTGGTATTATCGGGCCGGTAGGGTTCCAAGGGCCTCTTGAAGACTTTCGCTAGTGCCCTGATGGCTAGCTTCCTCATTGACATGCTTGCTCCTTGCTTGCTGAAGAAGTGCTAGAGCTTTAGGCTTTGCTCTAGTTTTGCTACTAGCATGTCTGGTTGGTATTGGCTTGGTGACCCTACTACGTTAATACTCCCTCCTTGGGCGTGACCCGGGAGGGGGTCGGTCTCTATTTGTGTAGGGTCGCACTTCACGAACTCATCCAACTTTACTTTTTGCACGAATAACCTTCTCAAGTAGAAGCAATCCATTAGGTCATGGTGTAGGGATTGGTGGGAATTGCACCACCTCCCCCTGCGTCTATCCTTCTCTAGGTCATGGTGTAGGGACCAGCTTGTTCATTATTATTATTACTTCCTCCTTAGTGCAAGGAAAAGGAGGAGGGATTGGCAAATCATTCCTTCTACCCTGATTATCGTTTCGGTAATAAGGCCCTAGTCTGGGCCTTGAGTTATTGCGGGGCTTGCGGTCAACTGCATAGGCCTCGTTCCTACCAAATTGTCCCAGTATCAGTGCAGACTGGGTTGTGGTGCTCTTGATTGTGTACACTGTTCTCTTTGCACACCACCACAACTGGATGAATGTATCCACTTCGATGTTCTCGATGCCTATCCAATAGGCAGCTTGCATTCCTTGGATACACTATTCGACAAACCCCTTTTCCGTGGCATGTTCATCGAAGACTGAATGGGTCAACTTTTGAAACCTCATGATACAAGCCAAGAGGTCTTCTCCCAAACATTACTCTATGTTCCTTAGGTTGGCTATCATCAGCGTCCTCTCCAGGGTGAACCATTTAGACAGAAACCTTTTGGCCATTTTGGCCCACGAATCTATGCTCTCGGTAATAAGATTGACAAACCATGTGTATGTCGGCCCCATCAAAGACTTTGACAACTCACGAACTTTCAGGTCATCGTCGAGGGCGAAGGACCCCAGAGCATCCTCAAACTTACTGATGTATTCCTGTAGGCTTCCCCTTTGTCCATCATATTGCAGCCACTATTACAGAGGAGTGTAGCTAGTAGGGTAGGGTTTGTATAGAATCCTGTTAGAGTAGGGTTTCTATAGGATGACTGAGTCTTTGGCCCGGTTGTGGCTCTCTAGTACCAATTCCTGAGAACGACTATTAGAGTAGGGTTTCTATAGAACAACCAGCAAACTACACCGAGGAGCGAGCTGCCCGGATGGAGGAGACAATCCACATACCGGTTTTTGAGATTGATCTGGTGAAGACTCTCCAAAATGGTACCCTAATAAGCGAATTGCTCCGAACTCAACTAGTAAGTTTCCTACTTAATAATTTGGATATTTTCGTTTGGTTCATGGCAGAAATGCCTGGGATAGACCCTAGTGTGATTACTCACAAGTTAAATGTGGACCTTTTGGTCGGGCTAATTAGACAAAGAAAACACAACCTCCCCCATAGCGGTGGAGGATAGTCGATGAGGAGGTCGGAAAGCTTGTCGCCACAGACTTCATTAATGAGGTCCATTACCCGAGCTGGGTGGCCAACCCCATGCTGGTGAAGAAGGCCAATGGAAAATGGCGCATGTGCATTGACTACACCGACCTAAACAGAGCTTGCCCAAAGGACTACTTCCCCCTTCCCGGAATAGACCGCCTGGTAGACACAGCCTCGGGACATGAGTTGTTGAGTTTCATGGACGCCTACTCCGGCTATAATCAGATTAGGATGGACATAGCTGATCAGGATAAGATTGCCTTTGTAATTGAGCTCGGGCTGTACTGTTATAAATTCATGCCCTTTGGTTTGAAGAACGTTGGAGCAACTTTCCAACGACTTGTAAATAAAATTTTTGAACATTTGATTGGCAGTAAAATAGTGTTATGTTGACGACATGGTCGTGAAGACCCAATTTTCCAATTCTTTAATTGATGGTTTAAATGTAGTTTTTCAAATTCTAAGGAAATTTAATATGAAACTTAACCCGAACAAGTGTGTCTTCGGGGTCACATCAGTCAAGTTCCTCGGTTACATAGTGAACCAACATGGCATCGAAGCCAACCCAAATAAAATTGAGGCCATTTTAGAGATGAGGTCACCCCAAAAAATAAAGGAGGTTCAAAGACTCACTGGCTGAGTAGTCGCTTTTAGCCGGGGTGTGTCTAAATCGGCGGGTTAGTGCCTACCTTTCTTAAAGGCAATAAAAAAAAACGAAGATTTTGCATGGACTGAAGAGTGTTAGCTCGCGTTTGATGAGCTAAAAAGGTTTCTAAGTTCTGCCCCAGTTTTGACCTAACTTGAGGAATGAGACGAGTTGAAACTTTTCCTTTCGGTGAGTGACGAGGTGGTCAGCTTGATACTAATTAGAGAAGTAGACCGGGTCCAACGACCAGTCTACTATGTAAGCAAAGTTTTGTAAGATGCATAAACTAGATATCTCAACATCAAGAAGCTCGCTTATGCACTAGTAGTAGAAGCTCAAAAACTACGTCCATACTTCCAAACCCTTACCATTGTCGTCCTCAACAACAGACCTCTAAGGCACATTTTGCTTAAGCCCGAGGTATCAGGGAGGTTGATGAAGTGGTCAATCGAGCTAAGTGAATATGACATTTGGTTCGAGTCATGTCTGACGATCAAAGCCCAAGTCTTGGTGAACTTCATAGCAGAGTGCACGTTCAGCACGCTAGCCCCTGAACTGACTGATCCTACTAACACATTGGAGGCATCGACTAGTGCAGCACTGGTCCCGGGCAGGATAGGACTGACCTGGGATCAGGAGCCCTGGATCCTCCACATAGACAGCTCGTTTAACCAGTGAGGAAGTGGTGTTGGACTGATACTGTACGGCCTGAGCAAGGTGAAGTTGGAGTACGCTTTCCGGTTCAGATTCGAGGCATCGAACAATGAGACAGAATACGGGGCACTAATTATTGGGCTCAACTTAGCGAAGGAAATGGGTGTGAAACACCTCATAGTTTGTAGAGACTCTCAACTGGTAGTGAACCAAGTCAACAACAACTACGAAGCTCGCGATTCAACCATGGTAGCTTACCTGAATAAGGTCAGAGAAGTCCTACCACACTTTCATTCTTGCTTCATCAGGTAGATATCGAGGTCTGAAAATGCTAAGCTCGACGCCTTGTCACAATTGGCAAGCACTAGCGACAACACGATGCGAATTGTGTACATAGAAGACCTACCTCGGCCCAGCATTCTCCGAGGGGCAGAAGAGGTCACTCCCGTGTTGAAAGTAAAACCGAGCTGGGTCAACCCGCTCATTGATTATCTGCTCCATGGGACCCTACCGGCAGAATGTAATGCAGCTCAGAGGGTAGAGCATCAATTAGCTCGATACGTCCTTATTGACGGACGACTATATAGGAGGGAGGTCCTTCACGCTCCCCTACCTACATTGCTTGCGACCTTTAGAAGTCAAACTAGTACTTCGCGACATCCATGAAGGACTGTGCAGAGGACACTTGGGGGGTAGAACGCTCACCGAAAAAGCACTAAGATAGGGTTATTACTGGCCTACCATGAAGGCAAATGCACTTGAACTCGTCAAGAAATGTGATAAATGTTAGAGGCATGCCAACATCCTCCATCGACCTGCTGCTGATCTAAAGTACATAACCAACCTATGAACCTTCGAGCAATGGGGCATCGGCATCCTTGGTCCATTTCCTCTGGTAACCGGGCAGAGAAAATTCTTAGTCGTAGCTGTGGACTACTTCACAAAGTAGGTGGAGGCTGAATTGTTGGTAAGCATTATAGATCGGAATGTGCATAACTTCTTTTGGAAGAACATTGTGTGCCATTTTGGATTGCCCAAGGTGCTAATATTGGACAATAGGAAGCAGTTTGAAGATATCAAATTCCAAAATCGGTGTGCCAAGATGGGGATTCAGCAAAATTTCACTTCGATAGCACACCCGTAAGCGAATAGATAGGCCGAAGTGACGAACAAGGCTATTCTCCGTGGACTGAAAGCTCGCTTTGTGTAAGCTAAAGGGTTATTGGTGGATGAGTTGCCCAATGTCCTTTGGGCCTATAGGATGACTATCGAGATTGTGACTAGTGAAACACCCTTCAACCTCACATATGGAATAGAGGCCATGATTCCAGCGGAAATCGAAGTACCAACATTGTGGCTCGAGGCATACGACCAAGGTGCAAATGGAAACAAGCTCCAAACTAACTTGGATTTGATTGAAGAAGTACATGGCCTGGCTTATATCCGGACTACAAGTTACTAGTAGCAAGTAGCTCGGTACTACAATGCCCAGGTTAGGAAATGAGTTTCAAGTCGGTGACTTGGTGCTTCGCATGGTCATGGTACCTGAGCCTGGCGTGGGTAAGCATGGACCGAACTGGGAGGGTCCATACCAGGTGAGATGAGTTTTCGGAGAAGGCACATATGAGCTCGAGACTATTGAAGGAAAACAAGTGCCTCGAGATTGAGCTAAGACCTAGTCACCTCATTGATAATTTTGTATTTTGATGCCTTAACGACATCATTTTAGGGTTACCTAGGGTAAGCCTTATCCTCATCCCACCCAGATCAGAGGGAAACGATAAACTTCATTGATTGGTGTATTACTCTCCTACTAAAGCGGAACGGATCTAGACGTCACAGGGTGAAGGTCTTGGGAATGTTTCGCAAAGCCTATGACAATCCATCTATCTAAAGGCATCAACCCCCAGGACCCAGGTACACGTGATTATTTGCTTACTAGCTCTCTCTACACTCAAGTTTTTAGCTCGCAACCAAGATAGCACAATACTGACTTAAGCATCGGAGTGACCTCACCAGGTTAGTCACCCTGGGGTCTCTGATCTATTTTCTTATAGTTTGAACTAGCTCACTACGCAACCAGCTTCTAGGTCATCTTCCAGTTAGGAGCTTCCAGATCGTGCACCATGAAGGTTGATTCTACAGGCATCCATCCTCTATGATCAAGTACGAAACTATAGATTCTAATGTAAGTAAAAGGTGGTTAGCTAGGCTAGGGGGATGGTCTCCTTGAAGGATAAAGGAAGACTAGGAGTAGGGAATCAACCGAAGGGTTAGAGTAGAGGGAGTGATGAGACGGCTTGAGAAGGGAATCCTATGATGGGGTTAATCAATGATTGAATGGATGAATTTCGTTATGAGGATGATCCCTATTTATAGGGAAGGATCCCAAGATCCTGAAAGGAAGGATCCAAAAGCATTTGTTTTCTACTCGAAAAGAGAATATTAGATTTGTTGTCGGCCATTAAGGAGTGTTGCTAGGGTTTCACCATGTGTTCTTATGGGATCTCTTGAAGGTTGACTTTCCTTTCACCCGAGGATCCTCATAATCCACATGTTCTACTGCCTTTTTCATCTCACTTAATAGACGTGGCGTTCGTGACGTCATTATTTAGCAGGTAGCCTTTTATTAAACCTATGTGGCACCCGATCATGTGTGTAACCGGTATTTGGGCTCAGTTTTGGTTAACTGCGGTTCCGCAATGGTTCAGGGCTTATCATAAGACCGCATTTCTCCAGGGTTCATCGCAAAACCGCATGTATCTGAGGTTTATCGTAGGGTCACACACGACCAAGGTTCATCGCATGATTGTGCGTGTATAACATTCATCGTAGGTTTAATTAAAACTTGTTTTAGGCTCGTACCAAGCACGAATCCGTTGTGACCATGCGAAGAGCCAAGTGTTCATCGCGAGCATGCGATACATTATAAGTTCATCGTAGGCAACCAATGAACTGCAGGCCAATCACAAGCGTCTGTATGGTATCTATTTAGTGTTTTATGTGCTCCGAATGATTGAGTGAGCACTATGTACCTATGACTGCCATTTGTCATCTCCTATAGGAATAATCTAAGAAGCTTTTTCTAGATTTCTGTGTCATGGCCTCGAGGTCTGCTAAGTTAAGCATTAACTCCATGTTATAAGAGAAATGTTCCAAAAGTGTTTCGGATACATCCTTCTAAGTCTTCTTATTCTCCGCATATCTCTAGAAATGATCTTTAAATGATTCAGACTGTACCCTTTACCATTATACTTAATTTTCAAAATTAGACATATTGAACATTTTAGGTAACTTGGCATTGGAGTAGAGACAAAACTCCTTCAAATTAGTGTTCTTAGGTCAAGCACTCCTTTCACCTTTTGCATATTCTCCAACTTTTCTATATCATCCTTGAGTGAGGTTTGGAAGATAAGGGGCATAGGAACTTTGGGTTCATTATCATCGAAAATGGTGGTGATAGGTTGCCACTTAGATTGTAGAGAAGGGTTGAATGTGGCTTGTGGAGTAGGTTGAGGAACTGATTTGGTGAAGACAAAAGGGAAAGGCAGGACTGTGATGGGTATAGATGTAAGGTGTTGGCCAAGGATGGGGTAGACATTGTTATGGTTGGTGGTGGTGGAACGGACTGAGATTGTTCAATGCAATGAGTGGTCAATTAAGCTAACGTTTGATCTAAAGTTTAAGATAATCACTGCAGGGGAATGAGGCTGACATCTTAGATTCTGTTGTAGAGGTTATTGTTCCATGGTGTGGGCCAAATGACCGGGAATTGTTGACATGATCTAACAAGAGAGGTTATTTCTCCATGGCTGCAAGGCTACCAGTCTTCATCCTCTACCCATATAGGTCTCTCAAATTGGTGATTAGCTGAAATCTTTCAATCAGCCTCACTGGGTTTCTTGTCCCGATGGCCCTAGTGTACCGGTCACTCTCCTAAGTACAATAGGATTTTAGCATTTATATGACAATCACCACAAGAGATAACTCAAAATCATAAAAGTAAAAGTAAGCATGAATGGTAATCTTACAAATTCAAGATCCATGCCCAAAAACATGTTTATCATACACATGATAGGTGAATACAATCATGAAATATTGCATTACTATTGATTAGAAGTATCATGAAGTATTTCTATTCCTACTTGTGAAAAATCAAATTTCAATTATCCATCCCAAAGCAATACTTTAAACGGACAATGAACTGAAAGGAGTCATTTAATTGTTACTAAAAATTAACGTTTTAAAAAATGATCTAGAAATGGTTCCATTCTGGCCACTGATTTCCGGGTTGATGGTCTGATTGTTCGGTTCGAATGGATGGTCTGTTCTAACAAAAAAAAAATTAAAAAAATAAAAAAATGGTAAAAAATCATTGAACGGATCGACAGTTCGACCGCTTGTGTCAATGGGTTGTTGACTTTTTCAACGGTTTTTGGTCAAAGACCAGGTTTGAGTTAAAACGAAACTGGTTGCCTGGACAGTTCTCAGGCCAGCCGAACGGTCCGACTGTCCGAGTCAACGGCGTTTCGAAAACTTTGCTGAAAATAAATGTTCACACCAACTATTTTGGCTAAGACCTGATCAGTCTGGTGAGCCCACTTGTTGTACTAGAGGTTCAATTGAATTATTCTTGTAGCCACATTAGCACTCGGCTACCAGAGCAATTCCCTGCTTGAACTCTAAACCAAAACTCAATGTTAGTTTTAGAGAATAAAACCTATTCAAGGACTTCACTTAACAGCTTAAACTTTCATGTTGAATAGTTCTTTAAGATGGTACCAGATCTACTTTGACCAAGTGGTCTAGGCCATTAGGCCTATAATGGCCTATGATTCCCTCCTATACGAGTATTGCAGGCACCCTACCAAACCAGAACCTTGTGTCGAGACAAGTCTCTATGTTAAAAAAATCTATGATCCCTATGGGAGGATCCTCTCTTAGAAAGAGCATCAGCAATCTGTTAGCTGAATTAATCTCTTCCAACCAAAACCACAGTTTCCAAGGCAAAGACCTAGAATCACTCACAATATCACATAAAACTTTTGAATCGGTCTCAACAAAGACCTTACCAAAGCCTAGCGCTTTTACCAAATTCAAACCATCTAAAAGAGCCATTCCATTCTGAATAAAGGTTTATAGCAACACAGTAGTAGTTGTGGAAAGCACTGATAAATCCATTCTTAGCATCTCTAATCACACCTCCACCACCATATGACCTAGATTTCCAGTAGAAGAACCATCTATGTTAAGCTTGACATAGCTTCTCTGAGCTGGGTTGAGATGAATTACTTTTAAGCTATGCTTGGTTTGAATGAAAAGGTAGGGAAAGGAAAAGAAAGACAAAGAAATCTATACAAGGTTTGTAAAGGTTTTCTTACCTTTTCCTTCTTTTCTCTACCTTTTTTTTCAAACCAAACATAACCTTAACTTTCTTATTTTCTTTTGTACTGGGCTGTAAACCCAAACTCGCTAAGGCCATATTTTGGCTCATATCCAGCATACCCGAACTATTTGATCTCTTCACAAGTTCGGTCCTTACAACAAATACAAACCCACAACGTCCCACAGCACATTTCTGCCATGTATTGAGAACATCTCACAATGATGATATTACCATTTTTGGTATTATCATCGGGAAATATTCCCAATACACGGTAGGGATGTGATGGGATGTTGTGGGGGGCTGATTTGATCTCGATACGAATATCCTGGAGGTCAACATCCATACCTACCATTCCTTGAAGCAACTTCCAGATGAATGGCCTTGTTCAGATCATCCAACTTTCTAATTTGGAGGCCTCCCTCTCCTTAGTTGGACATGTCACCTTATTCTGTGCTACCCAATGCTTCCTCTCCATCTCACTGCCTAATGAGAACAATATTCTTCCTCCAGCCGAAAGCAACATTCCTTTCCAACCAGCTACTCTACTACTAATTTTTTCAATAATGTCATTGAAATACCAAGCTTCGATCCTTCCCTATGTTAAAGATCTGACTCAATTGAGCATCTAAAATGAATTAATCCATGCTCTAAAAACAACTCCTTCATTGAGAATTGGTTAGTCCATTTCTGGTCTACTTCTTGAAAATTATTCCTGAGAGGATGTTAATTATTTTTATAGTCATTAATTATTTTTTATTTTAATAATTTTATTTATTAATTAGTAGTTGTTAATTATTAATTATTAATTAATTATTTTTATTTATATTGTTCCAATGTTATTTTGAAGTTGAAAATTATTTTTTACAAGATAATGCAAATTAAACTCAACATTTACAAATAGTATGTTTTAGGAGTAAAATAGTAAAATCAGTAAATTTCAGATGGTAAAAGGTTGACCCAAGACAAATAAACTTATGAATTCAGAGTCTCTAAAAAGTAAAAAAACATCTATACCTCTTTTCAAACTTCAAACACTTTTAATATCTTTTTAACTTTTTAGATTTATCAAACGCCACTTGAATCTATCACCCAAGGCCATATTTTCCATTTACTTCTTGTTTTCTGCATAAAACCAATCATAAAATTAGAGGTTTTTCTAGAGCATGCTGATTGCTGATTGGGCTGGAGATAATAAATTCATGCATAGTGGGCCGGGTCAATCTTTTAAAAGCGACCCAGAACTACAACAGCTTTGGCTACTGACGATTTCCAGGTCAGCAATTAGACTGTCCGGTTCAAACAAATGACCTGTTTTATAACATTGGTGTATACACACGTTGGACCCATACCTTTGTATATGGAATGGAACATTGTGTGTACACACGTGGGATACACCTCCAAAGACAGATAATATGTTACTCATCACCACCACTCACGAGAAGATATGTGTCAAGACTTGGCGACAATGGCGTATGTGACTCAGCACTGCTCCACCACGTTTTGGCCTCTTCCCAGTAATATTGGTTGCAGCTGTTATCACTTGTCAGGCTGAAAGATAACACTCACACACAAGGTGGTGGGCCAGTGGAACAGCTGTTGGTATCTTAGAATTAACACTTAACCATCTCTTTCTTGACAGTACTCTTGTTATGGCTATTTTCTTTTGTAGCCATTCGGCTCTTATTGTCAATCCAAATGTTTTCTAAGATATCCCTACTGTTTTGGACAACATTATGACGTTGGATATTTTAAAATCCCACCAAAATAATTTGTTGTGGGAGCTGTTATTACTTGGTGATGAAGGAAGATTTGGCCCGACCTTACAGTTATGCAATACGTGGCAAAGGCAACAGATCGGCACAAAAGCAAGTCTAAGGCGCGAGCATCAAGGGGAGAAACCAGCGGTCAGAACTCCCTACTAGGGGCCAAACTCACCCTTGCCCCAAACAAGTAATCCGAACTGGCCTGCCTTGTATCGTTCGGGACATACTTCGCCGAACTGGCCTGCCTTGCAACAGTTCGGGACATACTTCGCCGAACTGGCCTGCCTTATAACAGTTCGGGATACACCTCGCCAAACTGCCTACCTTGTAACAGCTCGGGATACACCTCGCCAAACTGACCTGTCCTATACAGATCTCTGAACTCAAGACTTCGCCTCGCTCACCACTCCACACTGCCCTCAAGGCACCAAAACCAAATAAACCGTACTAGGCCTGGCACCGAGGAAGTCCGTACCCGAGGACCGCGCACCTGACGCTTGACGGCCGCTCTCCGAACGGCCACCTGCCACCGCCTCCTGACACCGCCATCTCCAGTTAGAGAGACGGCTCCGACAAAAGGCAGTCTGTCCCAGCAGAAAGGATGACACCCGAGTTGACAGATGCAAGGGTAATCATACCCAACCTGACAAGGGCGTCAGAGCGAGTGCACGAAGTGATTATAAAAGGCCCCCTACCCCCAATGAACAAGGTATGTGAACTTTGCGCTATCTGGTCTACACTTTGCCTTTGAGAGATTACTGACTTGAGCTTCGGAGTTATCACACCGGGTTCCCCCCGGAGTTCTCTCATCTTTCCCGTTTCAGGCTCCCCGACGCTCCAGCTCAGAGGCGAGTTCGTTGAAAGCTAAGACTAGCCGGATTGCGCTCCATCAATTGGCGTCGTCTGTGGGAATCGCTTCTAAAAGCCTCCCTCTAAATCTCTTTTACCTACCCTTCTTTCAAAAACTCCAACACCGAAATGGCCTCCTCTAGCAGTGCCGAACATGGAACCGAAACAACCACTACCGGAGAGCAACACCAAATTCCGGCGGTGTGCATTGGGCAGTTCACCATCCCCCTTTCAGTGGATGGGATCCCAAGTCTGAATGTGCCACAGGTAGTGGCACCTCTGAACACTCCCAAGTTGAACATTCCTCTTCCACTCCCCATCAAAACGAACTTCGCGGAACCAACTGCTGTCCCACTGGCACCCCGCCAAAACCAGATAGATGATCTGATGCAATGCATGCGGGCAATGCAGACCCAAATGCAGCAATTCCAGCAGCACCAACTCCAGCAACACCAGGTGTTGCACCACCTCTCCCAACACCATTATCAACAACAATTCCCTCAGCTATCCTTGAACTAGCCACTGCTCCCCGCCGGCACCCTGTTTCAAAGCCAGTCAAGGCCTTCCATCAAGGTGGACGACCTCACCAAGGAGAGGCTTCCCGACCACAGAACCCACCTAATAGTCAGGCCTCATCCCCGGGCCACAAGCAAAGAAAGATCACCCCCACCTCGCAGCTCGTGGGTGGGTCAGGAACCTCGCCCACGAAGTCACCCCGGTGCTCCAAGCCCGAGTTCCCACTCACGGAGAACCGCTTCAGCGCCTTAGCAGCAGGCCAACATTCCGAGCCCATCGAGCTCGGCAACACAGAGGCCAGTAGCGCTAGCATCAGGCCCACTCAAAGAAGGTGCCGGCGAAGTCGCCGAACTGCTACCCGTGTGCTACCCGAGCTCAGAGGCAAGGAAGAAACGAGCTCGGGCGAGGTAAAAACCATCCCCATTCTCTCAGTTCCTTCCCCCTTTTCAGCAGAACTTTTGGCAGTCCCCTTGCCTAGAGATTTCAAACTCCCTTCTCTAGACAAGTATGATGGGTCCTTCGACCCCAACGACCACGTCGATGCGTTCTAGTCGCAAATGCACCTCGCTAGGGCAAGCGAGTCATGCATGTGCATGCCCTTCACCACCACCTTCAAAGGGGTGGTCTACACCTGGTATCAGAACCTAGCTTCTGGGTCAATAAGAAGCTAGCCCCAGTTCGTGCAGATCTTCACTGCGCACTTCGTTACCAGCAAAAGGTGTCCTAGAACCAAGAAAAGTATCTTCGGGGTAATCCCAAGAGAGGGAGAACCCATCCGGAGCTACATCAAACGGTTCAATGAAGCATGTTTGCAGATCCCTCGGTTAGACCCTGCAGTACAACTCACCGCGGTCAAAAGAGGGGTGACACACAAAGAGTTCAAATGGCACATGGTGGCTAGACAGCCAGCAACCGTGGCCGACTTCCTCAAGCTCGCAGACAAGTTTAGGAGAACAGAGGAAGAGATCAACTAGAGAAACGAAGGTGAGGTTGAAAAAATAAAAAGAGAAGGCGAGCCCTCCAACCCCAGCGACAGAAGAGGCCAGAACCGAGAGGCGAAGCCAAGCCAGCCGTCCTGAGCTCCCTTAGTAGTTCGGACGGATTACACGCCATTGAACACAAGGCGGACCAAGATCCTGATGACGATCAAGGACGCCCCTTACGTAAAGTGGCCACCTTTCCTGAAGAGCAACCCCAACGAGAGGAACAAAAATTTATATTGTAGTTTTCATAAAGATCACGATCATAGCACCGAGCAATGTAATAATCTCCGCGACGAGATAGAAGGACTCATCCGTCACGGGTACTTAAGAAATTTTGTACATTATGACAATAGTAATAAAGCAGGTCGGCAAGGGGAGCACGGGAAGGATGTCCCCGAGCCGAGCAACAGACCGGCCAAAGCCTTGCAGCAACCTCCCCCAAAAGAAAGGCCAGTCCGGGGAACCATACACATGATAGTGGACGGTTCGGTGGTGGTAGGATGCACTTCGGCGGCAGCGAGGACGTCAGTTCGCGAAGCAGCCCGAGAGGAGCAGAACCCCCCCAAGAGGCCAAAGAAGGAAGAACCGATCTTTTTTACAGAAGACAATGCGCGAGGTGTTCACTACCCCCACGATGACGCGCTCGTCATAAAGCTAAGGATCAGCGACTTCGAAGTCTGGCACATACTGGTAGACTCAAGCAGTTCGGCAGACATCCTATTCAAATTGGCGTTCGACCAATTGCAGTTGCAGAAAAGCGATTTGAAACCCGCTCACACTCCTCTGGTAGGCTTCAGTGGAGAGGAAGTCAGGCCCTTGGGAAAAATAATGGTACCTGTGGAAGTCGGCACATGGCCGTGCACGGTAAGACTCAACCACGATTTCCTGGTGGTCGCGACCCCCTCCCCATACAACGCCATAATAGGGAGACCAATTACGCATATTATGCATGCGGTGGTCTCCACCTATTATTTGGCAATGAAGTTCCCCATGGACTTCGGTGTGGGGGTAGTGCGGGGCGACCAACTTGAGTCCCGCAAATGCTATGTTGCCGCCCTAAAGGGAAAAACCAAGGTAGCCGGCGACCTCGAACTAGAGCGACCTGCGGAGCAGGGCGAGGAACGAGCTTTGCCCACTGAGGAAACAGTCGCAGTTCCAACCTCGGCTACAGATCCGGCGCGAACACTACAGATCGGTGCCTCCGTCATGGAGCCTTTGCAATCTAAACTGGTGAGTTTCTTACTCCAAAATTTAGATATTTTTGCATGGTCCGCGACAGATATGCCCGGTATTGACCCTGGCCTTATAACTCACAAGCTTAACACTGACCATGTAGTCAGACCCATTAGACAGAAGAAGCGCAACTTAGCCCCGAAGCGCTGGAGGGCGGTCGATGAAGAAGTTGAAAAGCTCCTCGTAGTGGACTTCATAAGGAAAGCTCATTACCCGAGCTGGGTAGCCAACCCAATGCTGGTGAAAAAAGCCAACGGCAAGTGGCGCATGTGCGTCGACTACACCAACCTAAACCGAGCTTGCCCAAAAGACTGCTTCCCCTTGCCCCAAATTGACCGCCTAGTGGACACGACCTCGGGACATGAGCTGCTAAGTTTCCTGGACGCCTACTCAGGCTACAACCAGATCAAGATGGACCAGTCCGACCAAGAAAAAACCAGCTTCATTACCGAGTTCGGCCTGTACTGTTACAAGGTTATGCCCTTCGGGCTAAAGAACGCTGGCGCGACTTTTCAAAGACTTGTAAATAAACTTTTTCGGCCTTTAATTGGCACAAAAATTGAATGTTATGTAGACGACATGGTCATCAAAACACAGTTTTCATGAGAATTAATAAAAGACTTGGATTCTGCCTTCCAAATTCTGCGTCAATATAACATGAGACTAAACCCAAACAAGTGTGTCTTCGGTGTCACATCAGGTAAGTTTTTAGGGTACATTGTCAACCGGCGCGGTATTGAGGCCAACCCGGACAAAAAAGAGGCCATCCTTGATATGACCACCTCGAAAAGTAAAAGAAGTTCAAAGGCTAAACAGCCGCATAGCCGCTCTGAGCCGCTTCACGTCCAAGTCGGCAGACCGCTGCCTGCCTTTCTTTAAGGCAATCAAAGGCAAAGGGTTCGAATGGACCCGAGATTGCCAGCTCGCGTTCGATGAGCTAAAGACTTACCTCGCCACTATACCAACCTTAGCCAGACCCGAGGAGGGCGAGGTCTTAGAACTGTATCTCTCGGCAAGCGACGAGGTGGTCAGTTCGGTATTAGTAAAACAAGTAGATCGGGTCCAGCGGCCCGTCTATTATGTTAGTAAAATTCTGCAGGGAGCAAAAACAAGGTACCCGCAGATAGAAAAAATTGCCTACGCACTGGTGATATCAGCTCGGAAACTCCACCCTTACTTCCAAGCTCACACCGTCGTCGTCTTAAGCTCACTCCGCCTGAGGTCTCCGGTAGGCTGACAAAGTGGGCCATCGAACTCAGCGAGTACGATCTCCAGTACAAACCATGGACCGCAATTAAAGCCCAAGCTTTGGCAGATTTTATCGCCGAGTGCACTTTTAGCCACGAAGCCCAACAGGTTGAGCCCGAGGTCCCAGTTTGGGCAAACCCGGAGCTCCCGAGCCAATAGAGTCTGAACCCCGTGAAGTAGCAGCCAGTGTGGCATCTCTCCTGGTCAGGCGAAACGCGAACTGGGATGAGGAGCCCTAGATCCTTCATGTGGATGGTTCCTCGAACCAGCAAGGCAGCGGGGCTGAAATAGTCTTATGTGGCCCGGGCGGCACAAAATTAGAATACGCACTACGCTTTGAGTTCACGGCATCCAACAATGAGGCAGAGTACGAAGCACTGATAGCCGGGCTGAACCTAGCGCAAAAGGTAAAGGCAAAGCACTTAGTCATCTGCAGCGATTCCCAGCTCGTGGTCAACCAAGTTACGGACGAGTATGAAGCATGCGAGCTCTCCATGATCGCATACTTGGCGAAAGTAAAAGAGGTCTTGCTCAACTTCTAGTCACACTTCATCAGGTAAATCCCGAGGTCAAAGAACACTGAGGCCGACGCTCTATCCCGGTTAGCCAGCACAAGTCACAACAACATGAGAACCGTGTACATAGAGGATTTACCTCGGCCTAGTATTCTCGGGGGGGCAGAGGAGGTCGCTCCCATCCTCGAAGTAGAGTCGAGTTGGATCGACCCACTCGCGAGCTTCTTGATAGACGGAACCCTCCCTGCAGAATGCAATGCAGCCAAGAGTGTGCAGCGCCAGGCAGCCAAATACGTCATAATAGACGAACGGTTATACCGACGGTCCTACACGCTCCCCTACTTGCGTTGCCTGTGACATGCCGAAGCCGAGTTCATACTCCGCGATACTCATGAAGGCCTATGCGGCGGACACTTGGGGGGCAAAGCACTCGCCCAAAAAGCACTTCGACAAGGATACTACTGGCCAACGATGAAGGGAGAAGCTGTCGAGCTCGTCAGAAAATGCGAAAAGTGTCAGAAGCACGCCAATATCCACCATCAGCCTGCTTTCGACCTCAAATACCTTGCCAGCCCGTGGCCCTTTGCACAATGGGGCATCGACCTCCTGGGGCCATTCCCGCCAGCAACAGGTGGAAGAAAATTCCTAGTTGTTGCAGTAGATTACTTCACGAAGTGGATAGAAGCCGAACCTCTGGCAACTGTTATGGCCCGAAACATACAGAACTTCTTTTGGAAGAACATAGTATGTCGTTTCGGGTTACCTCGGGTACTAATTTCCGACAACGGCAAGCATTTTGAGGATATCAAGTTCCAAGAGTGGTGCCATAACATGGGGATTCGAAAAAATTTCACACCAGTCGCGCACCCGCAGGCAAATGGTCAGACGGAAGTAATGAACAGAGCCATCCTGCACGGACTGAAAGCACGTCTAGATCGAGCTAAGGGATTGTGGGCCGAAGAGCTACCAAGTGTCTTGTGGGCTCACCGAACTACAAAAAGCACCGCCACGGGAGAAACCCCCTTCAACCTCACCTACGACACTGAAGCACTGATCCCGGCGGAAATCGAAGTACCAACATTGCGACTAGAAACATACGACGATCGGACAAACGGAGATGAGTTACGTACCAACCTTGACCTACTGGACGAGGTAAGGGACCTCGCGCACATCCGGACAGCGGCCTACCAGCAGTAGGTAGCTCGGTACTACAATGCCAGAGTAAAGCAAAGAAGCTTCCGAGTCGGCGACCTGGTCCTTCGTAAGATTATGGTGCCCAAACCCGGCGTGGGCATACTTGGACCAAACTGGGAAGGGCCCTATAAAGTGAAGAGAGCGCTCGGGGGGGCATACGAGCTCGAAACCTTAGAAGGCAAACAAGTACCTCGAGCGTGGAACATCGTGAACTTAAGGCGATACTACCTATAAACCGCCAAGCGAAGTGGACGAAATCACTATAAGGTCCTAAGGGTCATGATACAGAGCCAAGAGGAACCTCGACGTAAACAAGCAAAGAAAAGTCGGGCATATTATCAGCTCGGCAAAAAATCAGTTCAATGCAAAAGCCTTAGCGGCAAAACAGGTTGCGGAAGTACAATAACCCGGACAAGAAACAGTGGCATATTATCAATTCGACAAAGAATCAGTTCGGGAAAAGGAACACTTAGGCAAAGAGATTATCTATTCCATTGCAAGAAACAGGAGTACATTGGCCATCAGAAGGCATTTCAAAAAAAAAAAAAGATTATCTTTACATGCCTGGAGCTACTTCTTTGCCATCAGAAGGCACTTCAACAACACCCAAAGGCCTTGCCTCTCCTTCAGAGTCTGGCTCGCCATCGGCAGCATTGGCCATCTCCTAAGTTATATGCGAAGTGGATATGACACTAACATCGAGGTCGGGGTACGTGTTCCGGATCATCCACTGGCTCAGCTTGAACCCCCTTCTGTAAGAATCCACCATCAGATCATCAAAACGCGGAGAGGCAATATAGTCTTCAACGGCCTTCTTCTTGGCGTCTTCAACGCCTTGGGAAAAAATCTGCGTTTTCTCCCTGATGTCCTCTTGAAGATATTCGACTTGATGTTGCAAGTCCAACTTCAAGTCCGCCATGTGCTTGACGACTATCCCCATGGCCTCGGCATCACGGTGAGACCTCGCCTGCCTGGCCATGGCGACGCGAGCAGCCTCTTCGGCAGCATAAGCGGCCGCCTCAGCAGCTTGGGTATTCGCCTCTGCGGCACGAAAAGCCTCTTCAGCAGCATAGGTGGCAACCTCAGCAGCTCGCGCCTGTCGCGAGCTCCTCTCCACTTGGCCTGCTAAGGCGTGAATTGAAGAATTCACCTACCAAAAGAAACAAGTGAGCAATAACAGCAAAAGCGATAGAAAATGAAGAAGGCAGACGAAATCTGACTTACCACCATAGCATGTGTTATGGCACGGTAGGCGACCTGGTTCAAAGGAAGATCGGTCCACGCCGCGATCTCCTCGGGGAAAGTAGCCTCCCTACTCTTCTGAAGAGTGTAGTTTGGCGTCAACACGCTCCTAAACTCCCCTTGAGCTCCCAAACCCGAGGGCCCAGCCCGCATATGAGCAGACCCAGAGTGAGCAGGAGCACTGGAGTATGCAGGAGCGCCCATATAAGTGGTCTCAGCGTAAGGCACCCCGGCAGCTTCATGCATCGGTGGAGTCACCTCGGGCTCCCTGAGCAGATCCTTCGGCATTTGGTCTGGAACTTGAGGCTCCTCATCTGGGGGCAGCTCAGTACGAGTTCGCTTGGCGACCCGCTTCCTCCTCTTTATGCCTTGGAACAGATGCCCCCACGAGTTCTCTCCGCATTCATCACACCTGCAGAAACGAGTTCGACATCAGGAAAAATGAAGGAACAAAGCCAGCAAGAAACCACAGAACTAGAATCCTACCCGAACTCAGGCCGGCCGCAATAAGCTTGGCCTCCGTTAAGTACTGATGGCACCTTAAACCTTGTCGTGCCCATTGCCGGAGGCCCTTCACCATCTCTTTGTCAAGAGTGACACCTAAATTAGGAGCGGCCTCACCCCACCCGGTCTGAAAGGGCCATCCTTGTGCACTTCGCACATCTAAGTAGTCCCGCTTCCACGTTGGGACCTTATTAGGAAGATCGTGCAGAAGCTTAAAGCTCGGGCGAGGAGAAAGGTAATACGCCCATCTTCCCCCAAGAAGAGAACCCGCTTGTCTCTTGAGCATCAAGATGGAGGAGAATATCTCTAAGTCTAAAGGGAAATTCTGCTCGCAAAAAAGGGAGACTGTCCCCACCAGGTTCTGAATAGAGATCGGATGAAGTTGGCCAATGGTGACACCAAAGTGGTTTATGACTTCGACGAGAAGGGGGTGGAAAGGCAGTCGCAACCCCGCAGCGAGTTGCTCTCAAAAAATCATGATCTCATCAGGACCGTGTTCCCAAGGAAAGCTACCCGAAGGAATGAAATATGTATACCCCCCAGGAAGATTGTAAGACATAAGTATAGATTGAAGCCCCTCGGGCGTCATGGTCGAGGGACCAAACCTGTCTAGCATCCGACCTTGGCGAGAGGTAGACGCCAAACTGCCTGAAGCGGCTCGGCCTACGGGTTCATAGTCATCCTCAAGTTCCGCCTCAGGATCACTAAGGCAGTCGGGAGATACGGCTCGGTTTGTAGAACCTACGACAGTCCTACTTGAAGAGTCGTCTGAGCTATCAAAGCTAGACATCGAGGAAAATAGGAGGATTCAGGAAGGTACTCATCGGAAGAAAGTTTTGAAGGCTCCGGAGACAAGAACAAGCCAAAAAACCTTGGAGGCTAAGTAACCAGCCTAGACGCCAGCTGAAAAAACTTGGACGCGAGCTCAATAGGCAAACCGCAGAAGTGACAAATCGACTGGGGTCCCCCACTATTTATAGCTACAGTAACCAAGAACCAGCAGTGCAGATCAAAGACGATCCGACGGCCCACATTCGCGCTAACCACACGTCCCCTGAGGTCGAGACGTGATTGCCGCACATCTTTTCAAAAAGAGTGAAACATCAGCGCACGTCTTTTTGAAACCGACATCGCGTCGATGCACACCTTTCTGAAACTGACAACGCGCCGCACGTCTCCCTGCAACTGACAAAACCGCCAGCGCACGTCTCTTCAGAACGGCAGTGGCGCACTTTTTTCAAATTTAAATGACCCGCTGTCATGTCCCAGCGGTGCAAATTTTGGAATTTAAACGCGCGCTGTCACGTCCGTCAACATTTATGAGCAGTAGGCATGTTTCCCGCCTTCTCGAAACCGAAGAACCCTAGCAAAAGCAACTCGCGCAGTCAAGATTCGAAGAACTGGACAAATCCACCTACCACCTTGCAAAACTCCCTGCACCAGGGCAAGACCCTTGGCGTGAGGAGTGGGGGGCAATTGATGAAGGAAGATTTGGCCCGACCTCACAGTTATGCGACACGGGGCAAAGACAACAGCTCGACACAAAAGTAAGCCTAAGGCGCAAGCACCAAGGGGAGAAACCAGCGGTCAGAACTCCCTACTAGGGGCCCAAACTCACCCTTGCCCCAAACAAGTAATCCGAACTGGCCTGCCTTGTATCGTTCAGGACATACTTCGTCGAACTGGCCTGCCTTGCAACAGTTCGGGACATACTTCGCCGAACTGGCCTGCCTTGTAACAGTTCGGGACATACTTCACCGAACTGGCCTGCCTTATAACAGTTCGGGATACACCTCGCCAAACTGCCTGCCTTGTAACAGCTCGGGATACACCTCGCCAAACTGACCTGCCCTATACATACCTCCGAACTCAAGACTTCGTCTCGCTCACCACTCCACATTGCCCTCAGGGCACCAAAACCAAATAAACCGTACTAGGCCTGGCACCAAGGAAGTCCGTACCCAAGGGTCGTGCACCTGACTAACTTGGGATCTGACGCTTGACGGCCGCTCTCCGAACGGCCACCTGCCACCGCCTCTTGACACCGCCATCTCCAGTTAGAGAGGCGGCTCCGACAAAAGGCAGTGACGGTTCTGTCCCATGAGAAAGGACGACGCCCGAGTTGACAGATGCAAGGGTAATCATACCCGACCTGACAAGGGCGTCGGAGCGAGTGCGCGAAGTGATTATAAAAGCCCCCCTACCCCCAACGAACAAGGTATGTGAACTTTGCGCTATCTGGTCTACACTTTGCCTTTGAGAGATTACTGACTTGAGATTTGGAGTTATCACACCGGGTTCCCCCCGGAGTTCTCTCATCTTTACCGTTTCAGGATCCCCGACGCTCCAGCTCAGAGGCAAGTTCGTTGATAGCTAAGACCGGCTGGATTGTGCTCCATCACTTGGTATTTTGTTTGACAAGCAAGAAATGAAAAATTTTTCTATAACTTGTCTCTGAGTTTATATTTGGCATCGATGTTGTAGATATATTATGTTGTTGATGTGTGGGTTGGAAGCACCATTTTTTAAAAAAATAGTGTTTTTTTGTTTGGAAACATTGCTGTTAGGTAGGATTAGGGGTAGAGTCAGGGGGTGGCAGAGGGGAGCCATGTCCCCCCTTATGCCTTGAAAATCCTCATAGCAATTGTTTAAATCCCACATATATTTTGCCCCTCTTATCCATGTTTCTTATCTTTTTTGCCCCTCTATGCATGCATATTACCCTTTGGCCCCCCTCAATAAAGAATCCTGGCTCCGCCCCTGGGTAGGATGTTTCTTGGGGCAACAACTTTTTTTGTTTGGTACCAATATTCCAGGAAACGTTTTTAGTAGTACTGGTACCTATTATCCAATGCTATGTCATGTCCCTGTCACTGCCACTTCATGTCCCTATTGACAGCAACAAGCTACAGCTTTAGGAAATGTCAAATTCGGCGTTGCTCCAAGCCATGCCTTCATAATTCCAAGGCGTGGCTTGAAGCACTATTTTTTTATGAAAAAATGGTTACAAACAAAGAGATGTTTCCTAGAGCATCGTTCTGACATAGCACTGATGTATCGCCATTTTCTATAGCAGCGACATCGATGCCGAACAGACGCTAGATTAATAACTCAGTCAATATAACCCTCTGTTCCCTGACTCAAGATCACACCTCTCAAGAAGAGCCTCCCTACAATTTGTTGCATGGTTTTTAGAACCGAACCAGTGATCGAACCGGTCAGGGCACTATTTTCCAATTCGGCGGTTCAACCATCCAAGTCAAACGGTTCGACCCGTGGCGTCATAAAAAAAATAAAAAAATACTTATATATAATAAAAAATACCATAGAAATTTAAATAAAATACAAAAAAATACAGGGAAAAGAACAATATATGAAAAAATAAAGATATCTAAATATAAAAATAATAAAATGCAAAAAAGTATAGAAAAATTTCCAAAAAAGTACAGAAAAATTTCCAAAAATATTGAAAAAAATCCAAAAAATTCCAACTGTAGTACTTAGGCCCTTTGGCCTACCTAAAGCAATCATGCCAAAAGATATGTAGTCTAATAACCAAAAACCCAAGGCCCTAACGCAAGGAAGCTTGGATCCATCTTGTCTTGGGGTAGTCTAATAATCTGTAGTTCAATACAGATCTGTATTTCCAAAAGATCTGTAGTTCTGTACATTCTTCGATAAAGGGGTAATCTAATAAATATTAGTAATATACTTATAGCTGCAACCAAACACCACAACCTACATATATAAGGTCTTTAAGGACAGAATTGCTACTGACTAATGAAACATCCCAGTCAAAATAGCTCACTTGTGTAATGGAAATTGGAAAGAAATGGCAATGTCCTTATGACAAGTGGAAATGAAGTAGATCAATAAAGCATGTGCGAAAAATTGGTTTAGCACCTTTAATAAGAAAGATCTTTTCAAATCAAGAATCATGTAATTACAGTCATAGTTTCTTTTTCATCATATATCAAACTACAGTCATAATCACCCATATGTTTGATGTAATGCAGCATTTTCAATAAACAAGAATTTAAGGTCCTAATAAATTACCTTCAATTAACCAATTGAAAATAGTAAATTTCCTTTAATCATGCATGGCGGTTTGGTAATTGCAAAAGCCCAGAGCTGGAGAAAAAGTTACCACAGTTTGAGACTCTCAACATCTGATGAACAGTTGTAATGGAGATGATGATAGGGGAAGTTTGTTGGCAGTTCCTGTTTTGGAGAGATAAAATTAGAACTTTGTTCCAAACTTTTTTAATTGGATATTTTTTTGTATAGACATATGTTAAAGACTGTTTGTGCTCATGTGATGGCTTGTAAAGCAAAATCTTTTGGAACTTGCTCATATTGGTGGGGCTCTCCATCAAGCTGACTGGATTCGTTGTATCTATTTTGCTTTAGTATAGTTATGTTAAATTAAAAAAAAAAAAACACACACACACACACACACTTAACAACCCATGATTAATTGGGAAAAGAGTTGCCTATGTTAAATGTTAAAGATCTTGTTTGCAGTGCAATTGTATCGTATTTACACAAACACATTTTAAGTATAAATGAAAAGAATGCACTAATTCATTTTTGTTTTACTTCAAAATTTCAATCAAAATCAATTACATTCCCCATATTTTTACACCTATAGAAATAATAATAACAACAACAACAATAATAATAATAATAATAATAATAATAATAATAATAATAATAATAATAATAATAATAATTTTTGGAGACAATAGCTGGCCTTTTTATAAAAGAAAAGCTTATATCACAAAGAAAAAAGGGTTTACAAAACGGCACAAAAAACTGGGAGGGTCATTAGATCAGTAAACATCCCTCTCAATTGACATGAACATCTTGGCCATTCCATGAGATAATCTATACTGTTGTCTATATTTATTATTAAAAGTGTGAATAATGGTGTGAAACTTTTGTTTGACTAAATTACCTCAATTTTTTAAATTGGTCTTTGTCTAATTTTAAGGATGGAAATGTAATTTAAAAAACCACTTTTCTCCTTATTCAAATCTTTCTCATTAAGTCTCATATTTAAACTATTTATTCCCATTAACATTCACTGAATCCTTTTCTTGACTAGAATACCCCTTTTTTTGAATTTGGTCCTTCTCTAATTGTGAGGGCACACAATGTAATTTGATCTAATACATTTCTCCTTATTCAATTCCCTCTCATTTAGTCTTTCATAAAGTATTAACTCCCATTCTTTTATTAAATCACATATTTAAGATGTTATTTTCACAAAATAAAAACAAATAAATTCTATCAATTAGATCTACATCCAATACTTTTAACAATATAAAATACTTGTTTTTTAAAATTTACAAAAAATGGAATTATTTTTCCATCATGGTGGCGAGTAAGAAATTGAACCATTAGAGTCAAGTGGGCTAATCCATGATATCATAATTAAATAAAAAATTTTAAAATATAAATAAATAACAAATATAGAAAGATTGGGCACATCTTTATACTATCTGTGACCTGCGTGATGCATAAGCTAGTGTTTAAAAATGTATATTTTACGGGAAAAAATGAAGTAGCAATGATTCACCAAAATTTTTATATAATTTTAGTTTTTTTACAGATGAAATATTAGATTTTTTTTTCTTTTTTCTTATTAGTTATTGAGTTCAATTTTTTTCCTTTTTATATAGCTTATATTTTATGAGAAGTACAAAAGTTAACTGCATAGTATGAGAAGCAACTAATAGTGGATCAATTGGTAGGTTCTCTAGCTAGTTAAATCAAAAGTGTTAATGATACTGTGAAATTTTTGCTTGACTAAAATATCTCAATTTTTAAATTTGGTCTCTCTCTAATTGTAAAGACAAAAATGTAATTTGAGCAACCACTTTTCTCCCCACTCAATTCTCTCTCATTAAGTCTTATGTTTAGGGAATTAACTTGCATTCTTTCATTGAATCCTATTGCTGAAACCTCCTCCAAAGTTTGATAATGGCAATCACCTCCCCTATACTTTCTAACACAATTGCAAGCATCCCCTTGTTAGAATCCTCTACCCAAGCCCTTCCAATCTCTTTTCTGAAATTTATTTATTTTCCAAATTTACTCATCATATCAGATGCTCAAAGATAAAGTTGCAATTTTAAACTCCTTTTTTGTTGTTCAAAGTTTGTATTATTTTTATTTTCTATAGAAATCAGCCTCAATAGTAACTGTATGGGCATTTTGGGGGTCTATATTCACAACTATGTTAGAAATTTAGGGGAGGTGATTATATATACCAAACTTTAGGGCAAGTTTCAACAATTTACCCTAAAGCGAATACAAATATGTACAATGCAAATACATGCAAAATGCAAGGTTTTGCACTCTACATATTTGTATTAGTACTCCTTCCAAACTGAGATGCTCAATTTGGAAAGAGTACAAATATAAATATGTACAATGCAAATGCATACAAAATAATACACAATATGAGGTTTTGATCTCTACATATTTATATTTGTACTCCTTCCAAACTGAGCTTATAGAAAAATTAATGTGACAAAGAATTGTTACTTTTATTGATGATAGAAATAAAATACAAATTTAAAACAAATACAAAAAATGAAGTTGTTTTCCTGTTTGGTGGTAAGTCGACAATCCATCCTTTTGGATCAAATGTGTCAACCCTAGATGTCATAATTAAATAATAATAAAAATTAAAAAATTACGAAAACATACAAAAGTATAAAGAATACAAAACTTTTATAGAAAAATTGGGTATCATTTTTATCATATATTCATCATATTAAACAAAAATAAGTGTGACATAGAAGAATAATTTTTATAGGCATACAGAAATATAAAAAAAACTGTACACTATTTTGGAAACATAAAATGTACCATGAGAAAAGCACATGCATACTTACTCTCAACTTCTCCAATGGAAAAGCTTGTCATCGACAATCTTAAGAAGGCGACCCCCCCCCCCCCCGCATAGCCCCTCTTAGAGGTTTATCAAAACAAAAAAAAAAAAGAAACCTCTTATTAAGCTCTTCATCAGCTAACCTTTGCACATTGCCTTAGGCATTGTTGTAGTAATAAAAATAGTTTGAAAAGCCTAGGTCATTGTATTTCATTTCACAATTGGACATGGTGTCCACCTCATCCAACACCAAATATTTGATATCACAAGAAATGATTGATATTTCCTTCTGTTTGAGGGGTTAGGATCCATCATATGGATGGCCGAACCATGCAAGATGGCTGGGTGAAAAACTGCATTTTTCTAAATCGGTCTTGCACTGAATCGAACTAGATTTGAAACCAAAGAAAGAAGGAGATGTGTAACTGATATGGATACCACAAATGCAGATCCCAAGGTGGAAGTTTATGCCTAAATCAGTTCTAAAACCAGACTCCACTGAAAATGGCATGGTGTATTCTTGAAGCCAATTCCGCAACACAATTTTCTGCAAAACTGAGATCCAACTACTTGAATTGAACTGAGGATGATGAGCCTGATATCCCCTAAATTTTTCTTTAGAAAATAAGAAGAAAACTAATCTAAATCAATCTTAGATAGTTGATGTCGAACTATGAAAAAACTAAGAGACAAAAGGGTGTAAAGAGGACCAGAAATTGCAAAAATATGAAGTTATCTTGGACTAATCCACCCCCTCCTCTTTTATAATCTCTTATGGAGCTATCTCTTAATCTAATTAGGAGATAATCCAAATCTAAATCAGAACTAAACTCCAATTAGAAATATACCGTATCTTCTTATAAGATTAGGTGCTTCATACCCAAATTCGCCCCATGGTTGTCATGTGCTAGTTTAATTAGTCATATTAATTATGGGCTTTAGGCCCATTAGCTATAAGGCTCACGACCCATGGGTGTTGCATGGCCAACTTAGGCCAGATTTGTATGGTGTGAGACCCCACAATGACCTCACATAAGTCCACATGGTTTTGACCCAGCCTTTGTGGAAAGGCTTGGCCAAATTCATTGCTAAACACAGTGAACCCTTGAGCTTATCATTATGGGATCAATATAGGCCCAACATTTACACTTAAATGATCATTGAATTTGGCCATCCTAGAAAATCCAAGGATAATGAACTTTTAAGTAAGATAGAGCCCATCAAGTAATTAGCCTTGTAATGGTCTCTTACATTTAACCTCTCAACCCATAGAGAAGGACCTCTCCTAGGGCTACAAGTCGGGCCGGGTTAGGTCAGGTTGAGGCCAACCCTAAGATTTAAACCCTAAACCCTAACCCTAACCCTAACCCAACCCAACCTTCAACCCGATTTACCCAACCCAACCTGAAGCTGACTTGAGGTTGGCCTGGGCTTGGGTTGGGCCCAATAAAGGTAGGCTGTGCCGAGGTGGCCCGTGCAAAGTGTGGGTTGTGTCGTGTTGGCTCACGGGCTGTGCTGCCCTCCTTGGTGAAAATTTAAGGGGTCGGCCCAGCACCGCCCAGGCCCGTGTGGGCCCAAGCCATGCCTTGCCATGCTGCGGGCTTGGGCCGAGCTGGGTTGCAAGCCATGCCAGGTTGGGCTATAGGGTGGGCCTTGGGCCTGGGTTGAACCGGGCTAGACTGAATGGATTATGATTACCCAAAAAATAAATAAATAAAACAATTCAAATAGGAATTTTATTTCATTTAAATTTGAATGATACAAATTACAAAGCATACAAATATTGAAATATACAATGGTTGGATACTACATACTTGGATGAATGAAATATGAAAATGGAATAAATTAATAAAATATAAAATTTACAATATAGCTACAAATTGAAAATCAAAATTACATTAATAGAAAATAAATTAAATAAAATTAAAACAAATTTTATAATAATTTGAAAAAAATAAAAAATTCTATACAACTAGTCAACTATTGTTCATGAATCATGACTTTCATCATCTGCTTTAGGTGAAATATCCGATGTATGTAGTAGTATCATGCCCTCCTTTGTCTTGTAATTGTAAAGTTGTAATCTATTTTCTGCATGACTACATCTAGCCAAACCTGGTATAGTGGTACCTGCACTAAAACAACTAAACAAGACTCCGATGGAATTGTAGCCTGTAGACACCGAAGGGGTTAGTAGATCACAGATCACGTGCCATGGTGGCGAGAACTAGACAATTTTTTGAATGTTCACTCAATCACTCCACCAAGCTGAAATATCAAAATTATTTGTTCCCTCACCTAAACTAGAAAATTTTGCTTGTAAATAAATTAAGTTCAGTAAATGAACTTGTTGTAGAAGTAGAAAATTTCTGCCTTCTACTTATTATTTCGTACTGCTTCGGATAATCGGATTCATATAAACTATACATTTCAAATAATAAATTATTAATTTATTCTTTTTTTTTTTTTCAATCTCAACATTCATATTTTCACAATATGTTTCAAGTGAAATATCAAAACCATCTTTCCTAATCTTAGGATCTAATATTGTAGCTAAGCAATAAAGGGGAGAAATGTTCTCCCAATATTTTTAAAATTTATTTTGCATTATTTCAATAATTTATTTAAATTGTGGGTTATTTCTTCTTCCTTCTCATGTGTGAGAAAATGTCTGCTCAAAGGGTCAGTACCGCCCTTGCTATAATTGCTAAAGTCTTTTCTATATTTTTGGCAAACTGCTCTATTCCCCCTCCCCTCAACATCCTCTATTTTAAATATTTTCCAAATCGGGCTACTAAACTTGGGGTTTTGGGAAGAGCTAGCCATTTTTTTTAATTCTAAAAAAATAAAATTAATCTAATTGGACTTACCCTGGATTGTTGATTTAGAATCCCAACTTGATTTCAATGAGTAAAGACTTTCAACGTCCAAGGCTCCAAGCCTCCCAAATTGTTGATTTAGAGTTCACTTAGATTGCAGATAATGTATGAGAGAAAGGGAAGAGATTAAGAGAATTGTTGAATGTTTATTGTTGAATTGGTGTGATGAGAAGAATGGTGGATGATAAGACTATTTATAGGAATTGAAAATAATTCAATTGCCCAAAATACCCTAAAAACTTACTATTTTTTAGTTGTTGGGAGGGGTATTTTGGTTATTGTAAAGTTATTTATAACTTTACCCCAAAAGCCCCCCTAAACTAGTTGTTATATAGTTGTTGGAGGGCATTTGTATCATTTTTATCCCCTCAATAAGCAAAATACATAAATCCCCCCTATATAGTTGTTTATAGCTGTTAGAGGGGTATTTATGTAAAAAGCCCCCCAAAAAATTGGAACTAGCCATTTTTGGACGGGCTAAGCACGATCCGCTCTGGGGGCAGCATGACACGAAAAGTTGTGCCATGCCTAGGGCTGCAAGTCGGACCAGGTTAGGTCGGATTGAGGCCAACCCTAGCCCAACCCTAAGTTCTAAACCCCCAACCCTAACACTAATCCAACCCGACCAACCCAACCCTAACTAAATTCCTTCAACCCTAACCCAACTCGACCAAACCCAAAGTTAATTTCAAGATGGGTTGGGCTCGGGTTGGGCCCATCCCAACCTTCTTTCCATCCCTTAAAACCTCATAGAATTACTTGATTTTAGATCTCAACTCAACTTTCATTACATATATTAATCCTAAGTTTCATTAGTACTTGTTTGTTGATGTTTTTCTTTTTGTTCTTTTGGTACAAATTTCTGAAAAACAAGTGTTATGACTTATGGTAGATCTTTCTTGGGAAGAAAACAACATAGAGGAGATGAAGAATAAAATTTTCGAAAAACATAAATTAATATTATTAAGGTTTTAGTCTTTCTGATTAGGATTAATTGAAGTGATTATCTTAAAAGAAATACAAGATAATATGTCGTGGGGGCTATACAAATATCACGCATCTAAACAAATCAATGTATGTTATATATTACATATAACATATATTTATATATGGCATTTACTATAGAGTCGGGTTCGGGTTGGGTTGGGTTGCCTAAGGGGTCAACCTTAACCCTAACCCGAACATCAACCCAACCAAACCCAACCCAACATTTTTGGGTTGGGTTAGGGTTGGGTTCGGGTCAACCAGGCCCAAGTTGCAACCTTAGCCATGCCGTGCTGCCCCATGGACTATGAACCCCTGGCCCAGCATGGCACAGACCATCGTGTCGGGCCTAGCACGGTCCGTGGGATGTCATGCAGGTTCTTATAAAACTATTTAATCTCTAGGGCCCAACCCAACCTTCTCCCCATCCCAATTTACACCTCTAGGGCCCAACCCAACCTTCTCCCCATCCCTTAAATTCTTATAAAACTATTTAATCTCAAATCTAAACTCACTTTTCATTATATATATTAATCCTATGTTTTATTAGTATTTGCTTGTGGATGTTTTTATTGGTTCTTTTAGTACAAAATCGAAAAAGTAAGTGTTTGAAATGACTATATTTTACTATGAGTTATAAGGATTAAGTGAAAATGATTTTAGTCTTTTCATTTAGGATTAAGTGAAATGATTATCTTAAAAGAAAGATATGATAGTATGTAGTGAGGGCTATACAACTATCATACATCTAAAAAAATCAATGTATGATATATAATATATATAACATATATTTATATATGACATATACTATAGAGTTGGGTTCGGGTTGGGTTGGGTTGCCCAAGGGGTCAACCCTAACCCAATCCAAAATAAAACCGGGTTCATGAATCTTAACCCTAACCCTAACCCGTGCATCAATCCGACCCAACCCAACCCAATTTTTCGGGTAGCCTTAACCTCTCCCCTAGATACAAAGTGCAGTGTCACACTCTCTACTTGGATGGATCGCAGGAGTTAAAACATTTTCATAAAACATTAATATATATATCATAAATATAATTTGCAAAATCAGATTTTAAAACATTGTTGAAATTCACTATCATTAGTTCAGGTTTCTATCAAAAAGAGTGTAAACCCTATCATTCACTTTGTTCGACAAAGGGGTCGATCCTATCATTATGATCACCCACTTAGGTAAATTCTCAAACTGCCCCAACATACCTAGGTTTTGACCCTTGATCGATATCACTAATTGGCATATCAAAAACAATCCAATCCAATACCTAGTGTTGTACCATAATCAAGTTTAGGGGTTATGTGTAAATTTTCAATTTTGCCCATCAATTTCCAAGGTCTAGGGCATAACTGGAAAATTGTTTGGGTTCAGTGTTTCATCCACACACTACTTGCACTTCGGGTTAAATCCTAGTAGCTAAGACAAGCTGCCCCAACTTCTTTGGCAGCACACCAGTGTCAGCCTTGGTAGGATAAACTCCCCAAGTCTATCTAACGATTGAGAACATTCTAAATGAACACGACTCTCATTAGTGTCCAGTTTAAGGGGTAATTACATAGAAATATTCCAATAACAACATAAAACAATAATATACTTTTATTCATTTACAATAAATGTCTTTGTACATCAATCTAATTAGAGTTAAGGGCATATATTGTCCAACAACTCCCACTTGCACTTAGGTCCAATCGGGTACAAGCCTCAATCCCATATTATCCACATGTTTCTCAAGCACTTTCTGTGTCAGTGGCTTAGTCAATAGGTTTGCCACATTCTTCGCTGATGCTACCTTTTGAATCTGAATGTCCCCACTACTAACAATCTCCCGTAGATTCAGTGTTGTCACACAATAGTAGAATGGGTGATATGGTAGGACTCCAAATTCTAGGATGAATTTCTTCATCCATACTACTTATTAGGTAGCCTCACTTATGACAATGTGTTTGGTCTCGACCGTGGACTATTTTTCATACTACATAGGGTCCCAAAGTATCCAGATACAGAAATTCTATCATTTGGGCTAGGTTAGAAGTCGACATCAGTATAACTGGCCATCTATAGTGAACTACCACCGAAGATAAGACAAGAGTCTTTAGTCCTTTGTAGGTACTTTAGTATGTTTTTCACAGTAGTTCAATGCTCTTGTCCTAGGTAAGATTGGCATCTACTTACAACACTAACGGCTTGAGCAATGTCTGGCCGAGTAAACAACATAACATACATGATGCTCCATATGGATGAGGCATATGGAGCCTCTCTCATGTCCTCAATCTCCCCAGGGGTCTTAGGTGGCAATCCTTTGGAGAGAGTGACTCCATGCTTGAAAGGAACGAATCCCTTATAGTTCTACATATTATATTTGTTGACGATCATGTAAACTTAAGTAGAGTAGGATAATCCAATTATCCTCTTCAATCTATCTCTATAGAGTCAAAGTCCTAAGATATAAGAGTCTTCTCCAAGACCTTTCATGGAAAATTGCTGCAAAAGTCATACCTTCACCATAATCAACATTCTTACATCATTCCCAATAAGAAGAATGCCGTGTACATACAAAATCATATATGTAACCTTATCTCCCACTGCCTTTCTATAAACATAGGGTTCATCTGGATTCTGCTCAAAATCAAACTATTTGACTATTGAGTAAAATCGGATGTTCCAACATTTAAAAGCTTGCTTCAACATATAAATGGATCTATTTAGCTTACACACCTTGTGTTTCTAACCCTTAGCAACAAAGGCTTGCAGTTGCTGCATATAGATATCTTCAATAAGATCTCTATTTAGGAACGCGATTTTGACATCCATATGCCAAATATCATAGTCATAGTGTGCAACTATAGCTAATAGTATCCTTATGGATTTAAGCATGGAAACTTGCGAGAAGGTCTCCTCATAATCGACTCCTTACAGAGTGTACCCTTTTGCTACAAACTGAGCTTTATAGGTCTCAACTTTTCCATTAGGGCCCTTTTCTCTCTTGTAGATCTACTTGCAACCAATTGCTTTCACCCCGGGTGTGGGTCTATGAGAGTTCAGGCTCCCATTGGTTTTCATTGAGTCCATGTTGACTTTCATGGCATCTACCCATTTTAGGGAGTTTATGTCCAACATAGCTTTTGTATAAGTCACAAGATCTTCCTCATTGTTTGTAGCTTCCATCAAATAAAATTCTTGATCATTACTATAACATCCTAGAAGTCTAAAAACCCGGATAGATCTTCTAAGTTGGATATTATTATTTGGAATTTGTGGTTATCTCCTACTACTCCTAAGCTCTCTTCATCAAGAACAACTTCCTAATGGTGATTGTTTAGGATGTAGTCCTCCTCCAAGAAGGTAGGCATTTGGACTAACAAATACATTTTATTTTTATGGGTCATAGAAGAGATACAATATGGAGTCCTTGGGATAGCGTACAAATAGGCAATGACTAGTTTTGGATTCCAATTTGTCCATACTTATCTTTTTTATATGTGTTGGACAACCCCATATTTTCAAGTGTTTTACACTTGGTTTTTTCTAGTCCATAGCCCATAAGAAGTCTTAGGAACCGACTAGGTTGGAATTCGATTCAACATGTAAATTGTAGTCTTCAAAATGGATGAGGAGTGATCAGACCATATCCAATAAAGTACGACTTCTTCTCTCTGATACATCGTTTAATTGTTGTGTAGCAAGAAGAAACAAGTGTGATATAATCCCATTGTCCTTTAAGTAGTCACTGAATTTGTCGGAGAGATATTCACATTTTTAATCTAATTGAAAGCATTTGATTTGTCTCTCCAATTGTTTCTCGACTTATTGTCTAAACTCCTTAAACTTTTCAAAGGATTCAGACTTATGTCCCATTACGTACATGTAATCATACTGAGAATAATCGTTGGTGAAAGTTAAGAAATAATAGTGTTGGTTCCATGTCCTAACATTCATGGGACCATATACATTAACATGTATAAGGTTAAGTGTGCCTGTAGTTCTTTCAGCTTTACCTGTAAATGGCCTTTTTGCCATCTTACCTTTGGAGGCAAGGCCCACAAGTTGGTAGATCTTCCAACGTGAGAAAATTTAGAAGACCATCATTCACCAATCTTGTGATATATTCTATATTAATATAGCCAAGTTGGTAATGCCATAGGCACATGGTATTAATTGTATCACGTGTTCTTTTTTTGAGGATATGTTCCGATAGTAGTAACTGCAACAGTTGAAGTTATCCTCAAGTAATGTACAACCTCATCATCAATAGCCTTCTGCTTTCCTTGAACCCCTACAATGTATACATGCATGAGTGGAATCCCTAGAATCAATACACTAGGATACATAAGTGATCAATAGATTAGTCTCTATGACCGATGTTTCAAAATTACCGTCTTTTCTTCTTCCTAAGGGTTTCTAAATATTGAGGATAGTTCCTCTTCTAGTACCTGTTACCGGCCACGTTATCCAATTTCTTGGACATGAGCAATGGTTTAAGGTTATGTATCCAGTTCGCATAGTTGGGTCCCTTGAGTTTGTTATCGTCTAACAATTTAGTGAATTGTCCGTGTGCCATTTCTGATAAAAGGCACGATTAATTAGTCCATGACCTTAGTATTGCTTCATGTTATCTTTCATAGAATGGACTTTTATCTATGTTCCATTTCCATTTATTAATCTCTGAGATTTTCCTCCTATTTCAGTGATGGGGACATAGTTCATGTCCCTCGAAATGTGAAAAATCACATAGGTACATGGGGCCAATTATTTTAGCTACATAACCCTATCACTTTTTGTGAATGATTAGATATCCACCCATCCAATAAATTTTCCCTTTGGCCTCCATTTGACAAGGTTCATACTGTTGGGAGGTCGATCCTACTTAATTAACTGATATGATTGTCCTAAAGAATGAGAAAATACAGTCCATGTGGCCCAAAGAATAAGAATGCTGATGTATGACTGAGAACGCTTATTGCATCGTTTCATGGCTTCAAGAGTGCTTCAAGGCTTTTTTTTTCAATGTTGGATCGACCTAGGGGTTCTTTGGATGTGTTGGAGGTTTCCTCATGAGTTTGGACATGGGTTAGGGAGGTTTGGAGCTGTTTGGGACGTGAAGAGGGTATTCTCTAGGCTAATGGGAATAGGATAATCCTTATAGGTTTTCTTGTGTTTTTAGAATGTGAGAAAATGATGGTATTTATAGATTTTTTGAGAGAGGAATGGAGGGCTGAGATGGGAGACAATAGATATCAATGGCTGAGGTTTAAAGGGTTTTTGGAGGGAGATTGATTGAAGGAATGGATTGTCAAGACAGCTTTGGGAGAGAATCTCTCAATCAATCAAGACAATGAGTGGAAGATTTCACTAATTTACCTAAATTATATTGGACATTCCAAGTTTAGGTGATTGGATTCATTGATTGGAGGCTACTAGTTGGTAAAACCTTTGTTTTTTTAAGATGCTTCTAGAGGCTGAGAGGAAGTTTTGGTCATGGGATGCCCTAGTCTCGAAGTTGTAGTGATGGAGATTCCAAACAGAGGATCCGAATTGAATCTAGATTCAGGTCTCAAGATAAAGGGGCTAACGGTGTCAGAATTGGACGATCTTGGTAACATTGGACTCAGAATTTCAAGCTCCATCCATCCATAAGGTTGGATTTCAGGTTTTACATGGCATAGGGTTCATGATCAAAGATGATCCCGATCGGACGATCGGAATTGGTTCTGGTTTCAAGTATTGAGATAAATGGGTAAATAGTGTCGGATTTGGGTGATCTTGGTGTCAATGGATTTGGATTTTTAGGCTCTACATACCTATGGTCTTGGATTTCTGATTTGATGTGAAATGAAGTTCATGGTCAAAATGACTCCAATCAAACAATCATAATTGGTTTCGGCTTCGGGTCTAAAGATGAAGGGGTAAACATTGTTGGACTCAGGTGATCTTGGTGTTGTTGGATTTGTATTTTTGGGCTCTACATACCTATGGTATTGGATCCTTAAGGAACCAAGTTTTGTAAAATTCCAAAAATACCCCCGATTCAATTGAGAGGTTAGCTGAAGCATACTTGAAGCTCAAAGTGCTACAGAAAGACTAAAGAGTGCAAAAATGGGGTGTCTACAAATTGCCCCTCTTTGTTGGAGGATGATAATCCGAACAACAAAGATTGAGGAGACAACCCATTTTTGTGTAGAAATGCGATGGAATGACTGTCCTGATCAAAAGAGTGCTTCTTGAAAGACTTTTTTCATGACAAAAGTGTTGATGATTGAAAGAAGATGATTGTTTTTTATTGAAAATGATTCCCCTGGAATTTCCTCCTATGGTATGCTCCCATTATTGTCTAGCATTCATTCGGTTGTTGATAGAAGGATTGTCCTATGCAGGTAGACCTGTTCATGGGCTTGGTACCCCGATGGCTCAGCCCCCGGATGGACTTGGTCAAGTTTTTTAGCCTACGGGCTTGACCTCGGGCCTAAAAGCCGGACTCAATTATTTTTCAGGCTGGGCTTGGGATTTGTCAAAAAAGTCCGGCCCAACTTTTTATATAATATAAAATATATAATTATTTTTTATAATTTCTAAAGCCTAAGTCCCTAACTGTTAGCACCCGATTTTTGCTTGGTTCCTTCTTTGGTCCATCTCCCACATTTTGGAAGTCCGATCGAACCATACCAATCACTTTAAAACATACCAAAACCCTAAGAAACCAAAGTTTAGCCTAAGTACCCATAAACCCACTATTAAATCTACATGATGCCCTCTCAAAGGTCTTGATTATGCCACATCACCATACTTGATCCCTGATCAAACTCCATCACATGAAACAAAACCCTCAAACAACCAATCACACAAAAGTTCAACCTTAAATTCCTAGATTTAGCCAATCATCCATCAGAGATCCCATTTTGGAACCCATGATCTGCACATGCCTAACACGATCAAACCCTTCCAACAGCCTCATAAACCCAATCCATATCTACCCACCAAATTTCATCCCAAAATCCCCTTATTTGAACCAATATCAAACCTTGATTCTGTTTTGACAAATCTTATTGATCAAAAGCTCACCTATCACAAATCTCCACCATCCAAGCCTTATTTGAATAATCAGACCCTGCCACCATGTTAAATGACCCCAAAAACCCAGCACATCCAATTTTATGACCAAACACCTCCATTTGACCGTTAAAAAAGCAAGATTCCATTTCAGGCCCTTTCGTTGATTGGAAAACCATAAGCTAAGACCATGATCTGAACTAAATCTGTCAATCTACATTTTTTATCAAATATCGATCACTTCCATCAGGTTTGGGATATTCAAAAGCGCCTACCAATCAAATTTCAACCCAAAATTCCCCTGTTTGACCCTTCCTCAAATAAAGATTCTATTTCAACGAATCTTATTGATCCGAACTTGTCAGCCACAGATATCAATCTTTCCAACCCTATTTGTCTGATCAGACCTCACCATTGTGTTTAGAGACCCAAGAAACCCCAATACACTAAATTTTATTACCAAATTCATTTGTTTGACCGTTAAACTAGAGAGATACCTTTTTGACACACCCGATTAAACCGACACATCAGCTGTCCAACCTAGGATCTTAAGTGGTTAGGGACTATCGTCCGCTCTTTACTTAACCCCATTAAAACACCTGGGCCAATGAATTTGAGCCTAATAGGCTTAAAAGGCTCAAAATGCCAAATAGGCCCCTACTTAAAATCAAGAAAAGACAAAATAGCTCTTAAAAGCCCATTAAATTTTTGTTTTTTTGCCACTGTCAGCCCCAAATACGGGGTTGCAACGTTTGGCACGCCCCAATACTTCATTGGATGTACGAAACCCATAAGAAATCCCCCAAAATCAAGGAAATCTATTGCACAAAGAAGGAATGGTCAACTACAAGCCATTCCCTCTCAAAATCCTTGCTTATTTCAATGAAAAAACTCTACTGAATCACAGACACTATAACTGGATGAGTTTCAGACCCATCTCTCCATTTTCTCTATAAATAGAGTCCCAGCTCGAGCTTGAGGAAGGGGAAAATTTGTTAAACTCCTGTAACACACTCAACTTGCTCGAAATCCCGAAATCCTTGAAGCCAAGCTCAAGCTTCATCCTCTGTTTTTTAAACTCAACACCAGAAATGCCCAGCCTAGCTTCTGCCTTGTTCAAGTTTCATTCGAAGTCCTTTCACCTCCTGGAAAGCTTGTTTCAAGGTCATACACGAGAGGTAAGCCTCTCATTCCACCATCTCTTTGCTTTTAGTTTAGTTTCAGGTTGCTTAAAGCCCTGAAATCTTAGGAAATTTGCATTCCTAGCTTCCTTCGGATTGAGAAAATGAGGTAAAGAGGTGAGGGTCTTAGGGAAACTAATACCTAAGACCCGATAACATCATCTCAAATCAATTTCGGGTGAAGTTGGGAACATTTTCACCAGATTTCAGGTGTTTTAAGCAGTCTTGTTAGTTTGTGTTTTTCTAGAATTTGAGCCTAAACGTCTCCTATTTTGGGCTACCATAGCAGCTTGGAGAGAGGGCTGCCTAAAACCTTCCCTTTCCCAATCCTTTGAGCCCAAGATCTCTTGGTTATGTGCTTTCCTTGGTCAAGGACGGAGTCACTATCAAAGGCTCAATTCGAACCTTTCTAGACCCAAAAATGAGGGTCCATTTCCTCTAAAAATGGGTGGCGACTCCAACTCTTTGAGCCAACCATGAGCTTCCCAGAGCTCACACTAGCCGAATAACCCTTCCCTCTTTTCATCAATACTTCTCAGTTTTTACTCTTAGTCTCAGTGACAAGCCTTGCTCATGTCCAATTTTATTGCCACCCATTTGCACCTTTTGTTTTCTTCATTAAGTCTATTACCTCATGGGCAATTAGAATATTATCTTGGATTAATCTATTCGAAGTTAAAGCACTTTGGTTTTCACTTATTTTGTTGTTGACGAAGGGTTTGACTCTATTTACCAGGACTTTGGCTATAATATTTTAGATTGTATTATAGAAACTAATGGGTCTGAAGTGATTGGTTTTTGTTGGCACCTTGACCTTTGGGATTAGGGTAATAAAGGTAGTATTTAAATATTTTAGACATAACCCCTAATTGAAGAAAGCCATAATTATATTGATGACATCTTGACCTACTACTTCCCAATATCGGAAACCATCTAGTCCAAGGGCTTTATTAGGGGGCATCTGAAACAAAGCCTCTTTAATTTCATACTTTGTTACCTCGCTTTATAGCCACAATTTGTCTTCAACATTTAACTTTGGATTATGACAATCCAGAATTCTTGTAGGGGGCATCTTTAATTTCATCCAGCCCAAGGGCTTTATTAGGGGGCATCTTTAATTCTTGTAGTTGCCAACTATTTAACATATTCCTATTCCTTTCTAGATAGCTTGGACCACAACTCTTTCCTCCCTCCTTTTCTTGACGGTAAAAAATCATATATAAGTCCCCACAACAAAGCCATGAACCCTTAACCAAAGAAGCTAGAAATTCCCATTTCTCTCAAAAATTTTTCCTCAAATGTTTCTTTGGTTTACCATATATAAAGGTGCAATACCAATAAGTTGAATTTTGTTCCTTCATTTTCACATGAATAAAATTTTGATCTGCAAATAAAACTTTTTCTATTGTTCCATCCTTCCAAAACAAGACCAGCCCACCTTTAATTCCAATAAAATCACACCCCCAATAATTCCAAAGTTTTAAGAAAGCCAACTTTCTTTTACAAGTTATGAGGTAATTCTTTGTTTCACATAGAAAGATCGCATTAGGCTTGGAGCTTTGATAAGTCTCTTTGAGAGTGTGAATTGTTAGGGGAGACCTGATACCTTGGCAATTACAGCTTAGAATTCTCATTTGGCCCCTGGGTCTGTTCTTATTATCTTTGGTTATGGTTTCCAGACTATCTACTTTCAAGGTTTTGATGATCCCAGACTTATGAAGATAGCTTCCCCTGTTCCTAATTCTTTCTAACTAATGTTCTCTTTTGCCACTAAAACTTCTCTCTTTCGTAGGGGAATTTATGTTTGTAACTAGATTATTATCCCAGACTTATCTCTTTTTGCCACTAAAATTTATGTTTGTAACTTCTATCATGCTCAGATACTCCCTGTAGTCAACATTATTTAGCATTGGAACCCAGACAAAACTCAAATTTTGACCTCTTTTTTTGAGTATTTGGAACTTTGATAAGTTTATTTTTTTCTAGTTTTTCCTTGGCAGTTTCTTGTTTATCTTATTTGGAGATGTTTTAAATCTCCCATTAGCATTTTTCCTTTTTTATAAACATTTGTTCCTCTTTTTGCTTTTTTCTTTTATGCCACCAAGTTTTTTATAGACTTTTGACATCTCTTTTTTTGTTTTGCTAATGAGCAAATTAAACCAATAGTAAGCATTATCATCATAATTTGAATTAAAGAATTTAGTAGTTGTTTATGGCCATACCTCTTCCTCCTATGATAAGGAGTACCTTTCATTTGTGTTTCTCGAGCCCAATAGTTGATTTCCATGCTCATCTAACTCCATTCTAGTAGATTGCTTGTCTTCCAATTCCTCCTTCGAGTCTTCAAACTCATCTTCTTCTCCAGTTAAGCCTTCCATCAAAATTCTAAGTTCATTGGTTCCTAGTTTAGGGACAACTCTAGGATCGGGGATAGGTTTACTCTTGTTAGCAAGCTGTCTTCCTCTAAAATGAATTTTGATAGACCCATTTTTTGTTTTGGGTTGATTTTAGCCCATTTTGTCCCACTGACTAGATTTTCCCTCGACTCTGGTACTTCCTCTTTTATTTCTTGTATAACAATCCCAGATTGCTTCTTTTTCTTTTCCATGAAAGTTTAAAAAGTAAAATTAAAGTTTCTTTAGTTGATACAACCTTACCCTTTCTTTTCCTAATTAGATCCTCTTCTAACAAGATGAGATATTTTCCTTTTTCTACACTTTCTAGTTGTCCCCTCATTCTTTCCACATCATCAGTTTGCCTTATCTCAACTTGATTTTGATTTGACAAGTCACCGCTTCTTATTGTACTATTTCCATCAGTAGACACCCCCATGCTGTCAAACTCCCTTCCCCCTCTATAGCCTTTTGTATTTTCTTCTCCAGTGAGAACTTCCCTCCAGTCACCCTTGGTTGGTGAAATCATTACATGATAGGCGCTTCCATCGATCCAAACAGTGTTTACATTTTCTTCTTGGCTTTGCCCTTCCTGAAAAGGTCTTATTTGGATTGAGGCATTCACCACTTGAAGCTGATGTCTTTCTACTTCCCTTTCCAGTGATGCCAGCATTAGGTTTCTATCACCATGCCTTGACTCTGATTTTGGTTGTAGGCTTCCTAACTCATCATCTCTCTCATCTCCCTTTCTTTTCACCTTGACTTCTTGTTTTCTAAGCCTCCTTTGTTTATTGTCCTAAAATCTTTACTTTTTGGATTTACACGAAGCGACTCCCCATAATACCCAAAAACTCTCTCTTCATTCATAGATTGTTTTTCCATCCTTTTTGCTAGTTTCTCTAGAAATTATTCCTCACATACATTGTTGTAGCCTTGATCTCTGTTTCCTATTATGCCACATCATCCACAAAAGGTCAGCAACCTTTCATATTGGAAACCGAACCGTTTTTCCACACCATTTTCATCTATATCCAAGTTACCTAGGGCCAAAGGTTTTGTGATGTCAATGATTACCCTTATTCTGTATGCTTTGTTCCTCAAGGGCTCGTCTTCTTCTAAGCTATCCTCCTCTTTTTGGGATTATAGCTGATAAGGGCAACTTTTGAGTCTTATTATCAAAAGAATAATCTATTTAACATAATTTCTAGAATAGGGTAACTTTTTTAAAAAATATCAGAAAAGGGTAGAAACACTACTTATCTCCTTCCTCCTTCAGACCACTGAACAAATCTTCTCACCTCTGGTGCATCTTCTGATCTTAGAAATCGAAGTCTTCGATTGCATCCCTAACCCCATCATTCTTCTCATCTTCAACCACTTATCCGAAATCAAATCCTTAATCCGCTGTTGAGCCATGTCGAAACGCTTCAACTCCCTCCTCCCGCAAGCCGACAACCTAGTGGTGAAGGTTAATCGCATCATCTCCAACAAAACTAGTGAGTAGAGCTTTCTACTACACCTTCCCAAGTCTATCCTCTAGTCCTTGCAAGACATGATATACCTGAGATGACTTCCAATCCAGCCCCAAAACAAAAACTCTCCCACTGAAATTGTTCGTGGATTCAAGAGTACCCGATGGCTTGAGATCAAACTTCCGGTTGGAGATCTCCGGGTAGAGTTCAGGAAAACATTGAAGAGTTTCATAATTTTTGTGGTCCGGACCATCGGAGAAGTGACTGACGATGGGGGAGGCAACAGAGATGGGGATGACATGGACTTCAACGATGAAGATGGAGGGGGAGGACTGAAGTTGAGAGTGGTGTGGATGATTACCGCTCTGATTGCGGCTTCACGCGAGGCATTATTTGTTGAGAGATGTGATCGGAGAGCTCAAAGATATGGAAAGCATGGTATTGAAGGATAGAGAAGAGGAGGTGATGAAGGTGATGGATAAGGAGGGGTTGAGGGAGTTCAGGGAAGCTATAGTGGAGGAAGCGAGGGAGTTCCGTTGACATCGCTTCCTCAGCACCGGAGGTGGAGAGATTTGTTCAATAGTCTGAAGGAGGAAGGAGAAGAATAGTGTCTCTACCCTTTTTTGATATTTTTTAGAAAAGTTACCCTATTCTAGAAATTATGTTAAAAAGATTATTTTTATTAATAATAAAACCTAGAAGTTGCCATTATCAGCTATAATCCCTCTCTTCTTTGACTACCATTTTTCTCCCCAAACCCAAAATCTAGACCATTAAAGTTCGAGGTATCGAGTTTTGATCCCATCTTTTCAACACCAATGGGAATCCATTTACGAGCCAGGACTCTTGGCTTGAAAACATCTCCAGATCTGATTCCTTTTTGAAAACTACTCATAGTATTTCACTTCTTAGCCATTTCACCTCGTACGTGTCATTTGGCAAAAAATTTTTTGGTTTTTTGGATAACTCAAAAGCATTCATTTGTTTGTCTGCAACAACCTTCCCATATAGAGCCTTTCGGCATTTCTCTTCTAATTTCTTTTGTTCATTTTGATCCTTGTCCAGTTCATCTTCATTTGGATTCTCTAACCCTCCTGGAACCGGCCAGTATTGTTTTGCTTTGGGCTGCAAGTCGGGCCAGGTTAGGTTGGGTTGAAGCCAACCCTAGCCCAACCCCAAGTTCTAAACCCCAACCCTAACCCTAACCCTAACCCAACCCGACCTTCAACTCGACCAACCCAACCCTAACCCTAACTAAATTCCTTCAACCCTAACCCAACCCAATCCAACCTTCTTCCCATCCCTTAAAACCTCATAGAATTTCTCAATTTTAGATCTTAACTCAACTTTCACTACATATATTAATCCTATATTTCATTAGTATTTGTTTGTTGATGTTTTTTTTTTTTTGTTCTTTTGGTACAAAATTCAGAAAAACAAGTGTTAGAAATGATTATAGTTTATTATGAGTTATGACATACGATAAATCTTTCTTGGGCGGCAAACAACATAGAGGAGATGAAGAATAAAATTTTCAAAAAATCATAAAATAATGTTATTAAGGTTTTAGTCTTTCTGATTAGGATTAAGTGAAATGATTATTGATGGTGCACGGTCCGGTCACTCCTAGCTGGCACTCACGTGGCTCCTGGAAGATACCTGAGATGAAGAAGAAGAAGAATCTCTGGGGGCTTACCCGACAGGAACACTCCGATGCTTAAGTTAGTACTCTATAGGAGAAGCAAGGAGAAGACGAAGGCTAAGAGTGCAGATAGTGCATTATCACTATACTCGAGAGATTAGAAGTCTCAAGAAGAAGCTTCTCTTCTGCCTTGAGGGATTTTATAGGGGCGTTCATGTCAGGTCGGGCATAACCGCCACTGGGCTCTTGCCACAGCCGTTACCTATCAGGGCTGCGCAGGTGGCCGCTGTGATGTACTTCTTGCCCGGGTGAGTGACACGTCTCCAAAGTGGCAGGCATGCCTCCGCCTACTAAGAGACATGGGCATAAACTGTCGAAAGGACAGGGACTATGCCGTCAATAAGGGACGTGGTGCAGTCTAATCGGTACAGCCTGTCAGATAGAAGCTTCCTGAGGAGTGCTCACGTGGCTCATTCGTGAGCTACTTTGTATCGAGCTTGGAATACTTTAGGATTACCCTTAATAGAATTGGTCCTTGGGATGACTTGTCTGTTTGGGAGCTCGGGCGAGCTAGTTCCCCTAGCTCATGAGCTAAAGTTGCCTCGGAGTATCCCTTCAAAGGTAGCTCGGGAACCTGGAGCTCGCGTTGTGGTGAGCTCCTCTTTTGTGAGCTACAATGTAGCAAGCTGCTTTATGGGTCCGTCACTTGGTCATACTAGTCTACAATGCTGAGCTATTGCTCGTGTTGAGTCAGTGTCTATGTGTCACCATTTCATAGGTCGGGTCAAATCGTCCTCCATCAATTGCCCCCCACTCCTTGAGCTGAGATCATTGCCTTAGTGCAAGGAGTTCATGAAGCGTGATGGACTGATTCGACCAGAATTCAAACTTGATTGACTACTCACATTAAATGCATTCACGGGAATCAAGAGATTTTCTGACTTTCCTGACTTTTCAGATTCTGAAAACATGCTGAAGTGACCCTTAACTCCGGACACCGTGCATCTGCCATTACCTTAATCATGGAAGACGTGCCGCCAATCACCTTCAGTTTTTAGAAGGCGTGTCATCAATGCGCCTACGAGCCGTTGGATCTGCTTTTACCTGGGCCATCGATTTGGAGGTGTGGAGACTATAAATAGGAGGGCCCTCTGAGCCTCATTTTCTCTCATGCCATCTTGTTGTCTTTGGATTCCGAGGTTGCACATTCATCTAGTCTACCCAAGTTCCTCAGTTTACTTCGTTTCGTCTCTTCTGGTGAGTCCCAGTCACTGTCAACCATGTCTGGGTACCCATACCACACCTACCACTGGGGTGATAACCGGGATGACAATGCTCCGTCGAGCTCGGGGGGAGCTTGGAATCAGGTCCCAGAGGCTCGGGAGGCCTTCGGTGATGTAGCATCTTCTTCTCAGGGGAGGGAGCCTAACACTTTTGGCCCTTCCTCCATGACGGCAGAGAGACTTAGGTCTCTAATCCGCTACTTTTGCCTCCCTAGGGACCTGGCCTACAGTCTCCCCACCGGCAACTTCCCTTGGGAGCATGGTCCCAATGACATGGTTATCTTCTAGGAACAGCTCGAGGCTGGCCTGCATCTCCCCCTGCACCCCTTGATAGTAGAGGTGCTAAACCATTTTAACGTTACCATCGATTAACTTCATCCCAACGCCATTCGGAACATGGTTGGGACTATATCTTTGTGTTATGAGTATTGTCTTCCCTTGAACCTTGATATTTTTGCCCCTATTCTTTGTATAAAAAATGCCACTCCTGGGGTTCCACCGGAGAGACGCTTTTACTACCTCTCTCCCTGCCACGGCTATAAGCTCTTGTACGAGTTACCGAATAAGATTCCCGCCTGGAAGCGGGATTACTTTGTGGTCTGTAACCCCGAGGGGTGGCCCTTCCCAACTTCTTGGAGGGGCGCCATCCAGGACCCCGGGGCCAAGCTGGACCCCGAAACTTGGAAAACAATGCTGTCCTAGGCATCGGTAGGCTTCCTCTTTTCGGACTACTTGGCCGAGGAGAAGCTCATGTAGGCCGGCCTGAGCCCGGGTAGGTTGTCCTTTTAGGTCACATGGTTTTTGTCACGACATTGTGTTCATATGCATATATATTTCATTCTTACCGAACTAACATTGATTTCTTCTTGGCAGCCATCATGTCTGGTATCGATTCGCGTTGCCTTCTCTCAAGCAACCAGAGGCCCAAAGTGAAGAGGTTGTGCCCCAACCAGACTCCCCCCTTGGGGGGCACTGAGTTTAGATCTGTCGAGCTGGTTCTATCCTCCCCTTCGCCTGAGATCCCGATATCTCCACCCGAGGGAACTAGTGGGGCTAGTCTCGGAGGGGACAAGCTCCCTCAATAGGGGGCGACTCCCTATAACCCCCTCTAGCCATACCCTTACCCTTCGTTCCTAGTGGGGAACTGGGAAGGGGTGAACGACTACCTCGTGGCTCGCTGGAGGAGCCGGAAGGTGATTAACAATGACGAGGTCGCTCACTAGGGGAATATGGAGCCCAGGGACCTCGCCGCGTTCGCCTCCTCCCACTACATGGTGGTAAGTGATTCTTTCCTTTCTTCTTCTCTCATTTTTCTTCCTTTCACTGTCCTCTGATCTTCTTTTCTGTTGGCAGATGAATACCGCCATCCATGCCATGACTCTCCAGACGCAATCCACCACGTAGACGCCCTCGACCAGTAGGCTACTAATAAGAAGCTCTAGGGCGAGCTCGACCGGATCCGGGGTGAGCTCCATCACACTCGCAAGGGGAGTGAGTCTCAAGAGCTGCTCGTCCGTGACCAGGAGGCTCAAATTGCCCAACTTTCTGAAGAGAGCTCGTGTTACAAGGAGGAGTCATCGAGGGTGGCAACAGAGAGGGAACTCCTCCGGCAACAGGTGCGGGAGTTGGAGTCCACTCTTCTATATCAGACTTGAAACTTTGACCAAATGGTGGAGACTGAACGAGAGAAAGCGGTCTGGGATTTTAGAGATTCCCAGGCATACCACGACCTCCAGGTAAAATATGGCTCGAGTTTGTACTGCTCTGGGTTTAAGCTCTGCCAGTGGTTGGTTCGGAAGAAGTTCTCCAGGCTCAACTTCGACGGCATCACTATGAAGGGCCTATCTCCTGAGATGAAGGATCAAGCGGAGGAAGAGGAGCCTGACTCCCTAGAGGATGAGGATGAGGAGGCGGATCCTTGAGGCAATGTTTTTATGGAATTCTAGTGGTTTCCGAGTGCCATAAACTCGGTCTTTCAAAGGTCTTTGATTGGGCAGTTGTGCCTTGTGATTGTCAAACTTTCCCAAGCTGTTTGGCTTGGTTATTGCATTGTCATTCTTCTCTCTCTTTCTTTTTTTTTTTTTTTTTGAAATGGTAATGAAAGTTCTCCCTTTTTCTTCCAAGTATGATGTGCTCTCTTTATCTTTGCTAAGGCGATCTCAACACCAAGATATTAGAGCTACAAACCCGAATTAGGACTCCTCGATAATCGTTATCTCGAACTGTCCCTTAAATCATTTAAGGCATCTCTATGGTGCACGGCAAAGTGATTACCACATGTGCCTGAACTATACGCTCGTCGATTATTCTCTAGTTCGATCATCGTACTACAACAAGCTATGCTTGGCGGGTTTTAAGCCTGAGCTGCTTACGTTTCTCATGTCATGGAGATGAATGGGCACTTGAAGTGTTGGTCAGCTCGGCACTTGAAGTTCGCCCATGTCTTGGAGACGACTGGGTCTTATTGCGCCGATGTCATGTTAGCTCATAATTTTGGCCCTTAGGCTCTGGGAGTGACTTATGGTCCACTCTTGGAGTTCGCCCATGCCATAAAGGCGACTGGGTCCTATTGCACCGAGGTCATGTTAGCTCGGCATTTTGGCCCTTAGGCTATGGGAGTGGCTCGTGGCCTACTCAGTTCTTACAGATAGTATTGTCTTAAGTTGACAATATTCCATGCCTGAGGTACTTGTTTCCCTTCGAGAGTCTCAAGCTTGTACGTTCCTTCCCCGAGCACTCGTTTCACTCGGTAAGGTCCTTCCTAGTTGGACCCGAGCTTCCAGCGCCGGGCTCAGGTACCATAACTTTGTGAAGGACCAGGTCGCCGATGCGGAGGTTCCGCTTCTTGACCCTGACGTTATAGTGTCGAGCTACTCTTTGTTGGTAAGCTGCAGTCCTGATGTACGCGATGTCTCTTACTTCGTCGAGTAGATCGAGGTTGGTACGGAGTTCATCTTCATTCGTCTGGTCATTGTATGCTTCTAGTCGCAGTGTGGGGGCTTCGATCTCTGTGGGGGTAACTGCTTCGGTGCCGTAGGTGAGGTTGAAGGGTGTTTCTCCCATGCCAGTCTTCTTCGTGGTTCGGTAGGCCCATAGAACACTAGGTAGCTCATCTGCCCACATCCCTTTAGTCCGGTCCAGTCGTGCTTTCAGTCCGCGGAGGATGGCTCTGTTCATGACTTTTGCCTGACCGTTTGCTTGAGGGTGTGCGACTGAAGTAAAATTCTGTCAGATTACCATGTCTTGGCACTAGTCTTAGAATTTGATGTCCTCGAACTGCTTGTCGTTGTTAGAAAACAATATTCGAGGTAACCCGAAGCGGCACACGATGTTCTTCCAAAAGAAGTTTTGGACATTCCAGGTTGTAATCGTTATAAGGGGCTCAACTTCTACCCACTTTGTGAAGTAGTCCACTGCTACTACTAAGAACTTCCTCCCACCCATTGCTGGCGGGAATGGCCCGAGTAGATCAATGCCCCACTATGCGAAGGGCCACGGGCTGGTGAGATACTTGAGGTCGGCAACGGGTTGGTGGTGAATATTGGCGTGCCTCTAGCATTTGTCACATTTTCTAACGAGCTCAATAGCATCTTCCTTCATAGTTGGCCAATAATACCCCTGTCAAAGTGCCTTCTGGGCGAGGGCCCTGCCCCCAAGTGCCCACCACACAACCCCTCGTGAGTGTCACGGAGTACGAGCTTGGCTTCGATAAGTCGCAAGCAACGCAGGTAGGGGAGTGTGTAGGATCTCCGGCATAGCCATTTGTCTATTATGACGTATTTGGCTACTTGGCGTTGCACCCTTCTGGCTATATTGCGATATGCAGAGATGATCCCGTGTAGCAAGAAGCTCGCGAGCGGGTCCATCTTTCTCGGCTCTGCTTGAACAATGGGAGCGACCTCCTCTGCCCCCCTAGGAAAGCTAGTCTGAGGCAGGTCCTCTATGTACACGGTTCTCATGGTGATGTCGCTGGCGCTGGCTAATCTGGATAGGGTGTCGGCCTCAACGTTCTCTGACCTAGGGATTTGCCTGATAAAGTGTGACTGGAAGTTGAGCAGGGCTTCTCTGACCTTGGCAAACTAGGCGACCATGGTTGGCTCGCAAGCTTCGTACTCACCAGTAACCTGGTTGACCACGAGCTGGGAGTCATTGCAGATAACAATGTGCTTGACTTTTACTTCTCTGGCTAGAGCTAGTCCAGCTATCAACGCCTCGTACTCTGCTTCATTGTTAGATGCCGCAAACTCGAAGCGTAGCGCGTACTCCAGCTTCGTGCCACTTGGGTCGTGCAAAACTATTCCGGTTCCACTGCCCTGTTGGTTCGAGGAGCCATCTACGTGAAGGAACCAGGGCTCCTCATCCCAGCTCGCGCTTGGCCGAACTTGGAGAGATGCCACACTGGCTGCTACCTCACGGGGCTCAGACTCGACCGGCCTGGGAGCTTCGGGCTCACCCAAGCTGGGAGCCTCATGCTCAACCGGCCTAGGAACTTCGGAGCTAAATGTGCACTAGGCGATCAAATCTGCTAAGGCTTGGGCCTTAATGGCAGTTTGCGGCTTGTACTGGAGGTCGTACTCGTTGAGCTCAACGGCCCATTTCGTCAACCGACCAGAGACCTCGGGCTTAAGTAAGACTTGCCTCAAAGGTTTATCGGTGAGGACGATAATAGTGTGAGCCTGGAAGTACGGCAAGCTTCCGAGCTACAATTACCAGTGCATATGCTAGCTTTTTTCTATCTCTGGATATCTCGTCTCTGCTCCCTACAATACTTTACTAACATAATAGATGGGTCGTTGAACCCGATCTACTTCCTTTATTAGCATGAACTGACCACTTCGTCACTTGCCTAGAAGTACAGTATAAAACATCACCCTCCTCGGGCTGGGTTAAGATCGGCACGCTAGCGAGGTACTACTTGAGCTCGTCAAACGTGAGCTGGCAGTCTTGGGTCCACTTGAACCCTTTGCTCTTAATTGCCTTAAGGAACGACAGAAAATGGTCCACCGACTTGGACATGAAGCGGCTCAGGGCGGCTATGCAGCCGTTCAACCTCTGAACCTCCTTCAACTTCCGGGGTGGTCTCATATCTAAGATGGCCTTGATTTTATCCGGGTTCGCCTCAATGCCGTGCCAGTTGACAATGTACCCTAGGAATTTGCCCGATGTCATACCGAATACACACTTGTTTGGGTTTAATCTCATATTAAACTTACGCAAAATTTCAAAAAAAAAATGCAAGTTTTGTACTAATTCATGCGAAAATTAAGTTTTGACGACCATGTCGTCTACATAGCATTCTACTTTTCTGTCAATTAATGGCACAAACAACTTATTTACAAGCCTTTGAAAGGTTGCCCCTGCATTTTTCAACCCAAAGGGCATAACCTTGTAATAGTATAGACCAAACTCCGTGATGAAGGCAGTCTTTTCTTCGTCCGCCGGGTCCATCTTGATTTGGTTATAGCCAAAATAGATGTCCAAGAAACTTAGCAACTCGTGCCCTAAGGTCACGTCCACCAAGCAGTCAATTCTGGGGAGTAGGAAGCAGTCTTTTGGGCAAGCTCGATTTAGGTCGGTGTAATCGACGCACATGCGCCACTTGTCGTTGGCCTTCTTTATAAGGACGGGGTTGGCTACCTAGCTCGGGTAATGGACTTCTCTTATGAAGTCAGTTGCGATGAGCTTCTCGACCTCCTCGTCGACCATTTTCCACCGCTCCGGGGCTAGGTTGTGTTTCTTCTGTCTAACGGGCCTAACTATAGGATCAGTATTCAGCTTGTGAGTTATAAGGTCGAGGTCTATACCGGACATCTCTGCCGCGGACCATGCAAAAATATCTAAATTTTGAAGTAAAAAACTTACCAGTTCGAATCGTAGAGGTTCCTGGATGGAAGCACCGATCTAAAGCGTCCGAGATGGGTCTGCTGCTGAGGTCGGGACTGCGATTGTTTCTTCCATGGGCATGGCTCATTCTTGCCTTGTTCTGTAGGTCGCTCCAGTTCGAGGTCGTCGGCTACCTTGGTCTTTCCCTTTAGGGCGGCGACATAGCACTTGCGAGACTCGAGCTGGTCGCCCTGCGCTACTCCCACACCGATGTCTGTAGGGAAATTCATAGCCAAATGATAGGTGAAGACCACCGCCCGTAGGACATGGGTGATCGGATGACCTATTATGGCATTGTATGGGGAGGGGGTCGCGACCAGTAGGAAGTCGTGGTTGAGTCTGACTATGCAGGGCCATGTGCTGACTTCCACAAGTACTGTTATTTTCCCAAGGGGACGGACTTCTTCTCCGCTGAAGCCCACCAAAGGAGTGCCCACGGGCTTCAAGTCACTTTCCTACAACTGAAGTTGGTCAAACAAGGCTTTGAAGAGGATATCTGCCAAACTACCCGAGTCAACGAGTACGCACCTGACCTCGAAGTCGTTGATCCTCAGCTTTATCACAAGTGCATCATCATAGGGGTAGTGGACACTTCACGCATCATCTTCCGTGAAGAAAATTGGCTCTTCTGTCCTCAGCCGCTTCGGAGGATTCTGTTCTTCTCGGGTGGCCTCACGAACTGACGTCCGAGCTGCTGCTGAAGTACAACCTGCGACGATCGAACCTTCCACTATCACATGGATGGTGCCCCAAACCGACCTCTCTTCTGGAGGTTGCCTTTGTGACTGTTCGGTTGGCCTGCTGCTGGACTCGGGAGCATCCTTACCGTGCTCCCCTTGCCGCCCTATTTTATTATTATTATTATTATTTTGTACAAAGTTCCTTAAATATCTACGATAGATGAGCTCCTCAATCTCATTGCGGAGGTTTTTACAATTTTCGGTACTATGACCGTAATCTCTGTGAAAACTGCAGTACAGATTCTTGTTTCTCTCATTGGGATTTCCCCCCAAACAGGGTGGCCACTTCACATACGGGGCATCCTTGATCGCCATCAGGATTTCGGCCCACTTCGTGTTCAGTGGGGTGTAATCAGTTCGGCTGTCCCCTTGACTGGAAGGCTCTCCTTCCCTTTTCCTCTTTTCGGGTGTGCCCTCGCCCTTCTGGCTGATCTCTTCTTCAGTGGCTATAAACCTATCCGCGAGCTTAAGAAATTCGGTTATGGTCATCGGTTGGTTGACAACCATGTGCCATTTGAACTCTTTGTGCACCACGCCTTTCTTGGCTATTGCGAGGTGCACGACGGGGTCCAGGCGCGGTATCTGCATGCAAGCATCATTAAACCGCTTGACATAGCTTCGGATGGATTCTCCCTCTCTCTGCACTAGTAACGAAGTGGGATGTGAAGGCTTGCATGAACTGCGCCCAACTTCTTATTGATCTAGGTGCCAGGTTCCGGTACCATGTGCGGGCTACTCCTCTGAAAGTGGTGGAGAAGGCCACGCACATGCACGACTCACTGGCTCTCACCAGGTGCATTTGCGACTGGAAGGCATCCACGTGATCCTTTGGGTCGAACGACCCATCGTACTTGTCAAGAGGGGGGAGCTTGAAATCTTTAGGCATTGGGACTACTAGGAGCTCAGGAGATAAGGGGGATTGAACTGAGAGGAGGGGAGCCTTGACTTTGCCCGAGCTTAACCTCTTCTTTGCCTCCGAGCTCGGGCAGGTCGTGGGTGGCAGATCGGCGAGCTCGACGGCGGCATCTTTGCTTCTTGGTGGGCTCGACGTTTGTGCTGCTCACCTCTGTGCTATCAGGGATGGTGTGTGTAGGAAGTAGCTCAGGCCGCTAGTGATGACTGTGGATAGAGGGATCCTGCTTGGAGCCTGTGGCCAGAATCTCGAATTGGTTCTCTAGGAACGAGGTATCAGGCTTGGAGGGCTGAGGCGACGTGGACTTAGCGAGTTGAGGTCCTTCCAACCTGACTGCCCGAGGTGAGACCGGAGTGGCCGGTCTTTCTTGTCTGCCGCGGGAGGAGGCCTGACTCATAGGAGGGTTCTAGGGGGCCTCTCCTTGGCGAGAAAGGTGCTCCTCCTGACGGCGAGACCTAGCTTGCTGTGAGGCTGGGTACCGAGGAGGGAGCTGCGGCTGCTGAAGCTAGGTTGGGGCAGCTGAGGGAATTGCTGCTGATACTGGTACTGGGAGACCTGGTGTAGCACCTGTTGCTGATAGAGTTGGAACTGTTGAAATTGTTGCATTTGGGTTTGCATGGCCCGCATGCACTGCACCAAGTCCTCCAGTTGGTTCGGGTTGACTGCTAGGGGCACAACCGAGGGTTCGGTGAAGGTTGCTCCGACTGTAGTAGGGAGTGGAGCAACGACAGGTGCCCCTGTAAGAGGCACGTTCAAACTAGGGATCCCGTCCGCTGAGAGGGGGACGGTGAACTGTCCGATGCAAACAGTAGGAAGCTGGGGCTGTTCCCTAGAGTTATCCATCTTCATGCTTCGTCCAATGTTGCTTGAGGAAGCCATGAGTGTCAAGTTTTCAAGGAAGAAAGAGTTGTGAATGTTTAGAGAAGGACATTTTCAAAGCGCTTCCCACAGACGGCGCCAAATGATGATGCGCGATCCGGTCACTCCTATCTGGCACTCACGTGGCTTCTGGAAGATACTTGAGATGAAGAAGTAGAAGAATCCCCAGGGGCTTACCCAGTGGGAACACTCCGATGCTTAAGTTTGTACTCTATAGGAGAAGCAAGGAGAAGGCGAAGGCTAAGAGTGCAGATAGCGCGTTATCACTATACTCGAGAGATTAGAAGTCTCAAGAAGAAGCTTCTCTTCTGCCTTGAGGGCTTTTATAGGGGCGTTCATGTCAGGTCGGGCATAACTGCCACTGGGCTCCTGCCACAGTTGTTACCTGCCAGGGCTGCGCAGGTGGCCGTTGTGTCATACTTCTCGCCCGGGTGAGTGACACGTCTCCAAAGTGGCAGGCACGCCTCCGCGTACTGAGAGACGTGGACGCAGACTGTCGAAAGGATAGGGACTGCGCTGTCAGTAAGGGACGTGGCGCAGTCCGATCGGTACGGCCTGTCAGATAGAAGCTTCCTGAGGAGTGCTCACGCAGCTCATTCGCGAGCTACTTTGTAGCGAGCTCGGAATACTTCAAGATTACTCTTAATTGAATTGGTCCTTGGGATGACTTGTCTGCTTGGGAGTTTAGGCGAGCTAGTTCCCCTAGCTCGCGAGCTAAAGTTGCCTCGGAGTATCCCTTCAAAGGTAGCTCAGGGAACCCGGAGCTCGCATTGTGGCGAGCTCCTCTTTTGTGAGCTACAATGTAGTGAGCTGCTTTATGGGCCCGTCACTTGGGCATACTAGGCTACAATGCTGAGCGGTCGCTCGTACTGAATCAATGCCCACATGTCACCGTTTCATAGGTCAGGTCAAATCGTCCTCCATCAATTATCTTAAAAAGAATACATGATACTATCCGATGGGGGCTGTACAAGTATCATGCATCTAAACAAATCAGTTTATATTATATATAACATATATTTATATATTATATGTTCTATAGAGTCAGATTCGAGTTGGATTGGATTAGTTAAGGATCAACCCTAACCCAACCCGAAATAAAAGAGGGTTCATCAATTTCAACGCTAGCCCTAACCCGAACATCAACCCAACTTTTTCGGATTAGGTTTAGGCAAAGGCGGCCCAAGTTGCAGCTGTAGAAGTCCGTCTCAATATGCATGAGTCAAGCATTGACCAATAAAAGTAAACATGAATGAAACCAAAGGCAGCAATCAAACACACTCTAAAAAGGACTGCTACAAAGGATTTTCCCAAAATAAAAAGAAGGAAATAAGTTCGGGGTTTTATGACACATATTGACTAGTAACTAGGAAGCAATGTTACAAGCGCGCGAGTTTTGAGGTGACTCGCTGGTCGGCTGGTGTCTTCTACCGATTCAAGAATCCACTCGCCGAGTCTACACCAAATAAGAACTGCGAGTCTGCAACCACATTAGGTAACGCCACGGCGCCACCTTCCAGTAAATACGCAGATGATTCTCGCTTTACACGAAGCAACACCATGAACGACACGTTGTTTCAAGGTTTGACACTTGTTGTGCACTAAACATCATCCGCCTACGTGGGTCTGTCATGAAGCTTCATCAAAATCAACCCAATGTACCCAAATTAACGGAAGAGAACTTCTCCTTCACCTCCTCCATTGTTTCGAATACCAGAAGAAGGGAGAGAGAGAGAGAGAGAGAGAGAGAGAGAAAGATCAAGAGAGACAGAGAGAGATGATGAATGTTTTGGCTCTTAGTTTGGTTTTGTCTTCTCTTGTAGCGGCAGGCTTGTGGTCTCCACAGATAGAGAGGCACAAGCCGGACGACCAAGAGGTGATAGTGAAAAATGGCCACCGAGTTGTAGTCGTCGAGTATGAGAAACAAGGTCCGAGAAATACCAGAGTTTCGATTTCACCGGAAGAAACCGGCACTACCCATAAGCTTGTGGAGGCGGCGGATAAAACCTATTCTTCTACAGCCGGAGGCAAGTCCTCAGAGGCGGCGGCAGAAGGGGTCCTGGAGACTGCAAAAGAGAAATTCGAAGAAGCCTCTTCTGTTCTTCCCAATCTTGGCCAAGGCATTTCCACGTCTGTTCATTCTAAGTCACCACCAACTCATGATATTCGCTCCATCTCTTCTGCCGTCGGAGTTAAGGCCTCGGAGGCGGCAGAAGGGGTTCTCGAGACCGCAAAAGAGAAATTCAAAGAAGCCTCTTCTGTTCTTCCCAATCTCGGCCAAGGCACCTCCACATCTGTTCCTTCTACGTCCCAACAATTTCCACCTGTTCATGATGTCCGCTCCGGAACCAGAGAGCTCGTCTGCGATGCCTTTGGCAAGTGCAAGCATAAGATTGCAGAAGCCATGGGTAAAACAAAAGAGAAGGTTGCAGACAAGGCGCATGCTGTCGAAGAGGGAGCCAAAGGAACGGTAGAGACAGTGAAGCAATCCGGAGAGACCGCTGTTGAGAGAACTAAATCGGCAGGAGAAGACTTGGCTTCTAATTTAGCAGACAAAATGAAGTCCGCAGGCCAAGAAGTTGCAGATAAGGCGATGAAAGCTGAAGAGAAGACCGAGGAGGTGGCAGAGCAAGTGAAGACCAGTGTCGATCTGACCAAGCGCAGGGCGCAACAGAACTTAACAGAAATTTTCCGGCGAGGCCGGGAGGTGGCATACGACGCTGCGATGTATGCAGTGTCGCCGGAAACTGTGAGCTCGTTGATGGGTCTGCTGGAATTGATCGGGTTTGCAACGGCCTATGGGATGTGCGTGTGGGTGACATTCGTGTCGAGCCACGTCTTGGCCGGGGCTCTGCCGAGGCAGCAGTTTGGAGTGGTGCAGAGCAACATCTATCCTGTTTATTTCAGGGCGATGGCTTACAGCATTGGGACTGCGTTGGTTGCGCATTTCTTGGGTCGACTAGGTCGGGTGGTGTCTGACCCGGCTGAGACGCTTCAGGCCTATAATCTGCTCGGATCGCTTGTGATGGTCCTCGTTAACTTGCTTTACTTGGAGCCCCAAGCCACGAAGGTACATCTCCCACACACATCAACACATGTTCTTTTTCCTTCTATTTGCCTCGAACCTGAATGACAGGACGAGTCTGAATTGCCTCCTTGTAACTTTTTGCAGGTGATGTTTGAGAGAATGAAGGCAGAGAAGGAAGAGGGGAGAGGGAGAGATGTAGACACGGTAGCCGAGCCACCACCGGTTTCCGGCCTCACAACAACCACCACTCCCACCGCTAGCGGTGGCGCTAAGCCGATAGGAACCACCGGTACTACTACTACTACTACTTCCTCTCGAGCAAAACTAGCCGAACAGGAGGAAGCAAAGGCAAGGCTAGGGAAGCTAAAACAGAGGCTAAAGCAACTGAATGCATACTCATCTTTCCTGAACGTTCTGACTCTTATGGGGCTCACTTGGCACCTTGTTTACTTGGGACAGCGTTTACAGTTACACAGAAGCTGCTGACCTGACCATTTCGTGTATGTATATATATATATATATGCATATATACATATACCCCATGCTGTATATATATGTATGGAGATGATAATGATGAAGATAGACGATCGATGATCATGATGAATGTTAGTGGTAGAGTTTTCAGCTTTTTTATCTGTATACGAGTATATGGAATGCTTTGTGACTTTAGTTCAAGTGTCTGTATATATATAGTGAACAAGATGACTCAATCAAAACTAAATTTTTTTCTTTCGGTAAATTGCTGAAATCTCCCCCCGAAGTTTCTACTTGCGATTACCTTTTTAACACAGTTGCCACAAATACCCATTAATGTTGAGGCTGTTTTGGACCTTTTGGTCAAAAGCAAATGCATGGGGTATTTTGGAGGATTCTATTACGGGGTCGGGATCTACTTGCAATTACCAAACTTAGCAATAATTTATCCTTTGTGTGGTACTGGGCTTCCCTGCTTATAGGCCAGGATGGGAGAATGGAGAGGGGAAAGGAGGTAACCCCCATCCAATAATTTGGCTCCGCCCTTATCCACATCCGCATTTTGGCAACAGTGCAGTGCACACTGTTATTAGTTCAGTTTTGCTGCATAGGGCTAAAACCGGTATTTTGCTGCACAGGGCTAAAACCATGGCCTTGCTGTTACATGTATTGCAGTGGCCCAATCATTTTAAATATTTAACATTGTGAACTGTGAAGAAAGAAATAAAAGTGGCTGATGACAAAAATGGAGCTCGCATTCTGTGCACTCTCCGTTATTAATAATTTGGCTGGTTGAACCGAGCGGAAATCGAAGATTTGCTATTGTTGAAAGCTTGCCTCTACGAGTCCATGAGGCTTTATCCTCCGATGGCCAAGGCGAAAAGCAGCGAGTGAAAACGAAGGGCATCATCAACATATGCAGATCCCGCCGTTCATCTCACTAAGCCGATCCAGAGAGAGACAGCGATGGTGGTCTCCCTCTATCTCGTCGCCTTCGTCCTCGCTGTAGGCGTCGGACGTTGTCGGAGCACAGTAACAACGTCCTTCCATCTCTTCTTCACATCGTCGGACTACAACAAGAAGGATCAAAGCGATGAACATTATGAAGAAGAATTGAATGAAGAGGGTGCCGAATGGGAGGGTTCCAGGGATCTGATTGGTTTGAACTGAGTACTCAATGTAAGGTGCTTTGGCTCCAAGATACCCGCATCCAGTCACCCACAAGAGTAAGCGGTACTCTGAAATTGGAATGACCCCTGTGCTGTGGCTACCCCACAAAAGGAAATCAAGAGTGGTTAGTATCAGGAAAGCAATACCAGAGAAGAAGCAGGAAACACTCCATGAAACAGAAACCCAGCAACATAACCAACACGCCATGAAACAGAAACCCAGCAACATAACCAGCAGCAATTCCAAGCACCATGTAGAAGAACAGGATACTTGTGGGATGTCAGATGTATCTGGTCGACGTGTTCTACCTGTTCGTTCTTTAGATCGGATCTACCATCGGAGAAGACGAAGAAGAAAAGAAGAAGAGAAAAAGAATAATGGAGAGTCGAAGAAGAAGAGAAGAAGGATACGTCGCTGTCGATGAGAGAAAAGAAGAATCGAAGAAACAAGAAAAAGGGACTTTTTAATGGGGTACTCGACCGGTTCGTGTTCGTTTTCGTATGAACCGGACCAGACCACGTTAACACTCAAACGTGCGTTAACGTTGGCCTGGTCGACGTGTCGATCACTCATTCACGGGTGCACAGAACGCGATCTCACAAAAATGTTTTGAGCCAGCTTTTAAGTATGTTCAACGACCAAAGTATTTAGCAACGTTTTCGAACCATCATAAACTCGGACGTTCGGACCGTTTGGTTCGTTTGGTTCGTAAACCATTCAAGCAACCGATTCCGTTTTATTTCAAATCCAGAATCTGGTTAAAAACTGTTAAAAAAATCAATAAACATTGATTCAGGCGGTCAAATCATCAATCCGTTCAACAGTTTTTGATCATTTTTTTAATTTTTTTATTTTACTGTCAAAACGAATCATTCATTCGAATCAGACGGTCGGACCATCAATCCAAAAACCGGTGGTTCGAACGATTCGGCTTTCAAGTCGTTGGTATTTAGTATCGGCTCTTGCTAATTTGCCAAGGTAGGAAGGAAGTTTTGGAGTGTTTGTTCTGACAATTTTGACTCCATCAATAAGGGTCGAGGGTACCCATGATCTGTTCGCCGATGGGATTATGGTAGAACCGAGATCTGGATTCGCAGACAGATCAAAGAGGTTTCTGCCATGTAGAACCAAATCGATGTAGACACAGATTGGAGGGATCACACCACACCAGATCTGGTTTAAATCCAGTTTCGCGTTCATCGTCTTCCTATGTGAACCAGATTACAAAACAAATCCATTGCATGTAATGTATTTTGTCAAAAGAGATTCTTATATTTTTATATATTTTTTGAAATTTCTATTAATTTAAAAAAAAATCCTACATTTTTACTTTTTTTTTTTCTGATAATAAAAAAATTCAAAAGAATCTATCAGTTTTTCTAATTTTCCTACATGGTTTTCTTGTGCTTTTGTTATTTATTTGCATTTTTTGTTTTATTATAATTTTTGTTGTTTTTCCTGAAACTTTTATATTTTTCTAATTTTTGTATTTTCTTTGAATTTTATAGTTTTTCTAAATGCTTCATAATTTCTTTTATTTTTGCAGTTTATACATTTTCCTGTATCTTTTTGTTATTTATTTATAATTTTTGTGTTTCTTCTATAATTTTTTTTATAATTTCTTTCGTTTTTCTACAATTTCTATATTTCATATTTTATATTTTTTTAAGTTTCTGTATTTTTGTAATTTTTTTTCATTTTTCTGCAATTTTTGTGTTTTTACAATTTTCTGTTTTATGTGAAAATGATAACTTTCACTTAAATTTTTTATTTTTTCTATAATTGTTTATGTTTTGCATGAAATATATTTATTATTTTTAGTATTTTGTGCATTTTTATTTTTATTTGAAAAATATTTTTTGAATGTTTTATCATCTTTATGTTTTCTTAATTGATTTTTTTATGTTTAATGTATTTGAAATAGAGAAAAAAAAAATGTCACCCAAAGTGGGTCGTATAGGTGGATTAGGATGGATTGTAACCCACTGACATAGTAAATATGGGTGGATGATTGCTCACCCTTTGCCACTGCTTCTGTTGTGGATGATTGCTCATCTGGATTTTGAAGTTGTAGAAATAAAGGATTAAGAATGGAAGACCCCTTCTTAGAAGAAAGGTTTTGTCTTTATAGGCCAAAAGGGGAGCACACATGTATAGGAATAAAGAATTCCAGAACATTTTTAGGCTGATTCAACAGATATGTGTTAGATCACATAGCGGGGCCTCTTTATGATTTCACCAACTATCAAATTTGGTTTTTAATCTTTTCCAAGGTTAGGTTGGAGGAATTTTAAGGGACAGGTGTCAAAAAAAATTTAAGTGCTCTATTTATAATTTTTTAACTATCTAATCTGGACTAGTGTTGGGATAAGATCTATTAGACACAATATAATAAGCATGTTCAATGAGCACTTGTAAATATTCATGAGAGACTTTAGCAAAGCATACATGCTTTACAGAGATCATGTAACTTGCATTTGTGGGCTTGCATAAATAGTGTTCCGCAGATCATGGAAAGCACATGTGTTTACCGAGATCAAGCATGGACTTCCAAGCCTATTAGACGGATGAGGCACCGGAGGGATGACACCCACAAGGACAAAGCACCAAAGAATCATACATCTAAAGCAAGCAAGCACCAGAAATCCACCAACAAACACGCGGCCATTGACATGCTCATGCTACATTGCAAAGCCACAATGGGCGAGATGCGTGGTTGGGGTGAACAAGCTCCATCAAAACATGGAAGCCATTGAGAGTGCAGTGGTGGAAGTGGCAAGCTGCCTAAGCGGGGTTGTGGACGAGGTCAGTAATGCACTCAATTATATGTTCAAGGAAGTTTGTAGCACCACATGCCAATAAGAACGAAATTCATCCCGCTCTCACATTCAAGTCAAGCTTGATAGTTTCCAAGACAAACTTAATCAAATGAGAAACGAGTGGGCAACATGGAATAGAACCATGTCCTCTCCAACGGCCATCCATGCCCAACTAAATGAAATTAGAGAAGAATGGACTGCTATGAAGACACCCACATATATTTCTGCCAATATCCAGACTCAACGAGATGAACTCAAGACAAAGTGTGAAATTATGATGAGAGCCACCGCCAATCTGGCTAGCACCTCATCTGTGCATACTACTACCCATGTCAAGATTAGGGAGCCAACTCCCTGTTCCAGAACACGTAATGCACAAGAACTTGATAATTTCATATATGTATGTGACCGATGTTGCTATGTTGTGGTGGTGAAAAAGGTGCATCGACAATGAATGGGGCACGTATGTTGTAGTTACATGGGCTGATTTCAAGTGGGAGTCCAAGAGACAATTTACCTAAAGAACGTAGGTACCTTGCTTACCACCGTAGGATGAAGTTCCTCAAGCACAACAATTTCATCCATGAGAACATCAAAGAGTTTTCAGCTCTTGCCTTGGAAATCACTAACATGTCCAAAAAACACATGTTATTCAACTTCATAGATAGATTACAACCATGGGCGGAATTAGAACTTCAACGGCAAGGCATTCAAGACCTTACTACAGCCATGGAAGTGGCCAAGCAATTAAATGATATGGGATTGCCGGATGATGAATCCGTCAAGCCTTCTATTCTAGATACCTCAAATTTGAGTGGGGGAGATAGGCAACCGGTCTCCCCTCAAGAAAAGCAGACTTACCACAATTGGCCACCCCAATACTAGAAGGGAAAGCAACCATGAGGAGATCAAAGTTCTTATAACAACAAATACAAAGAAAGACTAACTCATTCTCCCACTTGCTACATTTTTGGAGAGGAGCATTTGATGAAGCACTACCCAAAGTGAAAGAAGTTTAATGCTCTCATTGCTAAACTTAGCGATGGTGAATAGAGTAGGTAAGTTAAAGAAAATGGAAATTGCATAAAAAAACATTAAAAATATAGAAATTCTAAAAAATATAATAAATGATAAAAATTGTATAAACACATAAGATTATTAAAAAAATAAAAAGATATATATTTCATCCAAAAACAAAAAAAATACATTCATAAAATACACAAAATTAAAAAAATATATATTTCAGCTAATGCTAAGAAATATAGAAAACCATAAAAATTATATATCTGTGTGTATAACCAAAAAAGTAAAAATAGTAGTATAGACACCCCATTTTTACGCGCTTTAGTCTTTCTACAACACTTTGATCATTTTTTATCAATTTCTCCCTTCATCTTAAGACCCAAAGTCGGAACCAATTTTGACCATTCGATCGGGATCATTTTTTATCATGAACCATATCTCACATGAAATAAAAAATCTAACATTGTAGATGAATAGGGTTCAAAATTCCGAGTCCAACGATACCAAGATCATCCAACTCTGACACCGTTAACCCTTCCATCTTGAGACCTGAAGCTAGATTCAATTCAAGCCCTTCGCTTGGAATCCTCTTCACTATAACTTCAAAACTTGGGACCCACACAACAAGATTTTTGTCCCAGTCTCTAAAACCATCTTTAAACTTAAAATTTAACCAGTCAAGGAGCCTCCAATCAATCAAGCCAATCACCTAAACTTGGAATGTCCAATTTAGGTAAATTTGTGAAACTTTCCACTTATTGTCTTGATTGATTGAGAGGATTTTTCCCAAAGTTGTCTTGACAACCCCTTCCCTCATTCAATCTCCCTCCAAAAAAACCTTTAAACCTTAGCAATTAATCTTCCTAGTCTCCCTATCTCAGCCCTCCATTCCCTTCTACAACCCTTTTCAAAAATCTATAAACTTTTTCTCACACAAGGGACATATATTCTATATTAGGGAGAGATCTCTACCCCCCATTAACCTAGAAAATACCCCACTTCACGTCCCAAGAAGCTCCACACTTCCCTAACCCATGTCCAAACTCATGAAGAAACCTCCACTACATCCGCAAAACCCCCTAGGTTGAGCCTAAATTGAAACATCCACTACATCCAAGCTTCCCAACCTAGCAATGTTTTCTCACATCTTGGGCTATATAACCAATGTCTTTGACCTCCCTAATGACTGAGAATTCATCTTGAAACCAAGGAGTTTCTCAAGGTTTCAAAGGCCTCATGGAGCACATAGAAAGGGAAGCTATCAAGGTCGAAGTTGTTGGAGGAATCTACTCAATGTAATGATAAAATGGGAGAGGTGACTCCTACTTTGTGAATGTTGTTCTCTATTTTTATTATTTTATTATTTTCTTTATGTCATAGGTCTGCTATTTCCATTGTTTTAGAAAACTTTCGTTTCTTTCAAAGTATTCAAGTGGGATCATCCTTTTAGGTATTGTTTTGTTTGTGGGATGGGAATAAGAAAAAGGGAATATTCCAAAACTATTACTTTTTCCTTTAATTGTTTTTAGGGAAATAGGGGGATGGGATGGAAAAAATGTGGGATGCAAGATCCCAAAAATAAGAATGTGGGATCGCACCAAATCAATGCGACCTCACTGAGAAAGGAAAAGTCGAGGATATCTCTAAAAATAAATTATTGGGCCTTGTTAGAACGAAACTCCTTCGTCTTCTACATCTACCTTCAAAAGTGTTGCAACGGTCATATCTCAGGCTACTTTTCTGGCATTTTCAAGCAATGTTAAGACCACACTCATCTTCTACTCGTGTAAGGGAGCTTTTTTTCAACAAAAATATCCACACAACTTAGCTAGATTGAACAGTCATGACTGCCAAGATCTCCCCAATCTCATTCAAATAGTGAACCAACTACTAGAAATCACTTCCTTGATGGCCAAAGGGAAGAACTCAAGACCATTTGGTGATAAAGAACTAATAAGAAGAGCCATCATTTCAGTTTTGATCAAATTTCGGGTGAAAAAGAGGCAGTATATGGAATAGAAGAAAGCTTTCTTCTCTCTTTGTCTCTCTCTTTGTGGGGGCCTCCCTTGGATTTCCTCCCTCTTCTTGTTTTTCTCCTCCCCTTTGAGCTCAAATTAGATAAGTATTTATAGAGAAAGAGAGGGGGTCAGGTCTGAATTCATTCAACTACAGTGCTTGGGATTCAACAGAGGTTTTTCACACAAATAGGCAAAGATTCTTCCAAGAAATAGATGTCCAATCAATATTTTCTATTTGGTGAAACATTTTCTTTGATTTGGGGGTGGTTTTCATGGTTTTTGTGTGTCCAATGAAAGCTTGGGGTGTACCTATCATGACAGTCTCATATTTGGGACTGTCAATGGTAGAAAATGTAAATTTGATGAACTTGTAAATGTTATTTTGTCTTTTCTTGGTTTTAAGTAGAGATATCTTGTAGGGGTACAAGTCGGGCGATTTGGGCTGGGTTTATGGTGAACATAGGCTTAGCCCTAAAATTTGGGCTTAAGGTCCGAGCTCAGGCCAAGCTTGAGGTCAAGCCCGATTTTCCCAACCCGAGCCCAGCCCGCGTTGTAATTTGATTCACTCGGGCCCAGGCCAAGCTCGGGTTAGTCAATGAACCCACTCTAAATTATACATATATAAATGTATTTATGCAGGTATGTAAATATGTATGCAACATTTACATACACACACACACACACACACACACACACACACACACACACACACATATATATATATATAATTAGGTTGGGATCAAGCCAAGTTCAAGCTACCTAAGGGCTAGGCTTGAGCCCAGCCCAAAAAATGAAAAAAGTATGACTTCTTGGGCCTGAACATAGCCCGAGGACTAAAAATCCAAGCCTAGCAAGTGTAAAATTCCAGGTTGGGCCAGTTCGGGCTCGAGTTGAGCCTACCCAAGTTGCACCCCTAATATCTTGGGGGTTTTAGGGCATTTTGGGTCTATTAGGCTTCATTCCAATGGTCCAAGTGTTCTAATGGGGTCAAGTAAGGAGCTGACATCAGTCCCCACCCTCTTGAAATCCTAAGATGAATGTGATGATTCAATCTAGTGCGTTGAAATGGCTTCTTTCTAGTTTAACGTTCAAACGGATGAATTTGGTCAAGAAATTTGGCATGATGGGTTTTTCTGAGTCTTTAAACATAGTGGTGGGGTTTAATCGGACAAATAGGGTCAAAATGATGGAGATCAATGACTGACAAGTTTGAATAAATGAGATTTGCTGAAATAGAATTTTTGTTTGATTAAAGGTTAAACAGGGGAATTTTAGGATGAAATTTGGTGGGTGGGAATTTTTTTATTCCGAGTCTAATGGAAGTAATAAATCTTTGATCAGAGGTGTAGATTGATTGATCTAGTTTAGATCATGGTCTTAGCTTATGGTTTTCTAATCAACAAGAGGGTTCGAAGTGGAATCTTATTTTCTCAAGAGTTAAATGGAGGTGTTTGGTCATGAAATGTGATCTGTTTGAGTTTTTTGGGTCTCTGAATATAGTGGTGATGTCTGATTCATCAAATATGGTCGAAATGATGGATGATAAGCTCTAATTAATGAGATTTACTAAAATAGGATTTAGGCTAGATAAGGGGCTAAACAAGGGAATTTTGAGCTACAATTTGGTAAGTAAGCATGGATTAAGCTGAGGAGTCAAGTTGATGGTTCTGATTTGAGAAAGATATGGTTAATCTTGGTAATCGTTTAGGGTCGGTAGAATGGAATGTTAGTGTTTTTGCGGTTAATCATCGTAGATTTGTAGTGGGATTTGATAGTTGATTGCTTCCTAGTGACCTGAGGTGATGGATGTTTTGGATTTGATTTTGAAGGAGTAGGAATTTGAATATCGCATAAATCGGGGCCGTTAGAATGGAAGTGGATCTTTGTAGTTTAGTTATGAAAAGTGATATGTAAGTAAGTTGTAGTTTTCCAAGTCCGGGGATGATGTCTGATCAAGGTTCTTATTTGTCCTGTGAATTGTGTCAAATGAGTGTATTTTGGGTTTTGAAAAGTCATAAGTTAATCTAGTTGTGTTTCTAAGTTTTGGGGGTCTAAGAAGACAGTACAAAGAGGTAGAGTGAAGGGACCGAGCAAAAACTGGGTGCTGACAATTGGGAAAAGATACCATTGATGCTAGGTGAGTCTTATTATTACATTATTATATGGTTTATTTTACTAGTAGTTGATTTTCAAAGAAACTTTAAGAACTGAATTCTAAGCATAACCACCTCTTGATATTTTGAGAGTTAATGACAATGTAATAACCTCTTTACATGTTTTCTACATTTCTTGTGTATATTACATGAAGACTTGGCATTAGAGAGCAATGGAGGCTGCAAATGTAGTAGAAATCTACAACGAACCTGCGACAAACTCGTGGACTATACATTGATTTCTTGAATTCAATTATTCTCATTTGGTATTAGTATATATACCTTTCTATTAATAAAGATTATGTACTCTTCTTAGCAGGTTTTGGTATGTATTTTTGAAGCAATTGAGCCCCAAACTTCTAAGTTGAAAGTAACCATATCCAACCCTGTTCTTTGCTTTCCATGGTTAATGCATATAAAAACTATATCTATTGTCTATCAAATTCTTATTACTTAGAGAACTTTGAATTTGGAGTTCAATTTTGATAGGATTGTCTAGTAAAACTCCTAATTAAGAGGCTTCCCACTTTTCCTGATTTGCTAATTAAGAGGAAGAAACACAAAACAAACATGGGATGCAAAAAATTAAGAGGAGGAAATATAAAAGGATGCAAAAAAATTAGTTCAACTTTAATGATTTTTCCACAAAACAAACATGGGAAAAGTAATTTTCCCACTATTTTCCCTTGCACAACCAAACGATGGAATGTGAAAATTTCACACTTTCTCATCCCAACCCATCCTATCCCATCCAAATCTTCCCACAAACCTAATGGAGCCTTAGCTGTTCAAAGATGAAAAGTCCCACCCTTAGAGTACTCTTTTGTTTAATCCAGCAATCACTTGCATGTATTTCTTGTAGTTTTTTTTTTTTTTTTATTCAATTTTCGATCATTATTTTGACTTTTAGGCCTAAATTCCTTGCATTAGAACCGTTAGAGTTTCATGTCAATCATTTCTTATTTACTAGTATCATTTTGTTGAAAGTGCATGTATTTCATGTTTTTCTTGGAGAATTAAAGTCAGCATTTTTTTCTCTAAACAAACATCCAAGTGGGTCCTACATTGAACGTGAATTTCTTAATTGACAGTCCCATCATTCATTGGACACATTAATCCTACCCATATCTCCAACAACTTCACTCTTTTTATTTCTTGCATTAAGGGTTTTTTTTCTTCATCTTCTTCTTTTTACCTAGCATGCCTTAATAGAGTAGTTCATTCTACTAGAAGATCGTTATTTCCAATCCTCCTCTTTCCTCAACGTATTTTGCCTCATTATTCTTCTTTTCTTTAGAACCATTTGATTGAGAACTAGAGTTTATATGTTTAATCACCTCCTTTGTGCTTCAAGTTTTGATAGTTGTTGTGAATGGATAATTAAAATTAATTTCAATTCTTCTTTTGTTAATATAGTGAGTGGTAATTTTCTCTTGGAAAAGCTCAAAATTATAATACCTTGGAATATTGGTGAAGTAGAGGCTGGTTCAACTGAGCATGTGTGGGGTGCCTAATACCTTCCCACACCATACCTTGGTCTCCATACCCTAAGAACCTCTAATGGAGCAATGAATTATTGAGAAAACAAAATGTTTTTCTTGAAAAATCATGCCCTTCCTCCGAGTTGGGTAGCCACAAGTAGAAATACATTAAATGATAAATGCATAAAATTAAAAAATTAAAAAATTAAATATTTCAGCCAAAAATAAGGAAATGGAAAATTTTGTGGAAATTGCTTGAATACAGAAATTAACAAAATGTTGTAGAAAATTATAGAAAATGCAAAAAATTACAATAAAAAATGAAAATACAGAATTTTTTGCACAAAAAATTATAGAAAAATGTAAAAATCCAAAATTGGGTGGAGGACATTCTTCGGTTGTGTAAGTCAAAAATCTACTATCGTAAGGCCTCGGTTTACAGAGAATGTGAAAAAATTTGGAGCTTGAAGATGATGACATTTTAGTTCTTGCTCCACCTCTTCTCTAACGTAAAGAACAATGGTCGGAAGACAAGGATGACAGCAACATAATAGTGAGATCTATAGCCTGATTAGTTATCAAATGGGGCTTCTCCGGCAATGGTGGCAGCAAACTTGATTTTCAACTTGGAAATCTGTAACTTGTTATAGGTAGTAGACGGGTATGGCTGCTACAAACTTGATCTACAACTCGTTAGCGGTAGTCAACGACAACAGCCACCATGGACATGAATACATGGTCGGGGAAAAGAAGAGGTGGAAACAAGGAGATGAAGAGATGGAGGTAAAGAGGTGGAGACAAAGAAGGTGGAGGCCGCAGATAGATGAAGAGATGGAGGTAGAGAGATATGGAGACAGAGAGGGTGGAGGCAGAGAATTTGAGGTAGATGGTTACTTGATTCTCTCATTTTCAAACTCTAACCCAACTCTAGGGTACCCATGACACCCACCCTGACCCAACCCTTTTTACTTGACCCCAGTGGGTGATTTGACCCATATTGACCCACTACTCAAATGGGTGGGTATGGGTGGGTCAAATGGGTTAGGGTCAAAATTGCCAGCCCTAGAAGGGACCTTAATATAGACCAAGCCATAGGATTCCCCAACTTAGGGAGAAAGCACAAGATTTCCATCAAACCTTATGCTCGGGCCTTGGAAGAGACAAAGTTCGTGAAGCAGTAGAAGAATCCTCCTTCATTAACAGTAGATCCAATAGCTAGAAGAAGTTGACCTTCAAAGACAAAGACTAAATTGAGTAGGGGAACTTCATTGTGCCACCAAGTGTCATCTACCATGCATACAGTATGCCATCAATGTATTATGAGTGTGTCTTGGGTGGGGCTATACATGTATTTTGTATGGAAGAATGCCAATGGTATTATTGTAAATATTAGTATGGTTTTTCACTACTCTCGATGTATCCTTCTATGAGAACCCCAAAAGCTTAAGTGTCCTTTTAAGGGAAGGTGAGTAGTCCCAAAGGAATTAAGGTGTAAAGGTTAAGCACAAAGCCCCATGACATTGTATTGTTTGCTTGTGTTTACCATATTAATGTAATAAAGTAGCCCTTTTATTAATTTGAGTGCCATTGTTATGGTCTTTTCTTGCTTGTTCCTTTGTTTCATAAGCTTACGTGACCCAATCGAGCATCACATGGAGCCTCATCGACTAGTCCTGTGACAAGTTGGCAGTTTAAGCCTGTCTATTCTAGCTCCTTCATTTGGTCTTTTCTTTCCCCACTTTCCACCTTGGTGGTGAATGCTATTCACTTTCGAAACACATATATGGATGAAAAATATGGGAATGTTTGGACATATGAGGAAAATGCATACAAATTGCAAAAATACATTAATAACCCTAAATCTAAAGCTGAATTGTCCATGAATAAAGTATAAACATGTGAGAAATATATAATTTAATAGGTCATATTAACACAAACATTACAATCACTCCATTTCAATTTTTATAATTATAATGTTTAGTTTTATTAGTTTATTGGGAAATTAAATGTTATATATAAATCAATCAATCAATATATATATATATATATATATATATATATATATATATATATATATATATATATATATTTTTTCATTTTTGACATATAATTTAGGTCTTTTTACAAAAAAAGATTAATAAAGTTTTATGAATTTGCAAATTCTAATATCTTTTGAAATATATTTCAAAAACAATGAGTTGGACAAGAAAATCATCTTCTTCAACTAAATTTCCCATTTTATAAATCTCCAAATTAAATCAAGAAGGAAGGGCAGAAGTTACTATTCATCATCTTCCTCCTCCCGACACTCAGATAGAGAAATCGGTAGGGGTAAGTCTTCCTCCAATCTCCTATCCTACTCCTTCTTCTCTCACTCTCTATCTGACTTCTCTTTTCCCCTCTCCCTCCATTTTCCCCTTCTCTCTCTCTCCATAAAAATTCAACATTAAAAAATAAAATATTATTTAAATATTTCAATAATTAAATATCTTAAAAAACAAAATACTAAAAATAGCTAAATAATTATATAACAAATTATTTAATATTATGTAATAACTTTAAAATAAATAAATTTCAAATAACAAAAAATTTTAAATATTTTATAAATTATTTCAATATTTAACATAACTAGATTTTAAATAGTTAAAATAAAGAAATTATGTAATAAATTCAAAAAAATCTTAAAAGTAGAAAAATAATAATAACATAATATTCAAATTAATAATAATTTAATATTTTAAAAAGTCAATAACAAAATTATGTCATAATAGTATAAATTATAATTTTATGGATAATGATATTATTTAAATAATTAAATAATATTTTCAATTTTACATAATGATATTATTTATATAACTAAATAATGTTGTCAATAACTAATTTCACTTATATCAATTAATAATTCTAGAATATAACTTTCAAAAAAATAATATTTATTCATAATAATTTTAAAATCTTAATCTATATTTATTAAATATTTATCTATATATAATTAATATTTATTGTATTTTTAGTAATTATTTATTGTGTTTCTTGATAAATAAATTTTCAATAATTAAGTATAAATTTATTTATTTTTGTTATTTAACAAAAACTTTTCAATAATTATTGGAGATTAAACAAATGTTATTTAACTTTTTAAATTTAATTTATTGTACTTATTGTATTTATTGTATTTTTGTTATAATTTATTGATTAATATTTATTAGAGATTAAACTATTATTTGAGATTACACTATTTATTGATCAATTTAATATATTTTTATCAATTATTGTATTTTTGTAATTATTGTATTTTTATTAGTTATTTATTGTATTTTCATTATTAATATATTCAATAATTGTGTATTTTCCACTATAAATTTTCAATAATTATTGGAGATTAAACTATTGTTATATATTAGATATTAAACTATTAACTTAATTGAGATTAAGAGTGTTCACAAGTTGGTTCAGCTCGGTTGTAGGTTGTTTGGCCAACCAAAGCGACCTAGTCAGGTTGCAAAGTTGTTCACCCAAAACTGACTAACCATTAGTGAAAACTGGCCAACTCAGGTTGTATCGATTTAGGTTAATTTTATGTTTGGTTGGTTAATTGAAAAGATTTAAACTTAAAAATTAAGTTTAAATTAAAAAAATTATGATATAAAATAGTTTAGACTAAGAAATATGGGAACTTTCCACTTTCCCGTATTAAAAAATTATATTAAAAATATAAATTATTAATAAATATATACATACATACATACATATATATGGTTAGGTCATTCGATTTTGGCTCGATTTACAAATGACTAGAGTGAAACCAATCCAACCTGGTCAGGTTGGGAAATTGTTGAACCAAAGTTGACGAAAAATACTAGAAAACTAACCAACTCGAGTCAAGTTGGTCGGTTTCATTAGTTTGATGAACAGTCCTAACTGAAATTAATTATTATTATTTTTGTATTGTAAAAATTATTAAAAACAGTATATAAAATATAAATAATTATTAAATATTTTAAAAAAATAAAAAATATAAAACAATTGCATACTCTTATAGTTTCTATTGTTATCTTTTGCTTAACAAATCCTGTGCATCTCATGGGTCCCTACTCGTTAATATTATTAAAGTTAAAAACAGTCCAAAAGCGGGCGCTAAAAAGATTTATCAAACTAGACATCGATAGGTTTCTTATTGGACCATATACATTGATATAAATTACCTGATACGGAAACCTATTGTGCCACTGCTAAGATATCTACCTCAGCTAGTCGTAACATATCCCGTATTTATGGCCATAGATATAGACAATACAATATTTCCTCCAATGAAGCCAAAAGCTGAGGCAAACCCAAAGGCCAAATCCACCTATAGCATCAGCGCATTATTTAGGGACTCTTTACTCCTTGGGCTCAGTTTGAAAAGAGTACAAATACAAATATGTATAATGCAAATGCATACAAAATAATACAAAATATAAGGTTTTGTACTCTACAAATTTGTATTTGTACTCCTTCTAAACTAAGCCTTGATGAGTAAGGTTCTTGTTGACTGGAATGACATTATGAGTATTTATGACCGACTTCTGAAGGATTTGGTTTTTAATTTGATTAATTTTTGGGTAAAGGAATGGCTACACAAAACATACAGTTTGTATATATGCTTTGAGATGCACAACATATGAGTTTGTATATATGCTCATCGGTTCTCCACACAATCCTACTTGAGTACTATTAGCACTTGATTTTTGTTTGGTCCCTTCTTTGACCCATCTCCTACATTCTGGATGCCCGATCGAACCATGCCAATCACTTTAAAACATGCCAAAACTCTAAGAAACCAAATTTTAGACCAAATGCCCATAAATTCATCAGTAAACCTACATGGTTCCCTATCGATAGTCTTGATTATGCCACATCACCATATTTGCTCCCTGATCAAACTCCATCACATGAAACAAAATCCTTAAGCAACCAATCACACAAAATTTCAACCCTAAATTCCTGGATTTAGCTAACCATCCATCAGAGATTCTATTTCAACGCGTATAACACTATGACACTCCTCAAACCTAAAATTCATGATCTGCACATAACTAACATGATCAAACCCTTCCAATGGACTCATAAACCCAATCCATACTTACCCACCAAATTTTATCCCAAAATTTTCTTGTTTGACCTAACATCAAGCATGGATTCTATTTTGACGAATCTTATTAATCAAAAGCTCACTTGTCACGAATCTCCATCATCCAGGTCTTATTTGACCAATCAGACCCCACCATCATGTTCAAAGACCCAAACAAACCCCAGCACATCAATTTCACGACCAAACACATCCCTTTGATTGTTGAAAAAGCAAGATTCCATTCCGGGCCCTTCGTTGATTAGAAAACCATAAGCTAAGACCATGATCTAAATCAATCAATGTACACCTCTGATCAAATATCCATCACTTCCATCAAATTCGGGAGGATCAAAATTGCCTACCTACAAAGTTTCATCCCAAAATTCCCCTGTTTGAACCTTCATTAAACAAAGATTCTATTTTAGAAAATCTTATTGATCCAAACTTGTCAGACATAGATCTCAATCATCCCAACCCTATTTGTCCGACCAGACCTCACCATTGTGTTTAAAGACCCAAAAACCCTAGCATGCCAAATTTCATGACTAGATTCATCCATTTGACCGTTAAACTAGAAATACATTATTTCAACGCACCAGATTAAATTGCCACATTAGCCATCCAACATAGGATCTTAAGAGGGTGGGGACTGATATCAACTCCTTATTTGACCCATTAAAACATCTAGACCAATGAATTTGAGCCTAATAGGCTTAGAGAGCTCAAAATAACAAACAAGCCCCCATTTAAAACTAAAACAGAACAAAACTTAATTTAGGGAATGCGATTAGGGAATGTAGTTTTCTAAAATAGGGAATGCGATTCCCAAATGGGAGAGAAAAATTTTTGAAAATTCGCCCAACCTTCCTATAGGGTTCGGCCATCCATATGATGGATCTCTCATTCCTTCAGTGGTATCAAAGCCAGGTTCAAATCTTGAACCAAATTAGACCATATCTGAATCTGCAAAAATGGGCAGAAGGCGTTCTACCCAATTTGCACAATTAGTGTTTTTCTAGGAATTTGGTTCCTAGTTTTTGGGTGAATGATCTGAAATTAAATCTTTATTAATCTTATTTATATTTAAAATTATTCTATATATTTTTCTTGGATTTTGGGCTATTCGTATGGTAGAGATCAAATTCTTTTATTGGCGCAAGAAATCTACGCACCTGCTAATTTATTCTATTCATTCTTGGTCTGTAATTAATTTTTAGAATGAATGTATAGGAATTCAAATCTGATGTAATATTAATAGAAAAAATAGGTTTTCTATTTTTATTTCATTCGAAGACGAAGCAAAAATCGCAAAGGAGAGAATTTCGTAGATTCGGGTTTAGTGATCTGCAATTTGCAGTTTTGGAAACTGCATACTACGAACTGATCTTTGTTTTGCAGGGTAGCAGTCTTATGGACAACCCTCTTACTGATTATTGATTGCCATGTATCATTTGTTTAATTTCAGATCATCTTCTTGTATTAAATCTTGATTTAAACATCAAACCCTAGACTTATTTAAACAAGATTGGACCAAACTGGTTGGACTGAATCTGTGGTTCGATGGGGGCTGTTCTCAGCCCTAAAATTTTCCATATGGGCCGAGGGATTGATGGTTATTTGCAAGATGCAATTCTGCCCACATCTGTAAAACCTAGCTTTAATTTGTTAAAACTGCTTTAGCCCAATTCAGCATAAATGTTATATGGGCCAAATTGCTCTTTGCAGTTCAGCCCATATACCTAAATAATATTAATTGGTAATATTATGGAATTAAATGGGCTTTATTTATGGGTTTTATAGTTATTTAATTGATTAGATCAATTATGGATTTCATGCATGTGATGTATGGATGTGTGATGTGCTACTTTCATGGGCCATAAGCACTTGGCCCATGCTAATTCGATGGTGGCTCTTTCGGACACCATGGCTGAATCCACATCATTGCCATGGTGTCCTTAAGATCATTGGATGATCTCCCTGCCTGGTGGGCTCCACACTAGCTTCCTTCCTAAGAGGAATCGTGCGGAACCCTAGCCATTTAGGGTCCATCTAAATCTGGCTTTATGAAAGCCAGTGGGAGCCACTTTGGTTTAATCTAAATCAGATCTAGGGAGTTTTTGTTCCCTCCATTAAATATAGTGCATGTGATAGGGAATTTCATATGATGAATTCTCTAAAGGCCTTCCATCATTAGTATGAAAGTTGACTATATTGGTGGGTGGAGATGCACCATAAAATTGGGTTACCCATCTGCTAATGTAGTTGGTTGGATTGCTTCATGAGATGATAAGAGCGTCATACATCAATGTGGGAGGGGTCTATCCTAAAATTGAAGACTCTCTTACAGTACCTTGGCGTTCACGAACATGATGTGTGAGCACTTACTGGATAGAAAGGTTTAACCTAAAATGGCTATGAACCTTGTCTGACAGAGGCCAAAGGGAAAGCTCATAAGATGAGTGGATGAGATCCTTCACAGAAGGTGGTGGGGTTTTGCAGCTGAAATAGTTGGCTCCATACACCCTATGTGATTTCTCGCATTTCTAGAGATACAACTGTCTCCATCACTAAGATTGGAGGGAATCTCAGAGATGCCCAAAATGGAAATGGAACATAGATTAAAATCCCTTTCTATGTAATCACATGAATCAATTAGGTTGTGGACTTACAAATCTGACTTGCCTTTACCAGAAATGGCAAACGGAAACTTCACCAAATTGTTATATGATAACAAAATCAAGGGCCCTAATTATGCTGACTAATTTTGAAACCTTATGCTAGTTCTGACGTCTGAGAAATTGGACAAAATTGTTAAGAACCCTACTCTGGATCGTCCAGGTGACAAGGCTTTTGAGGCTCGAAGAAGAGAGTATAAAAAATGGGAAGAGAAAAGCTCTCTTGCCCGATGTTATATTATAGCCTCTTTAGACAATCCAATACAGTGACAATTCGATAAGATCAAAGTGTCCAAGGATATATTGGATAGTCTGAAGACTATCTATGAAGAGTAGAACCGTTCTACTCGACAAAATGTCTTAAAATTGTTTATGACCGTATAGATGACCAAGAACCAACAGGTTCATAACCATTGTCTAAAGATGATGGGTTATATCAATGAACTGGAGGCTCTCGGGTCAAGGCTAAATCATGACACCAAAACTTATGCTGCCCTCAATTCCTCACCTCCGTCCTTCAATCAGTTTATCATAAATTACAATATGAATAAGCTAAACGTTTGCCTTCAGGAAATCAACAATATGTTGCAAAGGGCTAAAAAAATGATTAAGAAGGATAAGCCAATAGCATGCTTGTTGAAGGTTTCAAATCAGGCAAGAAAAAGCGGAAGGCTAAAAGAAAGGCTTAGAAGAAGGGTAGCAAAACTAAAAAGCAGAAGAAAGATAAGGCATCATATGCCTATCACTTCTGCAAATAGACCGGCCACTAGAAGAGGAATTGTCCTCAATATCTAGAGACTAAGAAGCAAGGTAATTTTGAATCTTTTATCATAGAGACCAATTTGTTAGTCACTTCTACTTCCTGGTGTATTAACTCTAGGGCTTCAACTCATGCGTGTAACTCACTACAGGGGTTCAAGATAAGCAAAAGACTGAGTGATGGAGAAGTGACACTCTACTTGGGGACTTCTGCAACAGTTGCAACTACAACCATAGGAATTATAGAACTAGTTTTCAAAGAATGAACAATTGTACTTAAAGATTGTCTTTTCGTACCTAATTTAAGAAGAAATTTGATTTCTTTTTCAAAATTGTGCATGGATGGTTATTCTATCTTATTCTGTAATGTGATTACTATTAAACGGAATAACAAATTCCTCGCATATGGAGAACTTGAGAATGGTTTCTATGTTTCCTTCTCTGCAAACAAACATTACCGAAACTACGTCGGACATAATCCCCATGAAGAGGACTCGTGATCCAGTTAATCCCACATGCTTGTGGTATTATTGACTTGGCCACATTAATATAGATCGTATCACAAGGTTGGTAAATGATGGTCCTTTGGATTTTCTAACAGTAGAAGATCTTCCAACCTGTGAACCTTGTCTTCAGGGTAAGATGACGAAGCGGCCATTTACCAGTAAGCCTGAAAGATCTACATGCACACTTGACCTTATACATACTGATGTATGTGGTCCCCTGAATGTTAGGACACGTAACCAGCATGTTTATTTTATAACATTTACCGATGATCACTCATGGTATGGTTACCTGTACCTAATGAGACATAAGTCTGAATCTTTTGAAAAGTTCAAGGAATTCATACAAGAAATCGATAAACAATTAGGGAGAGAAATTAAAACCCTTTGATCAGATCGAGGTAGCGAGTATCTCTCTGACGAATTCAAGGATTACATAAAGGAAAATTGGATTGTATCACAACTAGCTCCTCTAGCTACACCACAATTAAAAGGTGTATCAAAGAGGAGAAATTGGACTCTAATAGATATGGTCTGATCAACCTTTTGGGGTTTCGCATTAGAGACTATGATTTACACGTTGAACCGGGTTCCAACCAAATCCGTTCCTAAGACTCCATATGAGTTGTAGACCGGTAAGAGACCAAGTGTAAGACATTTGAAAATTTGGGGATGTCCAACACATGTAAAAAGAACTAGTGCAGACAAATTGAAATCCAAGACCAACCGTTGCCTATTTGTAGGTTACCCCAAGGGCTCTGTAGGTTACTTACTCTATGATCCAAAAGAGCAAAAGGTGTTTTGTAGTCGAAATGCTCACTTCCTATAAGAAGATTACATCCTGGATAATCATCATCAGGAAGTTGTTCTTGATGAGGAGAGCCCAGGGGTAGTAGGAGATGTCTCTCTAGTTCCAGAAAATAACCAACCTAGAAAACCTACCCGGGTTTCCAGGCCTCTAGTTCATTACGGCTATAACCAAGAAAGTTACTTGATGGAAGCCACGACTAGTGAGGAGGATCCCCTGACTTATTCGGAAACTATGTTGGACATAGATTCTTTGAAGTGGGTAGATGTCATGAGAGTTGAGATGGACTCAAAGGAGACCAATGGAGTCTGGACTCTAGTAGATCTGCCCCCTGGGGTAAAGGCAATTGGTTGAGACCTACAAGGCTGGTCTTGTGGCGAAAGGGTACACTCAGAAAGAGAGAATCGATTATGAGGAAACCTTTTCACCTGTGGCCATGCTTAAATCCATTAGGATTTTGCTAGCTGTAGCAACGTACCATGACTACGAGATTTGGCAAATGTATGTCAAAACCACGTTCTTGAATGGAGATCTTACTGAAAATATCTATATAAAACAACCACAAGGTTACATAGTTGTGGGTCAGGAAAACATGGTATGTGAACTCAACCGATTCATATATGGATTTAAGCAAGCTTCTAGGAGTTGGAACATCCGGTTTGACTCTACCATCGAACAGTTTGACTTTGAGCAAAATCCGGATGAGCCATGTGTTTACAAGACCAGTGGGGATAAGTTTATGTTCTTAGTTATGTATGTAGATGACATTCTACTCATTGGGAATGATGTAAGAATGTTTACAGTGAAAATGTGGCTTTCACAGCAATTCTACATGAAAGATCTTGGAGTAGTCTCCTACATATTGGGTTTTCGACTCTATAGAGATAGATTGAAGAGGATAATAGAATTATCCCTGTCTGCTTACATTGACAAAATAGTCAAGAGATACAGTATGGAGAACTCCAAGAAAGGAAATGTTCCTTTTAGGCATGGAGTCACTCTCTCCAAGGGTATGTCTCCTAAGACTCCCGAAGAAATTGAGGGCATGAAAGAGATTCCCGATGCCTCAACCGTAGGGAGCATCATGTATGTCATACTGTGCACTTGTCCTTACATTTCTCAAGCAATGAGTGTGTTAAGCAAATACCAATCTAACCCAGGGCAGGAGCATTGGACCGTTGTGAAAAACATACTGAAATACATTCGAAGGACAAAAGAGTTTTGTCTGGTATTCAATGGTAGTCCACTATAGATCTAGGGGTATATTGATGCCGATTTCCAGTCAGATCCAAATGATAGAAAGTCTGCATCTGGTTATATCTTCATGATAGGATCGTGTGTTGTTAGCTGGAAAAGCAGTAAACATGGATCCACCACAGATTCCACAATCGAAGCCGAATACATTGCCGCAACTGAAGCTTCCAAGGAAGCTGTTTGGATGAAGAAGTTTATTCAGGAATTAGGAGTAGTTCCATCCAACACATCACCTATTCCATTGTTGTGTGACAACACTGGAGCCATTGCTCAGGCTAAGGACCCACGAGCCCACTCGAAGTCGAAGCACATCGAGAGGAAGTACCATGTATTACGGGAGATAGTTGGAAGAGGGGGCGTCTTGAATCAGAAGGTAGCATCAGTGGAAAATGTAACAAACCCATTAACTAAGCCACTAACATAGAATGTGTTTGAGAAACACCTAAAAAGCACAGGACTCCGGCTTGTACCCGTTTGGACCTAAGTGCAAGTGAGAGCTATTAGACAGTTATGCCCTTAGCTCCAATCAAATTGATGTATCTTTTGACATTTATTATAAATAAATAAAGTGCATAATTGATTCATGTCATTGTGGTGTGTTTTTGTGTAATACCCTTAAACTGGATACTTATGAGACTTGTGTTAGTTTAGAATTTTCACAGCCATTTGATGTGTATTTGCTACACTAGCAAGTGCACTAGCCGCTCAAGTAATAGAGTGATTAATAGAGTATCGTTTCCCACAAGGACTTATGCAGCAACTACTAGTAATGTATCAGCCTTCTATTATCTGATAAACCGAATTGTATATCTAACCTAAAACTAAATTCCTAACTAGCAAACTATCTCTAACACAATGGATCAAACACCTTGCATGCAAGTTGAGAAGACAAGCTAAGTATGCACATAATTGGTTTAGCAATTAGTTCTCTAGGTCATTCGATTGGATTGCGATTCATCCTTGGTTTGGTGAAACCCCAAGGCAATGAATAGTCTCTCTCAAGCACAAGTTCATTCTATGCATGAGTGATGATTCTTATATCTCTATCAAGAATTTAATCCTCATGTATGCATTAAGATCAAGAATTCTAGGGCATCATTTCAGATTGAATGAACACCAGCCGAATTGTACAAGTTATCTCTAACCATGTACTCAATTCGGTTCTTGATTAGTAGATCTGAATTTCTATACTCTTTCTCAAACAATCTAGAAACTCCAAGAAAGAAAAATAGTTCGGCCAAACAGAATTAAGATTGCCTAAATTCTTTCTCAAGCAATTCAGACATTACAAGAATCAAGATCAATTCAGCTAGCTGTTCTACAATTAAAATCCTAATCAAGAAACATCAAGATTGCATCCAATCCATTTGAATAACCCTAGAAAACTAATTACAAATCTGAAATTACAAGAATCATGCTTCAATTACAGCAAAAAAGATGAATTAATGGAGGAAATAACATGAAACCATAGCTGATTTCATTTAGCAATGGCGCAGTATTCAAGGAAGAAGACAACCTAGATTGATCTCCTCTAATGGCTTCTTCTCCCAATTTCGATTTCAGCTTCCTCTCCTCTTGAGGTTTCTTGAATCTTCTCCTTTCTTCTCTCTTGCGTGCCTCTCTCTCTTCTCCCTCCAAGATTTTGAACCAAATCAGTTTTCACCCAAGGAAGTTGTACACAAAGAGTTTGAACCAGCCAAGAAGAAGTTTTCCCTCCTTCTCCTCTCCTTATATAGTTTTCTCCTCAGCTCTTTCTTGAAACTTCTAGAGAGTTTGCCACCTTTAGGCTCCTTGGGCTGCACTTTGGGCTGCTCTTGAGCTATGAATGGGCCACCCTCTTTGCTGGGCTGAATGGGCTCTCTTGGAGAGTTTCGGATGGGCTCTCTTTGGGCTCTCCCAAAAAGTGTTGCATGGGCATTCAAGTGCCAAATAGCTCTCCTTTGACCTCTCAGCTGGGCCTTTCTCCTAGCTGGTATAAAGTACCTCCAATTTCTTGAAATCAAGCTAATTTGGGGTAAGAATTCACACAAATCAGCATCAAAACCATGCATAAACATCAGAATTTATGTGTACATTGTGCACACATCACTGTTGGATAGATCTAGGGAGATTTATCTTGCCAAGGCTGATACTGATGTGCCACCAAATTGGTTGGGGTGGCTTGTGTCATCTGCCAGGGTGAGACCTGAGCTACATGCAGTGTGGGTTTTCTTGAAACTCTGAACTGAACCAAAATTCCAGTATTGCCCTGGACCTTGGAGATAGTTGGGCAAAACTAGAAATTTACACCTGACCCCTAGACTCAATTATGGTACTGCACTAGGTATCGGATCGGGCTGTCTTTGATATGCCAATCAATGAGATCCTTAGAAGGGGTCAAAACCTGGGTATGTTAGAATAGTCCAAAAATTCATTTGAGTGGGTGATCATAGTGATAGGATCAGCCCCCTTGTCAGACAAAGTGAATGATCAAGGATGCACTCTCTCTCATGGAAACCTAAACTGTCGGCAGTTGATTTCAACCGTTGAAATTTATTTTTGTAAAATATATATTTATATATATATATATATATATATATATATATATATATATATATATATATATATATATATATATATATATATTATGGTTTCAAAATATTTGCAAAAGGTTTTAATTCCTAGGATCCATGTGAGTAGAGAGTGCAGCACTGTTCCTTGCAGCCGAGGGAGAGGTCCTCTCTTATCGGGCAGTGTTTGTTCATTATGGGCTGAGAGGTTAAGTGTAAGACCATTGAGGGTAATACCTAATGGGCTAATCTTGCATCTGCCCACAGTACTTGGGTTTTCATAAGGTGGCTAGACCCAAGGACCATTTAATGTAAATGTTGGGCCCATTAAGAGTCCATAGTGTTGGACTCAGGGGTTCACTGTCTCCTACATTGAATTCGGCTAGGCCTTGTAACAAAGGCTGGGCTGAACCCATGTGGCTAATGTGTAAATCAATGTTTAGGTCCCACACCATACAAAGAGAGCCAACTGGGTAGCAGGTTAAGAGCTTGAGTGAGCACATAAACTTAATGGGCCTAAAGCCCAATTCAAACTGGGTTAATTAGACTAATTAAATAGGGGCAGATTTGGGTTTGGATTAGTAGGTAATGATTAGAGTATAAGTCTTATCCACTTAAAGAGTCTAGATCCAAATAAAGATTTGGATCAGGAAACTCCAAATTTGATTAGGATTAAGCTGATCTTAAACTACAGATAAGATAAGGGAATATCCTTATCACTTAAAGAGTCTAGATCCAAATAAAGATTTGGATCAGGAAACTCCTAATCAGATTAGGAGGTTGTCTCTTTAAGGCTATAAATAAGAGAGCAGGGCAGACATGCAAAACATACCAAACAAGATACAACAAATTGCAGAGTTCCTCCCTGTTCTTGTCGTCCCTATCCAGTTCGATCTCCACTTGTGGGAGTGATCAAGAATTGTTCTTGATATTGATTCTTGGTAGAAGAAGCAATCTGAAGTTGTGCACACTAGCCCTTTACTCCATTCTTGCTGAAAAATTCAGTTTTTGCTGAAGAGCCATCTTGCTAGTCTTGCTTCACCTCACATTCTGTCATCTTCAGTGGAAGTAGGTTTTGGTTTTCTCCTTGGGCGTGAATACCTTCATTGAGAGTTAGTACTACTCCATATCAGGTATATCCCTTTCTTCCCTTTTGGTTTTAGATCTAGTCTGGTTTGGTTCAAGATTAATCCTTGAAATAACATTTTTTCTAAAATAGGAAATGCGATTCCTAGATGGGAGAGAGTGAAATTTTTTAAATTTCGCCCAACCTTTTTGCAGGGCTCGGCCATCCATATGATGGATCTCTCATCCCTTCTAGTAGTTGTTTGAGAAATGGTAAAAATTATAAATGTTTAAACTGGTGCTCCGAAGTGTTTAACAACGCGCTTTCGGATACACTAGTACAAATATGGCTAAAGGACTAATCATCCTTTAATCAGTATTAAATAATACTTCATTGGTGTTCATTTTGTAGGAGGTGTAAGGCTTGGGTGTAGGTGGTCTCTTTGAAAGACAAATAAAGGTCTCGTGAGTAGGGGAATAAGGATTTTTGGATTAAGGGTATAGGAAGAATGGGAGAACTTGGGGTGTACTTGGGATTAGTAGGTAATAGATGCTTAAGATTCGATGAATTCTATTACAAGGGGGAACTCTATTTATGGAGGAGATCCCAAAATCCTAAAAGGTAGGAGATGAGGATATTCACTCAGTATCGAGGAAGGAAATATTTGATTTGCTGTCAACTATTGGATGCACTACTAGGGTATCGCCACATGTCTCGTGAGGATCTTCTCAAGGATTAGCTTTCCTTATCCTTGAGTGCTAGACAGTTTTGTATGCCCTTAGCTCAAATCGGATTTGATGTACTTTTGACATTTAGTGTAAATAAATAAAGTACATGTTTGATTCATGTTGTGTGGTATATTTCTATGTAACACCATTAAACTGAACACTTAATGAGACTTGTGTTAGTTTAGAATATTCACAGTCGTTGGATAAGTCTGGGGAGATTTATCCTGCCAAGGCTGACACTAGTGTGCTGCCAGGTGTTGGGGTGGCTTGTCTCAGCCGCCAGGGTGAGACCCAAGGCACATGCAGTGTAGGATTACTACACTAGATATCGAACTGGGCTATCCTTGATATGCCAATCAGTGAGATCCATAGTGGGGGTCAAAACCTAGGTATGTTGGGATAGTCTGAGAATTCATCTGAGTGGGTGATCATAGTGACAGGATCAGCCCCTTTGTCAGACAAAGATAATGATCGGGGATGCACTCTCTCTAATGGAAACCAAACTGCCGGCAGTTGATTTCAATCGTTGGAATTTTGTTTTGCAAACTTTATATATATGATATATATACATATACGGTTTCAAAATGTTTACAAATGATTTTAATTCCCAGAATCCATGTGAGCAGAGAGTGCAATGCAGTTCCTTGCAGCCGAGGGAGAGGTCTTCTCTTGTCGGGCAGTGTTTGATCATTATGGGCTGAGAGGTTAAGTGTAAGGCTATTGAGGGTTACACCTGATGAGCTAATCTTGCATTTGCCCACAGTCCCTGGGTTTCTATAAGATGGCTTGGCCTCGGGACCACTTAGTGTAAGTGTTGGGCCCATAGAGTCCATGTGATGGGCTCAGGGGGTTCACTGGGCACTTCAGTGAATTCAGCTAGGCCTTGTAACAAAGGCTGGGCTGAACCCATGTGGCTGATGTGCAGATCAATGCTTGGGTCCCACGCCATACAAAGAAGCCCAACTGGGCAGCAGTTTGGAAACTTATTGAGCACTGATTGCTTATTGGGCTTAAAGCCCATTTCGACCTGGGCTGATATGATCACCCACTTAAGGGAGTGTATCTGGGATTAGGGTTAGCTAAAGGATTTGGGTTCTAACCCTATCCACTCTTGGAGACCAAATTCAAATGTGATTTGAATCTGGTAACCTCCTAATAAGATCAGGAGTGGGCTGACCTAATCTGTAGATAGGATTAAGATTATCCCCTATCCAAATACTGATTTGGATTGGGATAACTCCTAATAGGTTAGGAGATTTCTTAATTACTAAGAAATGAGGAAACCCTAATCTTGAATTACAAGAATCCGACCTAGCATTTTGCAGTAACATCTTCTGCAATCTCAAACAGGATCTCTTCTTCCTAAGCTGAAATTTGCATCCACGCCACTTTCAGCCTTGGGAACTCCTCCAGCCGCCGCCACCTTACTACTTGGTTCGAACTCCTCTGAAGAGAAGATCAAGAAGCTGGTTCTTGAGATCAGTCTTTGCTGAAAGAATGATTTGGTTCGGTGCTCTAAGCCTTCAACAGATTCTTGCAAAGAGTTCGGTACGTTGGACGTACACTGCTGGTTTTGCCCCACCATTGTTGTGTCACTTTCAGTAGGAGCAGATCTTGGATCTTTCTTTGGCGTGAACACCGACGTTGGGAGATCTTGATTCTCCATAACAGGTATAACCCTTCCCTTGTTCTTTAGTTCAGATCAGATCAGGTTTGATTTGGTTCGAGTAGGTCCTTGAATAATTGGTTCTAAAATAAGGGAATACGATTCCTAGTTGATTGAAGGGAGAAATTTTTTTGAAATTTGCCCACCTATTTCGCTGATTTCTTGGCATCCATACGATGGATTTCTCTCTCCTTTCAGTGGTATCAAAGCCATAGGTTCGAATCTTGAACCAAGAAATCATATCTGAACCTGCGCAATTCGGTAGAAGTTGTTCTATTCGGGTATTGCGTAGATTGCAGTTTTATTTCAAGAAATTGTTTCTTGTATGGGCGATTGATCTGAAATTAATTTTTGTTAAATCTGAAATTTAATTTAGAACTGTTCTTATTTTATTTCTGATTTAATGAACTGTTCATACATGGAGTTCGAATATCAGATTTGGAGCAGAATGTCTGTGCACCTGTTATTTGTAGTTTCTATTCATTCTGGTCTATAAAATAATTTTTTATTTTTCTAGACTAAATGTATAGGATTCAATCAAGAATGTAATTAATTAATAGAAATACGATTTTTGTTTTTTATTTTTTTATTTTTCTTGATTGAGAAGGCGACGACACTGGAGATTTGCAGATGAAGAGTTCGCTATCTACGTTTTTGCAGTTTGGGAAACTGCAACCCTAATTACTAACCTCTATTTTGCAGGTTGTATGAACAGTCCAGATCTGTTTTTGATTATCAAAATTTTGGAATTTTAATTTCAGATCTTTCATTGAATTGTTTCTTGAATTAAAAATTGTTTTTGACCATTTCGGACCAGATTGGACCGAATCTAGGGTTCGAAAGAGGCTATATTCAGTCCTGTTATTTCCCACTTTCAAGTCTGAAATCAATTTTTAATTCGAAGAACCAATTCGACCCAACCTGTAAAGCCCAGTTTTAAGGGATTAAAACTGCAAAAGCCTAGTTTTACATAAAAGCTATATGGGCCAAACTGCTAACTGCAATTCAGCCCGTATACCTAAATGATATTAATGGTTAATATTATGAACTTTAAACGGGATGATTAATGCGCTTTACAGTAGTTAATTGATTGGATCAATTCTGACATTTCATGTGACGTGTGGATGTTTGATATGCTGCGACCATGGGCCGTAAACACTTGGCGCATGATGATACGTTAGTGGATCTTGCGCACACCATGGCTGAATGCACATCATTGCCATGGTGTCCCATACGGTCATTGGATAACCCCTTCCTTTCATGGTGGGCCCCACAACCTTGAAAAGGGACGCGTGTGGAAACCCAAGCCAAATTGGGGCACCATAAATCTGACTTTATGAAAGTCAGTGGAAGCCACTTTGGTTTGACCTAAAATAACTAGGGCGTAAAATTTTGTTCCCTCTAGCAAATATGGGTGCGTTGATAGGGAGATTCATGTGATGAACTCTCTAAAGGCCTTCTGTCATTAGCACGATAATGGGTCCTTCAGTAATGAGGAAATGCACCATAAAATTGGGCTATCCATATGTTGTTGGGTCTATCAAAGTGTTTCATAAGATGATAGGGCGTCATAAACAGATGTGAGAGTGGCTTCACTAGAAAATGGGAACTCTCTCACGGTACCTTGGCGTAACATGAATATGATGGGTGAGCACTCACTGTATAGAAAGGTTCACCTGAAAACGGCTCTGAACCTTATCTGACAGAGGCCAAAGGGAAACTCATACGATGAGTGGATATGATCCGTCACAGAAAGGTGGTGGGGTTATGCAGCTGAAACAGTTGGCTCCATGCACCCTATGTGATTTCCCACATTTCTAGAGACATCTTCGTTGTCTCCATCACTAAGATAGGAGGAAAATCTCAAAGATGAACAAATGGAAATGGAACATAGATTAAAAGTCATATCTATGTAAGTAACATGAATCACACTAAGGTTGTGGACTAATGTTTTGTTGTTTTATCAGAAAATGGAAAATGAATAATTTGCTAAGCTGTTTGACGATAACAAGCTTCAGGGCCCAAACTATGCCGACTGGTACAGAAACCTTATGCTGGTCTTAACATCCGAGAAGTTGGATAAAGTAGTTAAAAATCCTGTCCCGAAGCGTACGGGTGATAGGGCTTCTGAGGCCTGAAGGAGGGAATTCCAAGATTGGGAGGATAAAAACTCCCTAGCCCGCTGCTATGTCATTGCCTCCTTGGACAATCCAATACAGAGGCAGTTCGATCAGTTAGATCAGATCGAACTAGCCAAGGACATATTGGATAGTTTAAAGACAATGTACGAAAAGCAGAATCGTTCTACTCGGCAGAAGGTCTTGAAGTTGTTCATGACTGCGCAGATGTCCAAGGGGCAGAAAGTTCATGACCATTGTCTTCGGATGATGGGCTACATTAACGAACTTGAAGCTCTTGGATCCAGGCTAGATCTGGCCATGCAAGTGGATGCCATCCTTAATTCTCGGCCTCCTTCCTGTAATCTATTCATAATAAACTACAATATGAACAAGCTGAATATCAGTGTCCAAAAACTCAGCAATATGTTGTAGAGGGCCAAGGATTTGATAAAAAATGATGAGCTTGTAGCTATGCTTGTTGAAACTAGCAAATCGGGCAAGAAAAAGAGGAAGGCAAAGAAGCCCCAGAAGAAAACTGCCAAACCTAAGAAGCAGAAGAAAAACAAAGCATCTGATGCCTATCATTTCTGCAAATAGGATGGCCACTGGAAGAGGAACTGTCCCGCCTACCTGGAATCTAAGAAAGGTAACGTCAAGACATGTGTCATAGATACTAATTTGTTAGTCACTTCTGTGTCCTGGTGTGTTTACTCCGGGGCTTCAACTCATGCGTATAATTCACTGTAAGAGTTCAAAGTTAGCAGAAGGTTGAATGAAGGGGAAGTGACACTTTTCTTGGGAACGACTACAAGTGTTGTAGTTGTGGCAATAGGAACCGTAGAATTAGTTTTTAGAGAAGAAATTCTTGTACTTAAAGATTGGCTTTATGTACAGAACTTAAGAAGAAATTTGATTTATGTTTCTAAACTATGTGCTGATGGATATATTGTTTATTTTAGTAATATGATTACTATTAAACGAAACAATAAATTCATCGCATGTGGGGAACTAGAGAACGGTCTCTATGTTCTACGTCCTTCTCTAGAAACTAACTTAACCAAAACTACGTTGGTAGAAAACCCCAAGAAAAGAACTCGTGATATAGTTAGTCCCACATGCCTATGGAATTACCGACTTGGCCATATCGGTATTGACCGAATCTCAAGGCTGGTAAAGGATGGTCCTTTGGATTTTCTAGTTGTAGAAGATCTTTCCACTTGCGAGCCTTGCCTCCGAGGCAAGATGACAAAATGGCCATTTAACGGTAAGCTTGAAAGATGTACAGGCACACTTGACCTTATACATACTGATGTATGTGGTCCCCTGAGTGTTAGGACTCGTAACCAACACGTGTACTTCATTACTTTTGCCAATGATTATTCTCGGTATTGTTACGTGTACCTAATGAGACATAAGTCCGAATCCTTTGAAAGGTTCAAAGAGTTAAAACAAGAAGTCGAGAAACAGTTAGGGAGAAGGCCCTTCAATCGGATCGAGGTGGTGAGTATCTCTCTAGTAACTTTAGGGACTACTTGAAGGTCAACGGGATAGTATCACAATTGGCTCCTCCTGCTACACCACAACTTAACGGTGCTTCAAAGAGGAGGAATAGGACCTTTTTGGACATGGTCCGGTCACTTCTCATATGCTCGGAATTACCCACATCCTTTTGGGGATATGCATTAGAGACGGCTATCTACGTGCTGAATCGGGTTCCAACCAAATCGGTTCCAAAAACTCCATATGAACTTTGGACTAGAAAGAAACCAAGTGTCAGACACTTCAAGATTTGGGGTTGTCCTGTGCACATTAAAAGAACGAGTGCGGACAAGTTAGAATCCAAGACCAGTCGTTGCCTATTTATAGGCTACCCAAAAGATTCGGTGGGTTATCTATTCTATGACCGACAAGAACAGAAAGTGTTCTGCAGTCAAAATGCTCAGTTCTTAGAGACCGATTACATCCTGGACACCCATCGTTAGGATATAGTTTTTGATGAGGAGAGCTCAGGAGCAGTGGGAGATGTCCCACAAGTTCCAGGAAGTGACCAACTAGAAGATCCACCCGGGTATCCAGGCCACCGGTACATTATGGTTATGACCAGGATAGTTACCTGGTGGAAGCCTTAACTAGTGAGGAGGATCCTGTGACTTACACGGAAGCTATGTTGGACATAGATTCCCAGAAGTGGGTGGAGACCATGAGAGCTGAAATTGACTCGATGGAGGCCAATGGAGTTTGGACTCTAGTAGATCCGCCCTCCGGGGTAAAAGCAATTGGTTGCAAATGGATCTATGAGAGGAAGAAGGGCCCCGATGGCAAGATCGAGACCTACAAAGCTCGTTTAGTGGCGAAAGGGTATACTCAGTAAAAAGACATCGATTATGAGGAAACCTTTTCGCTCGGGGCCATGCTTAAATCCATTAGGATCCTGCTAGCTGTAGCAGCATACCATGACTACTAGATTTGGCAAATGGATGTCAAAACCACGTACCTGAATGGAGATCTTAGTGAAGATATCTACATGCAGCAGCCACAAGGATTCATTGTTGTTGGTCAGGAACACATGGTATGTAAAGTTAATAGATCATTTAACTTTGAGCAGAATCCGGATGAGCCCTGTGTTTACAGGAAGTCCAGTGGGGATAAGGTCACCTTCATGGTGTTGTATGTGGACGATATCTTACTCATTGGGAATGATGTAGGAATGTTGACTTCAGTCAAGGTGTGGCTTTCGCAGCAATTCTCCAGGAAAGATCTTGGAGAAGCTTCATATATACTGGGCCTTCGACTCTATAGAGATAGATCAGAGTGGATAATTGGATTATCCCAAGCTGCTTACATTGACAAAATTGTCCAAAGGTACAGCATGGAGAACTCCAAGAAAGAAAACTTTCCTTTCAGGCACAGAGTCACTCTCTCCAAGAAAATGTCTCCCAAGACTTCTGAGGAGATTAAGGGCATGAAAGACGTTCCCTATGCCTCAGCCATAGAGAGCATCATGTATGCCATGTTGTGCACTCGCCCTGACATTGCTCAGGCAGTAAGTGTCGTAAGCAGGTTCCAGGCCAACCCAGGGCAGGAGCATTGGACTGATGTGAATAACATACTCAAATACCTTCGAAGAACAAAAGAGTTTTGTCTGGTATTTGGTTGTAGTTCACTACAAATTCTAGGGTATACTGATGCCAATTTCCAATCGGATCCAGATGATAGAAAGTCTACATCTAGGTATGCTTTCATGATAGGATCGTGTGTTATTTGCTGGAAAAGTAGCAAATAGGGGTCCTCGACAGACTCCACAACCGAAGCCGAGTACATTACCGCAAGTGAAGCTGCCAAGGAAGCCGTGTGGATGAAGAAGTTCATTCACGAATTAGGAGTGGTTCCGTCCAGCACATCACCCATCCTGTTGTTGTGTGACAACAATGGAGCGATCGCCCAGTTTAAGGAGCCTCGGGCCCACTCGAAGTCAAAGCACATCGAGAGGAAGTACCATGTACTACGGGGGATCATTGGTAGAGGGGACGTCTTGATTCAGAAGGTAGCATCAGCGGATAATGTGGCAGACCCATTAACTAAGCCACTCACACAGAAGGTGTTTGAGAAATACATGGAAAGTATGGGACTTCGGCTTGTATCAGATTGGACCTAAGTGCAAGTGGGAGTTGTTAGACAGTTTTGTATGCCCTTAGCTCCAATCGGATTTGATGTACTTTTGACATTTAGTGTAAATAAATAAAGTACATGTTTGATTCATGTTGTGTGGTATATTTCTGTGTAAGACCCTTAAACAAGACACTTAATGAGACCCATGTTAGTTTAGAACATTTACAGCCGTTGGATAAGTCTGGGAGATTCATCCTGCCAATGCTGACACTGGTGTGCTACCTAGTGTTGGGGTGGCTTGTCTTCGCCGCCAAGGTGAGACCTAAGGCACATGCAATGTAGGATTACATGAGTCCTTGAACTGGACCAGATTTCTACTATTGCCTTGGACCTTGGAGATTGATGGGAAAAACTGAAAAGTTACACCTGACCCCTAGACTCAATTATGATACTGCACTAGGTGTCGGATTGGGTTGTCTTTGATATGCCAATCAGTGAGATCCTTAGCGGGGGTCAAAACCTGGGTATGTTGGGATAGTCTGAGAATTCATTTGAGTGGGTGATCATAGTGACAGAATCAGCCCCTTTGTCGGACAAAGGTAATGATCGGGGATGCACTCTCTCTAATGGAAACCAAACTGTCAGTAGTTGATTTCAATCGTTGGAATTTTGTTTTGCAAATTTTATATATATGATATATATATACATATACGGTTTCAAAATGTTTGCAAATGGTTTTAATTCCCGAAATCCATGTGAGTAGAGAGTGCAACACTGTTCCTTGCAGCTGAGGGAGAGGTCCACAGTCCCTGGGCTGACCTAATCTGTAGATAGGATTAAGATTATCCCCTATCCAAATACTGATTTGGATTGGGATAACTCCTAATAGGATTAGGATGTTTCTTCATCACTAAGAAAGGAGGAAACCCTAATCTTGAATTACAAGAATTTGACCTAGGGTTTTGCAGTAACATCTTATGCAATCTGAGATAGGATCTCTTCTTCCTAAGCTGAAATCTGCAACCATGCCACTTTCAGCCTTGGGAACTCCTCCAGTCGCCGCTACCTTACTGCTTGGTTCGTACTCCTCTGAAGGGAAGATCAAAAAGCTGGTTCTTGAGATCAGTCTTCGTTGAAAGACTGATTTGGTTCGGTGCTCTAAGCCTCCAATGGATTCTTGCGAAGAGATCGATACGTTGGACGTACACTACTGGTTCTGCCCCACCATCGCTGTGTCATCTTCAGTGGGAGCAGAACTTGGATATTTCACGTGGCGGCTACCAAGTTCCTTTACTATCATGGGTCCATGTGCCTCTGGGCATATGCAGGCCTCGCCATGGGCTTGGCCTACGTCCCTTCTAACTCGTCTTCACGAGCGAACTCGTGGGTTGTGAGTTCATCGTATGCCTTAGCGGGCATAGCTTCATCACACACTTAGGTGGGCTTGGGACCCTCGGATGGGTACGGTTGTGGTTTCTTCAGGTTTGGGCACTGACTGGACTTGGTGAATCGCGGGTTTATCGAAGCATGGGGGTTGATTGGGAGTTGCTCGTAGTGCGTACCTACATTATCCCCCCTGCTTATCGGTATGTGGGAGCTTATCAATAAGCATATTGCCTTTCCTCTTTAGGTTTTGCGATAAGTTTGCCTGTGTGCATTGGGTCTGGAGTGTTGTCTATTTTGCAGCTTTTTATATATCCCATGTACCTTGTGTTCTAAAGGGATGAAAGATCCATTATATGGATGGCTGAACCCTACAGGAAGGTTCGGCGAAATTTCAAAAAATTCTCTCTCTCCCATCTAGGAACTGCATTCCCTATTTTAGAAGACTGCATTTTCAAGGATCAATCTGGAAACAAACCAGACCATATCTGAAACCAAAAGGGAGGAGAGGGATATACCTGATATGGAGTAACAGTAACTCCCAACGAAGGTGTTCATGCCCAAGGAAAAAACAAAAATCTGCTCCCACTAAAGATGACACGGTGTGAGGTGAAGCAGAATCAGCAGGACAACTCTTCAGCAAGAACTGAATTCTTCAGCAAGAATGTAGTAAAGGGCTAGTGAGCACAACTTCAGATTGCCTCTTCTAGCAAGAAGCAATATCAAGAACGGTTCTTGATCACTCCCACAGGTGGAGATCAAACTGAGTAGGAGCGGCAAGAACAGGAAGAAAAGAGTAGAAGACAGGAGCAGTCAAACTGTGAGTTGTCTTCTCTCTTAATTCATCAGACTGTGAGTATGTTTGGAGGATCGCCCTGCTCTCCTATTTATAACCTTAAAGAGAGGTTCTCCTAGTCCTATTAGGAGTTTCCAAATCCAAATCTTGTATTTGGATCTGGTCTCTCTTTAAGAGATAAAGATAATCCCTTATCTACAGATAAAGATCAACATTCCTAATCAAATTAGGAGTTTCCTAATCCAAATCTTTATTTGGACTTGGACTCTTTGAGTGGATAGGGATAACCCCATCCAAATCCCAGAACTGCCCCTTATTTAATTAATCTTATTAAGCCAGTTTGAATGGGCCTTAGATCCATTAAGTCTGTGTGCTCACTTAACCTCTTAACCTACTGCCCAGTTGGCTATCCTTGTATGGCCTGGGACTGAAACATTGATCTACACATCAGCAACATGGGTTTAGCCCAGCATTTGTTACAAGGCCTGGCCGAATTCACTATAGGAGACAGTGAACCCCTAAGTCCAACACCATGGTCTCTTAACGGGCTCAACATTTACACTAAATGGTCCTTGGGTCCAGCCACCTTATGAAAACCCAAGGACTGTGGGCAGATGCAAGATTAGCCCATCAGGTTACCCTCGATGGTCTTACACTTAACCTCTCAGCCCATAATGATCAAACACTGCCCGACAAGAGAGGACCTCTCCCTCCGCTGTAAGGTACAATGTTGCACTCTCTACTCACATGGATCCCAGGAATTAAAACCTTTTGTAAACATTTTGAAACCATAATATATATATATATATATATATATGTATATCTTTATATAAATATATTTTGCAAAACAAATTTCAACGGTTGAAATCAACTGTCGGCAGTTTAGGTTTCCATCAGAGAGAGCATCTCCGATCATTCACTTTGTCCGACAAAGGGGCTGATCCTGTCACTATGATCACCCACTCAGGTGCATTCTCGGACTGTCCCAACATACCCAGGTTTTGATCCCCTCTGAGGATCTTACTGATTAGCATATCAAAGACTGTCCAATCCGACACCTAGTGCAGTATCATAATCGAGTCTAGGGGTCAGGTGTAACATTCCAGTTTTACCCATCTATCTCCAAGGTTCAAGGCAATACTGGACTTTTGGTCTGGTTTATGGTTTCAAGAAAACCCACATTGCATTTACCTCAGGTCTCACCCTGGCATCTGAGACAAGCCACCCCAACCAACTTGGCAGCACATCAGTGTTAGCCTTGGCAAGATAAATCTCTCCAGATCTATCCAACGGTTGTGAAGATTCTAAAGTAACACGAGTCTCATTAAGTGTCAAGTTTTAGGATATTACAAAAATACACCACAATGACATGAATCAATTATGTACTTTATTCATTTACAATAAATGTCAAAAAGTACATCAATCTGATTAGAATTAAGGGCATAACTATTTAATAGCTCCCCCTTGCACTTAGGTCCAATCGGGTACAAGCTGGAGTCCCATACTTTCTAGGTGTTTCTCAAACACCTTCTATGTTAGTGGCTTAGTCAATGGGTCTACTACATTTTCCGTTGATGCTACCTTTTAGCATCAATCTCCCGTAAATCCAGTGTTGTCACACAAGAGTGGAATGGGTGATGTGCTGAATTCCAAATTCCAGAATGAACACCTTCATTCTTTAGGCAGCCTCACTTACAACAATGTGTTCGGCTTGGGTTGTGGACTGTTATTCTTACTACTCAGGACCCCATCATGAATATGTAACCAAATGTAAACATTCTACCATCTGGATCTGACTGGTAGTTGGTATTGGTATGGATCTATAGTGAACTACCATCGAAGACTAGACAAAAGTCTTTTGTCCTTCGAATGTATTTTAGTATATTTTTAACAACGGTTCAATGCTCCTGCCCTGGGTTTGATTGGTATCTGCTTACCACATTCATTGCCTGAGAAATGTCCGGACGAGTACACAACATGGCATACATGATGCTCCCTACGGTTGAGGCTTAGGGAACCTCTTTCATGCCCTCAATCTCTTCGGGAGTCTTGGGAGACTTACCCTTGCAGAGAGTGACTACGTGCCTGAAAGGAACATTTCCTTTCTTGGAGTTCTCCATGTTGTATCTCTTGACTATATTGTCAATGTAAGCAGACTAGGATAGTTCTATTATTCTCTTTGATCTATCTCTATAAAGTCGAAGACCTAATATGTAGGAGACTTCTCCAAGATCTTTCATGGAGAATTGTTGTGAAAGCTACACTTTCACCATAGTTAACATTCCTACATCATTCCCAATGAGTAGAATGTCATTTACATATAGAACCAAGAACGTAACCTTATCACCACTGGTCTTCTTATAAACACAGGGCTCATCCAGATTTTGCTCAAATTCAAACTATTTGATGGTAGAGTCAAACCGAATGTTCCAACTCCTAGAAGCTTGCTTAAGTCCATATATGGATTGATTGAGTTACATACCCTGTGTTCCTGACTTACAGCTATGAAATTTTGTTGTTGCTACATAAAGATATCTTCAGTAAGATCTCCATTCAGGAATGCAGTTTTGACATCCATTTGTCAAATCTCGTAGTCATAGTATGTTGTTACAGCTAGCAAGATCCTAATGGATTTCGCCTCAAGACGAGCCTTGTAGGTCTCAACTTTACCATCAAAGCCCTTCTTCCTCTTATAGATCCATTTGCAACCAATTGCCTTTACCCCAGGAGCGGATCTACTAGAGTCCAGACTCCATTGGTCTCCATTGAGTCCACCTCAGTTCTCATGCCATCTACCCACTTCAACAAAATCTATGTCCAGCATAGCTTCCCTATAAGTTACGGGATCCTCCTTACTGGTCGTGGCTTCCACCAAGTAAATTTCTTGGTCATAGCTGAAAAGAACTGGAGGCCTGGAAACCTGGGTTGGAACCCAGTTCAGCACGTATATTGCAGTCTCTAATGTGTAACCCCAAAAGGATGAGGGTAACTCCGAGTGTATGAGAAATGATCGGACCATATCCAGTAAAGTCAAATTCCTCCTTTCAGACACACCATTTAACTATGGTGTAGCAAGAGGAGCTAGTTGTGTTACTATCCATTGTCCTTTAAGTAGTCCCTGAATTCGTCAGAGAGATACTCGCCGCCTCGATCTGATCAAAGGTTCTTAATTTCGATCCCTAACTGTTTCTCGACTTCTTATATGAATTCTTTGAACTTTTCAAAACATTCAGGGGACTACATACATTAGTTTGTATAAGGTCAAGCGTGCCTGTAGATCATTCAGGCTTACTGATAAGTGGTCATTTCGTCATCTTACCCTGAAGACAAGGTTCACAAGTTGGAAGATCTTCTATAGTTAGAAAATCCAAAGAACCATCCCTTACCAACCTTGTGATATGATCAACATTAATGTGGCCAAGTCAGTAATGCCACAAGCACATAATATTCATTGTATCACGGGTCCTCTTCTTGGGGATTATTTTCAATGTAGTTTCGGTAAGGTTTGTTTCTAGAGAATGATGGAGAACATAGAGACCATTCTCAAGTTCTCCATATGCGAGGAATTTGTTATTCCGTTTAATAGTAATCACATTACTGAATAAGATAGAATAACCATCATGCACAATTTTGAGACAGAAATCAAATTTTTTCTTAAATTTGGTACAAAAAGACAATTTTTAAGTACAATAGTTCCTTCTCTGAAAACTAATTCTACAGTTCCTATGGCTGTAGCTGCAACTATTGTAGAAATCCCCAAGTACAGTGTCACTTCTCTGTCACTCAGTCTTCTACTTATCTTGAACCCTTGCAGTGAGTTACACGCATGAGTTGAAGCCCCGGAGTCAATACACCAGGAAGCAGAAGTGACCAACAAATTGGTTTCTATGATAAAAGATTCGAAATTACCTTTCTTCTTAGTCTCCAGATATTGAGGATAATTCCTCTTCCAGTGGTCGGCCTGTTTGTAGAAGTGACAGGCATCTGATGCCTTATCCTTCTTCTACTTCTTAGCTTTGTTACTTTTCTTCTGAGCCTTCCCTTTAGCCTTCCGCTTTCTCTTGTCTGATTTGCCACCTTCAACAAGCATGGCTATTGGCTTATCCTTTTTAATCAGTTCTTCAGCCCTCTGCAACATATTGTTGAGTTCCTGAAGGCTAACGTTTAGCTTATTCATGTTATAGTTCATGATGAACTGATTGAAGGAGGGAGGCAGGGAATTGAGGACAGCATCAATTTTGGTGTCATGGTCTAGCCCTGACCCCAGAGCCTCTAGTTCATTGATATAACCCATCATCTTTAGACAATGGTCATGAGCATGTTGGTTCTTGGTCATTTGTGCAGTCATAAACAACTTTATGACCTTCTGATAAGTAACGGTTCTGCTCCTCATACATAGTCTTTAGACTATCCAATATATTCTTGGACACTTCAATCTTATCGAATTGTCATTGTATCGGATTATCCAAAGAGGATATAATATAACATCGGGCAAGATAATTTTTCTCCTCCCATTCTTGATACTCTCTTCGTTTGGCCTTAGAAGTCCTATCACCCGGATGATCCAGAGCAGGATTTTTAGCAATTTTGTCCAATTTCTCGGACGTTAAGACCAGCATAAGGTTCTATAACTAGTCAGCATAATTAGGGCCCTTGAGTTTGTTGTTATCCAACAGTTTGGTGAAGTTTCCGTTTGCCATTTTTGGTAAAGACAAGGCAGATTTGTAAGTCCACAACCTAATTGATTCATGTCATCACATAGATATTGAAGGGGATGAGAGATCCATCATATGGATGGCCGAACCTTTCAGGTAGGTAAGGCAAAATTTCAAAAATTTCTCTCTCTCCCATGTGGGAATCACATTCCCTGTTTTAGAAAATCTGCATTTTCAATGATCAATCTTAAACCAAGAACTGAACCAAATCTGAAACCAAAAGGTAGGAGAGGGATATACCTGATACAGAGTAGAAGTAACCCCCAATGAAGGTGTTCACACCCAAGAAAAACTCCAAAGACTGCTCCCACTAGAGATGACAGTGTAGGGTGGAGCAGAATCAGTAGGTTCTTCACAAGAACCGAATCCTTCAACAAGAATTCGATGAAGGGTATGTGAGCACAACTTCAGATCAATTTTTCTCCAAAAACTAATATCAAGAACTCTTCTTGATTGCTCCTACAGTGGAGATCAAACTGGAAATGGCAGCAGTAGGAGGAGGACGCAAGAGCAGAAGATGGCGCAGTCTCACTATAGCTATCTTCTCTCTTTCTGTGATCTGAGATCTGTTGTGATGTTGTGTCTGGAGGTTCGCCCTCCTCCTCCTTTTATAGCCTTAAAGAGAGCTCCTAATCTCATTAGGAGTTTCCTAATCCAAACTATATTTGGATCAGGATTTCTCTTTAAGAGATAAGGGTAAGCCCTTATCTTTTCTGTAGATTAGATCAGCCCTCCAAATCTTATTAGGAGTTTCCAAATCCAAATTTGTATTTGGATCTGGACTCTCTGAGTGGATAGGGATAACTCCCTATCCTATCTGTTGATACAAATCCCAGATCTGCCCCCTTCTTTAACTAATCAAATTAGACCTGTTCGAATTGGGCTTTAGGCTCATTAAGTCTATATGCTCACTAACTTCCAAACTGTTGCGCAGTTGGGTTTTATTGTATGGCGTGGGACCCAAACATTGATCTACACATCAGCCACATGGATTCAGCCTAACCTCTTTTACAAGGCCTGTCTGAACACTGTTATGGGCAGTGAACCCCTGAGCTCATCACCATGGGCTCTTAATGGGCCCAAAACTTACACTAAGTGGTCCCTGGGCCAAGCCACCTTATAAAAACCCAAGGACTATGGGTAGATGCAAGATTAGCCCATCAGGTATTACCCTCAATGGTCTTACACTTAACCTCTCAGCCCATAATGATGAAACACTACCCGACAAGAGTGGACCTCTCCCTCGGCTGCAAGGAATAGTGTTGCACTCTCTACTCACACGGATCCCGGGAACTAAAACCTTTTGCAAACATTTTGAAACCGTAATATATATGTATATCTTTATATCTATATATTTTGCAAAAACAAATGTCAACGATTGAAATTGGTTTCCGGTAGCTTTGGTTTCCATCAAAGAGAGTGCATCCCCGATCATTACCTTTGTCCGACAAAGGGGTTGATCCTGTCACTATGATCACCCACTCAGATGAATTCTTAGACTGTCCCAACATACCCAGGTTTTGACCCCCTCTAAGGATCTCACTGATTGGCATATCAAAGACAGCCCAATCCGACACATAGTGTAGTATCATAATTGAGTCTAGGGGTCGGGTGTAACATTCCAGTTTTGCCCACTAATCACCAAGGTCTAGGGCAATACTGGAATACCAGACAAAACTCTTTTGTCCTTTGAAGGTACTTAAGTATATTTTTCACAACAGTCCAGTGCTCCTGCCCTGGGTTAGCCTGGAATCTGCTTACCACACTCATTGCCTGAGCAATGTTAGGATGAGTGCACAGCATGGCATACATGATGCTCTCTACGGCTGAGGCATAGGGAATGTCCTTCATGCCCTCAATCTCATCGGGAGTCTTGGGAGACATCCCCTTGGAGAAAGTGACTCTGTGCCTAAAAGGAACATTTCCTTTCTTGGAGTTCTCCAAGCTGTATCTCTTGACTATTTTGTCAATGTAAGTAGATTGGGATAATCCTATTATCCTCTTTGATCTCTATAGAGCCGAAGACCCAGTATATAGGAGGCTTCTCCAAGATCTTTCATGGACAATTGCTGTGAAAGTCATACTTTCATTATAGTCAACATTCCTATATCATTCCCAATGAGCAAAATATCATCTACATACAGAACCAAGAATGTAACCTTATCACCACTAATCTTCCTATAAACACAGGGTTCATCCGGATTCTGCTCAAAGTCAAACTTTTTGACAATAGAGTCAAACTAGATGTTCCAACTCCTAGAAGCTTAACTAAGTCCATATATGGATCTATTTAATTTACATACCATGTGTTCTTGGCCCGTGGATATGAAACCTTGTGGTTGCTACATATAGATATCTTCAGTAAGATCTCCATTCAGGAACGTAGTTTTGACATCCATTTGCCAAATCCCGTAGTCATGGTATGTTGCTATAGCTAACAAGATCCAAATGTATTTAAGCATGACCACCGGCAAAAAGGTTTCCTCATAATCGATGCCCTCTTTCTGAGTGTACCCTTTCACCACCAGATGAGCCTTGTAGGTCTCAACCTTACCATCGGGGCCCTTCTTCCTCTTATAGATCCATTTGCAACCAATTGCTTTTATCCCGGGGGGCGGATCTACTAGAGTCCAGACTCCATTGGTCACCATTGAGTCCATCTCAGCTCTAATGGCATCTGCCCACTTTAAGGAATCTATGTCCAACATAGCTTTCGTATAAGTCATGGGATCCTCCTCACAAGTCATAGCTTCCACCAGGTAACTATTCTGGTCATAACCAAAACGAACTGGAGGCTTGAAACCCGAGTAGATCTTCTAGGTTGGTCACTACCTGGAACTTATGAGACACCTCCCACTACATCTGAGCACTCCTCATCAAGAACAACTTCCTGACGATGACTGTTCAGGATGTAATCATCCTCCAAGAAATGGGCATTTTGGCTACAAAACACCTTCTGTTCTCCTGGGTCATAGAATAGGTAACCCATAGAGCCCTTGGGGTAGCTTACAAATAGGCAATGGCTGGTCTTGGATTCCAATTTGTTTGCACTCATTCTTTTAACGTGTGACAGAAAACCCCAAATCTTCAAGTGTCTGACACTTGGTTTCTTTCTGGTCCAAAGTTTATATGGAGTATTTGGAACTGATTTGGCTAGAACCCAGTTCAACACGTATATTGTAGTCTCCAATGCAAAACCCCAAAAGGATATGGGCAACTCTAAATGCACGAGAAGTGACCAGACCATATCTAATAAGGTCCTATTCCTCCTCTTTGAAACACCATTTAAATGTGGTATAGCAGGAGGAGCTAATTGTGATACTATCCCATTGACCTTTAAGTAGTCTCTGAATTCGTCAGAGAGTTACTCACCACCTTGATCCGATCGAAGGGTCTTAATTTCTCTCCCTAACTATTTCTCGACCTCTTGTCTGAACTCTTTGAACTTTTCAAATGATTCAGAGTTGTGTCTCATTAGGTACACGTAACCATACCGAGAATAATCATCGGTAAATGTAATGAAATACACGTGCTGGTTATGAGTCCTAACACTCGGGGGACCACATACATCAGTATGTATAAGGTCAAGCGTGCTTGTACATCTTTTAGGCTCACCGTTAAATGGTCGTTTCGTCATCTTACCTGAAGGCAAGTTCACAAGTGAGAAGATCTTATACAGTTAGAAAATCCAAAGGACCATCCTTTACCAACCTTGTGATACGATCTATATTAATATGGCCAAGTCGGTAATGCCACAGGCACATGGGATTAACTGTATCAAGGATTCTTTTCTTGGGGATATTATCTGACGTAGTTTCGACTATGTTAGTTTCCAAAGAAGGATAGAGAACATAGAGACCATTCTCAAGTTCTCCGTATGCGATGAATTTGTTATTTCTTTTAATAGTAATCGTATTACCAAAAATAATAGAATATCCATCTACACACAATTTTGAACAGAAATCAAATTTCTTCTCAAAATTTGTACATAAAGACAATCTTTCAGTACAATTGATCCTTGTCTGAAAATTAACTCTACGGTTCCTAGAGTCGTAGCTGCAACACTTGCAGAAGTCCCCAAGTAAAGAGTTACTTCTCTGTCACTCAGTCTTCTGCTTATCTTGAACTTCTGCATTGGTTTCTATGACATAGGATTCGAAATTATCTTTCTTGGATTCTAGGTACTGAAGACAGTTCCTCTTCCAGTGGTCGGTCTGTTTCCAGAAGTGACAAGCATCTGATGCTCTGTCCTTCTTCTATTTCTTGCACTTGGTGGCTTTCTTCTGGTGCTTCTTCTTTGCCTTCCTCTTTTTCTTGCCCGACTTGCTAGCTTCAACAAGCATAGCAAGATGTTCATCCTTCTTAAACAGTTCTTCGGCCTTCTGCAACATATTGCTGAGTTTCTGAATGCTGACATTCAGTTTGTTCATGTTGTAATTCATGATTAACAGATTGAAGGAAGGAGGCAAAGAATTTAGGATGGCGTCTACCTCAGTGACATGGTCCAGCCTGTATCCAAGAGCCTCAAGTTCATTGATATAGCCCATCATGCGAAGACAATGGTCATGAACCTGCTGGCCCTTAGACATTTGTGCAGTCATGAACTGTTTCAGGACCTTCTACCGAGTAGAACGATTCTGCTCTTTGAACATTGTCTTTAGATTGTCCAATATGTCCTTGGCTAGCTCGATCTGATCGAACTGCCTCTGTATTGGATTGTCCAGGGAGGCAATGATATAGCATCGGGCCAAGGAATTTTTCTCTTCCCACTCAAGGTATTCCCTCCTACGGGCCTCAAAAGCCCTATCTCCCGGACGCTCTAGGGCAAGGTTTTTAGCCACCTTGTCCAACTTTTCAGAAGTCAGGACCAGCATAAGGTTACGGTACCAGTCAACATAGTTTGGTCCTTTAAGTTTGTTGTCATCCAATAGCTTTGCAAATTGTTCGTTTGCCATTTCTGATAAAAAGCAAGCATTAGTCCACAACCTAATTTGATTCATATTGTCATCCAATCGCAGATATCCTGCGCCAATAAAGAATTCAATCTCCATTGTACGAACAGCCCATAAATCAAAAAAATTATAAAGAATAATTCTAAATATATTTCAGATTTATAAAGAATTAATTTCAGATCATTCGCCCTTGATTTGGGAAACAATTTCCCATAAAAAACTACAATCTGCACAAATCAGGAAGAACGCCTTCTGCCCATTTTCATATGTTCAAATCTGATCTATTTTGGTTCAAGATTTGAACCATGGCTCTGATGCCACTAAAGGGGATGAGAGATCCATCATATGGATAGCCAAACCCTACAGGTAGGTAAGGCAAAATTCCAAAAATTTCTCTTTCTCCCATGTGGGAATCACATTCCCTATTTTAGAAAATCTACATTTTCAATTATCAATCTTGAACCAAAAACCGTACCAGATCTGAAACCAAAAGGTAGGGGAGGGATTTACCTGATACGGAGTAGCAGTGACTCCCAATGAAGGTGTTCACGCCCAAGGAAAACTCCAAAAACTGCTCCCACTGAAGATGACACAGTGTTGGGTGGAGAAGAATCAGTAGATTCTTCACAAGAACCGAATTATCCATTTGACAAGTCTATTGGAAAGAGGAGGCCTGTCCATGAAGAACTTAATTAGGTCATTTCGTGTGATAAGCCTCAACTTTTGCCCTAGGATGTAGTGCCTATATTTTTGTGTATTAAAAACCAGGGCCAGGCACTGTTGTTCCATGTGGGAATAGTTCTTCTCCACCAGTTCAAGGGTCCTACTAGCGTAATAAATGGAGAGTTCCACTTTGCTATCATCCTCCTATGCTAATAGGAATCTTGCTCAAAGGTATCTTGATGCTCTAGAGTCCATCAAAATTCAAAAGATTTCTTGACTAACTTCATTAATGGCAGGGCTGCGTGCACGAGGCCGGGGATGAACCTTCTTAAATATGAGATCTTCCCTAGGAACCTTAGCTTAAACTCTCTACATCTTTTGACTACTTTCCTCAGAACCTCAGAGTGATCCTCTCTTCTCCTTGCTTTAACCACTATATCCTCAATATAACACTCAATTTCCTTGTGGGTCATATCGTGGAAGACATTAGTCATCGCTCTTTGGTATGTGGCCCCTGCATTCTTTAGTCCAAAGGGCATCATCTTATAGTAAAAATTCCCTATGGGTGTTCTGAAGGTTGTGTGCAATGCGTCTACTGGATCCATGAAGATCTGATTGTATCCACTGTAAGCATCTAACAAAGAGAAAAGTTCATGTCCTACGGTTGAGTCTATCAGCACCTCCATGTTGGGAAGAGGGAACTCATCTATTGGGCAGGCCTTGTTCAAGTCCCTAAAATTAACGCAACATCTACAGTAAAGTGGAGTTAGTGTCTGGGTGTAATAATATTGTTAAGGAGCTAGGTGGGAAAGTACTAACCTTAGTTTACCGTTCTTCTTCTTCATTGAGACTACATTGGTGAGACACTGAGGATGTGCTATAGGTTTGATGAAGCCCACTTTCAGAAGCTGCTCTATTTCCTCTTTGATCTTTAGGGTTATTATCGGCTTAAAAATCCTTGGAGGTTGTTTCACTGGCTGGAATTTTGGATCTATGCACAAGGAGTGGCGGGCAAGTTCTAAATCTAATCCTGGCATCTGGTCGTATAACCAGGCAAATACATCCTGAAAATCTGCAAAAGGAATATGGGTTAGACTGGTTTTAAGCTTTAAGTTTTCTATGATAAGGACACTTCCTTACCTTTTAGAAGTGTGACAAGTTTTTCTTTGTCCTCAGTTGCAAGATTGGCAGATACAAGGGCCTTTTGTCTGCTCCGTCGGTCACTAGGTTGATTTCATCTATGTTAGATAGTGTATGCCCTTAGCTCCAATCAGCATGATATACATTATGACATTTATTGTAAATGAATAAAGTACATATTTGATTCATGTTATTATGGTATGTTTCTGTGTAATACCCTTAAACTGGACACATATGAGACTCGTGTTACTTTAGAATCTTCACAGCTGTTGGATAGATCTAGGGAGATTTATCCTGCCAAGGCTGACACTAGTCTACTACCAAGTTGGTTGGGGTGGCTTGTCTCAGCTGTCAGGGTTGGACCTTAGGCACATGTAGTGTGGGTTTTCTTGAAACCCTGAACCAGACCAAAATTCCAGTATTTCCCTAGACCTTGGAGATAGATGGTTAAAACTGAAATGCTACACCTGACTCCTAGACTCGATTATCATACCGCACTAGGTGTTGGATTGGGCTGTCTTTGATGTGCCAATCAGTGAGATCATTAGAGGGGGTCAAAACTTGAATATGTTGGGACAATCCGAGAATTCATCTGAGTGGGTAATCATAGTGACGGGATCAGCCCCTTTGTTGAACAAAGTGAATGATCGAGAAAATGCACTCTCTCTGATTGAAACCTAAACTACCGGCAGTGGATTTCAAATGTGTTTGGAACTTGGTTTTGTAGAATATATTTATATAGAGATATACTTATATATATAATGGTTTCAAAATGTTTGCAAAAGGTTTTAATTCTCGGGATCCATGTGTGTGGAGAGTGCAGCACTGTACCTTGCATCCAAGGGAGAGGTCCTCTCTTGTTGAGCAGTGTTTGATCATTAAGGGCTAAGAGGTTAGCTGTAAGACCATTGAGGGTTATACCTGATGGGCTAATCTTGCATCTACCCATAGTCCTTGGGCCTTCATAAGATGGTTGGACCCAAGGAACATTTAGTGTAAATGTTGGGCCCATTAAGATCCCATGGTGATGGACTCAGGGGTTCACTGTATCCAGCAATGAATTCAGCCAGGCCTTGTAATAGAGGCTAGGCTGAACCCATGTGGCTGATGTGTAGATCAATGTTAGGGTCCCACGTCATACAAAGAGAGCCAAGCTAGCCAGCATTAAAAGGAAGTGAGCCTGAAAGCTTAATGGGCCTAAAAGCCCATTTCAAACTGATTTAATTGGATTAATTAAATAGGGGTAGATCTGGGTTTGGATCAGTAGATAAGGATAAGAAGATAACTCTTATCCACTTAAAGAGTCCAGATCCAAAAAAAGATTTGGATTAGGAAACTCTTAATTTGATTAGGAATAAGCAAATCTTAAACTACAGATAAGATAATGGATTATCCTTATCACTTAAAGAGTCCAGATCCAAATAAAGATTTGGATAAGGAAACTCCTAATCAGATTAGGAGGTTGTCTCTTTAAGGTTATAAATAGAGAGTAGGGCGGACATGAAAAATACACAAAATACAACACAAAGAGAAGACAACTCAGTTACGCTAATCTTGCCTTCTATTCTTTTTCTTCCTGCTCTTGCCGCCCTACCCTGTTCGATCTCCAGTTCTTAGATCTGATCAAGATTTGATCTTGATATTGTTTTTTGCTGGAAGAAACAATTTTGAAGTTGTGCTCACTACCCCATTCGATTCTTACTGAAGAATCACAAGTTCTTGGTGAAGAACTACCTACTGATCCTACCTCATCTGAAGTTGTGTCATCTTCAGTGGAGGGAGGATTTGGTACACACTTTGGGCGTGAACACCTACATTGAGAGGAGCTTTTTCCATGGATTTCGTATCAGATATATCCCTCCCTAATCTTGGTTTCAGATTTGGTCCGGTTTGGTTACAAGAACGAACCTTGAAAATGTAGTTTTCTAAATCAGGAATAGGATTCCCGAATTGGAGTAAAGAAATTTTTCAAATTTTGCCCAACCTTCCTGCAGGGTTCGGCCATCTATATGATGGATCTTCCATCCCTTCATTCTAATGGTTCCTTGACCGTGTCGATGAAATCTATCATGCACCATGGAGGCACCCTAACTCCATTGCAGTATTCAAGTGTGTCTTCTTTCAACTCTTGAAGTTGTTGGGGCAGTTAAATGTTCGTTTAATTTTGTGTTTAAAGGGTTTAGTAGCTAGGAGGCACCCTCGTACTTTCATTTTTTCAAAAAAACACCCCCTCTCAACTGGACTTGACACCAACTTCCCAAAATCTGCATTTCAGCCATGAAAACTTCCTAGTTTTCCCCAAATTTTGCACAGAGACCCTTAGAGGCCACAACATTGCATTTAACTTGGAAAATGGCACATCTTGACTATTCTAAGGTCGAAAGTCCCCTGAATTGATGCCCTTAAGGCATCAAAATGCAGAGTTATCAGCTTTCCTTATCCTTGAGATCTCTCATTACTCACATGTGCTACTACCTTTTTACGCATTATAACTAATCCTGTGTGGCATCGGTGACATCATCATTCGGTAGTTGGCGTTCTGGCGATTCCACGAGATAGCTCGCAAGGTCCTTTGCTATCGTGGGTCCGCATGCCTCCAGGCATATGCGGGCCTTACCATGGGCTTGGCCTGCATCCCGTCTGACTCGTCATCACGAGTGGGCTCGTGGGCTGTGAGTTCATTGCATGCCTTAGCAGGCGTAGCTTCATCGCACACTTAGGTGGGCTTGGGACCCTCGGATGGGTACGGTTGTGGTTTCTTTAGGTTTGGGCGCTGACTAGACTCGGTGAACCATGGGTTTATCGCAGCATGGGGTTGATTGTGAGCTGCTCGCATGTGCTTCCATGGTGTTAATCCTGATGTTTGGGTGTTCTCTTAGGTTCTGAGTGAGCAATTCATACCTACACATATTCCTTTATTTAAAATAAACTAAGGGTGTTACAATAATGGCCTACTAACCCTCTTCTTTTTTTTATAGGAAGTGGACCAAGCCTTTGTTGAATATCCAGGATATTGTGCACCCCTTAAAGATTGGATTCTCGAAAAAGCAAATGACATCAAAACCATTAAAGGGACACCCGTTGGGAAAATGTTACGTACTTATCATTGGTGCAGTTGGAATGGCCAATGCTTAAGGTGCCCTTTGAGTGTTGGGATCCAGAAAAAATGGTCTTCTCCTTTGGGGAAATTGAGATGTGTCTGACATTAGAAGAGGTAGATTATCTCTTGTGAATGCCCATCGAAGATGAGATTTCCTTTCCAGTTGCCAAGTAGGGGTACAAAGCAGACCCATGCCAATTCTTAGCATGCGAAAAGCACTAACTACAGATGGTAGATGATGAATCCATCACAGTTCAGTTTCTCCAAAACTGCAGCACCCAAGTCTTCAAATCAGATAAGCTAGAGAGGATAGGGAAGGATAGAAAAATGCCTTGTTCATGACCATCGTAGGACATCTCCCCTTCCCACTTGACCATAAAAGGATTCATGCAAGACTAGTCACAGTGCTGCATCAAATCAAAGAAGCATCATCAATCACCTTGGTCCCCCATGATCTTAGCAGAAATTTTACGGGGCTTAACCATGTCACAAACACATAGAGCATGGCCACTCCATGGCTCTATCCAGAGCTTATAGTTGTGGTTGATACAACATCTACCGCATTTGGTTATCCATGCCGGGAAGTTTTTAACTCAACCCATATACAAGGTAAAAGAAATATTGAGCACTAATCCACAAGCAGTAGCCTTGACAAAGAAACAAAACTTCACATTATTGCAAAGGGTCACGGAAGAAAAGGTCAATTGGAACATTGGGTTGTCTATCCAAGAAGGGTGTAACCGACCCCGTTTAGCTGCATAAGGAAGACAGAGCATGGTTCTAGCAGGTTTATACGAATCGGCACCATATGTCCCAGTACGAGTGTAAGTAGGAGGTGGTTAGGGTAGGTAGGGATGGTCTCCATGAAAGACAAAGGAACACCGAGAGCAGGGAACTAACTAAGAGGCTAGGGTAAGGGAGAGCGAGGAGACGACTTACGTAGGGAATCCAATGGTAGGGTTGATTAAGGGTTGAATGAATGAATTTTGTTATGAGTAGGGTCTATATTTATAGACAGGGATCCCGATGTCCCGAAAGGAAGGAGCCAAAAGTGCTCACTTTCTACTAGGAAAGAGAATATTAGATCTGTTATCAGTTATTAAGGAGTATTACTAGGGTTTTGCCATGTGTTCTTATGAGATCTCTCAAGGGTTAACTTTCCTTTCACCCGAGGATTCTCATAATCCATGTGTGCTACTACCTTTCACACCTTACTTAATCGACATGGTGCTAGTGATGTCATTGCATAGTAAGTGGCCTTTTACTAAACCTATGTGGTGCCTTATTATACACACTACTTAAAATTACATGTGTGGTAAATATTTAAGCCTAGTTCTTAACGAACTGGGATCCCTTGGTGGTCCAACATTTATCGTAAGACTGCGCTCTTCCAAAGTTCATCGTCGGACCATGTGTGTCTGATGTCTATACCAGGGCCGCACACATTCAAGGTTCATCACGATTGTGTAACGAACCATGTGTTTATAGCAAACCTGCGGTGTACTATAAGTTCACCATAGGGGAAAGATAAACTATGGACTAATCATAAACGTCCATATGGCATCAATTTAGTGCTCTCTATACTCTGAAGGACTGAGCGAGCACCATGTACCTACATTAGCCCCCTGCTTATCGATAAGTGGAGTGGAATCTTATCGATAAGCATGTTGCCTTCACATTTGTCTTGAAGTTCTATGATGGATCAGTAAATACTTGTGCATTGGGCCTGGGGATCTATTCTATTTTGCGATTTCATGTGATTGGAGGAAAGTGATAGTGTGTCCTTGTGCGTTAGTGGCTTGGCCAAGAGTTAAGAGTTTGTTCTTCGATTGGGTTTCATCTCTTTTATGGTCTAGCCCCCTTGTCTTTTGACGATTTCCTGTCTGTTAGTGAGCAACTCTACATCAAATTTGTGAGTTTCAGTACCCCTGGCCATTGACAGAAAGGAAATTAGCAAAAGACATTAACATTGTTCCACCAGTGTGGGCAATAAGCCCCCTATGTGTCAGAGTGATGCCTTTTTGTTGATGCATGGTGTCAGACGATGGTGTAGGTTCAATGGCTAAACATATTCGATGACTAATGGAAGTTGAGGAAGATATTAAGTGATAGTGATGTGGTTAGTATCATTAGAGATTTCTTAACTGTCATGTCGTAACAAATGCAGTCTATTAGCGCATCTAGCACAGACACAATATCCGATAATTAAAGTGGCGATTGATGACGTGGCACTTCATTTAAATTAATGCACCGTTTCATCCCACCTTTTGAAGGGCATATCTATAATTTTCTTTAGATTACTTTTTCGTTAACCGTCAGCTAGGGTCCCACACCCGCACCTATTCGTCTTCCCCAGTGCCATTGGTCATTCCTGACACATGAGAATTGTTTATAAAAGGGTAGGGGACCGCACCGAATCTCCACTTTGACTTCTTGTTATTGTCAGCCTATTTTGCTCTCTATGACCTTTTGATTGCCCTGCAACCTTCTTTCTATTTCCCTTCTTGTTTTCTATCCTAACCATTGTTTGCTTGTCATGGCTCCTCAACAAAAGAAGGTTGACTGTCCATTCTTCAAACTTTGTCAAGGAAGTGGACACAACGGAGTTGTTATTGGAGAGGGAAACAACCATTGTGGCCGACGGGGGATGGGGGTTTTGGCCCCCGATGCCTGTGTTTAGAGGCAAAGATGGATTGTTCAATGTTATCACCAGCACAGAGTTGATGTGCCTCTACAGCCAACCAGATCGGTCGATGTCATATAAGTGTTAGGAGCCTAGGATAGACAACTCGAAATCTTCGAACAGCTACAGTGCCTAGACAAAGTTCATGCTCGAAAACTCGATGTACTGTCGAATGTTGTAGGACTTTGGTCTTCTCCACTTTGTGGATTGTTACACTAATCTAAAAGGGTGAGAAGGGGTAAAATATGTAAAACCCCTCCTAGAACATTGGTCTTGTCAAACTCACACCTTAGTCGATGTACTCGGGGAGTTTATCATTACCGTGGAAGATGTGGCTGCGTTATTGGCACTGTCCATTGGGGGTTCCGTATCCGCTCAACATCTCCAGCACATTGAGTCTATTCCTTCTGATCTCTAGGGTCTCTATGACAAGCTTATTGCAGAGATTGCTGCATTCAAGGTTTAAGTGGACAAGACTACCGTCGAGGAAAGTTGCAGTTAGAACAGTGGCTGGAGTATTGGTTTGAGTCCAATGGTAGGGGAAATGTGATGGTACATGGGGCGAACAATCAGTGCCATCTTACTACCATCATTTTGTACATTGCCTCCCGATTTCTATTCCCGGGGCTCCCTGACTATGGATTGCATACAGTTTTGGTGCCCCTCACTGTCCTAGCTACCAGTGGCCACTAGCTACCTTTGGCCTCTACGTTCCTATGCTATTTATACGTGCAGATGGATGGCACCATTCAGTAAACAATGAACCCCAGTTGTAAGAGGTGTATCAGTTACGTCTGTGCCCCCTTTTATGGATGTTTTTGTGTGAACGCTTTAGCCTCAGTGTCACACCCCGTGATCTCTCTCCTATGCACGTAGTTGTGCCCACCATGAGGGGAGACGAGTCTGAAGAAAAGGTGTTTAATGTCTACCGGGGGAAGCGCTGGCTCCAAGCTAGTAGACACAAGTAGTTTAAAATGAGCAAGATTGATTTGAAGCTAGCTTCACTAGATGGATTTGTGTGGAGGCCATATACCCAAACGTTCATCATGCCATGCCATTTTGTAGCGGCATGACTATTCTAGAAGGCAGTGATCAGCACTGTGTCGTGGAGATGAAGAATCCTATTGCGGGCATGGTGCAACTAGTAATTAGGCCAAGTGTAGTGGCGTACCTTGATCGCACCAGCAAAGCACAACTGGCTGTATATCGTTTGGACCGAGTATTGCGGCAAATCAGTTATGATGACATGGGCACCCAATTCTTGAGGTCCTCTGGAGAAGACTTTTTTGGGTCCAGCACCATTACCTTGCATTCCCTAGGACTTTGAGGTTCCCGATCGCAAGGTATTCTAGGGTTCAAGGTTGCAAGTCCCTCCACTTTGCATACCTTTGTGCACTGTTTGGGGGTTTTCAGGAACTGATGAGGACAAACCCCCACCCCCATCATGTCTTAGCCTCCCATGAAGGTCACATTGCTAATTAGAGTGAGAGTTTAGCTGCTCCTCCATCACACTCGCCAAAGAAAGTGAGGATGAAGCGTGAAGGGAAGCGCCCACTGAGCCAGTGACCTTTTCACCCCTTTCACTATATCTAGCAACAACCTCCCTCAAAAACCCTTCGTCATTCCTTACCTAGAACTCTGCGGAGAAAATTCACCCAAAGTCCCTTGGAACTATTACACTGAGCCAGTAATGGCGCATGTTGGTCAAACCGATTTATAACGTGGAGCCTTATTAAGATCTAGAAGGTTTTTGCCTCCAAGACATGTAACTAGGGCAACAGATAAAGGAAAGGCTAAGATAGGGGAAGAGCTAGGTGAAGAGAAGAAAAACAAGGAGAAGGATGATTTCCTAAGAGCCATTAAAAAGTCTCGATACAACGTACCCGATCAACTAGGAAAAATACCAGCACATATTTCAATACTTGGGCTATTATTATCTTCAGAACATCACAGGAACCAAGTTATGGAAGTTTTCAAAAGGGCTCTTGTCCTCCCAAGTATAGAACCAAAAAGGCTAGCACAAATGGTTGGCATGATTTTGGCCCCTCGATTCATAACTTTTTCAGATGATGAAATCCCAATAGATGGTGTTACTCACAATCTTCCATTGTATATAATAGTGACTTGTAGAGGAATGAGGGTCCCTACTGTCTTGGTGGAAATGGGTCTAACATAAATATACACACTCTCAGAACACTACAAGCACTACATGATGGGAAGAAGAGACCCATTGCGGTAAGGGCCTTTGACAATTCAATTAGGCCAAATTTGGGAGATGTAACACTTATTGTGACTATTGGAAAGGTTAATTATCAGATTCAATTTCAAGTTCTAGACATTCAAGCATCTTTTACCCTATTACTAAGGAGACCTTGGCTTCATTCCAATGGAGTTTTGCAATCTTCCCTCCGCTAGAGACTAAAATTGGCCCATGATAATGAACTCATTACAATCCTTGGGGACAATCAGATTGCACCAGCTACAGAATCATCAGTTCAACACCTGGAGGAAAGTCTAGGTTTCTTCTCTTACTAGTTTGAAGAAGTGAACTCCATCGAGAAGGTTCAAGAGGCAAAGAAAGATCAAGGGAGGATAGCACCACCCCTTCGAATGATGGATCATATGAAGTTCGACCCTAGCAAAGGGTTAGGTATCAAGCAATAAGGGAGATTGAACCCTGATAAGGCTAAGGGATCTCTCCTTCGATTTGGAGTGCACTATAAACCTGATGAACATGACCTATTTGACCCACGAGGTGGGAAGAAGAAAGGTGTATCTCTTTCAACACCACTGCATTTTGTCAAACCCAGTAACTTAGCAACCTTGCCCGAACCATCACCAACCCCTCAAGCCAGCCTTGAAACCCCCCTTGACATCCCAGACATTTCATTGCTTTTTATTGAAGACCAAGAATATCAAAAGGAAATCGGCTCATCATCAAAGGCCTAGGAGGAAAAGGAGACTGAGGTGATCTACATGCCATGTTGCCTCATCAATTGGGGCAAGGTGGAAATCCCTATTGAACAAGAGGTAATTGACGGGCTCGAGGATTGTGCCATTTGGAAATCCTTGGATGGAGATGTATGTGTGATAGGAGGCAAATTCATGGAAGACCTTGCCCATTCAATTGTCCCTTTACAAGAGCTAGTTCATAATTGAATGTCTTCTCCAACTACATTGGGCCTAGAGGCCCCTTCTCTTGAGGTTTGTTGAGATATACTTCTCAGACCATGGGGTCAATGCTTTTTACCCTATGCCTCAATCCCAAAAGAAGTTTTTGTACTCCATTAATCCAAATGAAATTAAAATCCTTCTACTTGAACTATGATTGGCCTGATCCCCCTCAAAAGGGTACATAGACAACCTTAGTTCATAGCCTAGGCCCGACCACTTTTTTTTGAAAAATCTCCTTTTTGTCCAGTTCCAATTCCCATGTTTATTCCTCTTTTTGATCTTACAGGAACCCAAATCCATCTCATAAGTCTATGACTTTGACCTTGAGTTAGACTTTGCTCTCATGGGGATAGAGGAGGAACCTCCTGAGGAGGAGATCCCTTAAAATATCCCTGATTAGATTGAACGACAAGAGGAAGAATACTAGAATCTGATTAAGAAGAAATTAATCTTGGAACTATTGATTATCCAAAGTTGGTAAAAATTGGGAGATATTTAATCCCATTGTAGAGACTTGACATGATAGAATTGTTGAAAGAATTCAGGGATGTATTTGCATGGTCCTACAAAGACATGCCAGGATTAGACACAGACTTGGTGGTATATAAGATTCCCATATATCCCAATACAAAGCTAGTAAAGCAAAAGCTCAGGAAGCTCCATTCAAAGTGGTCTCTAAAAATTCAATAAGAGGTTAAGAAGCAGGTTGAAGCGAGATTTCTGTGAGTGGTTACCTACCCTAAATGGCTAGCCAACATTGTAATGGTGCCTAAAAAGGATGGGAAGCTTAGGATGTGTATGGATTTTTGGGGTTTAAACAGAGCTAGTCCCAAGGGTGATTTGGAAGTACGAGATGAAAAACTAGCATTATATCATAACTGTCTCAAAGAGTTGATCAAAAAGTTTAAGTACATCTCCTTCAATTACTTGCCTAGAAAAGACAACCGCTTTGTGGATGCTTTAGCTTCCCTTGGATCAGCCATACGTTTACCTCCCAACATGGCGGTAGAACCAATTGATTTAAGTTGGGATAGTGAACACATACTAGAAATCACAACAAAAGATGAAAGTCGGATGATAAACCATGGTTCAATGACTTCACAAATTTCTTAGAGCACCAAGCATTTCCAAGAGGGGCAGATCCCAAGGTGAGAAGAACTATAAGTAGGCTAGAAGGGCATTTCATCATAGCAGGGGAATATTGTATCGAAAGTCCCCAAGATTACCTTAGTTGAGATATGTAGATGAAGAATAAGCACAAAGAAAGATGAAGGATGTACATGGTGGCATATGTGGCCCTCACATGAATGGGCATATGTTGGCTAAAAAGTTGCTCTTAATGGGATTTTATTGGATGACAATGGATGAGGATTGTTGTCAACATGTGTAGAGATGTCATGCTTGTCAAGTCTTTGATTGAAAGATAAATGCACCTCCCTCAGAACTATATTGTTTCACTACACCTTGGCCTTTCTCGGTGTGGGGAATTAACATGGTCAGTCCACTGCAACATGCAACAAATGGGCATAAGTTCATCTTGGTTGCCATTGATTATTTCACTAAGTTGGTAGAAGCAATGTCTATAGCCTGCCCAACAATGACCAAGACAGTTCAATTCATCAAGAGCAACATAATTGCCAGATATGGAGCATCTTGCGAGATTATCTCAGATGATGGAAATATTTTTGTTGGAAAGGAAGTCACAGCCCTCTACAATCATTTCAAGATTAAGTAGTTGCTTTCATCCCCTTATCGACCTCAAATGAATAGAGCCATAGAGGTTGCAAATAAGAACATCGAAAAAATTCTGAAAAAGATGTCTCTTACCTATAAGTCTTGGTAGGACATGTTATCGTATGCTCTTTTGGCTTACCACACGTCAATCAGGACATCAACTGGGGCAACGCCATATTTTTTGGTGTATGGAATAGAGGCAGTCCTACCAACAGAAGTTAAAGTGCCATCTTTTGCGAATGATATTAGGCTTAGAGATCCCGGAGACAGATTGGGTCCAAGCACGTTATGAGCAGTTTGCATCTTAGGGTCGTACCCTCTTGTTGAATGCACGTTCTGTTCACCTTTGATATGCTTCAGCCATGTTATCATATGCTCTTTTGGCTTACCACACGTCAGCCAGGACATCAACTAGGGCAATGCCATTTAAAGAAAGTAGTTAGGAATTAAAAAAAGAAGAAAAAAAAGGGGAAGAAGAAGAAAAGAAAGAAAAAAAAGAGAAGATGATGAAGAAAAAGAAGAAAAAAAGAGTAAAGAAAAGGGAAGAAAAGGGAAAAATTAAGAAGATTTTAAGAATTTCAGCTTCCTAATAACCCATGAACCAAGTTGTGCTAGTAACCCACCTATCCTTGAGCCTTAGCCACATTTTGTCCTAGTACTAAGACCTCCCTAATCAAAGATAAAAATAGGAATATGGAATCAGATGACAAAGAAATTGTCTCCCCATCCCCTTGTGGCAATGATGGGAGAAAGAATGAGTGGAGAGAAAAAACAAGCAATCGCACGACTTGAAAGGACAGAGTGAAAACCCGATAGTGCACTCTGAGTAAAAGCACCAGGTCGTGACAAAATCAAATTTCCCTATTCATATGAGTGCAAAGTCTTCTCCTTCTTTAGTTTTATAAGAGACCTTACTTTAGTGTTTGATACACCTCCTAATTCTGAGAATTACAGTGGAACTAAAGTTATACCAAGGTTATGTAAGGACCCACAACTAGATAGAGTTAACCTTGACCACACCCCTCTTCTAAGGTAATGCACCCACACCAGTCGTCCAAAATAATAATAATAATAATAATAATAATAATAATAATAATAATAATAATAATAATAATAATAAATAACTAAATAAAATCCAAAAAAAATAAATACCATAATTAAAGATCAAAATTATCAAATTCATCAAAAATTATCAAATAATCCAATATCAAAATTATTGAATTCATCAAATATCAAATTCACCAAATATCAAATCTTAATCAAATCATCAAATATCACAATTATCAAATCATCAAAACATCAAATATCAAATTCATCAAATATCAAAATTATCAAATATCAAATATCAAAATTATCAAATCATTAAATATCAAATATCAAATCAAAGTTAAGTCATCAAATACCAAATATCAAATATCAAATATCAAATATCAAAATCAAATTATCAAATTCATGAAATATCAAAATTATCAAATCATTAAATAATCAAATATCAAATATCCAAATCAAATCATCAAATACTAAAATTATCAAAGATCAAATGTCAAAATCATCAAATACCAAATCAAAATCAAAGCATCAAATATCCAAGCCATCAAATTCAAAAGTCAAAATCAAACCATCAAACATCAAATTTATCAAACTCGTCAAATCATCAAATCATTGAATATCAAATATCAAATATCAAAAGTCAAAATCAAATCATCAAATATCAAATTTATCAATTTCGACAAATACCAAAATTATCAAATCATCAAATATCAAACTCATCAAACTCTTCAAATCATCAAATATCAAATATCAAAAGTCAAAAGTTAAAATCAAATCATCAAATGTCAAATTTATCAAATACATCAAATATGAGCTCGAACCCGACCCAAGCATTAGGCCTAGATCTTGAGCCTGCCCCAACCCTTATATAAAGCTCGAAGCCCGACCTGTACACAAAATGTCTTATTTTCATTGTACTTTTATAAACTAATATTATATTAATTTAGTAATAAACTATTTGTATTTCCTAATAGTAAACAAACATTTATTAATAATTTAAGAAATAAATATTATATATATATGCATTTTTTATTATATGTAATAGTACCGGACCAGGCTTGGGGCCAGGTCGAACTTATTTGAGAAAGCCCGAGTTGATGACTTTGTATTTTGATGCCTTAAGGGCATCATTTTAGGGGTATTTTAGACCTTAGACTGACTAATCTATACCCTTTTTTCGGTTAAACTCAATGTTGTGACCTCTAAGGGTCCTTGTGCAAATTCTGGGTAAAAACTGTGAAATTTACAAAGTTTTCTGCAGATTTTGGAGAGCTAGCGAGAATTCCAACTGAGAGAAGGGGTGTTTCTGAAAAACTGAGCCTAGGAGGGCGTCTCCTATCTGGTAAACCCAGAAAGGCACCCTTCCTACTGTATTAGCATACTCCCCTCTCCTTAACAAACCCTAGGGTGCCTCCCCACTCCTTCTTTTCACCTCTAACAAACCCTAGCCGCCACCTAACTCCTAATCTCCACCATTCAGCCTTTAGCCACTAGATCTTAGCCCTATATTTCACTCTCTATCTCAGCCACTCAACCCTAGGCGCCCAAATCTCCACCATTCAATCCTATGAGCTTAAATCCCAGCCCTCCATACTTATAGGTGCCCTCTCCTTTACACTCTAGTCGTAGGATCCTTCTAGTTTAATCCTAATTCTCCATTCCTAAACCCTAGGGGTGCCCATTTTCCACATAAACCCACTAGCCGCCCCTCTCTATCTCTCTAATCCCAGTTTTGTCCACCCTTCTCTATAAAAAGGATCCCAAGGGCCCTGGAGAAGGGGTTGGTTAGCCCAGTTCACAAGCCCAAGGCTTCTTGAGGGGTTCAAGGGTTACAGGAAGGAGGACGCCTAGTTCTTGTCAAAAGGGGTTCCTGCAAGCAGTTCATCTAACCTACAACTGCCACCACTAGAGTTGATCCACCATTTTTGTTTTGTTTTATTTTCTTTCTTTTTATTATTCAGCTTTTCTAGCAATTTAATTTCTATAATTTTTTATTTTAATTTGATTTAATTTTTGTTTTTTCTTTGTCTTTTGCAGATCTAAATTCGCCCATTTCAAGGCTAAGGTGTCTCGAGGGGTTCGTGGGCTAAACGGAGGAGGAACGGCTTGCAGTTTGTCTTCTCGGAAAGCTACCACCACTATATTTGAATTTCAGCATATTTTTATTTATTTTCTTGTTAATTTCAGTTTTATTTAATATCTAAATTTAATTTCTTGTCTTTTTCAATTCTGAATATTTAATTTCAGCTTTAATAAATTTTATTTTCTTATTTTCTACAAATCCCAAATCTATTTTCTTTGTCTTATTTGCCTGACACAAAATAATAATTTTTAGCCATGCTTCCCTAAGGATTAGACCCCTTCCTCACCACTAAACTACGTTCTTTATTTAGTTTTGAGGATTGGAAAAATATAAATTATTAAACTGGTGTTTCGGGTGTTTGACGATGCATCTTGGGGTGCACCACATTTTTTGCGCCATTGCTGAGGAAGCAACGGACTGAAAATTTTTATTTCTTTGTTTCGGATCCGTTTACATTATTTTTTTTATTTCATTATTTTTCTAATCTTTGGAAATAAAACTCTCATAATTCTTCTTTTTTTTCGTAGGACATATTAGCCGAAGGCGGGGGTGCCAAAACACTACCGAACTGCGCACAAAAAAAATATTGGGTAGTGATTCAGGTGTGGTCATCCAACTTATTTCTGATTTTTCTTTTTATTTTCAAACTTATCTTGGTAGATTAGTGTTTTCGAATCTTTGGTTTTTTATTTTTATTTTTATTTCTTAATAGATTCGGCTATATTTTTTTAGGATAATTTATTTTCTTTTCTTTTGTCTTTAGATCTAATTAGTTATTTAATTAAGTAATTAATTGTTAATTAAGAAATTATTCAAATTTTCAAATTTGAATTTAAATTTTAAATTTTGAATTTTAATTTGAATTTAAATTTGAATTTAAATTACAAAATTTAAATTTTAAGTTTTGAATTTCAAAAAAAAATAATATTTTAAAATTTTTTGCATTTGCATTCCAACATTTAGAGTTTGATATGTTCTAGAGCATGCATCATATAGGATTATTTAATTGCTGAAATCATATTGTTAGTTGTTAATGTGTTAGGGTTTTTTTCATTTTTTTTAATTGCTCTCTTTGTTGAATTAATTTGTTTTATTATTTTATTACTGAATTGCATATTAGAGATAACTATTCATGCATTGTAATTAGTTGCATTTATTTTGTTTATTGTGTTTTTCCATTAATCCATTTAAGGGCAATCCAATTTAAATAAGATAAAGTGGGGATTTCATCACCCTTCCTTGGCCAAAAAATCACCACCATTTCACGTGTGGTTCACCCTAAACCTTAATTTAAAATTTGGATAGTAAGATCCTTTAGGAGGCCCCACACATTTGGGTTCAAAAGTGTACTGAATTTTAGGGAAGCTTGTAATTACTTTCCATAACCGGCGGTTGGTGTCTAAGGAAAGAGGTTAACCGGCTAAGCCCAAGCAAGTTTCGTGGTTACTTAATTAGGTCCTTGCGAGAGAAAGGGGAGCCTCCCACATCCCAACTCTTACTTGACTAACCAAAGGAAGTGGTGTAATTCCAAGTGAACCTAAGGGGATTCACATTGGTTCAACCACTAGTTTAGGAAACCTTAGTTTAGCCCCTAGGTCGTGTGTTTTACTTGTTTATGCTTAATCTAAAAAAAATTAAAACAAAATAAAATGAATTCAATGATCGAAGTTTGTGGAATGAGAACTATTTCCAACCTAAGCCACGAATAGATTGGAACAATGTGTCTCAACAACTGGATAAGATTAATGAGATGGCCCAAAGACTTGATCAAGTCCTTGCATTTTGTTAACAAATTGGCCCATACCCAACCTTGTCATCCTACCCAACATGTTCCATCTGTGCAAGCCCCACCCATCATGTTAGCCAGTGCCCTACGGCGGGCCCATGTCAACCAGTCATTCCAAAGCAAGTACATGCAGCTAACGAATTTTTCCAGCCCAATGCTAACCCATTCTTTCACCCATATAACCCTGGGTGGGAAAATCAGCCAAACTTTGCTTATTGGGCCCAAGCCCAAGAAACCATCTTGTCAGATGTGCACTCTCAATCGTCAGCCCAGACTCACTATGAGTATAATGATTACCTCGAGACTCAACCGGCTCAGCCATGTCAAACTTACTCTCAACCCCATCAAACTGATTCGCTTGATGAAATGTTTCTACAGCTCCAACATCTGATCTTAGCTCAGCAAAAGCCAATCCTAAGATTAGAAAGACAAGTAATTCAGCTCATGGAAGCTAACCTACAGTGGGAGAATGATTCAATGCTTAGTCAGCCGATTGTTGTCCCTAGAACTGAACCCCTAGGTCTTCCCCAACACCATATGACTTCTAACATCCAACACTTAGAAAATGCTGGGGAAATTTTGGCTCTCCAAAGTGGAGGAAAGTTTGAAGACTGTTATGAGTCTAGAAGTCCTTCTACCCACCCAAAACATAATTGTTGTACCATAAATGTAAATAGAAACCCTAGGGAAATCGGTCGGGTCACAGTGGATGACCAGACGAAGGAAGCTAGTGTTTTAACAAAGACTCCTCACCCATTACGGTCTTGGCCTACTATTGAACCTTTCTCAGAGCTAAAGAGTGAACCACTCGTGCCTTCTCTTGAATCTCCTCTGCAACTAGAATTAAAACCCTTGCCAGACTCCCTCAAGTATGTGTTTCTAGGACCCGACCAAACACTACCAGTAATTATAGCAGCTGATTTAACCCCTATACAAAAAGAAAAACTGATTGATGTCTTCAAAGAGTATAGGGGTGCCATTGGTTGGTCGGTGGCTGACTTGAAAGGGATTAGTCCATTCATTTGTATGCACCCATTTGTATGCACCATATTTATACGAAGGAGGATGCCAAACCGAATAGGGAAATGCAAAGGTGGTTGAACCCAAATATGAAAGAAGTGGTCAAGCAAGAAGTAGTCAAGTGCTTGGATGCGGGTATTATCTACCCAATTTCAAATAGCAGTAGGGTAAGTCCTACGCAAGTGGTGCTTAAGAAGGTTGGACTCACCGTGGTCACCAGCGATCAAGGTGAAGTGATCCCCACCCAGTTTACCACAGGATGGAAAGTATGCATCGACCTCAGGAAACTTAATGCAATCACGAAAAAAGACCACTTCCCTCTACCCTTTATTGACCAGATTCTGGAAAAACTTGTAGGGCAGAAATATTTCTATTTCTTAGATGGGTATTCTGGGTATAACCAAGTAGCCATTTACCCTGAAGACCAAGAAAAAACTACTTTCACCTGCCCATACAACACATTTGCCTTCCGAAGAATGCCGTTTGGATTATGTAATACACCAGCAACCTTTTAGAGGTGTATGATGGCAATTTTCTCGAAAATGGTAGGTGACTTTCTGGAAATATTTATGGATGATTTCTCTGTCTTCAATGATTCCTTTGAATCTTGTCTCAAACACTTACAAAAAGTTCTTCAATGATGCGTCTGAAAATGTACTAGCTTATCATCTGTCTAGAATTCAAATTGAAAAGAGCGAGCCTATGCATGACTATTCCTTTCCAAATGAACACCTCTTGGTTGTTTCCCATAGTACACCCCCATGGTTTGCTCATATTGTCAACTATTTAGCAGTGGGCAAAATTCTTGAGGGGTGGTCCAAGAATGAGAAAGACGGATTCTTCTCACAACTCAAATATTATTTCTGGGAAGACCTTGTGCTATTCCATATCTATTCGGATCAAGTAATCTGAAGATGCGTTCCCGAGTCTAAACACCTTAATTTTTGCCACACTCTTGTTTGTGGGGGGCACTTTTTAGGGAAGAAAATGGTGGCCAAAGTACTGCAAAGTGGCTTGTATTGGCCAAGATTATTTAAGGATGCCCATGCTTTTAGTAAATTGTCTAAGATGCCAAGCTGTTGGGAATATGTCCCTTAGAGACATGATGCCACTTAATCCCATTCTAACTATAGAAATCTTCGATGTTTGGGGTATTGGTTTCACGGGACCATTTCCGCCATCATCTAGTTACGAATACATCCTAGTGGCCGTTGATTATGTGTCGAAATGGATTGAGGCTATAGCAACCCAGACCAATGACCACAAAGTTGTAAGGAAATTTATTCAAAAGAACATTTTCTCTAGGTTTGGGTGTTTGTGAGCAATCATTAGTGATGGGGGTCACATTTTACTAATGCGCAATTCCGTGCTTTGCTCCACAAATACGGAATCACTCATAAGATAGTAACCCCCTACTCCCCAAATGAATGGTCAAGTGGAAGTTTTTAATCGGGAAATTAAGAGTATTCTGCAAAAATTCGTTAGGCCTAACCGAAAAGATTGGCCTAGTAGATTGGAGGATCCACTTTGGGCTTATCAGGCGGCGTATAAAACTCCCATTGGAATGTCTCCTTATAGGCTAGTCTTCCGAAAAGCTTGTCATCTTCATGTAGAATTAGAGCATTGGGCTTATTGGGCCATCAAAAAGTTTAATTTTGATCTAACCCAAGCTGGATCCCATCGGGTTCTGCAATCAAGTGAGGTAGAAGAATTTCGCAATGAAGCTTATGAAAGCTCACGCATTTATAAATCCAAAATGAAAGCGTTTCATGATAAAAACATCTCAAGAAAAACATTTGAACCTGGTCAAAAAGTTTGGATCTTTAATTCTAGGCTACAGTTATTTCTAGGAAAATTAAAGTCCATATGGGATGGGTCGTTTGTTGTTGATAAAGTATTTGAGCATGGTGCGGTTAGAATAGTTAATCCTAAGAATGGAATCATATTCAAGGCCAATGGTCAAAGGCTTAAACCATACATAGAAGGAGTATCTAAGAGTAGAAGAGTTGAGAACTTTAGTCTGAGTGATCCAATTGGGTCTGGCTAAAGACATTAAACTTAGTACTGGTTGGGAGGCAACCCAACGAAGTTTTATTTCAGTTGTCTTGTTAGACTTTGTCTTTTCATTTGAGTAAGTTTTAAAATTCAGTTGGCAAATCCTGAACCCCTGTTGAATCCTTACCTCTTGATTGTTCCCTTTGACCCAAGTCCCTTTTGCATCATTCTAGTCATGCCATTGGGGACAATGGCATTTAAGTTGGGGGGTGAGAAAAGAGAATTTTGAAAAATTGAGAAAAAAATTTAAAAAAAAAATTGAGAAGCTAAGCCTTTAAATATGTAGAACTAAAATTTCACTGAAATTTTTAAATTTTTTTTCCATTAAAAGAGATTCCTGAATAGAAAAAGTTGAGGAAACTGATAAAACAATATTGAATTTTGTAGAGATTGGTAGCAAGTGACAGGAGTTAAATTTTTCTTGTTTGAATGTTGTCGAAACCATTTAGAAATTAAAAATACTCCTAAGTTTGCCCTTGTGAAGATAAGAAGAGAAATATTGAGAAATCAGACAAAAAATTCTTCAAATTAAGAAAAATAGTGGACTGCCCCAAACAATGCTGAATTTTACACAGCAAAAAAAAAAGAAAGAGAGAGAGAGAATAAAAGGTCAATGGACACCCTAGACTTAGTAACCGGGTCTCCCCACCTAAGTTAAGTGTCAAGATTCACATCAAATGGGAAAGGAAATGCCAAAGAAACTTACCTAACACTTAGTAACCAGGTCTCTTCACCTAAGTCAAGTGTCGAGATTTGCGTCAAACGGTGGAAGGTAGAAATAAAAATGTGTGTGCAAATCAAGTTCAAGGGTAGAAATCCACTGTTAGAAATGATAAGAAAAATACCTGCCTGATTTTAAAAATCAATCTCAGCTTATCGAGATAGTCTGCAAATGGAAGGGTATATAAGATTTCTAAGCCAAGTTTCTGTAATGTTCAAAGTAGGACGGACAGTTTTACCCCTTAAACCCAATACTAATCTATACAAAGTTTGAGAATTCTAGAATTAGGATACTTGGCTAATTTTGTCAGGGATGATCCTGCAATGGGAATGATCTCTTTACTCAATGTAATTTTAAGGCTGCATTGCTAAGGGACTAGCAATGGTTAAGTTGGGGATGTGATAACTCTGTATTTTGATGCCTTAAGGGCATCATTTTAAGGGTATTTTAGACCTTAGATTGACTAATCTGTACCATTTTTCAGGTTAAATTCAATGTTGTGACTTCTAAGGGTCCCTATGCAAATTTTGGGTAAAAACTAGGAAATTTACAGAGTTTTCTGCAGATTTTGAGAAGCTGGTGAGAATTCCAACTAAGAGAGGGGGTGTTTCTCTGAAAAACTGAGCACAAGAGGGCACCTCCTATCTGCTAAGCCTAGAAAGGCACCCCTCCTATTGTATTAGCATACTCCCCTCTCTTTAGCAAACCCTAGGGCACCTCCCCACTCATTCTTTTCACCTCTAACAAACCCTAACCGTCACCTAACTCCTAATCCCCACCATTCAGCCTATCTCAGCCCTCTATTTCACTCTCTATCTTAGCCACTCACGCTAAGGCGCCACCAATTCCTTTTAATCTCCACCTTCTAGCCCTAGGCGTCCAAATCTCCACCATTCAATCCTAGGAGCTTAAATCCCAACCCTCCATACTTATAGGCGCCCTCTCCTTTTCACTCTAGTTGTAGGACCCTTCTAGTTTAATCCTAATTCTCCATTCCTAAACCCTAGGGGCGCCCATTTTCTGCAAAAACCCACTAGCTGCCCCTCTCTTTCTCTCTAATCCCAGTTTTGTCCACCCTTCTTTATAAAAAGGACCCCAAGGGCCCTAGAGAAGGGGTTGGTTAGCCCAGTTCACAAGGCCAAGGCTTCTTAAGGGGTTCAAGGGTTACAGGAAGGAGGACGCCCAGTTCCTGTCAGGAGGGGTTCCTGCAAGCAGTTCATCCAACCTGCAACTGCCGCCACTAGAGTTGATCCACTATTTTTGTTTTGTTTTATTTTCTTTCTTTTTGTTATTCAGTTTTTTTGGCAATTTAATTTCTGCAATTTTCAATTTTTGTTTGATTTAATTTATGTTTTTCTTTGTCTTTTGCAGATTTGAATTCGCCCAGTTCAAGGCTAAGGTGTCTCGATGGGTTCGAGGGCTGAACGGAGGAGGAATGGCTTGCAGTTTGTTTTCCTGAAAAATTATTGGGCCTAGTAATTAAAGCCTAAGCCCAAGCCCGAGCCAGCAGACCTGAAGTTTTGTCCAAGCCCAAAAAATAATAGGCTAGGCCATTGAGCTACCTGACCCATGGTACATGTCAAACTTGGTGATACAATAATAACTTCAATTCGAGGGGAAATATGGAGTATTTGGTGTGGAATAAACTCACACATGAAGGGGTGATTGTTGGGATTCATGTGAGTATTTAGAGTGAAAAGTCCTACATTGGAACAAGAATATGCAAGGAACTTATATACAGAGATTGGACCACAACCTATTAGGGGTAAGCCTTGTTCGATTAAAATAAAAAAATGAACTAAAATTTTTTGTTTTTGTTTGTTTGGTTCAGTTATTTCGGTTTTCAATTTTCAATATTAGAAATTCAATTAACCAAAAGAATTGAATTAACTAACATTTGTTATATATATAATATAATATATTATTTCACCAATATATATATACATTAATATAGTATAATATTAATGAAATTTGGTTTTAATCGAAATAACCAAAAATTTTGGTTTTGGTTTTTTTGGTGGTTTTTTGGGTTTTTTAGTAATTCGGTTTTGGTTTGATTTTATGCTTTATAAGTTTGATTTTTAAAATTTTGGTTTATTTGATTTGGTTTTTAACCAAATAAGCCGAATGCTCACCCTCACAACCTAGCCCATGTTTAGGAGTGTTTATTGTTAACATAGGTGTTTATTGGATAAGTGCTTATTTAACTAAGCACTTACTAGTGCTTACTGAAAAAGTGCTTATTTCAAATGAGGGTAGCATAGGTATTTTAAAAATCTTAAAAATAAACAGCCTCTTAGGTGTTTATTCAAAATGGGCTTATTTCCATGAATAATCACTTATTGAGGCTTATTATCAACCACCAATAAGGTTGTGTTTGGGAAGAGTGCAAATGCCGATTCAATGGATATTCTTGGGTTTAGTTTTGTAGGTATTTGGTAAGAATGTATTTGTGTATTGATAATGACAACAAACACGGATTCATAGACATCTTTGCATTCAAATGAAAGCAAAAGATGGATGCAAACTTTTGCATAGAGTAAAAGACTAGGAAACCATTTGTAATATTTGAATAACCTAAGTTCCTTTCAACATATTTGGGCCATGTTTGATTTCACTTCTTTTAAGTACTTATTCAAATAATTACTTAAAATAAATGGTGTGGAACTACACAATAAGTGGAAAATGACCATTTATTCCTATTTGGCAAAATAAGTTAGGAATAAGTGCTTATTTCAAAGCTAAGCACTTAAAAAATAAGCAGGTTCAAGGTGACTTGTTTTAAGCACTTATTCAATAAGTGCTTATTCGAAAATTTTGGGATGGTCCAATCCCTAAAATATTTATTAATACCAAAACTACCCCTACAAATGGAGAAAAACCTTGTCTTCTCCATTTGCACAATCCAAACAAGGCAGCGGTAGCAAGAGCTTGGAGGGGGACCAACAACGACTTTAACGACCGGAAACTGATCGATAGGTGCCCGTTTTTCATTTTCTAGTGTTCCTATTGCTTCCAAAACTAGTATTGCATTATTTTTTTTTTGGGGGGGGGGTTTAATTGAACGAACTATCCATGGTGTTTTTGTTCAAATCTGAAATCTAGGATCGAAAACTCACCAGAATCTCACCAATGACCGTAGGTAAGGACTCCTTTGCCCAATACTTTGATCATTTCATTCCATTTTTCATTGTTTGTGTATATTTTAGTGCAAAAACCGATTTTTTCAATTTTCATTAATATAAACCGAATTTTAAAGCAATGTTGTATATGCTTTTTGTTGTACATTTGTTTGTTTGAATAACTAGATTTTTTGTGTTCGTTTTGGTTGAGTATTACATGAAAAATAGTCAATTGTAGATTTTTTTTTGTTATTTTTTGCATATTCCAAATTTTGATTTGATTTTTTGGAATATAAATGTGAATATTTGGTAATTATTTTACATTCTCATTACAAATTTGTGGTATTGTTTTTTCTTCTTGCATGTGCTTTCATTATTTATTATTGCTATTACTATTACTAGCTAGCATCGTTATATTATTATTATTATTGTTGTTACGAGTGACAACCCTCCTTTATAGGACCTCTACCTTTAGAGGCCTAGAAGGGCTCTCAGAATTGAAACTGGAAGAACTATGGCTAAGTGGGGCCATATCAGGGATACCGTAAGCCTCTTGGCCGGAGTCTAAAGTAGACATGATAAAGGATGTGTTATCTTACCTAATCAAAGGAAAAATGCAGTGACTTGAAGAAAACGGACATGAGAAATCTAGATGAGCTGGTCTAGAAGCTCTCAAGTAGTGACGCGAATGCAAATGACGGGGCTTCCAACCCCTTTCTCCTACCTTTTATAAAAAAAATGGACAGAGTAGATCTTCTTCATCCAACGGTCACCATCGCCTTGACTCAATTACTCGCGTTGATGACCACCACGTAGCACTAGCCTCGATAACCGAAACGATGCCAAGAGGTTTGTCCCTAGTTCGTCTCCACCCACCAAGTTAGATCTTATCAAACCAACACCTCCACCATCCTGGGTTACAACCTTTACCAATGGATGAAAGTGCCTTTCCGAATCGCATCGTTTTCCAGTGGTCCTAAACATGGAATTATCATCAAACTTTTCCTCCCTACTCCCCTCAACCAACGTCGAGGCCTATACATCTAATTGGATATCGACCTTGGCCTCGGCATATGGGTGTTATTGACTACTCCATTATTGGATGACATGTGGCATGTTGTAAGGGAATTTTCATAATCTCGGCCTCGTCTAGGGGTATCATCATCATTTTCTACTATCATAAGGGCATTTTCATGAACGAAGTGGGGGCAAGAGGCATGCTCGGCCACGTGGGTTTTGGTCCATTAACTGCCATGATCGTAGCCCCCAAAAAGTAAATTCGTTACATCACGCCCACTACGTGGGCTCCTGGACGACTCCAACTATATAAGGGACTCCATGGCTATAGGTATAGTTCCTCTCTACACTCATACATTACAATTGTTCTAGCTTAATGAGACCTGAGCCTTTTTTGAGTCCTGGGCTAACTTGACCATTGGAGTCCTTGCCCCTAGGATCACATCCCTAGGACTTTGACGTCTTTTGTTTGTTCATAAGTGGGACCCTTGGCCTAACTATCCTTATCTTTAGTCGATCCCATTCTTTCCTCGCCCTCTAGGTTCACCATTAGGGCCCCATTGGAAGCATCACCCCTCAGATCCCTCGGCCACGTCAACCTAGTACTCTCCTCTACAAACAATTCAAAAGACTAGTTACACTCAGCCCCATTAGTGGTAACCCTCCTCTATAGGACCTCCACTTCTAGAGGCTAAAAGGGGCTCTCAAAATGGTTGTTGGACTCATAAGAGCTAGAAGAACTATGGCTGGGTGGGGGCATATATCAGGGAGACAATAAGCCTCTTGGCCAGAGTTTAAACTAGACATGATAGAGGATGAGTTCTTACCTAAGCAAAGGGAAAACGACGGTGACTTGAAGAAAATGAATCTGAGAAAGCTAGTTGAGGTGGTCTGGAAGATCCTAAGTAGTGACACGAACGCAAATGATGGGCTTCCAACCCCTCCTGGCCTCCTCTCATCCCTTTTATACAAAAATGGATTCAACAGATCTTCTTCATCCAACAGCCACCATCACCTTGACTCAACTACCCAAGCCGATGGCCACCATGTGGCACTAGCCTCGATAGTCGAAATGATGCCAAGAGGTCTAACCTTGGTTCATCTCCACCCATCGTGTTATACCTTACCGAATCGATACGTTCACCCATTCCGGGTCACAACTTTTACCAATGGACGAAAGCATGTTTCCAAATCACACCCTTTGTCAATTATCGTAAACATGAAACAGTCATCAAACTTTTCCTCTCTACTCCCTTTGATCGATGTTGAGGCCTATATGTTTAACTGGATATCAACCTAGGCCTCAACCTCGGTAGTTGGGGCCAAGTGATATAGGTGTTATTGATCGCTCCATCAGCGAATGACACTTGGCGTGTCATAAGGGCATTTTTGTCATCTCGACTTTGTCTAGGGATATCATCATCATTCCCTTTTTATCATTACTACAAGGGCATTAATTGTAGATGTTACAATCCCAACTGAGCTCTCCCTAACCCATTTATAGCAAGGTAATGCTTGGCCATGTGGATCTTGCTCCATTAACTCCCATGATCGCAGCCCCCAACGAGTAGGAGTCATTACACCGCGCCCACTACGCGGGCTCTTTGCAACTTCAACTATATAAGGGACTCCATGGCCCCAAGTATAGCTCTTACGTACATTCATACATTTCAATTGCTTTAGCTTACTGGGACCTTGATCTCTCTTGAGCCCTCGACTAACTTGACCATCATAGTCCTCACCCCTAGTACCACATCCTGGGGACTCTAACGCCTTTTATCTATTCATAGGTGGGACCCTCAGCCCTTTCACCTCGAAAGTGATGAAACTATCCTCATCTTTGGATTTGGTAGCAACAAAAAGTACTTCCCAAAATTAGTTTATGAAGACTACTTTTTGGAAGTACTTCCTAAACGTACTTTATAAAAACTACTCACTGAAAGTACTTTATATTATTTTTCATTATCTTTGTTATATTGTTAATATTTTTTAAATTAATTATCATTATTATTTTTAATATTATTTTCATTATTATTATTATTATTATTGTTGTTGTTGTTGTTGTTGTTGTTATATTATTGCCACATGTGGGCCTACGTGGCATTCCACATGTGTTACATGTGGATTCTAATGTGTCTTGAAGCACTAATGTGGCAAGTTCCTTTGAAATATATAATACAATATGTGAAATCAAATATTTATATGGGTGTGTGAAATAAGGACTAAAAATGTCATTTTCACTAAATTAAGTACTTAGTGGGGAAGTGCCACACCAAATATCCTCACCTAAGTACTTAAAATAAGTTTAAATGGTTTGGAAAAGAGGTCGCCAAACAACATTAAGTACTTATTCAAATAAGTACTTAAAATTAAGTACTTTAAGTACTTATGCAATAAGAATTTATTTCTCAAATCACTATATCATCAAACAGAGCATTGTCTTAAATATTAACTAAAACTTCTACAATACTATGGAATCTGATATAATAAATATAATAACAATGACATTAACAACCTACATAGAAATAGTTGCTTAAAGCACAATATAGCTATTGAAGATTCCAACATTTCAATAGTTTGTAGGGTTTTTAGATTAGTTTCAAACAGAGCTCATCAAAATTCTTTTCATTGGCCCTAGAATACATGGTTTAACTAGATCGACTAGTTTGAAAATATTCCCCATAGCATAAAAGGATGATGACTAGTTGTAGGTGCATTTGAAGACAAAAATTATGAACAAATTCCCATTATTCCTCACCCCATAAAAGTTCACATCAGTGCCCCACAATGCCCCATAACACATCCCAACCGTGTATTGGGAACATCTCCCAATGTCGTGGGGCATTGTGGGGCACTAATGTGAACTCCATAAAGGGAACAAAAAATAAAAGAAAAACTACTTGTTATGTTAATAATAGATATAAAGATCAAACTTGTGTGTAATGTCCAATCCCAAAAAAATGGGGGATATAGAATGAATAAAATGTGGGTAGTTCTGATTCTAGATATAATCATGTGTCACATCTAATGAAACCCATATTAGGAAAAAAAAACTATGGAAGGTAAACTAAGAAACTAATTCATCTCTAATTAACAATTTATTATTAAAGCAACTAAATGCACTTGGTCCACCTCCACTCATGTAAGGTAAAAGTGGGTTTAGGTAAATTTACCATCACTAATACATCAAAGATATTCAATTATTGCATTGAAATATGTAGAGGAGACGAGCTTTTCCTTATGATTAAGGTTAAAACCTTAGAAACCGGACTAAACCGGTTAATTGAACCATAACCTAGACTTATGTTTGGTTCGATTGTACCCTAGAAACTGGAATAGGTAGAAAAGCACCTAATTCCAATTGACTCGCTAGTTTAACTAGAAAACTAGTGGACCACTCCCGATTTCTTAAAACTGATTGTGTGACAAATATATATAATTTTCAAAATGCAAATGATAAGATGTGAACCCATAACATTTTTTTTCAAATATATTGATTTATTACTATTAATCCACTTTAATACTTGTGTTCACTTATAAATACTAGTATGCGTACACGTGCTTTGCATGTGGCAATTCTAGGTGATGATAATGATACTAATAATGTATCCAAAAATTCTATAAATATGTGTGTGTGTGTGTGAAGGAAGGATTAGGATCCATCATATTGATGTCGGAACCATGCTAGATGGCTATGCGAAATTTCAAAAATTTCCTAATCCTTCTAGGAATCGAATTCCCTATGTTTTGAAAAATTGCATTTTTTCAAGGATCAGTCTTGCACTGAATTAGACCAGATTTGAAACCAAACAAAGAGGGAGATGTATAACTAATACAGATACCACAAATGCAGATCCTAAGGTGGAAGTTCACATCCAAATCATACCTAAAATCAGCCTCCACTGAAGATGGTGTAGTGTACTTCTGAAGCCGATTCAGCAATGCAGTTTTCAGCAAAATTGCAATCCAATTGCTTAGATCGAACTGGGAAGGTAAGCATGAAATTCCTCTGGATTTTTCTTGCAAAAATCAGAAGAAAATTTGATCTATATCAGTCAAGGTCAAACTGGGAAAAAACTGAGAAACAAAAGGGTACAGAGAGGACTAGAAACTACAAAATATGAAGCTATCTTAGACTGGTCTACCCCCTCCTCTTTTATAATCTTTTATGGAACTATATCCCAATCTAATTAGGAGATAATCCAGATATAAATCAGATCTAGACTTTAATTAGAGATAGACTTTATCTTCTTATAAGATTAGGTGCTCCATACCTGGATGCAAACCCAGATTCACCCTATGTCACATGTCAATCATGTGATAGCTTAATTAATCATATTAATTATGGGCCTTAGGCCCATCAGCTATAAGGCTCATGACACAAGGGTGTTGCATGGCCAACTTAGGCCTGATTTGTATAGCGTGGGACCCCACAATGACCTCACATAAGTCTACATGGGTTCAGCCCAACCTCTATGAAAAGGCTTTGCAGAATTCACTGCTAAAGGCAGTAAACCCCTGAGCACATCACTATGGGCTCAATATGGGCCCAACATTTACACTTAAATGATCATTGAATTCAGTCATCCTATGAAGACACAAGGATAATTCAACCATCTTGTAATGGTCTCTTACATTTAACCTCTCAGCCCATAATGATTAAACACTATTCGACAAAAAAGGACATCTCCCCTAGCTGCAAGGTGTATTGTCACACTCTCTACTCAGATGGATCCCGGGAATTAAAACCTTTTGCAAACATTTTTTTTCATAAAACATAATATATATATATATATATATATATTTATTTATTTATTTATTTATTTATATTACAAAACCAAATCTCAAACATAGTTGAAATCCATTGCTGGCAATTTAGGTTTCCATCAAGGATAGTGCAAATCCTATCATTCTCTTTGTTCGACAAAGGAGTCGATTCTATCACTATGATCACCCAATTAAGTGAATTATCAGACTGCCCCAACATACCCAGGTTTTGACCCACAATGGATCTCAATGATTGGCATATCAAAGACAGCCCAATCCGACACCTAGTGCAGTACCATAATCAAGTCTAGGGGTTATGTGTAATTTTCCATTTTTGCCCATCAATATCCAAGGTCCAGGGCATAATTAGAAAAATGGCTCGGGTTCAATGTTTCAACCAAACACACACTACATGCGCTTTGGGTCTAACCCTAATAGTTGAGACAAGCTACCCCAACCAACTTCTTTGGCTACACATCAGTGTTAGCCTTGTCAGGATAAACTCCCCAAGTGTATCCAATGGCTAAGAATATTCTAAACTAACACAAGTCTCATAAGCATTCAGTTTAAAGGGTAATTTCATAGAAACATACCAATATCAACATGAAAAAATAATGTACTTTTATTCATTTACAATAAATGTATCTATACATCAATTTGATTGGAACTAAGCACATACATTGGGTCCACCTACTAGTATTTTGCCAGTTAAACATTATATAATGTCAAAAATACCCTTCTAATGCAGTTGTCGTGAAATTGGATATGCTATTTGTTGTCCATGTGAGAACGCCATCATGGGGAGACATTCAGTTACTTGAGAATGATCTAAAAAATAGATGAGAAGGGTATTTTTGGCATTATGTAGAGTTTAACTGACGGAATAGTAATGGATGGACCCACATGTCTATTTTTGAGAGTTCAGGATACTCAGGTGTTGCAATTGAAAGTTCAAGTACCTATCTGTCACTACCCCCAAAGTACAGTCTTGGCTTGGCTAGAGTTTGGATTTGCTTGTCACACTGACCTCTTAGCATGTCTTGGCTGCACATTGGGAACATCTCCCATACTTGTATTTTTATTCATAAGGAGATTTTCTTCATGTAGGTATATTTGGTTGTCATACTAGACCTCGACACATTTGCGCCGCCTTAACCATCCACACTGACAACCTCCATGTGGCATTGACCTTGAAAGATGAAACTATATTGAAGCCTGAAGCCGGATCGCTCATTGCCTTCGACTCAGGCTACCTTGAATTGGTGTGCCTATCTAATCGTCCACCCCTGTCATGACCCCATGATAGTAGAACCTAGTGCCCATCCTGGACATGGCCATCTAATAGCAAAAGCCATCACCTATCCCAATCACGGCCCCATGGCAGTAGAAGCCAGTGCCCATCCTAGACACGACTACTTAACAGTAGAAGCCATCGTCGGTCTCAGTCACGACTATCTGACAACAACAACAAGCACCCATTTAAGTCATGACAACTTGGTAACAAAAACACGGATATGTCCTGATCACAAACATTAGACCGCGTAAAGACATTACAATGCCACTAGCAAAGCTCTTGCCCATGAACAAACACTTGAAGTACTACTAGAACATATATTTGCTCTCATCGACCGAGGCTGAGCCTTGAGCACAACTCACCCAACGGCCCTAGCCTTGGCTTTGAGAGTGGGGGGCAAGTGATATAGGTATATTTGGCTGACACACCGAACCCCAACACGTGGCATTGTCTAAGGGTACCCCTATCAATCCACACTCCTCCAAGGGCAACAAGGTGACTCCCACTTCGAGCCACTATGGAGCATTTATTGCAAGTGCACGTTCTCGACACATTTACTCCCGACACACTAATGAAGGGATTGTGATCAGCCGATGCCTCTTTGGCTCCCATCTATGTGACCGCAATCTACGAGATGGTTACTCGTTGCTCATTATTCCTCCCCCAAGTGACTCTGACTATAAAAGGGGCATCACAGCTAAATGTACACTTACTCTCTTGTTGTGAACTTGGCTTTACTTTGAACCTTGACTAACTTGATCATCATAATCTTTGCCCTTGGGAACACTCTTGGGGCCTTTGATGTCTTTTCACTCTTGGCAGGTGGAACTCACAGCTTTCGAACCTTAGAAATTACTATACTACCCTTGGCTCTAAATTCAGCAGCAACAATTCCCAAATACACGATGGGATGTGGGTGTGAGGAATTCTCTTTAGGGAGTACATCTCGGACAAGTGCCATGTAAAGGAAGTTTGGATCATCTGCCAACAAAATACGTTCTAACACCCTTCCAACATCATCTTACACCACACATCTCATGGCGGGTCCTACTTTTAGTGGGCCCCAATTTCATAGTGAGAGATGTGTGGTGTCGAATCAAATTCGTAAACTGTTGGAACGCGTTTTACTGAAGTAGAGGAGATGTCCCCGATGTGCGGCTGGGACGAGTTGTGAGGTTGGTGCATGAAGCGCTCTAAATAGCAGATCCGGACTCGGGAGTGAGTGCGTCCATTAACGTCCATCCAGCGGAGCATGGAATATGGGCTTGAGACCTGAACACCCTGTCGGGTGATTTCTCTCACTCTCTCTCGTCTTTTCCTATCTAGAATTCTTTCTCTCTCTACAACCTTTTTACTTCGCTGGGACTGGGTGCTCATGGCGGTGTCGCATACTGATATGAACTGTTTTTCTCAATTATATAAAGCAGAGAAATCAGTTGGAGAAAAAGAAAACTAAAAAAAAAAAAAAGGAAACGCAAATCTAACTTCTCGCTACCCCAGAACGAAAGCCAGTGCCTTCACTTTCACTGCAAAAGGACGAGGAATATTAACAGAACACACTCATAAAGAAGAAACCAGAAAGAGAGGAGGAGCTCAAAAGCAAACCCTAGCTTGGATTCTTTCATGGGTGGAGTAGACGCCGAAAGTTGCTGATTTGCTCTTCTGGAAGTTCTGGAGCTTTTTGCGTTTTATCTTGCTTTTTATTTCTTTTGCGTCTATGGGTTTCTCAATCCACACTCCTTGAATCGGGTACGCCAATTTGTATCATTTTGTGACCCTGGTCTTTGTTTTGATTCTCTTCAACTCGGAGAAAAAAGGCATTTTCGGAGTTTTCTAATTTTCTTGTGATTGAATTTTGTATTTGGCGATCCAGTTTTGTGGATCACTAGTTTTGTTTGTGGAATTTGTAATTGGGTTCGGTCTCTTTTAATGGTCGATTAGATCTGGGTTGTGGTTACTTGCCTGTGGAAGATTGTTTCTGACGTGAACGTTTGCAAATTTTGTGATTGAAGTGGGGTTTATGTTTGCTGAGTTGACTTATGTGTTGAATCTCCCTAATCCGTGGTTTTGGATTATCCAGTTGGGTAATCTGGTAGATTAGGTAATTGAATGATCTATCGGTGTTTGTTGATACTTGATAGTGAAGTGATTTGAACTGAAATTGGTAGATTAAACTAATGTACGAGAATAGCTTTTTCTAAATATTATGCCAACTGTATTTTGAGGTTGTTGTGCTGATGAAGCAAATAATGAAGTACAATCAAGTGTCTTTCAAATCGATGTCATCTCAAAACATTGCTGGTGCGTAGTAATAAAAAACTACTGTTGGCTGTGATTTGTGAATCTGTCCAAACTGTCCATGAACAATGCATTGGATTCTTTCTGTTTCCTCACATCCATTGATCCCTTTTGATACTGGACCTGCTTTATTTGCATCAGATTTTGGGGATATTTTTATTAAGTGTTCTAGCAGTGTATATTGCATTTTTGGTTGCACTTTAACAAGGGTTCAGAGGCCAGCATTGGCTTTAATGTTGTGAAATAATCCTTACTGTAATTCGCATCCAAGAAAGATTATTGCCTGTTAATAAGAAAATAACATTGCTCCTGCAATTATGCATTACTGAAATCATGATAAAAAATTATGCACTTCCTAGTTAACTAACCATGACAATCATGAGTTATGTGTTTCTCAGAATTTGTACTCACATATTTATATGTTTTTTGAGTTATGCACTCTTCTCAATCTTCACATGAATGGATTCATGGGGCATTGTGGTTGGAAGTTCTCTTTAGTCTTTAATAGCCTTTTCTGCTTAATATGGAAAGCATTTGTATCAAATCAAGCTGCACTTTTTAGTTAACATTACTTGGCTGGTTTTCGAGCAAAATTGCACTTTGTCTTTCTAGTAAGCAAATTGGTCCCAATTTAATTAGATCAAAATTTTTAATTCTTTCCTCCTGAGATTCAGTGGTTATATTATTTCATTGCTTAATTAAATCATGCTCTTGCAGATGACATTCAATATTTTGTGGGGTTTTACTTTTTTTTTTGTTGTGCTTAGTTCCTTTAACTCCCCTTCAATCCCTTTTTATCTCCAATATTTATTTTCTGTGAAGTAGCATATATGGGGTTCTCAAATTTCTTGTCTTGATTGATGTACAAGTTATTTTAGGATTTGAGTATAATCTTTAAAGTATTAATTGTTCTCCTTTGATGATGCTGATAACAAAAATGTTATCCTTTGATTGGTCAATTTATGTTAAGCTTCTTGCTAGGTCTAAAGGAATGTTAAGGTTCTCTAGCCACATTATGCTTCTTGCCTTAAATAGTTTTCTTCCCTACACTAGTAACTAACCCAGTTTTCTTGCAATCATGTTTTTTGCACATGCCAATTGATCTACCAGACGGGTGCAATGTATTGGCATTTGATACAGATAAGTTCTAATTCTTTTCCAATTATTACAGATATGTCCAAAAGTTTAACATTCTGAGCTATATGTCCTGGTGAACAATTTGGAACCAAGTAGTTATGGCAGCTGAGCTTGTCAACTTGGCAACCAGTGAGAAACTGACAGAAATGGATTGGATGAAAAATATTGAAATCTGTGAACTAGTTGCACATGATCAAGGGTATATTACTCGCACAATAAAGATTATGCATTATTATTTAGTGTTATTACCTATTCAAGTTTACTGGCAATTTCTATTTAGTTAGATACTTTGAGTCTCAACTTAACTTAGCTTAGCCTTAACCCAAACCATTTGGGGCTAGCTACATGAATCCTGTTCCATCATTATGCTATATCAAGAGTCATGCTTTCTGTCAAATTAAACTCAGATCATTTCTGACCACTTAAGTCTATATTTCTTTTTGTTTTACCTTTTCTCTTTTAGACCCTTTTATTTGAAGTTTTGAACTAAATCACTTGTCACTGGTACAATCATTGGTTGCCTATAAGCATGATAAAATCATCTCAGTAAACTTCTCATCTCATCACTAGTTAGAGCTACTCTGAAGTCATCTCTAACATGTTTGTTTGAATTATTTCTAATTTTTTTGTTTCTAGTCAATCCATCTCAGCATCCTCTTCTTAGCTACATTCCTGTTTTTTTTTTTTGAATATGTTGTTTTTTGAATTTTGATTGCCTACACTCTATCCCATAAAGCAATGTTGGTCTTTATCCATCTTAATAGAAATTTTCTTTTAGTCTAACTAGTATGCACCAGAAAGACAGCACATCAGATGCACCTTTCCACTTCAATTGGCCTGTTCTGGACAACATTCTCTCCAACTTTTCTCATTATTTTTTGAGTATAGTTGAATATTTTAATGACCACAATATGCATGGCAGCATGGGTAAATGAATGCTAGAGAGTGACATTCTCTAAGGCTGTAAATACTTAATATACTTAGTCATATTATAGGTAGGTTTTCTTTTATTTATAGTATGATGGCTTTTCATTGTTTTTAGGTTATTTTTCTCTTCTAATTCTTTGAGATCTACATATTTGACCTTCAATGAAGCTGTTTCGGTTGTGGTAAATTGCTTTTTTCTATCATGTTGGAAAATGGGAAGTATTAATGGTTGTTGCCTTGCAATATTTGTCTCTATTAGTTTTTTCAGTTAAAATCTTGCAAATGCATCTGGTACATGCTTTATATGTCACTCCTTGTGCAAAGTAATATAAGATGATTCAATTCCTCCCTTTTCCACTATTTTCTAACCATAGTTTTTTTTTTTTTTTAAATCTTTTTTGAATGAGCAGGCAAGCTAAAGATGCTATAAAAGCTATTAAAAAACGGGTGGGAAGTAAAAATGCTAGAACTCAGCTCTTTGCTGTTATGGTGAGTGCAGAACCCTATACTCTCCATGTTGTTTAGCTTTAAATTTCATCAAAATGGTGGTTATGAACAGCTTATGGAATTCAATGTAATATAATTTATTTTTTATGTACGCATGCATGTAGACTAAGGGGGTGTTTGACAGCATGGTTGGTTTTGTTTTTAAAAACAAAAATGACTGCAACATCAGCAAAAACATATAATTTTGCTGATGTGACAGTTGTTTTTGTTTTCATAAACAAAACCAACCATGTTGTTGAACACCCCCTAAAATATGCATAGATACATAAACATGTGTGTATTGTTAGGAGGCATGATGTCAGGGGTAATTTGGTCTCACTACTTATTATGTTATAAGAGTCTCTTCAGTTTAGGGATGCCAGTGGATTGGATTAGGTGGTAAACCTGCAATGACCCAACACTATCTGATTAGGATCGGGTAGCCTTTCTTGGGTTTTAGTTCAGTTGAATGATAAGATGGTTGGAATGATCAGTGGGAGGAGGGGGAGGGAGATGAAGTTACTCGACTGGAATGTAAGGGGACTAAGGGAGGGGAGAAGAAGGGATATGATCGGATACTTGATTAGAAATTGTTGAGAATATTTATGTGAAAGGGATACAAGAAATTTTGGGGAAAAGGAGAGGAGTAAGGAGGCAGTGATAGAAATCATAAAAAAAAGGAGGCAGTGATAGAACTCATAACTCTTAGAGTTGTACATTGGGTAAAGACCTTGAAATTCTTTTCAGACTTCAAGGTGGAGGATTTCTCCAGGAGCTAGGGGGAAATAGCTGGCTCTTCCTCTAGGAAACAAAAAAAAAACCTTAGAGGTTTGGTCACCCCCAGTGGGTGGTTGGATGAAACTAAATTTTGATGGTGGTAGTGTGGACAATCTATCTCCCTCAGGAATTGGAGGGGTGATTAGAGATGAGGGTGGTATTATATGTGCCTTGTTCTTAGGCCCAATTGAGCAAGGTGATTCAGGAAGAGCAGACTTTTTAGCTGGAAAAAGAAAAAGAAGGTGATTTGAAGATAGTATTGGGGTAGTTGAAGAAGGGTTAGGGGGTGACTTGGCAGCTTTGAAATGAATTTAGGCCTTTCAAATGGCTGTCAAAAGACATGAACATTCAAATAAGATGGGTCAGAAGATCTGCCAACAGCTTGGAATCAGCATTGGTGTATCCCTCTATTTCAAAATTTCCTCCACTCTTGTATAACAAGCCACGACCAAGAGCTCCCTTCAAATACCATACAATCCTTAGAACTGCATTCCGATGTGGAACTCGAGGATTCTACATAAACTGGCTCACCACACTAACTGCAAATGAAATATGTGGCGAGTAATGGTTAGGTAGTTTAACTTGCCTACCAACCTTCTGTGCCTTCCGAGATCTTCAAACTGCTCACCCACATCACTACTCAACTTGGTATTTGGTTCCATAGGTGTTTCAGCTGGTTTGGCACCTAACAATCATGTCTCCAACAAATCAAGAACATATTTCCTCAGACACAGATTAATACCTTGCTTAGACCTTGCTACTTCTATCCCCAAGAAATATTTTAATTTACCAAGGTTCTTTGTTTGGAAGTGCTCTTGTAGAAAGGTCTTTAGCCTATCAATCCCCAATCTGTCACTATTGGTAATAACAATGTCATCTTCATATACCACCAGTAAAATCTTCATAGCATGTGAATCATAGCTGAATACTGAGTGATCAACTTGACACTGTTTCCTGCCAAACTTCTTTATCACTTCACTGAATCTACCAAACCACACACGGGGGACTGTTTAAGTTCATAATGGCCTTCGTTAGTCTACACACCTTACCATCCTTCCCCTGAGCAACAAGCCCCAGTGGTTACTCCATATAGACCTCCTCAAGGAGATCACCATGTAAAAAGGCATTCTTGATGTCAAGTTGAAACAGAGGCCAATCATACATAGCGGCTAGAGATATCAAAACATGAACTGAACCAATTTTAGCAACAAGAGAGGTCTTGGTGTAGTCAATGCCATACGTTTGGGAATATCCTTTGGCAACCAGACGAGCTTTCAAGTTTTAATCGCTCTACACTACCATCAGGTAAATACTTAACAATGTATACCCACTTACAACCTACACCATGCTTACCGGGGGGGGGAGTGTGGTGAGATCCCACGTATGATTATGAGCCAAAGCTAAGAGTTCTTGCATTGCATGGTAGAGGCAAGGGCTTCCTGGACATCCGTAGGAATAGAAATAGAAGACAATAGAGAAACAAACTGGCGATGGGAAACAGAAAGGCGAGATGTAGAAACATAATTGGAAATGGGATGAAGTGTGCAATTGCGTTTATCCACAAGGCATAGGAAGATCAAGGTTAGAAACAAGGGGTGGGGCTGGTGTGGGAACATCTGCCGGATCTGTCGATGGTGAAGAAGCTGGATGAGGAGCTGGTACATGTCATCGATGCATATACACTTGGCAGATGGGTGGCCGTTCAACAGGAGGTTGCACTAGAAGTGAAGACTTAGTCACAATTAGAATAAGTGGAATGGGGTCCTCAACGGGAATTGGAAGAGGTGGTGGAGAAGAAGAAGAAGAGACATCACCTGGCCATAGTTTTCAAGGCGCCGAGGCGAGGCTAGGCGATGGGGGGCACCTTGTTGCCTAGTCGCCCAGGCGATGGATTTTTTTAAGTAAAAACAGGTATCCTAGGATAGTTCCCTAGGTTCCATAATCATATTTCCTTAATAAATATCCATACTTTTTATAAAAAAGTATAAACTTCATGTTAAAGTATAGAAAATCAACATATTCCAACATATTCATGAGAAGAAAAAGAAGTAAAGAAAATTTAAAAAATATAGGGGCTGAACCCCTATTTCTGTTTTGGGAAAAGAAGAAAAGAAAAAGTGAAAGAAGAAATTAGTATATAAACACACAAAATTAGTAAAGAAAAGGAAGAAAATGTGTTGATTGGACAACATTTATGTTCTTCCTTACTTATTGGTTTAGGTTTTGAAGTCTTTGAGGGTTCAATACAGCATTTAGCAATGTTTGTGTTGATTAAACCTTAACAAATAAGAAAATAATAAAAAGAAATTAGTATATAAACACACAAAATGAATCTTTTGGTTTAAAAATGTCTATTTTATAATTATAACCTCAAAAAATTAAGAATATAAAAGTTTTTTATAACATACTATAGAAAACTACTTGGTGATTAGGCGAGGCAACCAATTTCTTAAATAAGCAAAAGGCCAAATTATACCAGAATTTCACACAGGCCCTCTTCCTCCCATAAATACATACAAGTCTCCAAAATTTATCTGCATCACAAATAGACACCTACAACCTCCAAAAACCCCAATACAATATATCTCTCGACACCTTCCCTCAAACTCAAGGTGGGGAAACCAACTTGAGTTTGCAAGAAGGATGTTGAAGCAACCTTTATGAAAATAGGTGTACTGTTGAAGCAACAACCATGAAACTTGAGATGTTGAAGGGGCCACTTAGAAACCAAAGTTGGATGTTAGAAAGTTGAATGAATTCGTGTTGGAAAGCCAGAGTAGAGCCAAGTCATGATCTAGTAATCACCAAATTGAAGTTGGCCAACGGAAAGTCAACACATATCAGGCCAAAGGATCAAATTTACCCATCAAAAGGCCAATAACAATGTTTGAACTCAAGAACCAACCATGTCTAAAGATCATTAGAAATACCAACAGAATTACCACAGCATAGTTGGCTAGTGGAAAGCCAACTATGTTGGACTCATAAACCAGAGCAAAGATTCAAAGTTGATAGAAGGAAAGCTAACTATGAACTCCATAAACCAAATTGAGGAATCGGAGTTGGCCAATTGGAAATCCAACTATATAAAGTGAATCAAAATCCCATGTCACCGAAGGAGATCAAGACTCCAAGGATTTCTTCAACCTTAAATCAGAACTGGTGTGCATAATATAGGATAATTGCTGAAACATTTCGTCAAACATCTTCCATGCAAAACATGTATGAGGTAAACAAACCAGATATTGACCAATGATAATAGATCCATCACACCGAAATAGTCCAAATATCAAACCAAGACACAAACAGAATCAGATCAGAACTGATCATAACAATGGAAGACCATTGTAGAAATTTGCACCATCAAGATGTTTTCTCGAACACCAAATGGTCACCTTGAGCTCCAGTATCTCATGCTGGTATTGATAATCATAAATAGATCAGAGAAGTTGCAGAGCTTCTATAATACTTCTTCAAAAAATTGGAGCTCCCAAAGAAAACACCAAACTTGGCTAAATGACCAACAACCAACCTTTTAGACAATAAATCAGACAGTTGATATGCAACATAGAAACCAGAATTTGCTTGAAGATATGAACTAGTTCAGATGCTAGGGAGCATAACCCACAATACAAGAAGGGAAAATATAAATCCTTCCATAGAGGTAATCCTATCGGAGAGCCAACAAAAGAGAAAAATCTAAATAAAGCTTTAATAGCATTAAAAATAAGGACTTGAAGATGCTCTAATATACCAACCAGATCAGATTTCCTTGTCCAAATGATCCTTTGATCTTCTTTCTCATATAAAAATGATCTGAGCTCTAAAAGCTGAAGTCTAGATTCCATTAGGTATGAGAGAACCAAAAGAAAATCCAAATATGGTGTTACTTTTTCCTGGTTTCCTAAAAAAGCAACGAGAAGCTATATCACCCCTTTTGGAGTCTAATAAAATTCACCAAACTAATTTCCACACTAAACCTGCTCTAATACCATGTCAACTAATATAAAACAGAATAACAAATCAAGAAGAAAATAAGAAGAGGAAATAGAGAAAACATCAAGATTTAACGTGGTTTGGCTCGGTAGCCTACATCCACAGGAAGAGAGGGAAAAATATCCACTATGAGAACAAGAGAGATACATGGCTGACCTCTCTACAGACACAAAAAAAATCCACTCTCACTCCACCCTAATCCCAGACAACCAATGGCTTAAATAAGCAAAAGGCCAAATTATACCAGAATTTCACACAAGCCCCTCTTTCTCCCATAAATACCTACAAATCCCCAAAATTTATTAGCATTACAAATATACACCTATAACCTCCAAAATCCCAAATACATTATATCTCTCGATAGGAGGATGACATGCTGTGGAAAGAAGCAAAAACTTGCCAATATAAGGGACGTAGTATGATAGTGGAGCAAATATTCGAAAAAAACGCAGTCTTGGAGCTTGAAAGGGTAAATGAAAAGAATGGAGATAAAAAGATTGGTGTGGGCCATCCTAATGCAGTTAAAAGATTTAGACAAAAAATTTAACAGACTTGTGCTAGTGTCAAAGGTGTTTGCTAGATTGAAAGGGGGTCTATTTGGGGTGGGAATCAACAAGAGGGTTAAGGAAAAAAAATTGTAAAGAAAAAGCAAGAGTTGCCTAATGTTGCTGATGCTGGACTGCAGTCATTGAGTTTTGTCCACCAACTCCCACTTGACCAAGTGATCCTTCTTTCCCCCAAGTCCCATGAGAAGTCCCTTATGGTTTTTTTTCCTGATCTTCTTGGCAATTCTCTACAAAATTTTAAAGACGAACAAATAGTATATTGGAAGATTAGCTTGGTGTTTTGAGAGCTTGAAGTTGTTGGATGCTTCTGCTTTTTTTTTCCTGGTATTCTGAAAATATGCCTTATTGTTTAGCTGTCAACAAGATATTTCAAATTCAAATTGTTTCCTTTTCCCATCAAATTTCATTATCCATCCGATCCCATCTTACATATTTTATTGAAGTGTACAGGCTTGTTACTCAGCTATTCAACTGTCATCTGGTTTTGCAGCTATTGGAGATGTTAATGAATAATTGTGGAGAACATGTTCATAGACTGGTGATTGATACTGGGCTTCTACCTATACTAGTGAAGATTGTAAAGAAAAAGGTTTATCCACTCCACATAGACATAAAATTATCTGCTGTTAAATGGATCTATATTTTATATTGTTACTATAAAATGAGCATGTTGAGTTTATCTTCTGTGCTATAGTCAGATCTGCCTGTGCGAGAGAAGATATTTCTTCTTCTTGATGCCACACAGACATCTCATGGTGGAGCTTCTGGAAAGTTCCCTCAATATTATTCCGCTTATTATGACTTGGTGGTAGGTATAGACATACAAAATCTTTAACCTACAAGGTTCTTTTTATTAGATGATTAAGTTCTGTGGTTCAAAATTTAATCCTGTTTGCTTGCTGTTTATCATATGCCATGCATAAGTGATAGTACACTATTCTGGTTTAGTTCATTTATGTGAATTATTGTTAAAATCATGAATCATCGATATTATAATTTGTTCTGGGCTTTTGTTGCTGTTATGTAAATTAACCCATTAATAGTCATATGCTGACTTATTTGTTTTTAATAGTAGCCATAAAGTTGACCTTTTTTTCAGGAGTTGAACTAGATAATCTATAATTTTGGTCAGAAGTGGAGAAACTGGATGAGGGTATGTGTATCTTCTCCCAAATTTTCTGTTCTAATCAATGGAAAGTCTTCTGGTTTCTTCAAAAATTCAAGGGGCATTTGCTAAGGTGGCCCCGTCACCTCTGCTTTTCCTATGTATTATGAAGGTTCTGACCCAATTCATCAACCACGCGGGTCAGGCAGGCCTATGGGAGGGTTTTGAGATAATTCCAGGTCGTGGGAGGGTCATTGTTCTTCACTTTGCTGATGATACTTTATGCTTCATTGGCACTTCCTTTTCTCAGCTGGAAACTATAATAGGGATTTTTAACTGGTTCGAGGTAGTAACTGGTCTGAAGATGAATTTAAGAAAATCTTCTATCATTCCGGTGGGCAGAATTGAGGGGCTGGAAGAATGGGCAGAAGTACTGGGATGTAAAATAGAACCTCCTGACTAGTTATCTTGGTCTTCCTCTGGGTGCAAAAAGCTCATCCTCAACAAATTGGGAACCTGTTGTAGAAAGAATGGAAAGAAAATTGGCGATTTGGAAGACAAAATACCTTTCAAAAGGGGGAAGAGTGACTTTGATTAAAAGTACACTTGCAAACCTTCCTACTTATTACCTTTTTCTCTTTTCCTACACCGAGTAAAGTGGCTAAGAGAATTGAAAAATTGCAAAGAGATTTTTTATGGAAAGGCTGGGAAGATGAGAAGAAAATTCACTTGGTGGCTTGGGATCAGATCTGTACTCCACATAGTTCAGGTGGTTTGGGTCTAAGAAAACTGAAAACTTTTAACACTGCTTTAATGGGGAAGTAGTTATGGAGATTTGGCACAGAAGAAAATAGTTGGTGGAGAAAGCTCATTGCTGCAAAGTATGGCCTTCAGCCTGGGGGTTGGATAACTGCTATTAACGTTCCCTCCTATGGATACTCTTTATGGAAGGCTATAATGAAAGTGCTCTCGACTTTTTTGAAGGGTGTGGGCTTCCAGGTGGGAAAGGGGGACAGAATTTGATTCTGAAAGGATAGGTGGCTTGATGAAACAATTTTAGAGATAAGTTCCCTATTATTTTTTCTGTGGCTGAGAACAAAGAGGCTACAGTGGCTGAATCTTTTGAGCTAATAAGAGGGGAAGTGTCTGGAAACTTAGTTTCCACAGAGCTTTTCAGGATTGGGAGGTGGAGGAAGTAATGAGCCTCCTTAGCTACCTGAATATGTTCACCTTCAATCCCTAAGTAAGTGATATTTGGACCTGGAAATGAAGGCTGATGGATATTTCTTTGTTAAATCCTTTTCGAAGGGTGTAGCTTCTAGAGGAGAGTGTGATTTCCCATCTAAACAAATTTGGATTCCTTCAACCCCTTCCAAAGTCAATTTCCTAGTTTGGGCTTCAGCTCTAAAGAAATGTCTAACAAGAAGCAGTCTGATGAGAAGAGGAATCACCTTTGATGACTTAAATTGTGGGATCTGTGGTCAAATGGAAGAGTCCATGGATCACTTATGTATTCATTGCTCTTTTGCTTGGAGGATTTGGTCACACTCTTGCATGTGGTGGGCATTAACTGGGTGATGCCAGGATCGATTCAGGAACTTCTACACAGCTGGTATATTCTGGGTTATCAAAAGAGGAAAAATCATTTGGAGGACCATTCCAGCGGCAGTGATCAGAACTATTTGGTCCAAGAGGAACAATAGAATTTTTAATGTTCTTTGTAAAAGTTCTGATGAGTTGATCAATTGTGTTATGGCTAAACTTGTTTCTTGGTTATCGGTTGTTCCTGAGCTTAGCAACATTTTTCTAATTCTAAATTCAGTTAGTTTATGGGACATCTGATGCTGTGTATGCAGGGGAGGCAATCTTGTTTGCTCCTCCATTTGTATGTGATTCTTCAAAATAATACTATCTTACTTTTTCCAAAATAAACAAAAGAAATTAGGGTTTTTAGCCTTGTAGGGATTTTGTAGGCCACCTACAAGGCTGCGATGAAATGGTCTCCTTTGATTTTTCCATTGCATTTGGGGCCTTAAGTTCAAAACTTCCTTCTTTTGTTTTCTCTGTCTCCAATATCCATTCTGCAAATTGCCTGTTGTGAAACATGAACAGCAATAACCTGTCACTCAGTTTTCTCATCCCCATCACTTTCTCTTCATCGGACACAAGAGATTACATGGTGAGATATGGTTGTGCAGTTCCATGCTTCCCCATATTAGTAGGAAGTATCTATGGATGAAACTTATTTCTTGGGATTTAGATGTTGCTTGTGCATATCAGTTGAGAAGTGAGGTGAATACTTTGAAGTAGGGGCATAAAGCACATGTAATCTATTTCTCTGCTTTGATGATATTGTGCATGAGATATACAATTTGGTGGTTTCTCAATGGATATATAATGATGATGCATCTACTTATCCGAAGTTGGTAGGAGGATTAGGGTTTTTGCATTTCTAGCTGGACTTATTTCTGAGTTTGATTTAATTAGGCAAAATGTTTTTACATAGGAGACTATTATGCTCTCACAGGCAAATAAGGAGAGTAGGAGATGTTTGATGCTTAAATCAATATGGAGGTGTGCATCCGGAGTTTTATGTGATAGAAAAATACCACTTAGATTAAAAGGAAAATTCTATAAAACAGTTGTAAGACCAACTATGCTGTATGCATTAGAGTGTTGGGTAGCCAAGAAACTACATGTCCAAAAATTGAGTGTAGCATAAAATGCATATGCTGATATGGATGAGTGGAAAACTAGAAAGGATAGGATCGGAAATGAAGTCACTCAAAGGAACCTAGGAGTAGTTCCAATAGGTGATAAAATGAGAGAAAGTAGATTAGGATGGTTTGGTCACGTCCATAGAAGACCATCAATATGCATCCGTAAGAAGAGGTAATTTGTTGCAAATTGAAGGGGCTAGGGTAGAACAAAAAGGGCATGAGTCAAAGTGGTAAGAAATGATTTAAGCACCCAAATTTAACAGTGGATATGACATAAAACAAAATGGAATGGCAGTAGTTCAGATAAAGCATGGATGATGATGACTAGTAGGGAGTTTAGGAACATGGAAAACAAGTATTGGTGGTGAGGCTGTTTGAACAGAAATCAAATTTGAATGTTAATTTGGAGAAGAGTTGTTTGGTAGGGATTAATTAGAGGACATGATGGTGGAGCAGTTGGCAAATTATCTAGGGTGTATAACAACTAGTTAGCCTATGAACTATTTTGGTGTACCACTAGGAGGCAAATCCCGAAGAGTCTAGATTTTGGTATCCTATTGTAGAGAAGTTCTCCAAGAAGTTGGTGGTGTGGAAGAGGAATTGTATTTATCTAGGGATAAAAATCACACTTATCAAATCCACCTTATCTAGCTTACGTATTTATTACCTTTTAGTTTTTAAGATGCCACAAGGTGTAGTTAGGAAAGTGGAGAAGATTATAAGAGATTTCCTTTGGGAACCAGGGGAAGGGAAGAGAGATCATCTTAGCAGATGGGATGTTGTCAGGAAAGATAAACAGAAGGGGGGATTGAGAATAGGGAGAGTGGGGCAGATGGTTGTGGGGATTCCCAAACGAGATGGAGAAGCTATGGCATAAAGTGGTGGCGTGTATTCATAGGATGGAAAATACTAGTTACGATGCAGGATTATTTGCAAGGGTCACTTTGGCATTTCCATGGATGGCAATCCATAATATTCTGTCCATTTGCCTACTTTGTGGAGTATGATGTACATTTGGGGAAGAACATAAAGGTTTGGGAACATTTATGGGTGGTGGAGTCTTCTCTCATAGATCAATTTCCTTCTCTTTTTATTCTTTATTGCTTTAATAATGAATTAATGTGGAGTGCAGACAGAGCTGGGCTGCTGCCCTGGATAGCAGACCTGTTTTGGAAGGAGATAACAGACCTGTTTTTCCAGCTGCTATTGTTTGGAAAGTGACAGCTCTTACCTAAGTAAATGCCCTTGTTTGGGCTGCTGCCCTGGATAGGTTCGGTTCCTCACCAAGAAAAGCCTGCTGAGGGAGGAGTGCAGATTCAAGACTTGAGTTGTGTGTTATGTGGTCAACTGGAAGAGGATAACAATCATTTGTTCCTCCACTGTTCTGTTTCAATGTCTTTATGGAATCACTATCTTTCCAGGTAGGAGTGCCTGGGCCATGCCAAAGTCTGTGCTGGATCTGATGTTGTGCTGGAACTATTTAAGGCTTTCCAAGTTGGCCAAAAGTGTTTGGAGATGAATCCCTGCAGCAGTGATTAGTACCATCTGGGAGGAGAGAAACAATAGTGTGTTCCAGAACAAGGCTAAAGGAATAGACAGCCCATTTCTAATTCCATTGGAAAAGTGGTTTCTTTGATTGCTTCTGTAAATGGTTTCCAAACTAGGGAGATTGGAGTCCAGCTGAACTCTAGAAATCTCCTTGAGCTGTAATGTAATCTGGTTCTTAGGCCTGCCTTCTTTCCAGGGGCCTACTTGTATCCTTCTCTATATTCTTAATAAAATTACCTTACCTTTCTCAAAAAAAAAAAAATAATGAATTAATGTCTAAGTTCATTAAGACTTCTCCTTCTTCAAATGGGCTTAACTGGAATTTGGGTTTTAAAAGGGGAATTTGGGACTTTAAGTTTTATAACGTTATTAATCTTTTGAATATCCTGGAAAGGGTGTTTGTGGATCCCTCAAAGCAGAGTTTAGGGGCTTGGTTAGGTTTAATATGGGAGATGGGGCTAGAATGAGGTTTTGGGAAGACAATTGGACTGGGGTTGGGAAGCTGTGTGACATATGCCCAAAACTGTATAGCTTGGCTGAACACAGGTCTTGATTGCCCACTATTATGATGTTGGAGGTGAGCAGGTGGTATGGAGTCCCAATTTTAGAAGACCTCAGCTTGATCAAGAGGTGGAGTGTATATTACTGCTGGACAAACTAGAGCAGACCAAAATTTCTAAATCAACCAAAGATGGTTTGCGGTGGAAGCAATGTAGAAATGGAAACTTCTTGGCCGGTATACTTGTCTACCTTCAAAGTGCTTTTTAAGGTTGTGGATCAAATTGAAAAAATAATGATACTTTATCTGGGAACCTAGGGATTCCAAAAAGGATCATCTAGTGAAAAGTGGTTTCTAGGAAAAAAGATAAAGGGGGTTTAGGGATTGGAAATGTCAAATTAAGAAACATGCAGTGTTTTAAAAGCGCAAGGCGCAAAAAAGGCGCAAGGGCCATTTTGTGCCTGAGGCGCAAGGTGAGGTGCACGCCTTTTTGAGGCAAGGCACACAATTTAAAAAAAATGCAAAAAAATTCAAAAAAGAAAAACAAAAAATTATAAAACATAATATTAATAAAAATATTAACTTAAGTTTTAAAAAACCTATTATCTAAAATTAAAATACATAAATATAATATGTAAAGCATATTCAAATGAGAATTTAAAAATGAAATCAAACATATAAAACATTTTCAAGCATATAAAACCCACAATCTCTTTTTTTCTCAATTGCATCAAGTAGCTAATGTGATATATTACATTCTTAATTCTACGAGCTGCCTTTGTGCCACGCCCACCGAAGCTTCAAGAACCCCCTATTTGGTAATGTTGTCCATTCATTCATCTTAATAAAATATCTTCTTAAAAGCAATTTAAACTATAAAATTATTATTTTTTGTGTGAAATCTAAGAATTTAAGACCCTAACATGGACTTGTTTGGGTTGGCCTCGAGGGGCGTGGTACGGGGGTCCAGGGGCGGAGCCCCCGGCTTAGTGGCCAGACTCAAAAAAAGGGAAAAAGCGGCAAATTTTCAAAAGATGCACGCCTGGGCTAAGGCGCAAGGCACACTAGGCGCATGCCCTGGTGCACCTTTTGAATGGGTTGCGCCTAGGACTTGGGCGAGGCGCCTACCCTAAAATGCGCCTCGCCTGAGTGCCTAGGCACGCCTTTTAAATCACTGGAAACATGGCATTGCTAGGTTAGTGGTTGTGGAGATTTTCCAAGGAGCAAGAAAGCTTATGGCATAGAGTGATAGGAAGTATACATGGATTGGTAGCTAATGGATGGGATGCTGGTCTTAACCCTAGGACTTCTCGATCCTCCCCGTGGAAAGACATCATTGGTGTCTTGCTTTTGTTTTCTCCTTTCATTAGGTATGATGCTTTCTTGGGTAATGATGTTTTCTTTTGGGAGGACACTTGGATTGGGGACCATTCTCTTACGGATATTTTTTCGGCCCTCTATTCCCTTTCTTCGAATAGAAAAAGAAAGAAAAAAGAAAAAAAGAAAAAAAGGAAAAAATATTCCCTTTGTTTGAACAAATTTAAAGTTATCTCTTCCTTTCGTGTCTCTAGGGATTCATGGCAGCTGGGTTTAATGAGAGGTTTGAGGGATTTAGAAGTAGGCTCGACAGGTAAACTTTTTTCTCTTCTAAATTCAATATTTCTGGATCAATCTTGTCTTGATAGTAGAATTTGATAAGAATCTTCCTCAAGGTGTTTATCTTGTTCTTCATTTCTCAACGCTTTGTTGCAATCTTCTAACTTGGCTACCTCTTTGCCTGTTAAAGAAGTATGGTGTGCTCCTGTACCTCCAAATGTGAGGACCTTTTGTTAGGAAGTGGTTCTCCAAAGGAAAAGAGCAAATTGGTGTTAATCCCCACGTGCCTGTAGCCTTTCCTTGAAGAGTGGTGAGATGGTAAATCATCTATTAATCTCCTATCCTTTTGTTACTTATATTTGGAATTGGTTCTCTTCCCTTTGGTTGCAGGTGGATCCTCCCACTAGCGTGACAAATCTTTTTGAATCTAGCCTTTTCCGACAACCAAAGAAAAGAGGAAGGGTGATGTGGAGAACAATGAGGGCAATCCTTTTGTTACTTATATTTGGAATTGGTTCTCTTCCCTTTGGTTGCAGGTGGATCCTTCCACAAGCGTGACAAATCTTTTTGAATCTAGCCTTTTCCGACAACCAAAGAAAAGAGGAAGGGTGATGTGGAGAACAATGAGGGCAGCAATTATTTGGGCAGTGTGGGAAGAGAGAAATAACAGGATTTTTCAAGGACAAGAAAGAACAACACATGAACTCATAGGAGGGATTGTCATCAAGGCCATACATTGGCTGAAATAGTTGGAACTTTTCAAGGACTTCTCCGTAGATGATTTGTTTAGCGGTTGGAGCATGGTAGTGGGCTCTTCCTACTCATCTATTACCATTCAAGGAGATTGGTCCCCCCATTACAATTTAGGGTCCGTTTTGTTCATAGTCGAAATCGGAATTGGAACCAGAATCGCAATCGCTTGGAATCGGAATTGGAATGATTTGTTCCCATAGTTTGTTTGTTTCAGACAGGAATTGGAATCAGCTGGAATGGGATTTCCTTCCCAAGGGAGGGGGAGGGATGGCCATTCCCTCAAACGGAGGAATGCCATTCCACCAGGAATGGGAATGGGATTCCGATTCTGTCCAACCAAACAGTTGGAATTGGAATGGCCCATCCCGATTCCAACTCCAGACCCCTATTCTTGTGAACCAAATGGGCTGTTAGTGTGAAACGGAATATTGATGGCAGCTCTGTAGGTAATCCTGGTCCGGAATTGGGGGTGTTTTTGGAGATGTGGAAGGAAGAGTTTTGGCCCTTTTCTTTGGCTTGATAGGATTGGGTGACCCACTTAGTGCAGAAGTTGCACCTCTAGGGGCTCAGATTGGTAAACAATTGGTTTGTGTGGGAAGAAAGGAATTAGAGGATTTTCAAGGAGAAGAGTAGGAGGGAGATGGAGATCATTGAAACAATTAAAATAAAAGTTGCATATTGGGTGAAGACCCTAGAAGAGTTCCAAGTATTCTCTATAAATGACATATTGATAAATTGGAACTAAGTGGCTCTATTAGCTAAAGGGAAGGAAAGAGTAACCATGGAATGAAGACCCAAAGCAACCAATTATTTTAAACTCAATTTCGATGGGAGTTACATTGGTAATCAGGCCACGGCTGGCCTGGGAGGGGTTTCTCGTGACACAGAAGGCAAGGGGTTGGCATTGTATTAAGGCCCTTAGCAGAAGGTAATGATGATTTGGCAGATGAGCTATGTGGATTACTCCATGGCCTAAAATTTGCTAGGCAATTTGGTTTCCATAACTTGGAGGTGGAAGGGGACTCTCAGGTGGTCATTTTTTGGACAAGATGTAGCTCCCAAATCACTTGGGTCTATAGACATAAGTTTCAGGAATAGAAAGTTTAAGAAGGGAATTAAATGTGGTTTTTAAATGGGTGAGAAGATATTGATAAAAAAAAAAAGGGTGAGAAGATCAGCAAATAGGAGGGCAGATGTTTTGGCTAAGGGACAGCTAGGCACCATATGTTTTTGGAAAAATTATAATTTATCCTTTGGATGGAGAAAATTTCCTACCTCGTTGTAATCCATTGAGGTTACTCTTAATAAAATCTCCTCTTATTGATCAAAAAAGGAAAAAAAAAACAGTTAGAAGTGGAGGGAGGTTGGATTTAAACACAGTTTGGGCACTTCCCTTAGACAGCCTCATAGTTTTCAAGGTGCCAAGGCAAGGCTAGGCGACAGGGGGGTGCCTTGTCGCCTAGTTGCCTAGGCAATGGACTTTTTTAAGTAAAAACATGTATCCTAGCATAATTCCCTAGGTTCCATAATCATATTTCCTTAATAAATATCCATAATTTTCATAAGGAAAGTATAAACTTTATGTTAAAGTATAGAAAATCAACATATTCCAACATATTCATGAGAAGAAAAAGAAGAAAGAAAAGAAAATTAAAAAAATATAGGGGCTGAACCCCTATTTCTGTTATAGGAAAAGAAGAAAAGAAAAGGTGGAAGAAGAAGAAGAAGAAATTAGTATATAAACACACAAAATTAGTAAAGAAAAAGAAGAAAATGTGTTGATTGGACAAAATTTTATGTTCTTCCTTACTAATTGGTTCAGGTTGTCTTTGAGTGTTCAATACAGCATTTAGCAATGTTTGTGTTGATTAAACCCTAACTAATAAGAAAATAATAAAAAGAAATTAGTATATAAACACACAAAATGAATATTTTAGTTTAAAAATGTCTATTTTATAATTATAACCTAAAAGATAAAAGTTTTTTATAACACACTATAGAAAACAACTTGGTGATTAGGCAAGGCGAGCCTCCAAGGGTGCCTTGTCGCCTAGGCATCGCCTTGACACCATGGACAGCCTGTAAGGGGAATATTGAACCTAACATGGGAGCTTGAAGCACATTTTAAATGGACTAGGAGGTCAGCAAATGCAATGGCTGATACCTTATTCTAGGCGTGTTTGTAAGTTGTTTTTATTTTGAGGGGTCACCTTGCCTATGAAGGTGACAATTGTACTAAATTTCCTTTAAGCTTAATGAAAGTTGCTGCTTCCCATAAAAAAACCACTTGTTTTTACCACTTTATTACAGAATACTGAATACATTTGGATTAATGCAATCTTCTAGGCTTTCCTTCTAGCAATTGCCATGCCTCACCTTCCATATAAAGTCTGTCCTTACATGCTGCAATTAGTATTAGATCTGTATTCACCAATGCACACAACTATACATCTCTTGGAACTTTCACCAAATGGATGCTGTACATGAACCCTTGTAACTGCTTTATTCCATAATCAGTAGAAGTTTGTATTGGCTAGAATGACCTAATACTAGGATTCTGCAGAAGGCAAAAGCATACACCTGGGGGAGGGAGGGATGTACAAGTTATATTTCCTTGTTGGCCAAATGTTTTATCAATCATCTACTGATTTTTTTTTTTTAATTAAGCTTTTATTTGTAAAGTCAACGTCTATTTCTAGAGGCAAATAGACATTATTGTTAAGATAGTCTTCACCATTGACTCCCAATAGGCACCAATATAGTATCAATCTAAGTGAAGTATGACATGCATGTCCATTGCTTGTTTTGGATATTATCTCCATTCTCCATTTCATGTCTTTTCTGTCAGGTCACCATTGTTAATTCACCTTTATTTTAAAAATCTTCCCAGATTCATGTATTTTTGCTTTAGTAGTGCTATCTAAATTTCATATTTATCGTAAAATTTTCATGTATGGGTCACACTACTAGCTCTTTTAGTATATTGTTTACTATGGTATAATTAAAGAAACTGAAACCATCAGAGATGGTATAGGTTCATGTAAGCTAAAGATCACTTTTCTCTTCTCTTTTTATTTTTCCAGAGCGCGGGGGTACAGTTTCCTCAAAGGCCTCGGGTTCCTCTGCCAGATCATCCTAGTAAAAAAGCACAAGTGAATAATGTATCTGCAGACAAGCCTGTTTCTCCAAAACATGAAGGCATTGCTCAGCAAGCAAATGCTCAGATTGTGCCTGAATCTAGGTACTTACGCCATCATTGATGCTGCTGAATTGGTGTGGTAGTCCCCTTTAGTAGGATCATCTTTCCCTTCTGTGTTTGGTAATTTGGTTAGAGGGAAGATTTTGGTGGGATGGGATGTGATGAGAAAGGAAAAATGGGTGGAAAATTTTCCCATTCCCATGTTTGGGTGCAAAAGGGAAAATATTGGGAAAATCAACCCCAATAACAATTATTAATTAATTAATTAGGTAATTAATACTATTTTTTATTACTTTATATTTTTATTCATTAAATATTAAATATTAAAATTAAAATTTGTAATTAATTAGTATTGATAATTAGTCAATTAATTATGAATTAAGAATTAACATTTTTATTTTTAGTTAATTAATTAATTATTAATTAGTTAATATTTATTATGAATTAGTCAATAATTTTTGTTTTGCATTACTAGTTCTTCTTAATAATCACTTCTTCTATCATTTATTTATCAAGCAAATTAATAATAAATAATTATTTTAATGAATTCATAAATTAATATTTTTATTAACTACTTTTATAATTAATTAGTTAGTTAATTAAAATTAATAGTTTTTATATTTATATAATTAATTATTAATTAGTGAATATTTAATATGAAGTAATTGATAATTTCTATTTTATATTACTAAATGCTTTTGATTATTTATTAATGAAATTAGTAATAAAATAACTTTTTAATAATTCATTAATAACTTAATTAATTAATTAATTATTAACTACTTTTTTGTTAATTGTTAAATAATTATTAATCAATTAACATTAATAGTTAGTTAATTATTAGCATTAATTAGTATTTTAACTTTAATTAATTAGGTAATCAGTAGTTCTTTAGTGTTTTATATTTTGCTTTTAATTAATTGTTAATTACTAATATGTTTATTCATGAATTTTATTAATAATTAACCAATTAATGAATATTAATAATTAGATAATTAATTAGCTAATAATTTTTATTTTATTTTACTAGTTATTTTAACAATTTTACTATTTATTAAGTAAATTAATAATAGAATGATTATGAGTTATCAATAATTGCTTAATTAATTAGTAACTACTTTTGTTAATTTTTAATAATTATGAATTAACTAATAATATTTTTATTGTTAATCAATTATAATTAAATTATTTTATTATTGTCTTATTACAATTAACAATTATTGTCTTATTGTCTTGTTTTATTATTGTTAATCAATTAACTCTTCTTTTTTTGTTAAACAATTCCCCCCCACCTTTCCCATTTGTTTCCTGCCAAAATGGTGGTATTCCACATCCTAGGAATTGAGAATGTAATCCCACCTTTTTCCTATCCCATCTCATAGCACCCCACAAACCAAATGTGGGAAGGAAAGAATATTCAAGAATATTCCATATTTTCACTTCTTATCCCATTTACCAAACAGAGCCTTATTGCGATATAGCAATGAAAGCCTACAATTGTATTCTGATTCGTAGGTTTTTGGTTTGCATTGTCTGAGGGAAGGCAAAATAGAAACTAAATTTAACTTTTGTTAACTTGTCATTCTCACTCTCTCTCTCTCCCCATATATATGTGTGTGTGTGTGTGTGTGTGTGTGTGTGTACGCGCACACGCGCGCGTGAATAGTTTATTGTTATCTTGCAGATGCATCAAAATAAGGGATGGAATGGTCTGTGCAAATTAGATTGCAAAATTGGATTGACCTTGTATATTTGGATGGTGTGTTGCACAGAACATTATTTTGGCATCCAAGTCTCCAGTTTGCAAAGCCCTTGCCTTGTTACCGGAAATAATAAACAATATATTTGGATGATTTTCAGAATAAAAAAAGAGAATAAACAAGCAGAAAGCATAAAATAAAGAAGAAAGGACGTAAATGCTGTATTCAAGTGGGTGAGGACTGTAAATGGGGTGTAGCTGATTCCCTTGCTAAGCAAGGGGTCATAAGACAGTAACATTTTTGGGCTTCATTGTAAATTTGTTTGCATTTTTGGGTTGACAGTCTTTTCAGCTGAATGTATTAATTTTATCTACTTGCTAATAAAATATATTTATTTACTGATAAAAGAAATAAAAATAAAAGTAAAGAAGAAGAGAGGAGGAAGAGAAGACAAGCGTATGTTTGAAGACAACTCCCAATTTTGGGCTGCTATGTTGTCCATCTATGTTATATGGTAACTGCCGTAAATAAACATATGTCCCTGTCTAGGTAAGAAGTAATGCTTAAAATCCCACTAATACTGAAGTCCCAATAAAGAAACAAAAGTGAAAAATAAAAGATAAATATAGCCCACTTTTTGACATGCCTCCTCAAGCTGAGCATAGAGATTACATGCCCAGCATGCCTACATAGAAATCAAGAGCTTTCCTATATACAAATTAAGCTTTGATTCGATAGCATCTTTAGTGAAGACATCTACCAAGTACCAACTCTCCTAAAGCCACAAATGAAAGACACACCTTGCATGAAAGTACCTTTTCTCTGATAAAATGTTATTGACTTCAATATGCTCTGTCTTATCATGTTGAACTTGGTTATCAGCTATGTTAATGGCTGTTTGGTTGTAATAATACATTGTCATAGGCCTTTGATATACAATTGATAGTTCCTTTAGCAATGATCTCAACCATAACATCTTAGGGACACCATGTGCCATTGCCCTGTATTCTGCTTCAACATTAGACCGGGTTACAAAAGTTTTTGACCTCTTGTGATCCACAGAGCTAAACTAATCAGTATTTCAAAGGATTCGATCCTCATGTGGTCATAGTCCAAACAAAATTCCCTTCCTAGGTTGACTCTTCAAGTTGTAGAGACAAAGGGGAGGGCTAGTTTTGTCTTTTTCCTTTTGTATACTATCTGCGCACTATTTGTTTTATTGTTGTACACTCTGTGTCTTGAGGATAGATTGGTCCTTTTACCTCTTAATATAAATATTACTTTCTGGGAATGGCTAGTAACTTTTTGGACAAAGTCGTATATTGGTCTCTCTTCTCTCCTCTTATTCGAACCTTTTTCAACATGGTATGACAGCAGGTCACGATCTGATCTGCTGGTAAGGGTTCATCTATCCTCTGTTTCTCTGCTGTTAGGAGCACATTCTCTAGTTGGCTTTTCAATCACCCAAAATCAGTTCTGTTTTCTAGGGTTTTACGCAACCCGAACCCGAACTGGTGTTACCCTTGTATTTCTCTTGGGAGGCATCTCATCTCTATAAATCTCTGGATTTGTGGTCACCTAGAAGAGTTTTACTGATTCCCCTTGGCTGGAGTAGAGTAAATCAGTTTTTTAAGAATATTTTTTATTCTTCTCTTGGAGCAGCTACTGCTATAGATTCTCTTTCTGGACAAGTGATCAACACTTTAGTAGTCTTTGTGTTGTCAGCTACTCTGGTTAATCATTTCGACCAGGTTTGGCGTTTCCTCTTCTCTCTCTTATCATTTTCTTCAAGAGGGTTCTGTTTCATCTTGCAAGGTGTTTAATAAATGTTCTCTTAGACTGTTCTTTGGCTGCTTTGTGTGGCTTGTTAATCACCTCCATTTGATTACTCTCTACTACTGTTACACCACCATTGTTGCTTGTTTTTCTGTTTCAATGGCAGAGGAAAGAACTGATATTCTTCCCATCAAGTTTAATGGATCTAACTATGCCTTGTGGAAGTTTCACTTCCAATTTTATGTTGAAGAGAGGGTCTTTGGGGCTATTTGGATGGATCAACTACTAAGCCCAATGATACTGATGTTAAGGCCGTAAAACAATGGAAAATTGACAATGCAAAAGTTACCTCTCAGATCCTTGGTTTGGTTGAAATTGGTATTGCTATTCCGATGTGTGGGTATAGGATTGCTTGTGAGATGTATCAATATCTTGAAAAGGTATATCAATAGTCTATTTTTTCTAGGTAATATCAAATAGAGGTTGACATATTCTCTTACCATCAAGGAGAGAGAAATATTCAAGAGTATTATGTCGGATTCATCAACTTATGGATTGAATATGAATTGGTGCACATGGGAGAGGATCCTTCATCTTGTTGTGTCAAGTTTATGAAGACAAACTTTGATAGAAGAAGGATTATGCACTTTCTGATACATCTTAGGCCTGACTATGAAGTTATTAGGTTTAACATTCTGTTTAGGGTAATACTACTAGACCTAGATACTATTCTTGGGGAACTTCTTAGATTAAAAACCAAGTTGACTACTCAAATTGGTCTTGATGGGAAGAGGGACTCTAGTTTGTATACTGTTTTTCTTGCTACTAGACCCAAAGAGAAGAAAGATTCTTTCAGGTACAATGTTTTTCTTGCTACAAGACCCAAAGAGAAGAAAGATTCTTTCAGGTACAGTGTTTTGAATGTAAAGAATTTGGTCATGTGAATTTACATTGTAAAAAGAAGAATACCAACACTTATTGCAAGCAGCAAGGGCATATTATATCAGAATGCCCTACTTGGCCTTGGGCCTAGTCAGAAGAAAGTTCAACATAAAGCATATGAAACTTCAGTAGAGAGTTCAGATAGCTTATCCTCTTCTGCTTCCTTGGTGCCAAGGGGGGAATTTCAGGTGTCATGACAGAAGAAAAGATTCGTTAGCTTATGTCCACGACCATTTCTTCTGCTTTTTCTGCTATTGGCTTGTCTGGTAAGTCTTATTCTTTTTGTCCTTCACCTAATCATTCGTGGATCATCGACTTTGGTGCCTCTAATCATATGACAGGGGTCTCTTTTGGTCAGTCACCTAAATCCTTCTCTTCTGATAGACACATTGTTACTGTTAATGGTGAAAAGCTAAATATTATTGGATGTGATGACCTTTTTTTTATACTTCTATGTCATCTCCTTTTCACCTACCAAAGAACTTGTTTGTGTCCTAACTTACAACCAATTTTCTCTCTGTTGGACAACTTTTTGAAGATGAAAATATTGTTTACTTTTCTTTTGATGGCTGTTTGATACAGTGCCGTAGATTGGGTACTCTATTCACTTTGGAGTTAAAGAAGAAGGATTTATCCACATCTACTTCTTGTTTACTTTCTACTACTTGTTTTCAATTCTAGTTGTAATAATATTTGGCATTTATGGCACAAATTCCTTGGACATCCTTATTCTAAGAAACTAGATTGTTTGTTTACTTCCAGTAGTTTATCATCACTTTTAGTTACGGTGCTTAAAGATACTAATGAAGCTTGCATCACTTGCTCTTGTGTAAAAGTCATGTTTTGCCCTTTCCTTCTTCAGCTGAGCATGCTTTTATACCTTTTCAACTTATACATAGCAATGTTTGGTTGTCTCCAATTATTTCTAGGTTGGGTTTCAAGTATTTTGTGACTTTTATTGATGATTGTACCCTCTTCACTTGGATTTATTGTCTTCATAGGAAATCAAAAGTTTTTCCTTCTTATAAACTATTTTAGGCTTGGGCTACCACTTAGGTTAAATGTACAATTTGCATCCTACGTTCTAATTCAGGGGGAGAGTACTTTGATGAAGTCATGAAGACTTTCAAAACTACTTGAAACAAGGCATCCAATCCCATAAATAATATCTTGGCACTCCACAACAAAATGGAGTGGTAGAACGGAAGAATAAGCACATCTTGAGTGTTGTGAGAAACTGAGAACTCTTTTCTAAGATTCACATGTACCTATCTAATTTTGGGTGAAGGCGGTCAGCACTGTTGTATTCCTAATAAAATCTTCTACCTTCATCAATTTTTGGTAATTTTTCTCCTTTCCTTTCTTGTTTTTACCGTCCATTAGACTTCTCCATGCTTCATGTGTTTGGTCATGTTTGTTTTGTTCATCTTCCTTCACAAGAATGTACTAAGCTCTTTGCTCAAGTAGTGTTGTGTGCTTTTGTGGGCTATAGTCTATATTATAAAGGCTTTCTTGCTATGATTCCAAGGCTCGTCACATTCACATTTCTTAGCATGCCATTTTTCTTGAAAACATCTCTTACTTTGAATATATTGTTAAGTTGCCTGCTCCATCTATTTCCTCGTTACATAGCTTTGACTTTGTAGATTTGACAGAAGCCTCTTCAAACTTTTTTTTTTCTAGAAGTGGCTAGTTGGTCCAACCCCTGTGCCTCTTCCTTCTTCATCACCAGATGTTTTTCATACTAGTTCTACAGACATTGTAAGTTCCCCCAATCCTGCATTTGAGTCCAATTTATCTTCTACTCCTACTTTGCATCAGTAGTCTAGAGTTTCTTGACCCTCTGATCGCTATGATTTTCCTTTAGACAATAGCTCCTTGTTTGTTGTGTTGTCATCTATAGATATTCTCAAATCCTACGTCTTACCAACAGACTACTACTCTTCCTCATTGAAAAGATGCCATGGAGAACGAACTTTAATCCATTCTTGAGAATGGCACATGGGAGCTTATTCCTCTTCCTCATGCCTCTGTAATTGGTAGCGAATGGGTTTACTCTGTAAAGTTGACACCAAATGTGAGTCTTGGTTGATATAAGGCTCCTCTTGTAGTTCAAGGCTATAGGCAAGAGCATGGGATAGACTATGACGAGACTTTTGCACTATTAGCAAAGATGACTACTATTTGATTATTTTTGGCTATCTTTGCAATGAAGAATTGGGAGATTTATTAGATTGATGCGAAGAATGCTTTTCTTCATGGAGAGTTGAAGGAAGTTGTGTACATGAAACCTCCTCTCGAGTATTGTGGTAATCCTCAACTTGTTTGTCATCTCAAGAAACCCCTATGTGGTCTTAAATAGGCTCCTAGGACCTGGTTTGATATAGTGTTTTCAACCCACCATTGACCAGGTCAGTTGACCTAGATGGTTGGACCGTTGACCCATTCATCTCAAGAAACCTTCTGTAGCATTTTCAAATTATTGATTTTTCTATGAATTGCATCCCAACAAAAAGCTTTATTTTAGGGGGAATGGGTTTGCACTAGAACTCTTTCAAGGGAAACAAAGGAGAGGATAGAAAATTACAAAGAGACTTTTTTTTTTTTGATCAATAACAGAAACTTTGTTAAGAATTATGAAGCTTTAGGTACAAAAAGGGGGAGATAAAGAGTCTTATCTCCCCATCAGAAAATTACAATGAAAGAAGATTAAAAATTAGCTCAAAAAATAGCCTCCCTATTCACCCCTTGCTTGGCCAACCCATCTGCAAAAGAATTAGCAGTCCACCCAGCTGTATTGAATTACAAAGAGACTTGAAAATAGAAGCACTGATTTTTCACTGACATTGATTCTCCACCCTCTTCCTTTCTATGCATCTTGTCCCTATTTTGATCCTAGGTCCTTCCCTAAAGTTCCCACAAACACTAGTACAGGTCATGTCACTTGGTGTGTGACTATTGTAAGGGTAAAGAAGCAAGTTATTAATAAGAGGCAAACACTAGTACAGGTCATGCCATTTGGTGTGTGACTATTGTAAGGGTAAAGAAGCAAGTTATTAATAAGAAAGACAAGGATCATTTGGTGTGTAACTATTGCAAGGGTACTAGACACACCAAAGATACTTGTCTTAAGTAACATGATCATCCTTCATGGTTAAAGAAGGAAAACAACTCTAAAGGCTGAGTGCTCAGTGTTGTGAATATTGAGAAGTCTATTGGAGTTGCCCCTGCTAAGCACTACTACTAGAAATTCTTCCATTTCCAAGGAAGAGTTAATTGGCTTGAGCCTCCTTTTTTCCTAGTTCGAAGTTAACAATGGTAGTGCCTCTTGCTCTGGTGGTGTCACAACCTCCTCCTTTTTCCATTTAGGTGATCTTGCTTTTAGAAATTCTTCCATTGTCTCCTTGTCCACTGATTTAGAAGCTTTCGACCACATGATGCTTGGAATTATCAAGAATTCTATTAGATGATTCTCACTCAATTTGGGAAGTCCATCAAGATTTTCATATCAAATAATGGAAGAGAATACTTTTAAAAAAATGAGTATGTTATTAGCAGAAAAAGAAGTTATTCATCAAATTTTGTGCATTTATACCCCACAACAAGATTTGGTAGCAGAGAGGAAAAATCGACAATTAATAAAGTTACTTGTGGGATGTTATATACTATGCGCCTCGTCACTTTTGGGTTGAAGGTGTATTGATGGCAACCTATCTCATTAGTCAAATGCCATCTCATAGTCTTCATTTGTACTCTCCCTTTTCTCTTCTTTATCCTAGTCAGTCCCCTTTTTCTGTCCATCCTTGGATTTTTGGTTGTATGCAATATATTCATGTGTGAAGTCCACATTATTCTATGTTTGATCCTAAAGCTCAGTCTTCTTGGGGTGTTCTACTTGAAAGAGTTGCATATGCTATGACCCTATAATTGGTAAATAGTATGTTCTTGAACCTTCTTTGCAAGTTTACTTAGATGGCTGGATAAGAAGAAGGTTGTGGAAGCTATTGGTGATATATCACCAAAATCACCTCTATTGGATTCAGATTCAAGTAACTCTCCTCTCATTGTTGGTTCTTCTCCTACAGAAATTCAGATAATGCAAGAAAAGAAGAAAAGAGAGAAAGAGAAAGAAGAAGAAAGAAGTTTCAGCAATAGGTTGTGGAAGAAGAAAGGAAGGGAAGAGAGAACAGAAGAATTCAAACCTCTCTCTCTAGCTCCCTTTCATCACTTTTATTAATAATTCTAAGTCTGAGTACAATTACTTGGATGCCCTTAATGGGGCAGCCAACACTAAAGAACTAATTAAAGAAAATAAAAGAAGGCCCATAACTAAGAAATATAACTTTTAAATACTACTTAAAAGAAATAAAGAACACTAAGGCCCATCGGCTCATTCTCACTACACTCCCCGTCAAGCTGAGCATAGATGTCAATCATGCCCAGCTTGCTTACATAATGTTGAAGCTTTGCCTTTGGGACTCCCTTAGAAAATCTGTTAGCTGCTCTTCTGATGCAATGAAAGGTAGACACACCTCTCTTGAGGCCTCTTTCCCATATAAAGTGTCTGTCTACCTCAATGTGCTTAGTTCTATCATGCTGAACTAAGTTGTGAGCAATGTTAATAGCAGCTTGGTTATCACAATACAACATCAGTGGCTTGTCACATGAAACATCCATCTCATTAAGGAGAGATCTAAGCCAGAATAACTCAAAAACACCATGCACCATAGCTTTATACTTTGTCTCAGCTGAAGATCTAACAACCATTGATTGCTTTTTGCTTTTCCAGGAAACAATGTTTCCAACTACCATGGCACAATATCCTGATGTGGATCTTCTGTCATCCACATTTACTGCCGAATCAACATCTATATATTCTTCTACCTTCATGTGTCCATGTTTAGCAAATAATATTACCCTTCCTGAGGGTTCCCTTAAGGTAGCATAACACCCTTTCTGCAACAACCATATGTGTGTCTCTGGGATCTTGCATGAACTGGCTGATGACACTCACAACATATGAAATGTCTAGACAAGTCATACATAGATAAAAAAAGTTTCCCTAGTAATATCTGAAACACTCCCCTGTTAGCTAAAAGTTCTCCATCATTAGTTGAGAGTTTATGATTCACATCAATAGGGGCAGAGGCAGGTTTAGCACCAAGTTTTTCAGTCTCAGTAAGAAGGTCTAGCACATACTTCCGTTGAGAAATAAAGATACCTTGGAGCTAGCAACCTCAATGCCTAGAAAATACTACAACTCCCTTAAATCTTTAATTTCAAATTCAGAACTAAGAAACTTCTTGAGAGCACTAACTTCTTCTGTATCACTGCCAATAACCACAATATCATCTACATAAACTATAAGAAATGTCACCAGAGTGCCTTTTCTCTTAACAAAAAGGGTATGATTTGATTGAGTCTGAGTGTAGATGAACTGAACAAGGCCAGTCCTAAACCTGTCAAACCAAGCACATGGAGATTGTTTTAGGCCATAAAGTGATTTCTTCAATCTACACACCTTACCTTGCATTTCCTTGCCATATATACCAGGAGGAACGAACATATATACCTCTTCAGTGAGATCACCATTCAGGAATGCATTCTTAACATCAAATTGATACAGAGGCCAATCATAGCTCATCATCTTAGCAATTGGAGAAAATGTCTTAGTGTAATCTATCCCATATACTTGGGTATATCCCTTGGCAACAAGCCGAGCCTTAAACCTCTCAATTGACCCATCTGCACGATACTTGATAGTGAAAACCCACTTGCACACAACAGGTTCCTTCCTAGCTCAAGTCAACAATATCCCAGGTATTGCTTTTATGAAAGGCTTCTATTTTAGTACTCATAGCATCCCTCCAATCTGGTGTGGTTAAGGCTTCTGAAATAGACTTTGGGATGGATTAAGAGGAAATAGAGGCTAGAAACGCATAGTAGGATGGGGACAACAAGCTGTAGGAAAGGTGTTTGGAAATACAATGAGCTATACATTTCCTCTTACCTTTTCTCAAAGCAATAGGTAGGTCAAGGCCTGGAAACGAGGGTGCTGGTGGAGGAGGTGATGGACATGCCCTCTCTTCAATAATTGGGAGCGCCTGAGACTCAACTGGAGGTGTGGGATCAACCTGTGTTTGCCTTAGCCTTTGCCACTAGTACCACCTCTGGAGAATAGGATGAATGGAAACAACTGGAGGACTAGTAGGAGGGGGAGGAGCGGGAGTGGAAGACCTCAAAGGAGAGGATCCCTCCATGGGAATGGGGTTAACTGTGGAGGGCTCAACACAAGACTCAATTGGAGTTGGCAAAGGAATGGATGAAGAAAACAACTCGAGAGATCTCTCCCCTTCAGAAGGATGGCTATAAAAAGGAACTAACTCTGCAAAGGTGACATCCATGGAAACAAACCGGGTGCCACTAATGGGATCAAAACAACAACACCCTTTCTATGTGGAGGCATAACAAAGGAAGATACACTTTTGAACCTTGGGGTCAAACTTGTGTCATTTGGATCTGGGAATGTGGACATCACAAGTGCAACCAAAGACCCATAGAGGAATAGAAAATCTCAACATCAGGAAATAGGACTCCAAAAGGAGATTTTAACCCCAAGACTCAAGAAGGCATGTAGTTAATAAAGTAGGTAGCTATTAAAACTTCATTACCCTAAAACTTCACAAGAACATGGGTAGCAAAAATAATGCTCCTTGTAACTTCCACAATGTGTCTGCTTTTCCTCTCCACTACTCCATTTTGTTGTGGAATGCGGGCACACGAACTCTGATGAATAACCCCAACCTTCTCAAGATAGGAGGTAAGGTCCTCAAAATATTCCTTAGCATTGTTTGATCGGAATATTTCGATGTGGGTATTAAACTGAGTATGTGTTCATGGAACTGTTGCACAAGTTTAGGCACTTTAGCCTGAGAGCACATAAGACCAAGTATATCGTGAAAAATCATCAATGAACATGATGAAATATTTATACCCACCCATACATGGTAAATGGTAAGGCCCCCACACATCAGAGTGAACAATATTAAACGAAATAGTTGATCTTTTATTGGTTGAAGGATAAGTGCTCTTACAATGCTTTGAGAACTCACAAGACTCACAATGAAGACTCGATAGGCTAATTCCTTTAAATCACTCTAGAAACAACTAACTTAATGGAGAAAAGGTCAAATGACCCAAATGACTATGATATAACATAATACGACTAGTGGACTTTGAAACAAATGCAGTTCTCTTAGGTTGTACTTGGCTCTGCTCAGGCATGCCTAACAAATAGATCCTGTTCGCCTCATGGCCACTCCCAATCACCTTTTAAGATTCTATGTCCTGGAAAACACAATATGAAGGAAAAAAGATCACACTGCAATTCAGGGATTTAGTCAAATTGCTAACTGAAAGAAAATTGGTATTAAGTTTAGGTACATGAAGAATAGATGATAAGGTCAAGGCATTAGAGGTCTTAATCTCTTCCTTTCCTGTGATAGGGGGCTTGGGAGCCATTTACAAGGGATATCTTGTCCCGGCTAGAAAAAAGTAGGTAAGAGGTGAATAACTGTGAAATACTGGTCATATGGTCAGAAGCACCATAATCAATTATCCAAGGGGTTTCATAAGTACCTAGTGGCTACAAGCCTTTCTCCCACCGGCTTTTCTCCACCCTGTCCTTGTTCACCTTGTGAAGAGGTGGCTACATTTGCATTTCCACCTTTTTCTAGTTTCAACCCTTTTTCTACCATTTTTTTTCTTGAATCTGGCAGGAACAAGCTCTGGATGCAGCTTCCAACATGTGTCTTTGGTGTGTTTAGACTACTTACAGTATTTACAGATAACATCTTTCTTCCTAGTGCTAACCTTCGGCTTCATCCCAACATTAGCATAGTGATCAGCTTGCGGCTCAACAGACTGAACTTGTCTTCTACTCTCCTCACTACTCACCATAGCATATGCCTAAGACAAAGTCACCTCATCCTTTGCTAAAACATTTTGCCTCAGAATATCATACTCCAAGTTGGGTTCGGTGAGGAACTCAAAGACCCGATTTCTCTCCACCAACCTCCTATATGTTTCTGCATCCTTTGTGCAACCCCAAAAAACAGTCTCCATCAGATCAATCTCTTGCCAAAGAGATTTCAGCATAGAGAAGTAGACTGCCAAGGGCTTCTCCCCCTATCTAAGATTATTCACATCATGCTTTAATTTGTATGCTCGAGCAACATTAAGCTTTTGGGAATAGGTCTTTGTGACACTATCCCACACTTCATTTGTAGTTTCCATCCACAGGTAATGCTGACTAATGTGTGGTTGCATAGAATTCACTAACCAACCCACTACTGTATAGTTTTCCTGCATCCACCTTTCATAGGTAGGATCATCCTCCTCCGGTTTCTTCTTGCTTCTGGTAATACAACCCCATTTTCCTCTACTATACACATGTATCTAAATAGATTGAGACCAAGCTAAATAATTGGTCCCATCTAGCTTCATAGTAGTCACAACTCCAAAAAGATTCTCCACTGACCTCCCATGTCCAAACTTGGAAGCCGGAATCTGTGGAATATTTGGTCTTTTCTCTAGTTTTCTCCATTGAGTAAACGGATGCAAACAAAAATCAAATTGGGGCTTTACTAGGCTAGATTTATTGTTCTAAGCAAAGAACAACCTTTCAACCCCCAAAATTAGGGTTTCACAGGGTCATGCGAGATGGAGAGAAAGAGAGAAACTTCAACCGCCCCTTCCAGAGGTTCTAGAATTCAATCCAACCAAAACCGCCCCTAATAAAAATGAAAAGGCTTATGCTTACCTCTGATCCCCAAGCGCCTGGTTCAAATCATCTCTACGACCTGTAACCTGTAACAAGGTTTCTCCAGTTATCTAGGGTTTTTGGGAAAAATCTCCAAGTACCTGCCCTGGGCTTCAACTGAGGATGAAAACCTCCACAAAACTCTCCAAAAACCTTCCTAATTGGGCTGCATAAGTAGCTGATTGATCAACCGATCAGTTCTTCATACACACTATGTATGGGCAAAGAAAGGATAAAAAAGTTGAAAGTGAGAACCCGCTTTGATACCAAGTTGAAAATTACACCTATAGTAATTCAGATAATGCAAGAAAAGAGAAAAATAGAGAAAGAGAAAGAAGAAGAAAGAAGAAGAAAGAAGTTTCAGCAATAGGTTGTGGAAGAAGAAAAGAAGGGAAGAGAGAAAAGAAGAATTCAAACATCTCTCTCTAGCCCCTTTTCATCACTTTTATTAATAATTCTAAGTCTGAGTACAGTTACTTGGATGCCCTTAATGGGGTGGCCAGCACTAAAGAAATGATTAAAGAAAATAAAAGAAGGCCCATAAGGCCCATAACTAAGAAACATAACTTTTAAATACTACTTAAAAGAAATAAAGAACACTAAGGCCCATTCAGCCCATTCTCACTACAGATTTACCTATTCTCAAAGGAAAGGAGCTAGGTGGTGTACTTTAAAACCTATCTCCAACTTTGTTTCCTACACATTTGTCCTCATCCTACAAGTCTTTCTTGCTGCCATTTATTCCATTCCTATACCTAAAAATGTCTCGAAAGCCTTGTCTAAACCATGGTGAAAAGCTGTCATGGGCAGTGAGATAGAGGCTCTCATTAATAATGAAGCTTGGTAGTTTGTAGATCTACTAGAAGGGAAGGAACCAGTGGAGTGTAGACGGGATTTTACAGTAAAGTATAAATTTGATGATTCTATGGATAGATATAAAGCTAAGCTTGTAGCTGATGGTTACACACGGACATATAGCATTGGTTACAATGAGATGTTTGCCCCTGTAGCTAAAATGAACTCTTTAGTGGCTGTAGTTGCTAATAAATTTTGGTCATTATACCAATTAGATGTGAAGAATTACATGGTGACTTGAAGGAAGAGGTATATATGCTTCCACCATAGGTGTTAAGGTGACTTTTGGGAAGGTTTGCAGTTGAAGCAATCACCAAGAGCTTAGTTTGGCCTATTCAGCATAACAGTTAAGAGATATGGGTATAGTCAAAGACATGTTGATCACTCTTTTTGGTGTAGATGAGGGAGGCCTTACTTTATCCTTAATTGTGTTTGTTGATGATAGTTATGACAAGTGATCACTATGAAGAAATTTAGTAGCTGAAGTCCTTAGCACCAGACTTTAAGATCAAAGGTTTGGGGGATCTCAAGTATTTTCTAGGTATTGAGGTTGCAAGGTTGAAGAGCCACAAAGAAAATATATTCTTGATCTTCTTGAAGAAATTAGAAAATTGGGTGCTAAGCCTTTAGATACACAATCATTCCCAATCTTCATCTCAATTATGGTGATGGTGAATTGTTGGAACTTAGAAAATAAGGGAACGTATCGAAGACTTGTGGAGTTAATATATGCATTTACCTTGTACTCTTCACATGAAAGTGGTTGAAAGTATTTTTTGTTACTCGAAGACCTCACCTAGTAGGGGATTACTTTTACATAATCATTGACACTTGTAGCTTAAGACTCATATAGAGGTGTAAAGTGGGCCGTGCTGCCCTCCTAGGTGAAAAGTTTGGGGACCGGCCTGGCACGGCCCACAGCCCAAGCCCGTGCAGGCCCGTGCCGTGGGCTGGGGTCGTGTCAGGCTGGGCCATAGGGCGGGCCATGGGCATGGGCCGAATCGGGCTAGACTGGTGTTTTGACTTTTTTTGTTTTTTTTTTTGAAAATTTTGATTTCTTTTCTAAGTAAAAGTGTAAAACTAAAATGTTTAACTTTCCTTTGAGCTTTGGGAACTATTTGAAAAATTAAGAAATGAGAAACGAGAAACCTTACACATAAATGAAAAAAACACTTGCTTGAATGATGGAATAACAAACTGGCAGAAAAATAGGAATTTTATTTCATTTAAATTTGAATGATTCAAATTACAAAGCATACAATGGTTGGATACTTGGATGAATGAAATATGAAAATAGAATAAATTAATAAAATATAAAAAATACAATATAGTTACAAATTGAAAATACAAAATTACATTGTTAAAAAAATAACAAATAAATTAAATAAAATTAAAACATAAAATTACATTGTGTTTGTGTTGTTTCTCTCCCTTCTTCTTCTTCTTCTTCTTCTTCTTCTTCTTCTTCTTCTTTCTTATGTGTGAGCAAATGTCTGCTCAAATGGTCAGTACCACCCTTGCCACAATAGCTAAAGTCTTTCCTACATTTTTGGCAAATTGCTCTTTTTCCCTTCCCCTCAACATCCTCTACTTTATATTTTCCAAACCGGGCTACTCAACTTAGAGGCCCTCTTTTTCTTTCCCCTAGTATTAGTACCAAGGGTGAAAGTTCCATCAATATTAATAACATCCATGCCAGTGCTAACGCTATCATGATGCGACTGAATATCGTCGACAGTGAACATGTTGGGGAATTGGTTTCGGGAAGAGCCAACCATTCTTTTTTAAATTCTAAAAAAATAAAAATTAATTTAATTGGATTTACCCGGACTACCGGTTCATAATCCCAACTTGATTTCAACGGTTAAAGCCTTTCAACTCCAAGAGTCCAAGCCTCCCAAATTGCTAACTTGAGATACTTGAGCTGGTTGAGCAAGCCTTCTTATTGTTGAAACTTCAATAAAGTTGAGAATTGGAGAATCAACCAATCAGCCAATCAGAGTTAACTCATATCGCAGAGAATGTATTAGAGAGAGAGAAGAGATTAAGAGAATTGTTGAATTGGTGTGATGGGCTATTTATAGGAATTGAAAATAATTCAATTGCCCAAAATACCCTAAAAATTAGTTGTTTTTTGGTTGTTGGGAGGGGTATTTTGGTCATTGTAAAGTTATTTATAACTTTACCCAAAATGCTCCCCTAAACTAGTTGTTATATAGTTGTTGGAGGGGCATTTGTGTCATTTTTTCTCCCTCCATAACCAAAATACATAAATACCCGACATTTATAAAAAAAATACATAAAAACGCCCCATATGAAAAAGCTGAAACTAGCTGTTGGGGGGGGTACCCAACGGCTAGTTCTCGGATGGTCCGAGCACGGCTTGCGAGCCGGGCTGGGCCATGCCGTGCCGGCCCGTGAACTTCAAACCCTAGGCCCAGCATGGCACGACCCATCGTGCCAGGCCTGGCATGGCCCGTGTGCCGTCATGTCGTGCCGGTCCAAAGTCGGGCCGGGCCCGATTTACACCTCTAGACTCATATACTAATGCTCATTGGATAGGTCCAAAGTCGGTCCAAAGACTGTTGATGACCAACACTACTTCTGGTTATTGCATCTTATTAGCGGGAAATCTGGTGACAGAATTTTAAAACAAAATTTGGTGGGAAGATCTAATAGAAAAGCTGGATTCAGGTCCATAACTAATTGCATATCTAAATTCATGTGGGTGGAGTTATAATTGGGGGAGCCTGGTATTGTTTCCCAAGAGCCCATGAGACTATATTATGAGAACAAGGCTGCAATTAGTATGCTCACAATCCTGTTCAGCATGGTTATACAAAATACTTGTGCAGGTTGATAGACATTTTCTAAGAGAGAAGGTTAACATGAAAGGAATCTACGTGCTATATGTCAAGATTGAGGATCAATTATCTTATTTTTAACTGAGAATTTGATTAAGAAAGAATTAGATGCTATTTTGAGCAAGTTGGGCATGATTGACATCCATGATCCACCATTGATTAGTGTAGAAAGCTTTAGATTGTCCACTGTTATGTGTATTTTTCGTATTATTACCAAACAATGGTGGTGATGTAATTCTTCCTTATTTAAGAGTTAAATAACAATGTTAAGTGTGGGCCAATAGAAAGGCTATTACTCTCTATTAACTCTTTTGGTTCTCTCTTTGTTTTTTTTTTTCTTTTTTTTTTTTTTGATCAGTGAAAGATAATTTTATTAATTTAAAAACAGATTACAAGTATTTTCCAGCGTAATAAAGTATAGAAAGGTCCCAGAATACAAAGATCATTGACCCTCTATTTTAACACATTCAGCTACAGTTTTGCCTAAAATAGAGAAGGCCTATCAACTCCCTGTTTTGCTAGAGTGTTTGCCAGTCCATTTGCTGTCTTTTTGGTCCACCCAAATGTAGAGAAAAATTTCGTAGCCAGTAGCTCAATCTCCCTGAATGCAAATCTGTACTTCCATGGTGCTGAGCTCACTTGCTTAGCCCAAGAGATGACCAACAGTGAGTCCCCATCCACTTCCAATTCTCTAGCTTCTAAATGCACTGCTAATTTCAAACCTTGCAACAGTGCCATTGTCTCTGCCTGAACCGTGTCTCTATACCCAGTGGGCCTTGAGAATAACGCCACAATCTCTCCAAGATGATTTCTGAAAACTCCCCCTATTCCATCCCTCCCTAGGTTCCCAAAGGAGCTACTATCAGAGTTCAGCTTCAATTTATTTGGCCCTGGTGGTTTCCAATCCACCTTGGTCCATTCTTTATGTGATTCCATTTGTGCCACCTCCTTCCATTTTTACCCAGTGTGCAGATCTGATTTTTATAGTTTCAATTACTTCCTCCTTAGATCTTCTCTTCTCAGAGAAAATCCTTTGATTTCTTTCTTCCCAGATGGTCCAAACTACAGCTGCTCTTGTTACCCTCCATTAGAATTTTGCCCTTTTTTTTTCTGTTACCACAGGACATTGGATCTAAAAAGGCTGACTACATCTTCTCAGAGAAAATACTTTCATTGTTCTCTCTTCTTCTTCCTTTCTTCTCCTTTCTTCTCTATCTCTACTCATTTCTGTAAGGTACACAAAGCTCTAGTTGATTATTCCTAGACCCTCAAAAGTATGCTTCAGTTTGTTTAAGGTGTATTGACAGAAATCCTTAGCAAACCACAATAGCCTTGGACCATATCAAAGACTATGTAGGTTGGAAGGACTTGTAGAGAGGAAAAAGGTCACCATTATGAGTAAACATCACCTGTTGTATATGCTATGCGTTTTACCACTTAGGATCATTACTGCAATAATCATTTATTCATGTATAGAAGAGTTTGAAATATCTTGCTTGGGTACCTAAGCTCAATCCATTTTGAACAATGGGAGAATGGCTTTCTTACAATTCCATTCTTTGAAGGAAACAGAGCAAAACCAAACTGCGTAGATAGAAAATTTTGTTTAAAACAAAGTATGAAGATATCTATGCTATTTTTTATTTTCTATTTGACTTGTAAATTAGTGGCTATTACACATGTTGCCTATTCTAGGGTTATGCTTAATATAATAAATACTCAAGGAACTTCCTAAAATGGATGCATGTGAGGTCTTCTATCTGTCCTTACACTATATTTATTCGGTTACAGTATTATTCAAAAGGCTAGTGCTGCTCTTGAGGTTTTGAGAGAAGTGCTGGATGCCATTGATACTCAACATCCTGAGGTAATCTCTCTCTCTATCCATCTATCTATCTATCTATCTATATGTGTTGTTTATTACATACCTATTTATTTATCTATATACATTGAGACTAACAAGGGGTCAGTTATACAGGTACCATTATGTTGCATTGGTTAATATTGTAGAGGAAGTTTGTTTAGTTATGCTGATCCCATTCAAACTGGTCCTGTGACAATGAGCCTGAATATATCAAATTATATCTGGAACTTCCAACAAGCCAGATTTATGAATGTTTCAAGTGCTGATGTAGGGCTATGTTCCTTACATAGAAAGTCACTTCAACAATATGAATTTAGAACATTTAGTTAGAGGATTTGAACCCATTGTATACTCTCTTAGGATGCTTTTTGAAGGAAAATAACAGGGTATACATGTATATGAGTATATAATAGGGCCAACCCCCCAAAAGACGAAGGATATTCCTATGTACAATTCTCTCACCCTGATTAAGGAGACCAATATATCCAAGGTCCATCGATGGTCAACCAGGGATATTCCTGTGTACAATCTTCTTCATTAATGCTTGAAGTGTTTGTTCTTGTCTTGGGATTGTTGCCATGCCAGCACTATTTGTTTCTTATAGTGCATTTTTGGGCCTGGGTCAAATCAGTGTTTTACAAGCGAAAGGCGCAAGGCGAGGCGCGTGCCTTTTTGAGGCAAGGCACACAATTTTTTGAAAAGTCAAAAAAAAAAAAGAAAAAAATTGAAGGTATATTTAAAAAACATATTCCTAAACTTCAATTAAATTAAATAACTACAAAAATCTGAAATAATCATGCTCTTAAATAATCACCAATGACCAATCAACATTAAGTTCATGACTTAAAGAAAGCTACAAGCCATTAATGTAATACAATGAACAATCACATAGAGTTAGAATCATATCATAGGCAATTTTCTTTCAAAAAAAGAGACAGACAATTTTCTTTCAAAAAAAGACATAGATTATAGACATAGAGTCATACACAATTTTCTACCCAAAAAATGAGTCATAGAGTCAAAGGCAAATTTCTACAAAACAAAAGTCATAGACAATTTTCTATATATATATATATATATATATAAAAGAAGAGTCTAAGGTTTCAGCCATTCTTCAAGACTCAATCAACATCCTCTTCATCTTCACTTGGAAGTTCAACTTCATCTCCATTGTCATCTGACTTGTAGTCATCAAAATCCTCTTCCATTTCTTCTTCAACTTCAACTTCAACGTTAATATCAACTTCTTCTTCCTCTTCTTCATCTTCCAATTGAAGCTGTCTTGTTCTTTTTCTACTAGATTTTGTTGCTCTTGCTTGTGAAGTTGAAGCTCTACACCTTGTATACCTAGTGGCTCTTCAACTCCAGAAGCACAAGCAATATCTCCCCATGTTAGTGTATCATCATCAAACACCAATTCAGCTTCTACATCATCTTCATCACGTCCTACCTCCCCATTAACCATTCATTACTCTCATCTATATCTTTTAATGAATGGGATTATTGGTGCTACGTGAGTCAAAACTTTCTTTAAGCATCTGGTTGAACTTAACAAACACCAAGTCATTCAACCGCTTCTGATCCAACCAATTTCTTTTCTTAGTATGAATCTGTTAATTCAAAAGATTAAGTAGAAACACCAAATATGGTCCACTAATCAGCTAACAAGTATAAATATTAACTGAATTAGTGATTAGATTAACTAAAATATTAAGAGAATCAAATATTATATTAAATCAATGTTATTTACCTGGTGCTTTAATCTTCCTTTGGGAAATAGCCATATCAAAACCAAAAATGCCTTCTGCATTCTTATACTTGGATATTTCATTAGTGATTTCACTTTTCTTGTTCTTGTCCTTCTCAAGCATCTCAATTACTTTAAAAAACCCTGTCATAACCTCTTCATCTGTTTTAATTCTCTCTTGATCATCATAATAAAATTGGGGGTTCAAAAAGTAACTAGCTGCATGCAATGGTTGATGGAGTTGGCATTCCCACCTCTTATCAATAATTTCAAAAATGTCTTCATATTTTTCTTTCCTTCCACCAAATGCCTTGTCAGTGACCTCTTTTGCTCGGTCCATAGCCTCATAAATATGACCCATGGAAGACTTGTTTTCATGATCCACCAACCTTAATACACAAACAAGAGGGCCACACACTTTAAGAGTAAAGATGACATTATTCCAAAATGTGGGTGTCATGAATGTCTCCCATACTCTTTTCCCTTTTGCTTCTTTTATCCATTTGCTATCATTCCATTACTTTGAGTTGAACAAATCTCTCAAATTCTTCCTTTTGTTTGTATATACTCGGCAATGTGAAAGGAAATAACAAAACAAGTTTTTTCTGGCCTAATCAATTCTCTCTGATTTGTGAAATTCCTCATCAGGTTCAATAAACCTGAATGGTTATAGATATACTCCGTAAGTGCAATTTCCCTCTCAATTGCTCTCTTCACAGTAGGCAACTTCCCAATGTCTTTCAATATCAAGTGCAAACAACGGGTAGCACACGGTGTCCATGCCAAATGAGGATGCTTAGCCATCGAAAACTTCCCTAATAATACAAGAAAACAATTCAAGAAATATGAACTTAAGAAGGGTGACTTTGACATGTCAGAAGACTAGAGGAAAGTTAAATAGAAATAATAACAAAGTATAAAACTCATCAGCTAGGACATAATTTGATGTGTTGTCAGTAATAACTTGGAGAACATTTTTCTCACCAATTCTCTCCACCATCTTGTTAAGCAAAATAAATAACCTCTAAGTTGTTTTTACTTCACTTGAAGCATCAATGCTCTCTATAAACATTGTCCCAGCACGGCTATGGACCAACAGATTTATGAGGGTCCTATCCTTTCTATCCATCCACCCATTAGACATAAGAGAACAACCCCATTTTTCCCGAGACTCCTTATGGTGTTGAAGCAATGTTTCTGTATAGTCAACCTCCTTCAAGGAAGGAACTCGCAACTCATAGTAACTTGGGATTTTTAATCCCGGACCAAATTGCCCTATTGCCTCTACCATTGCTTTAAAACTTTTCTCACTCGGTATTCAAGGGAATACCAGCTTGATAAAACCATCTAGCAATGCGTATGCATACTTGCTCTCTCCCTTCTTTATTATACACATCACTAATAGTGGTTTGCTTCATCTTTTTCTGTTCTCTTCTCAAATTTACAATTTCTTATGGGCTTGGAGTAGGAAAAAATATATCCAAAGGCCCCTTTTTCCTTCTTATGGGGGGCTGTTTAGAACTTCTTTTTGAACCTGAAGCAGTGGGAATGTGATCACCACCACAAGCACTTCAACCTTGTCCCCCATCTCATCTTCCATCATATTTTCAAAATCATCAAAATCTGGAATTCTGCCCTCTTGACTTCCAACTATGTCCTCTTTCATTGATTTTTTTCTTTGTATGTACGCTAATATCTCTTCTTTCACCTCTTTCGAGCATTTAGGATAGACTTTCACATTTCTTCTTTCACCAATTAAATGCTCTTTTGCTCTATAGATCCCTCCATTTGTCACTTTGCCACAAAATTTGTAAGTGACAATTTGTATTCTTTAGATCTTTCAAATAACAATATTTCCAGCCTGGGTCTTTCCTATTGCTTTCTTGAGTATTGGTGGACTCGTCTCCCATCTCTTTACTCTACTTGGTTGGCAAAGTTTCCTATTGACAAATAACAAATTGAAATTTGCAACTATCAGACTCAACTACTCATATTTGTGAACCTATAAATAAACTATTCTACTTGATAAAAGCACGAATAAATAAACTATTCTACTTGATAATGAGAAAAACTGAACTGTTTCAATGAGAAAAAAACTGAAAAAAAAAGAGGCAGAGGCACCGTGGTGTAAGAACCAAGAAGCAAGACTGCAAGTCTTTGTAGAAACTAGAAAGAAGAAGGATGAAAAATAAGAAGAATGGGCAGTTTTAATGAGAAAAACTGAAAAATAATGGGGCGGATCCCCTGTTTTTATGAGAAAAACTGAAAAAACAAATGGGGCAAAGGCCCTATTTTTGTGCAAGAAACAAGACCACAAATCTGCAAGTCTCTGAAGAAGAAGGGTGGAGCCCCTGTTTTACTGAGAAAACTGAAAAAAAAAGGGGTGGAGCCCCTGTTTTTGTGCAGGTTGTATACGAAGAAGAAGAAGAAGAATGGAGCTCCACTCTTGATTTAACATTAAAAACAAAAGAGAAAGGGGCGGAGCCCCTGTTTTTCTGAGAAAAACCGAAAAAATAAATAAATTTGGTGGAGCCCCTGTTTTACTAAGAAAAGCCGAAAAAAATAAATGGGGTGGAGCCCCTATTTTTGTGCAGGTTTTGTACGAAGAAGACGAAGAAGAAGAAACCCCTGTTTTACTGAGAAAACTGAAAAAAAAAGGGGTGGAACCCTTGTTTTTGTGTAGGCTGTGTACGAAGAAGAAGAAGAGGAAGAAGAAGAAGAAGAAGAAGAAGAAGAATGGAGCTCCGCCCCTGATTTAACGTTAAAAGAAAAAAGTGAAAGGGGTGGAGCCCCTGTTTTTGTGCAGGTTTTGTACGAAGTAGAAGAAGAATGGGGTGGAGCCCCTGTTTTCTGAGCTTGGACCTTGGAGTGCCGCAGGAAGAAGATGAAGAAAAAAAATATATATAGCTGATATCTGTATCAGCTTAGACCTTGGACCTTGGAGTCTTGGACGAACTTGAGCTTGAACTAGATCTGGATGAGCTTCGGCTTCCTCTGGTAGTCTGGTTTGGAGAATCACTTTGGACGAATGAAGGAACTCTTCCCTCCACTTTCAGACTTTATTTATTTTTTTTTTCTTTTGGTTGTTTTGCCAAAGACCCCTGTCTATTCAACTTCCTTTTCTCCCAAGTTTCCTATTTTGTGTGTTTTTCTTTTCATATATTTTCGATTTTGATTTATGTAGGAAATTGTGGACCCCATATTAGTGTAATTGTGTGACAGCCTGAGTTATACTTAGATTTAATTAAATCTGATTAGGATCAACTTTCCTAGTAGGATTAGTTTTAATCCTATTCTATCTTATCTAGGATTAGTTTTTAATTATCTTATCTTGCCATGTAAGCATTAAAGTTCTTTCACAATTAGGAAACTATGTATATAAATTCAAAGGGTGGGGCGGCTGTTTTAACACAACCAACCACTCTCTTCTCCTAAAACCCTTCCACGAGTTCTTCTCCATCTCTCTTCTCTTCTCTTCTCTTCTCTTCTCTTCTATTTTTTCTTTTATTTTCTGTTCAAATCTGTAGTCTTGTACGACTACTTGGTATCGGAGCTTGGATCAGGGAGTCTCATGTGAGTTTGATCCAGCCGACCACATGAGAGCTGCCTAGGGCTGGAAGAGTAGAAAAAGCTCTCTTTGGCTGATTCTTGGAGGTTATCTACAGCAGCAGTCCAAAGATTGGATCATATCCTTCATAACCAGGAAGAATCAGAGGAAGAGGAAAGGATCAAGATCAACCCTTGATCAGTACTGGAGTTGGCGATCAGAATTTCAAAGGATTTCTGTTCGATCAGTACTAGAGGTTGCAATCAGAATTTCAGAAGATTTCTGGTTCAAGATCAGAGCTTTTCAGAATTTTCTGCTAAGTTTTTCAATCTTTCTCAAGATCGGTAGTAAAAATACCTGGATAAGAGGTACAAAAAAACTCTAGAAGATTTCTAGAGTTCCTTTAGGGTTTATCAGGGCTGTTATTGCTTCAGGACTTGTCTCCCTCGACTTCTTTGCTCTCTGGAAGAGCTGTTTCAGCAGGACTATTACAACAGAACTGTTATTTTTTTCTATCAGTCTCAATAGGCCGACTGTCAAATTTCATTTACTGCTATTACTTGCTGCAGACCCAGTAGGCCGACTGGGACAGTAATTAGGAAGCCTTTTTACTGATTATTAATGGAGTTTAAAAGCCTAGGGGAGGGTGTTTTTCGGACTGGTTCAGTTAGCATGTCTGAAAACACCTTCCAGATTACAACTATAAAGTTTGATGGTTCAAACTACTTAGAGTGGTCCCTATCAGCCATGATGGCCATTGGGGGAAGAGGAAAGCTGAACTACTTGATGTGAAGGAACCGACTAAGGAGGATCCCACGCATGCTAGGTGGATTCAGGAAAATTATTTGGTGATGGCATGGCTGTGCAACTCCATGCAGCCACACATCAGCCGAAATTACTTGTGGGCAAAAACAACTAAAGAAATATGGGATGTTATGAAGGAAACCTACTCTTAGCCCCTTAATGTTGCTAGGGCTTATGAGCTGAAATTGGAAGTTAGAAATCTCAGGCAAGGAGAGAAACAAGTCTCTGTTTATTTTTCAACCCTAAAATCTCAGTGGCATGAAATTGACCATCTTGATACAATAGAATGGGAAAGTTAGAGAGATGCACAAACTTACAGAAGATAGGTTGAAACTAACAGAGTATTTGAGTTCCTAGCTAGTCTAAATTCTGAGTATGATATTATAAGACAACAACTGTTGACAAGAGAGGGTGTGACTCTGTCTCAAGCCTATTCCCTAGTGCACAGTGAAGAGACTAGGAGAAAGGTTATGTTGCGGCAGCAGTCTTTCGAATCTACCCTGGCAGCAGTTAAACCCAAGTCTGGGGGACATAAGGAAAAGGATATGAAGAAAGAGGCTAAGAAAGACCTAGTGTGTGAATAATGCAAGAAAAATACACACACTAAAGACACTTGTTGGAAGTTATATCCACATCTAGTTCCAGTAAAACTCAGAAACAAAAAGGGGAATGCCAATATGACTGTTAACACTGATAGTGCAGCCTTAACAGCCTCAAGAGGCACTCCTCTAGACACCCTAGCTGCTGTCCGAGCTGCTTTGACACAATTGGAAAGTGAAGTTAGTAACTCAGTCTCATCTCCTCAGCCACCATCAGCTCCTTCAACCTCAGCTTTTGCTCAATCAGGTAATCGGGCCTCAACTTATCATGCTTCAGCTCCAAGTAATACAGAACATTCTTGGATAATAGATTCAGGAGCATCTGACCATATGATTAGCTTGACATCGCTTCTCTCTACCTATCATTTATCTTCTGGTAAAGACAGTGTCCATTGCTTATAGATCCCTTGTTACTATTTCTGGCTAAGGAGACATCAAGTTGTCTGATGCCATTTCCTTATCCTCCGTCTTGCATGTTCCTAAGCTTAATACTAACTTGCTCTCAGTTAGTAGCATTACAAAAAAACAGAATTGTTCAGTAACCTTTTTTCCGGATCGATGTGTTTTTTCAGGATCTAGAGACAAGGAAAGTGATTGGGACTGGCTGTGGGACAAATGGAATCTGCCTACTTGGAGGAAGTGCTCGTCAGGAGGATAGTGAAACTAAGAAATCCTTTGTTTCTCAGTCTATTGATCAGGTGATGCTTTGGCATAATATGCTGGGTCATTTATCCTTTTAGGCTTTGAAGAGTTTGTTTCCTAGTTAATTTGAATCTATTCAGATGTCTAGTTTGAAGTGTGAAAGTTGTGAGCTTGCAAAACATTGCAGGACAACTTATTCATTAAGTAATAGCATAAGCAATATTCCTTTTGAAATTGTGCATACTGATGTTTGGGGATCCTATCATACCTCAGCTATGGGAGGGTACAGATATTTCTTGTTATTTGTTGATGATTATACTCGGTTTTCTTGGGTTTATCTTATGCGTTCTCGAGATGAGGTTCTTGCATTAACCTGGATCTTTCATCAAATGATCTTAACCCAATTTGGGGTTAAAATTAAAATTTTTAGATCCAATAATGCAAAATAATATTTTGCAAATCCATTAGCCTCCTACATGCTTGAACATGGGATTATCCATCAGAGTACTTGCCCACATACAGCACAACGGAATGGGGTTGCTGAAAGAAAGAATAGACACATATTAGAGGTAGCTAGAGGCATTATGTTTACCTCAAATGTGTCTATACGTTTCTGGGGGGATTCTATTCTTACAGCAGTTTATCTCATCAATCGGATTCCCTCACGGATTCTTGACATGAAACCTTCATTTACCCTTTTATACCCTGATAAAGAATTGTTTACCATTGCACTCAAAACCTTTGGGTGCACTTGCTTCGTTCAAATCCTTGGTCCTCATCGTTCCAAATTTGATCCTAAGGCCTCCAAATGTGTTTTCCTTAGTTATGCCCAAACTCAAAAGGGATATTGTTGTTATGAACCCATTTCTGGAAAAAGATTTGTTTCAATGGATGTCACCTTCTTTGAGGATAAACCCTATTATCCAAGGGTTTCTCCTCAGGGGGAGAATAGTGAGGATGGAAGCAGCTCATCAGAAGTTCCTTTACCAATCCCATTAAGTGAAGAAGGGTGTAATGGGGAAGGTTGTCAAAGGTGCAGGGATGTGAGTCTACCATAGACGATGGAGACAGGTTGATTTTGGACATCAGCAATACAAGCCAGTCCCAGTCCCCTCTGCAAATCCAGATCCCCGTACCACAGTAGCCCTGGCTCCTTATGCAGATCCAGATCCAGGTACCATAGATACTACAGATGAGAGACATCCCACCATGGAGCCTTCACCTTCATTAGATGATCTTGACCTTCCCATAGCAGTTCGTAAGGGCAAGCGCCGTTGTACCACATCCACAGCTCACAACATTTCTCAGTTCTTGTCCTATGATCATTTGTCTCCCTCCTATAAGTCTTTTCTCGCATCCATTGTTGATACTCCCATTCCCAAAACAATACAGGAAGCATTGGAAGTACCAGAGTGGAAAGATGCAATAAAAGCATAAATGGATGCCCTCATCAGAAGCAATACTTGGGAGATAGTTGATCAGCCTAAAGGAAAGAAACTGGTTGGATGTAGATGGGTATTCATTGTGAAACATAATGTTGATGGTTCCGTTGAAAGGTATAAGGTCCGGTTAGTTGCAAAAGGATTTACTCAGACATATGGTATTGACTACCTAGAAACTTTTGCACTAGTAGCAAAGAAGACCACTATCAGAGTCCTGTTATCTCTTGTGGCTAGTAACTCTTGGTCGTTGTATCAGATGGATGTTAAAAACGCCTTTCTCAATGGAGACTTGCGGGAAGAAGTTTATATACAGTTGCCTCCTGGTTTTTATGGTACAGAGACAGGAAAAAAGGTTTGCTGGTTGAACAAAGCTTTATATATATGGACTAAAACAGTCCTCTGGAGCTTGGTTTGATAGATTCAAACGAGCACTTGATAGGTTCGGATATGTGCAGGCCCAGTCAGACCACTCCTTGTTCATTAAGAGAGTGGATTCTTCCGTAACTTTGCTTGTTGTGTATGTGGACGATATCGTAGTAACAGGGAGTGATACTGGTGAAATTGAGTCTCTTAAGCAACTTCTTCATCAAGAGTTTGAGGTGAAAGATCTGGGGGAACTACGATACTTCTTGGGCATTGAGGCAGTAGATCCAAGCATGGGATTTTTGTCTCTCAACGAAAGTATGCCCTTCATTTGCAAGAAGAAACAGGAATGTTGGGAGTTAAGCCTGCAGACACACCTATTGAACAGAACCACAGGATTAGTGCAAAGGGTGGAAAGCCTCTTGAAGATAAAGTTATGTTCTAACGGTTAGTTGGAAAACTTCTCTATCTTTGCCTCACACGACCTGACATCAGTTATGTAGTTAGTGTAGTAAGTCAGTATATGCACTCTCCTAGAACTACTCATCTCCTTGCAGTTGAGAGGATATTACCATATTTGAAGAGGTCCCCAGGCAGAGGCATTTATGAAGATAGAAGTCTACACAAATGCTGATTGGGTTGGGTGTCTTGATGATCGAAGATCTACCTCTGGATACTGTGCCTTTGTAGGATGTAATCTGGTCTCCTGGAAGAGTAAGAAACAAAGTGTTGTCTCTCGTTCTAGTGCTGAAGCTGAATATAGGTCCATGGAAAATGGTGTGGCTGAGATTCTATGGTTAAGATCATTACTTGAGGAATTGGGTATTGTTTATGAGAAACCCCTAATGTTGTACTGTGATAACCAGGCTGCCATTAATATGGCTCATAATCTAGTACAACATGACAGAACTAAGCATATTGAAGTGGACCGACATTTTATTAGAGAAAGGGTTACATCTTAATAAGTATGCCTCTCCTACATCACCTCCGACATGCAGCTTGCAGACCTTCTCACCAAGGCTGTCTCAAGAAAGAAGTTAGAAGAAGACCTATGCAAGTTGGGAATGACAAACATCTACTCCCAACTTGAGGGGGAGTGTAGGAAACTGTGGACCCCACATTAGTGTAATCGTGTGACAGCCTGAGTTGTACTTAGACTTAATTAAGTCTTTGATTAGGATCAGCTTTCCTAGTAGGATTTGTTTCAATCCTATTCTATCTTATCTAGGATTAGTTTTTAATTATCTTATCTTGCCATGTAAGCCTTAAAGTTCTTTCACAATTAGGAAACTATGTATATAAATTCAAAGAGTGGGGCGGCTGTTTTAACACAACCAACCACTTTCTTCTCCTAAAACCCTTCCACGAGTTCTTCTTCTCCATCTCTCTTCTCTTCTCTTCTCTTCTCTTCTATTTTTTCTTTTATTTTCTGTTCAAATCTGTAGTCTTGTACGACTACTAGTTTGGAGTGACTTATAGTTTAGACATCATCCAAGCGCTCGCCTGGGCTACCTGTCGCCTGGCCTAAGGCGCATGCCTAGGTGCAAAGGCGAGCACTTGTCCAATGGTTGTGTGCCTTAGACTAGGCGAGGCGCCCAGCCTGGAAAGTGCCTTGCCTCTGTGCCTTGGTGTGCCTGAGGTGCACCTTTTAAAACACTGGGTCAAATTTTGTTTGTTTCCTTGCTATTTAGTGTTACCACCCTACTAGGGGCATCCTTGTAATCTAAGTATACAAGTATATATGTTATTGAGGGAAGATGGATAGATTTAACTTCTGCCCCTCTCTATCTGACATTCTCTTCTTCTTTCTTTCTCTTAGGGCTGAATACTAACAAGGATGTCTTTCAGGTCCTTGTGTGGTGGTTGTGAGATGAGATTGTACATGGTAGATTTTTGTTGATTCTATAAGATGGCTGCTCCATTGGTTGTCACCAAGGCTAACCTCAGAAACCCCATTGCTCTGCCTTGTAGACTCCTCAATCCCTTGCTGTGGCATTTTCTTGCAGTGAGTCAGGTAATCGGACATACCTACTTGCTGTCACATAATCATAAAATCTATATATTCTCCAGGTTCCAGCCCTATGATCTGCAAATAATGTTTTTGTATCCTCCTCTCTTACAAATAATGTTTATCTTGACTCAAAAGTTTCCCTTCTTTTGTTAAAAATTGGCCCCATATGCCTTTTCATTCCTTAATGATTCTTATATCCTTTTTTTTTTTTTTGAAGAATCAAATAAAACTTCATTAAGAAAATATAAAGTACAGCATGAGGTGATGAGGCATCACCCTAAGCAAGGAGCACCCGCAAAAAACCCAAAAAAGATCCTAGAAAACCACACCTTGAACACAAGAATACCCAAACAACTCTGATAAAGATCACAAGGTAGACCCAATACAAAGAACCAAAAAAAAAGTCTAGAAGCTGCCCCCAATCAAATCAAGCACAAGAACCCTTCCAGATGCCCACATCAGACTTCGTCTGTGAACTCATCCTCTTGATTCGAGAATTCCTCATCCCATTCCTTGTTCCTTTCCAGCTGAGCTTTTTTCTTCATTTTCTCTTCCTCCTTTTTTCTTTCAAATTCTTTGAAGGCTCTCCTAGCAAATTCCTCACCACCCAGAACATCAGATCCAAGCTTTTCCCAATTGTGACCTCTCTATCCACCAATTTTTGTATGTCTACCTTACTTGAAACTTCGTCAACAACATCATTTTCCTGCATCAATTGTATTGAACCAGATTCAGGGTATACCATTCACCTTGTTTTCCTGTTGTTCCTTACATGAAAGGGAGTAACCCTTCTAACAACACAAACGGTTTTATCCTTTACCAAAGGTTCATTTATTGACCTTGCAAACCCACCACAAATCCTGATTCACCATCCTTCATCAGCCCAAATCCAGACCCAACCTTCTCAATAGGAAATTAAACTAGAAGCCTGTAAACTAGTTAACTAACCATCCAATCATTGTGTAGTTCTCTTGCATCCATTTCTCATGTGCAGGGTCCGTCTCTATAGGTTTCTCCTTACTGCTTGTGAGATACCCTACAAACATAAATTTGTATAGACTGCCCAGGCTAGATAATTGGTTCCATCTAGTTTAATTGTGGTCACTCTGGTCAAAAAGGAATCTACCGGACCAACCTCAAATACCGACATCTGCTTCATTTCACTTCTAGATTGCCCCATTGATCAAACAAAAATAAAAAAACTAGTTTTCAGTCTTTATGGACCTAACTAAGGTCAGTTCAGTGCCAAGAGATTCAAAAACTAGGGTTTCACTGCACCTGGCTATCAGGGAGAAAGAGAGAAGAGGTAGCTGCTCCTACCAGAGCTCCCAACCTTCTTCAAATCTCAACCACACACTTCTGGAGATCAAAATAAACCTCCCAAGCCTTGAACGCCACACCCAATCCTTCTCCTTAACCTGTAACTTGAGAACTCCCTAGTTGGCTAGGGTTTTGGGTAGAAAAATAATAGCTTCACTTCTTGGCAATCTTCATTCTTCGGCCAGATTCTCACTCTCCAAACCCTCTACCAACTAGGCAAACAGTCCTCTGATTGATCAGGAACTTATCTCTCCATACACCCTCTACCAACTAGGCAAACAGTCCTCTCATTCTTCGGCCAGATTCGAAGGGTGTATGGGAAAGAAAAGGAAAACAAAAAAGGAGGAAGAACTGCTTTGGTACCAAGATGTAAATCTGTCCTTCAAATCTGATAGAAAAATATTGATTATAGCAGAAAAGAAGATTTCAGCGGAATAGAAGAAGCAGATGGAGAAGAAGAGAGTTCGATGAGTTCCTCTCTCCCTTCACTAATCTTTTATTAATCTGAATTAATTAGGCTAATTACATGTCTGCCCTTAAGTAGGTGGCCAGCTAAGCAATAACTTAAAAGAAATTAAAAAGTAGTTAGCAGGCCCATTAACACAAAATAAATAGAACACTGCTTAAACATAAAACAAATACTAGGGCCAATTCGGCCCAGTCTCTCTACATGATCTTTTTGGCATTCATCAGCTTCTTCTACCACTGATGGGGAAGGTGTCTTCAATTGGGGATACCCAATAATTACCCAAAACCAGTTGCTGCCCTATTGAACTGACAATATTGCCATTTCATTGGATCCACCCCAAAAAATGATACCTGCTTTTTGTTTCTTGTAACCGAGCAATCCATTTTGAAAAGCCTGTTTTTACTTCCTAAAAAATTTAGATTCACCAACACATATCACATACTTGTGCTTCAAGCACCTTATTCTGAAACACATGGTCCACCTCCATGTGTCTTCTTGCATTTGTTGGCTTTTTTTTTTTTTTTCTGATCAATAACACCAGCTTCATTAAATTAAAAGAAAAGAGGGAATATGGATACAAAAGGGGAGATAAAATATCTTAGCTCCCCAAAAACAGAAAACAAAGGGAATGCAAAGAGAAAAGATTAAAAACTAGCCCAAAAAACAGACTCCCTATTCACTCTTTGCTTGGCCAACCCATCCGCAAATGAGCTGGCACTCCTCTTCACCCAGCTGTACTGAATCTCAATGTCCCTACCCAGGCAATAAGAACTGTTTTTTTTCATTGTTAAAGTTCCACAAACCACTGTCCTCTGTCTTCAACCAACTAACCACCACCTTCGAATCACCTTCCAGGATCAAACGACTGATATTTAATTCCTTTGCTCTTTGAATTCCTTCAAGCGCTGCAAGGATCTCAGCGCTAAGAGAGTCACCTTCTCCAATAGGGCCAAAGAATAAAGCAATAACAATCCCTTCCTCATTCCTGAAGACTCCAATCCCAGAGGGCCCTCGATTCCTTACACTGCTGCCATCAAAATTCAGCTTTATAAAGTTCTTGCATTTGTTGGCTTTCAAGTATTCTTGTTTATCGCTACATATTTGACTCTCCAAATTGCATCTTGAGTCACTGAACTTTCTGATTTTTCTCATTCCAACAATATACAGTTCTTCTAAAACCCAACTCATGCCTTTCTTATTTGCAATACCATGTTCCTTTGTTCTTCCATTTTTTCTATATTTAAAAACTACTTCGGAATTCCATATGATTTTGTGTTCTTTTGACACCATGATCCAATGTTTTCAAACCGTCGTTGACCCGGATGGTCAGACCCTTTGGCCCAAAACCGTCCAGGCAACCAGTTCCGTTTCACCCTTAACCCATTCCTGGGCTAGAAACAATTGATTTGGTCAAAGAACTGCTGACCTGGGCGGTCAACCCATTCGATCCAGACAGCGGTTCCCAGTTTAACAAGGAGGCAGAGGAGATTCAAATACGATGGCCTGAGACAAGAATGAAGAATGATCTCTGAGATAAGAATGATCTCAGATCTGAGATCATCCCAGAGAGAGATAAAGATCATAGTGAAATCAGATTTGAGATCTGAGATTAGAGAGATTTGATGCTCGAATGTTGCGTTTCTATTGCCATTGTTGTTTCCTTCGCTGGTGAATGTCAGATGATCCTTCTCCTCCTCCTTCCTTTCCTTTTTTTTTTCCTTTCTGCCCTCCCTCCTTTATCTCTTTTTTTCTTTCCTTCTTTTCTTGTTTTCTTTCTTTCTTTCTTTCTTACCCGAGTGGCAACAACCAGATACGTCTCTTTCTCTTAATAAAAGACTAAACCGCCTGATCCGTTCGACCCAGATGGTTGAACCGCTGACCTGAAAACCGGTGGCTAGAATGGTTCCATTTCCAGGTCGGTTTTTAAAACCTTGCCATGACTAACTATATGTGTCTCAATACTGTAATTACACCACTGTCCCTTGGGAATGCCACCTCATTATCTTCAATGTCTCTCTCTTTTCCATGTTTGACTTCTCAAATGTTGGTTAACAGACTGGGTAAGACAGGTTACCCCTTCAAGCAAATTTTGATTGATTTTTTTATTGGAAACAGTAACTTTCATTCAATAAAGGATTATCAATGTACAACTGTTAGGATGTTGACCCCTCAAAGTATCTCAGAATTACAAAATGGGCCAAAAAATACCTCCCTAGTAGTCCCTTGTTTTGCTAGTCTATGTGCTGATCTATGTGCTGATCTTCTAGGCCACCTGAAGTAATTTTCATTGATTGATTTTACTAAAAAGATTTTATCTTGAGGGAAAATATGTTGGCAAATTAGTGTAGGTATGCTGTGAAATGTGCTTATATATTGCCCAGCTTGACCTGCTTTTCTACTTGATTGATTCATGGACTTTATGCAATTTGTAATCAATATTTATTGATTGCTTATGGATTGCTTTGTAGGCAGCAAAAGATGAGTTCACTTTGGATCTTGTAGAACAATGTTCATTTCAAAAGCAGCGAGTAATGCATCTTGTCATGACCTCTCGGTAAGGGTATTATTTGTAAATGATTTCTGGGAATAGATCCTGAGCTACTTGAATTGCATTGTTCGCTTTAGCAACTTTTACCACATGTAGCATGGTAGTGTCCCTCTTAAGTCTAGATATTGGTTGAACACCCTTGAACCAATTTCACATCAGTTTCATTTCTTTTGTTTTTTGATAAGTAAATAAAAATTTTATTAAGGAAAAAAGAGATTACAGATTAAGGGTGGAAAGTCATCACCCAAATACAAAGACCAACTTAAGATTAATGAGCAAATTCCACATTACATATTTGAAAATCCAGGACCTCCCCTAACCTATTTCCCAAGTCCTCCTTTTCTAACTGTCTGAAATCTGGGTGAATCAGCACCCAATCTGCCACTAATCTGCTTACAACCGCAACCATCTTGTTCATCCTAAAGGCTTTGTCTTAGAAAATCCTTCTGTTTCTCTCTTTCCATATGTTCCAGCATACTGCAAATGGGATGCAACTTCATAACACCTTCACCTTCATACTTCCACTCAGCCTAGGCCAAGTAGAGAAAATCTCTGCCGTTGAAGTTGGATGAAATCCAGAGACCCTGAACATTGGTGTAAACACTTCTCCACAAGAATCCTGATAACTTGCAGGATATAAATAGGTGATTAGCATTTTCCTCCTGCTCCTTGCAAAGACAGCATCTGCTAGCCATATGGCAACCTCTGGATTTCAAGTGATCGGCTGTCAAAATGCTGTCCATTGCTATCAGCCAAGCCAAAGCCTCAACTCTTGGAGAGACTGGGTTTCCTCAGATTCCCTTAAGATGACTTGAATATTAATCAGTCCTGCTGATAGCCATATAGTACGATTTGACTGTGAACTTTCCATTCTTGCTTTCTTTCCACTAGTTGCTCATCTCTCTGATGAGTTGCAGGTTTTACACTCTCTAGTTTCTCTAAAAGAGAGATGCATTCTTCAACTTCCCTATTCATTAAAAGCCTCCTGAATTTCGGACTCTATATCAACTGATCCCCCTCCTTTCATAACAGTCACTGATAGCTACTTCAGCCTGTTAACCTGTATAGTCTTGCTTATAACTCACACAGCTTACCCACCCCACACCAGTCATCCTCCAAAATCTGATCTTTGGCCCATCCCTGACTGCAAAGCTAATTTGATCTCTGAATTCATTGTTAAATGTCATGACTCCCTTCCACACACTCACCCCATAGGAAGCCCTCATCTCCCTTGATTCCCAACTGAATCTCACCACTCCATACTTACCAACCACAACCCTCCTCCACAATGAGTTCTCTCTCCCTAAACTAAATCTCCAAAGCCATTTCCCCAATAGGGCCCTGTTAAAATTTCTCATTCTCCTTATCCCCAACCCTCTCCTCTCCTTTGGTTTACACACCTTGTCCCAGCTCACCAAATGAAATTTCTTGCCCCCTCCCCCCCCAAGGATAAATACTTAGCTTTCCACCCATCCAACCTCTATCAATGACTTCACTGCTCCAACAATCGGCATTCCTAGATATGTGAAGCTCACCAATTCTGCATTCCATGGTATCAGCACACTCCAACAAAACTCCCCTCCCTACCTCTCCAACTGCTATTATAGTGCTTTTGGAGAGATTTATCTTTAGCCCTGATAACAGCTCAAAATTTTCAAAAACTACCCTCAAGTTTAGCATCTGTTCCACCTTTGCATCTAAGAAAATTAGAGTTTCATGTGCATATTGCAGATGAGTAATGCAAGGTCCATCTCTTGCCTTAAAGCCATCAATTAAGCCCATTTGGCTTCTCTCTAGCAGCAAGTTCAAAATCTCCATCACCCATAACAAACTGCAAAGGAGACACAGGTTCTCCTTGCCTCAATCCCCTAGAAGCTGAAAGAAATCTGATGAAATTCTGTTCATCAATATTGAGAACAAGACTATAGACACAAAAGAAAACATCCAAGCCCTCCATTTCTCCCCAAACCCCATCAAACTTTGGATTTCTTCTAAGAAACCCCACTCCACGTGGTCATAGGCCTTCTCAAAATCAACCTTACAAACCAAACCTAGTCTACCATTCCTCAGGCGGGAGTCAATGCGTTCACTTGCCACTAGAACCCTGTCCAAAATTTGCCTCCCTTCTACAAAATTCATATGAGATTCCCCAACCACCTCATGAAGCATATATCTCAGTCTCTTGGTTAAAACCTTAGCCAACTTGTATGGGCTGCTGATTAAGCTTATTGGCCTAAAGTCCTTCAAATCCACTGCCCCTTCTTAGGAATTAGGGAAATGAAGGTGGCATTCACCATCTTCTCTAAAGTCTTCTCTCTATGGAACTCCTTGAACATTTGCCCCAATGATGCCTTTTAGAGCATCTTTGACTTCCTCCAAACCAAACTCTCTCAATTCAGGTTGCTGAATTTTCACTCAACTTATTTGGTATTAGCTCTCCGAGTGACATCCCTCTATTTTTTGAGGTGTACAATGCCTTGTAAAAGCCAACCACCTTTTCTTGAATTTCACTCCATGAGTCCACCATCTCTCCTTCCACCTGAATTCTTGAGATGAAATTTCTCCTCCTTGCATTGGCATAAGCGTGAATGAAAGCCATGTTTTTATACCCTACTTTTAGCTAAATCATTTTGGATTTTTGTCTCCAGCTCTCCTCTTTTCTATAGATTAGGTTTTTCAGTCTAAATCCAATCTTTCTCCTTCCACTCTCTCCTCCCTCGAAAGAAGCATGTCTTCCTCCATTTTGTCCAGCCGCACCAATTTTTCCAAAATCTCCTTCCTAATTGCTACCCTTCCAAACACTGATTTATTCCACTTCTTTTAGCAACTGTAATTTTCTAGCCAGTTTGAAACCCACCAAACCCTAAACATGGAAACCCTCCCATTTTTCCTCTGCCCATTCTTAAAAATCTGGGTAGTCCAACCACATGTTTTCAAATTTAGAAGGTCTTGGACCAGCAATTGCTACAAACTGTCTCGGAAAAACTGGTTTATGGTTTGACATGAGGAAAGGTAAGGCTTCTTGAATCAGGTCTCCTACATGTTCTTCCCAATCACCAGAAAATAGAAATCTATCTAATCTTCTTCGAATTGGTAGTTGTAAATAACACCTACAATAATCTGAATTAAAAGAAAAGAAACAGGAGAAAAGGAGATTGAAGAGAGAGAAGTGATGGAGGAAGAAGATGGAAGAAAAAGAAGAAGAGAGAGTAGTTCAAAACCTCTCTTCAGCTCCCAATGATCTCTTTTATTCTTTTGTGGTAAAAAATAAGGACAATTACATGAGTTCCTTTAGTAGGGCGTCCATCACTAAAGAGCAATAAAAAACAATAAATAAGAGAAAACAGGCTCATAACTAAGGCCTACTACCTACTAACACAAGTCATAAATATAACTTAAAGAAAAACAAAGAAACTAAGGTCCATAACTAAGGTCTACCTACTAACACTGAAGTAGATAAAAAGTAAAGAAATAGGAAGAAGCAGCCATTATAATAACTGAGAAGATTTCCCAATAAAAAATAACAATAAAATGATTCCTTAAGACAGAAATCATCATTTGATTAGTCAATGAAGCCTTATCCCAAACATTGTGATTATGTAGATGACTGATGAATATAGTTCTTCCGTTCCACTTTGTTTAGGATTGTAGCGTCACAGATGTATCTTAAAAATCACTGATCCCCACTATATTCTTCTTTGGCAAATTTGGTCATTTCATCTGCAAATTGGAGATGGAAAATTTTCCATATTAAACAAGTGATCCCCACTTGACAAAAGCTTATCATGTCTGCAACACATATTCTGTAGTGAGATGAGAATTAGATTTGGAATTTTATGGTACTTTTGTACATAAGGATGACTGTTGTAACATACCCTATATGGGCTAAGACACACCTGTACGTGTCTGTTTTCTGCCCTGTTTGAACTGTTCTCTGATATGGTGTGGTCAACACATAAAACACTTTATTTTCTAGGTGTGCATGACAGAATTGTCCATTTACACTTACTAATATAAATCTCATTTTCTGGTTGAGGTCAAAACATTTGTAATTTTATAGCACTTTTGTACACTAGGACAGAATTGTCAAAATCTAGTAGTTCCATTATTTTGAATGGTACAGGAGGATGCCCAGATTTGGACTTAGTTTTGGAACTCGTTGGAACCTAAGATTTGTAGTAGCATAATTTGCTTCGATACATTCTAGATGGATATCAGAGCAGGAAAAGAAAACATATTTTGGGAGTAACAGCATTTCTCGTATCTATCAATTGTTTCAGTCATTTTTTAGCCTACAAGGGTTAAAACATTAAAAGGTTTATGGTCATGAAAACATATTCTGAGATGATGAGATTGGAGCTATGTGAATAATATCTATAAGCCTATCACTTTTGAAGTTACAGTTAAGCAGCAGTGGTGGAGTGCTCGCATTATGGTTATGAAAGACATACTATTGCCTTCTTTAGATTTTTAAAGAAACCCACAAGCTATGCTCGCAAAAGAAAAAAAAAATCATGATGCATAGAAAATGCTCAAATCACATCTTTTACATAAACTTATGGAAAGATTATTTGGATTTATTTATTCTATACCTTCAAATCAACAACATGAATTAGGCTTTTGGTATATAAAGCTGTCTTAATAATATGGACTCAATTTAAGATATCATCTTAAAGAAACTTAAAGTGGAGTTAGGATAGAAGAGCTAAACTTGGTTTTTGCATGAATCGTTTTTAGCATTTCTTAAATTTCTATAAATAAATTCCATATTCTTTTTTTATATTTCCAAATTTCCTCAGATTTTCTAGATATTTGAACCAAATTTTTGAAAGTTTTTTCCATTTTCATATGGTGAAATGCCTATCAAAATTAAAACTTCGAACCATCATTGGCAATACAATGAAACATCCAGCAAGTTATGCCTTTATGGTTTTTCATGAATTCTACTTATATTATATTTGTAATTTTTTGCAGAGATGAGAGAATGGTTTCTCAAGCAATTGAACTAAATGATCAGTTGCAAAAGGTGCTGGTCAGACACGATGCACTTCTTTCAGTTCGGGCACCATCTACTGCCATTCATTTTTGCCATGAAGAAGCAGAGGAGGAAGAGGAGGCTGAAAGTCTTTTTAGGAGGTATATTTTGATTTATGTTTAAGCCTTTTATGTTGAACTCATGGATTCTCTTGTATTTGGGAGCTATCAGGAGTCACTGAGGTTTCCTTTATCCCCATAATGATAAATAGTATTAGATATTCCTCCATGCTCTTGTTTAGGTTGCATATACGCAATTGGTCTCTAGGAAGCCCAATCCATCACTTGCACTTAATCTCTCTATTAATAATGCTTGGCACCATATTAAGGGAAGGATTTTTTTTTTCCCGTCTTTATCTCATGGTTTCCAACTTCCAAAACCAATGGATCCTTCATTGAGGATCCAGATAATCCTATTACTGGTAGATTTAGGAATCCAAAGAGGAAGTTGTACAAAGTATTCCCTATTTCCTAACATGGTAGTAGATCATTTGATCATCAATTGGCATAACATCTTTGAATACCTCAACATACCCAAGTATTTGACCCCATCTTTGATAGACAAGTCTGTTACTCAATCTGATACCAATATCAGGTCTAGGGATTAAAAGCAATACATAATTGTTCCACCTGTCACAAAGTCCAGGAACACATTTGAGTTCAGTCCAGTTCAATGTTTCTAGTAAACATTCATTCTCACACCTTAAGTCACAACCCGAGCAACTGAGACCCATTGCTCCACTACCTTGGGCAATGTGAAAATGATAACCTTGTTAGGATAGATTCCCCAAGCCTATCCACTAGTTGTAAACATTTAAGTCTACATTATAACAATTATGTGGTCTCATAAATAAAACTAATATGAACTAAGGGGAAATTTAGCAAAACAACACAATGACACATGAAATAAATGTTCTTTTATTTATAATAAAATATGTACAATACATCTGTTGGATTTGAGGAGATACACATTTTCTAACAAAAGGGGAGAGTGGCCAAGTAGTCAAGAGCAACAAACTGTAAATTTGTTGAATTGGGCTTCTAGAAAAGCAGGCATTTGTCAATGTGGGCATCTATGAAAGCTCCACTTGTCTTGCTTCTGACATACATTACATATTGTAGAATGTGTAGCACTTCCTCTTGACATACATCACATATTGTAGAATGTGTAGCACTTCCTCTGACATACATTAGTTCAGGAGAAGGTGTTTCAAGTGTGTTGGAATCCTATGAATCCCATAGTACATCATAATGAGATATTATGGCCTTGCAAATTAAAATGACCTAATATCATGATATACAGATTTTGATATTCTGTAATTCGGATGGGTGTAAAACCCCACCTGCGGTGCTAATGAGCCATTACTGTAGGTGCTATTGTATGGTTGCTTTATCTGTCAGTGTAAGGCAAAACCCAGACATAACTGCTGACTGTTTTACAATGGCCCATTAGATGATAATCCAGTGGGAGCACTATGTATTTCTCATTTTCCTGGAGGACATATTACTTGTACTATTGCATTTGCACCCTCTCCTAGTTGGTAAATGATATATGTCTTTATGACATATTTTCCTTTACTAATGCAACCTTGCAGAATTCGGAAAGGAAAAGCTTGTGCAAGACCTGAGGATGAGGATCATTTGGACCATTCCTCTATTTTACTTGGATCAATTCATGCAGATAGGCTGAATCGTCCACTAATACGCCCATTGTCTTTGGAACCAAGAGAGCCTACTGCACCTTCTCCAGCTGTTGTCATCCCTCCTCCCCCAGCCAAGCACATTGAGAGGGAGAAATTCTTTCAGGAGAAAAGGGGGGATGGTTCGGCATTGGTGGGTCACATGAGGGGCCTCTCATTGCACAGTCGCAATGCCAGCAGCTCGAACAGTGGAAGCATTGATTCTAGTGATTGACCAAGCATGATGATGCAAAGGTCTCTCCCCTTGCATTCTTTAGAATCAATAGTTGAAGTTAGGGTGATTATCTTGTGAGCGAGGCTTTACTGTTGTCTGGAGAAGGGGTTGGTTCCTTTTAAGAGGATGTCGTGTGATATTCTTGTGCTGATCACTTGGTGCCACATCATGCACCGTCCTGATATAAACAAATGACGAAGTCTACCATGGCAATGAATGTGCAAATATTTATCAAAGAAAACCATGAGTTGTATGCGTTTTATTTTTAGCTATCTTTATCCGTTCTATGCATGGGTCGTTTGTGAAGTACTGTTTTTTTTTTTGTGTGAAAAAGATGATGGGTGCTTGGAATACATAACGGAACTATGTAAAGCACCCGTCTATCTGTAAAAGGATACCTTGAAACACTAATTCTTGACGATGACCTGAATATCCATGAAATAGAGAACAGCTGAACTGGTTCGATCAGCATATGATCCCTTTTGTAAGCTGAAAAATTGTTTTACTTTGATCACTTGTACATGTTATCATGCCAAGGATATTGTATGCTAATCTTCAGTCTGCACTTCAACCAAGCCAGGTTTCGGATTGTAAAACTCTAAATAGCTCATAGCTGAATTGGTTTAACTGGTCAAGGTTTTAAAAGCTGAGCTGAAAACGAAACCACTTTGACCATTGATTTCTGGGTCAGCATTTCAGCTGTCCAGTCCGAATGGGTCAATCCCTTTGTAATATAAAACGTCAAAAATAAAAGGGTACTAGTATATAAGGGCAACTTTTGAGTTTTAATATCAATAAAAGTAATATATTTAGAAAAAATTTAAAAATAGGTTAATTTTTTAAAAATAATATTAATAAAGGGTAACAATACTGTTCATCTTCTTTTCTTGCCATTTGTTCATTAGTCGTCGTCTGCTGCTGCCCACCACCGCCGTCCATTGCTACCCACCACCACCTCTGCCTCCTGCAACGTTGCTGGAGGTGGTTGGAGGCAGAGGTGGTGGTGGCGGCGCTGGTGGTCATTCCTATGCTCACCACCCGTCTCTGACGGAGGTGGGCAAAGGCAGTGGTGTTGGACAGAAACCACCAGCGCCGTTGCCACCACCTTTGCCTCCGGCCACCTCCAGCAACATTGCCAGAGGTAGAGGCGGAGGTGAGCGGCAACGGATGACGGTGGCAGGTAGTGGTGGGCGGCAACAGACGGCGTTGGGCGGCGGCAGACGGTGGCTCTGGTGAACAAATGACAAGAAGAAGATGAACAATGTTTTTGTCATTTATTGATATTATTTTTTAAAAAGTTAACCTATTTTTGAATTTTTTTTTTTAAATATATTACCTTTATTGATATTAAACCCCAAAAGTTGCCCTTTATATGCTATTATCCCAAAATAAAAATTAATTAGAATCAAGGTTCTAAATATCAATACAGGCCGATATGCAGGTAGGGTGTATCAGCCTGTATTGGTGCTTTTTTTTTATGTTTTATTTATTTATTTTTTCAAAACCAGTTCAGAAGGATCAGTTTAAGTTCCGGCTACCCTTAGAACCATGGCCTGACCTGATACACCCTCTATAGGGGTGTATCGGGAAGGCCCCAATACGATACACATCAGCTGATATAAGCCTGGTTTGAAACTTTGAATACCAATTCAAGGGTTTCTAAAAAACTCTCGGTTAGGTGGAAAGCAGAAGCGTTTACGCCATGTTCAGTGGATCATGGAACTCGGTACCGAGCCTGAAGTAGAAACACCAAAACATGGATAAATAGAAAAAATTGATAAATGGAAGAATGGAAGAACAGAATGGGAACAAAGGTAATATGGTGAAGTCGCACGGTCGAATTAGAACAATCATAAGCTTTAAAACAATCAAAGTTGGTGAATGAAAAGATTATCTGCAAGGTATAAGCTTTGAACAATCTAGTGTATTCCATCTTTATCCAATGCATTAGACCATTAGACAATACCAAAGTTCAAAATATTAGTATTGCAAAGTATATCGGTAAGGTAGGAAATGAATATGTTTCACGATATGCAATAGATGTACATGGATGTGGTGCAATATGTTTCACGATAGCCATTACCAAACGTTAAGAAAATTCTCATAAATCCCATGGCAATTTGATGCCGGAAGTGTAAGGTAACAGAAGAACTTCGATTAATCAGTCCCCCTCCGTGAATTTTGATGAATACCTGTTAGATTGGTTACCACTCTTCAATGATGCCGGTTGATTAGTTATTAGTTTTCAAGTATCATTCCTTTTTAGCATCATAGTAGACTCAAATCCCACTACATTAAGTTATAGTTGAATAACTATAAATAAAGTACAAATACATGCGAAAATTATTTTAATAATTTATATGAAAAAATACATTATAATAAATATATCAGGAGATGTAAATATCATACAATAATTTATCATCAAATTATTTAATGTAAATATGTTCTTATTTATTTAAGTAGAATTATCAATTAATAATTATAAAAAATATGGTCAATCTATAACATATATTAGATCCATGAGAATGCAAAAAATCCACAAATCAAAGTGTACAAGACAACTATATTTTAATTATTAAATGAATTATTCCATATCTTATTGTTTTACTATTGTATATTATAAAAAAAAAAGGTCAACTTAATCTTAAATTCTTAATATGATTCCTAATCATTATGTAACTTCTTAAAATTAATACCGTGAAGTAAGTTTTGTAGATAATATATTTTTTTCAATAAATAATAAATATGTTGTTATTTATTGCAAATTGACAAGTAGTTAATCTACAAAATTACATAATTTTATTTTTCCATTAGAATTTCTAAGGTACATGTTACAAAGTTGATAGAAGCAATGATATGATAGTAACCGTCTAATGAAGTTAGAGCAGTAAATCTATGATGGTCAAGTTTAATCTGCAAAACAAGAAGATAGAATACTTATTGGCAATAGCTGAGGCACGACAGACGTTCAGTGAAGGTACAGCTCTCAACCTTGGCATTGTGTGCTTTCATAGCCCAAAGCAACGAATCAAATCATTACATATGCCCAACCTTTTTCCATTATATATATAGCACTCTACAAAACAATGAAAATGACCAATATAACTTCAGTCATCTTCTTCCCTACAAAAGTATTGATAAACAAAGAGAACAGAATATTTTAGCTTCCTTCATCCCCCAAGACTACATACAAGAGGCATATATTAATGGATTCTTACACATATTCAAGCTTTCCATAAATCAGACAATACAGACAATATAGTGCATTTCTCAAAACTAAGGATACATGTTGGGATCTCGATGGACAACCACAAAGGTTTAGAAAGTAGAAGAAAGAAAATAATGCTAGTAGAGATGAGATACTTTAAGTGAATCCATCTCCTTCATGGTTCCATTTTTGTTTATCTAAGAAAAATGAATTATTAATGGCATGCCTCATATTTTCCATCTACGTTCATGTTCCAAAGTTTTCCACCAATCTTATATCTATTAGTAGTACAACAAAGTGGTTGAATTGTTCCATAACTTTCTTTCCTTTTCATTATACATCATATTGTGTCGCTATCTCCTGGATGTTCTCTATCAACTTACTTTTATGTCACTATCTCCTGTTACATCAATTAGATCGATCCATTTGTATTGTCCAGTTTGTGGCATAGAGACTTGAACCAATTGTCATTTGTCATTAAAATTATTATTTACTTCTTAGTTCAAGTCAACTAAGATGCTTCAGTGGATATGTGAGGTGTGATAATTGTCAAAACATTGTAGAATCACATTCTCCAAATAATAATGGAAGTCCTATTATGTTTTTCTACTTGTACGAAGCATATAGTGGTAAACCACCATTTTATACGGGAGAAAGTTCTCAATGGAAAATTTTATACTCCATCCATGTCTCCATTACATTATGACCTGTTACAATTGGCCGGCATCCCTATTAAAGGTGTAGCAAAATTATGTCTACAAGAGCTTCTTAGCAAGTTAGGCACGATAAATACCTTTGCTCCAACTTGAGGGGGATTGTTGAGATGTAAATGAGTAAAGATATTATTGAGATTTCTTCTTGCAACTTCTTATTCTCTTGTATTTGTCACTATCCATTCTTTAGAAGGCATTGCCCTTTGATGTCTTTTTCACATAATTGAAAATACAATGTGGGAGGGTGTGGGACACAAATGTTCCCAACCCATTCTCCCATTTTTTCTTCCCCTCGTCTCTGCATTTTTCACTTTCTTGAAAAAATCTGGTCATACAATAAATACAACAGCAAAAACTAACCCAACATTCTCACACTAGTCAGCCCAATAGAATCTCCAGTATGTGAGAAGAATTGATGGACAATGAGAATCTGTACAGCCACAAGTATTATCCTCAAAAAAGTTTACGGCCAAAAAGGAAGAAGAAAAATCATTCTCCTTAAAGTGAGCTCTAAATGATAATCACTGCCTTGGAGCCTCAATAATGACATTAGTCACTCTTTCACAGGGATATTTTTCTGCTCAAAAACCCAAGAATTCCTTTTCATCCAAACAAACCATCATGCAGCCAAGGGTATAGTAGACCAAAAAAACTGCCTTTCCTACCCATTCCAATTACTTTCCAATCCTATAACAAAGCCTGAACAAAACCCAACATGCATCATTGGTAAGAGATGGCCTTAGAAGAAAAAAGTTCAAATCTTGTAAGTAAAATTGCAGTGAATGAAGAGATGGTTGTAAGACTCTTCCTCCATCCTGCACAAGGGGCAAAGAAGGTCCGTTGGATAAAATCCCTTTCTCACTAGCACCTACTCTACTTGAGATTGTTAGACAGTGTGTGCCCTTAGCTCCAATCAGAATGATGTACCTTATGACATTTATTGTAAATGAATAAAATACATATTTGATTCATGTTATTGTGGTTTGTTTCTGTGTAATACCCTTAAACTGGACACTTATGAGACTCGTGTTAGTTTAGAATGTTCACAGCCGTTGGATAAGTCTTGCGAGATTTATCCTGCTAAGGCTGACACTGATGTGCCGCCAAGTGTTGGGGTGGCCTGTCTCAACTGCCAGGGTGAGACCCGAGGTACACGCAGTTTAGGTTTACTTGAAACCCTGAACCAGACCAGATTTCCAGTATTGCCCTGGACCTTGGAGATTGATGAGCAAAACTGGAAAGTTACACCTGACCCCTAGACTCGATTATGATACTGCACTAGGTGTCGGATCGGACTATCTTTGATATGCTAATCAGTGAGATCCTTAGAGGGGGTCAAAACCTAGGTATGTTGGGACAGTCTGAGAATTCATCTGAGTGGGTGATCATAGTGACAGGATCGGTCCCTTTGTCGGACAAAGGTAATGATCGGGAATGCACTCTCTCTGATGGAAACCAAGACTATCGGCAACCGATTTCAATCGTTGAAATTTGTTTTGCAAAATATATTTTATATATATATTATGGTTTCAAAATGTATGCAAAATGGTTTTAATTCTCGGGATCCATGTGAGTAGAGAGTACAGCATTGTTCCTTGCAACCGAGAGAGAGGTCATCTGTTGTCGGGTAGTATATGATCATTATGGGCTGAGAGGTTAAGTGTAAGACCATTGAGGGTAATACCTGATGGGCTAATCTTGCATCTACCCACAGTCCATGGGCTTTTATAAGGTGGCTTGGCCCAGGGACCACTTAGTGTAAGTGTTGGGCCCATTAGAAGTTCATGTGATGGGCTCAGGGGGTCCACTGTCCATAACAGTGTATTCGGCCAGGCCTTGTAACAGAAGCTGGGCTGAACCCATGTGACAGATGTGTAGATCTATGTTTGGGTCCCATGCCATACAAAGAAGCCCAACTGGGCAGCAGTTTGGAAGCATGCTGAGCATTAAGACTTCATGGGCCTAAAGCCCATTTGGAACTGGACTAATTTGATCAGTTAAATAAAGGGGCGGATCTAAGATTAGATTAGTAGATAGGATAGGGTTTTACCCTATCCACTCAGGGAGTCTAGATCTGAATATAGATTCAGATCTGGAAACCTCCTAATGAGATTAGGAGAGAGCTTATCTAATCTACAAATAAGATAAGGGACTATCCTTATCACTTAAAGGGAATTTAGATCCAAATATGATTTGGATCAACTACTTCTAATGGGATTAGGACCTGATCCCTTTAAGGTTATAAAAGGAGGAGGGGACGGCAGCCTCTTAAAAGATCACATCCTCAATTTCAGAGCAAGAGTTATAGAAGAGAGAACATAGCATACAGTGAGACTGCGCAATTTTCTCCTTGTCGCCTCCTTCCTGCCGCCGCCATAACTACCAGTACGATCTCCTCTTCAAGCAGGAGGGGTCAAGATCAGATCTTGATATCAGCCTTTGGGAAAGGCTGATTTGAAGTTGTGCTCACAGCCTCCAGCGAATTCTTGTGAAGGGTTCGGTTCGTTGGACGAACACTGCTGATTCTGCTCCAACATTCACTGTGTCATCTTCAGTGGAAGCAGTCTTTGGAGTCTTTCTTTGGGTGTGAACACTTTCGTTGGGAGATATTGTTTCTTCGTATCAGGTATATCCCTCACCTGCTTCTGGTTTCAAATCTGGTTCGATTTAGGGTTCAAGATTGATCATTGAAAATGCAGATTTTCTAAAACAGGGAATGTGATTCCCAGATGAGGGGAGAAGAATTTTTTGAAATTCGCCTAACCTTCCTACAGGGTTCAGCCATCCATATGATGGATCTCTCATTCCTTCAGAGATTGCAGCATAACCTTTGCTTTCTCTTTTTTTTTTCCTCTACTCTAGTTCATTTTTCTTCAATTCTTTCTTCTAGAACTAATGGGATCACTTCTTCCTGAGAGGGATGCTTTTGCTGACAAGGGTCCTACGTTTGGGAATTTAGGTCCCCTGCCCCAATTTTATCAAAATCTTAGCTAAAGCAGAAAGCTTCTCTAGGATTAGGTTCAAAATTCAGCCCCTTTCTTCTTTAATATCACTACCTAGAAAACCTCAACACTAGGGCTTGTGACATCACAATAGTAAGCATTATGTTCAAGAGAGGCTCTGACTGGATCTGCACCAAAAGGGAATGCAAAGTTAGAAGAAAACTCATCCTTGTCAAGTAAACCCTAATTGGAGAAAAGAAAAAGAACAGGGGTTGGAGACTCCCTTCTTCAAATTGGAGTAGGCCTTCTTTTGTTCAAGGTCTGCTAGAAATTCATCCTGGTTGAGTAAACCCTAATACACATCAGTTGATTATTCTTCCTGTGCTTTACTAAGAGGATGATACAAGCGACCAACATGAAGAAGGCATGCCTGGTTCACATGGATCCCATGCACATCATCACATGGATCAACGGCCTAAGAGAACCATCCGAAAAGCCAACAAGGTTTTCAGGGTTTGATTTCCACGCACATGATTTTGTTAGAGAGATTGTCGAGTCATCAAAAATCCTGTCTTTTTCCGTTGTATATCTTTAAATAGCTGGGTAGTAATCGAATAGAGGGAGAAAAAGTCAACCAATTCCTTTCCCTTCCGTATCCTAGAGCCTACCTCACGCTCGAAGTGAGGCAACTATCCCTCCTCGTATCACTGGTGCTTTCATTGTTCCTCCCTTCCGCCATGGCCGAACAGGTCGCTACTGGTGTCCAAACACGCTACAAGCCTTTCGTACCTCCACCAAATCCCAACTCGAAATAATCCAAGCTACCTTGAATGAGCTTCTGTTGCGTCTTCCCCATTCCGATAAAACCAGTATCGCCATCAACCCGCCATCATCATCGTCTCCAAACTTTCTACCCCTTCTTCAGCCATTACCATCCACCCCCTCCGTTGTGAGATTTGCCATTTTGACAGCTCTAATCCCCACAATTGGATCTTCCAAGCCGAACGATATGTCTACTTCCATCATACTCCTGATGAGCATCCTTTTACATGACCGGTCAGGCTTTGAGTTGGTTCCAATGGATACATAGGAATTGGCAGCTCTCTACCTGGAAGAACCTCACAATAGCCATCAAAGAAAGATTTGGTCCATCCTCCTTCGTCAACCACGAAGCCTCCTTGTTCAAGCTCACCCAAACCTCTACCATCTCTGAATACCAGTCTCAATTTGAGACCATCTCCAATAGGATCGACGGGTTGCCTGCTACAACCATTTTGAATTGTTTCCTCTTGGGTCTTAAACCAGAGATTCAGAGAGAGCTGTCATGAAGCCTGCCTCAATCTCATCAGCTATTGCATTGCAAAGCTGATCGAAGATAAGCTTCAGCATTGTCCACCTCCAACCCACCCTCCTTCAACCACTGCCGAATTTTCCACCGTCACCATCCATAGCTCTACTCCCTTCCACCAACTCTACTCTGACCAAACCTTCCCCACCACCTTCCCACAAACCATTGTTGTTGACCTCTTCCACCTCCGAAGCTTCCCCAACATATCTGTCGTCTTACCCCAACAGAGCAGCCCATTGCGCACAAGGATTGTGCTTCAATTACGACGAGAAATACCGCTCAGGACACCGTTGTAAGTCACCGCAACTCCTTATTCTCCCAGATGATGAAACCGAACCTCCAGACCCTGATTCCTTTGATACTTCCCCTCTGGTTCATCTAGATTCACCTCTCCCCAAATTTTCCCTCAATGCGCTATGTGGCAGTGATTCCCCACGCACCTTTCACCTACAAGGTACCATCAACGATTACCCAATTTCCATCTTAGTAGATATGGGTAGCACCCATAATTTCCTCTATCCCCGAGTTGCTTCCTTCCTCCACTTACCAATCAAACCATCTGGATTTTCATCAGTTACAGTAGGAATCGATGATCATCTTACCTGTGCTGGAAAATGCTCATTGATTTCCTTGACGATTCAACAATTTCAATTCTCAGTCGAATTCCATTTACTTCCCATCTCTGGTTCCGATGCTGTCCTCAAAATCCAATTGTTAGAAACTCTTGGCCCCGTTACAATGGACCATAAGGCCCTCACCATGTCCTTCCATCTCCTAGGGAACTAGATCAAACTACATGGCATCACTTCTCCTTCTACTCCCACCTTGAATTCTCACAATCAGCTCCGTCGATTGGTTTCAACCAACGCAGCAGCTGCCTTCTACTGTATCAAGGCACAACACAAGCTCTCCATTTTTCCACCCTCCTCCCTTTCAGACCAAATTCCCACAGACACCCCACCAGACCTCTGAGCCTTGATCCTTAAATTCTCCCATATTTTTGACTCAACAACCCAACTACCACCCCATCGCCCAATTGAGCACCGAATCTCCCTAATACCACAATCCACCCCTGTCAACGTTTGCCCTTACCGCTACCCCCAATTCCAAAAAGAAGAAATCGAGCGCCAGGTGAAGGAAATGTTTAGAGCCCAACTCATCCGCCACAGTACCAGTGCCTTCTCCTCACCAGTCCTTGAGCTGATGCATAATTGTTGTGCGCTGAGCTAATCGTGCATCCAACGATGCGATTGAGGTGGTGTCGGAGACATGATCAATTAAGTCTGGAGTAAGTCGACCATAGAAGGCCTGGTAGGGTGTCATTTCGACTGAGGAGTGGAGCTAAGTGTTGTAAGAGTATTCAACCCATGGAAGGAGTGGCACTCACGAGCGTGGTTGATCGCTAACAAAAGTTAACCAATTCCTTTCCCTTCCGTATCCTGGAGCCTACCTCACGCTCGAAGTGAGGCAATTATCCCTCCCCGTATCAGAGGATCAGCATTGAAACCCAGATTCCACGTATGGACACCTTGATCCATTGCCTCTGTTGGAAATTGTACCCCTTCTCTTTCAGCTACAGATGAGCCCTCCACCAGGTCAAAGGGAAGCGTCTTCAAACAAAATTAAGTTCAATCCATAGGCTCGGCATGGCCCTGGTACTTACACCATACACTGATCGGTTTAAAGCTATGGACCATTGAAAATGTAAAGTGGACTATCATGTAAATATTTACATCGTTCTTATTGAAGTTGTATTTACATGTAAAACTCGACATAATTGGAGTTTTTCATCAATTTTCAACATTTAACTACACTCCATCCAAACGCTAACAAAACCAAACCGAGTGTTTAATTACACCTATTCATATTCATATTTGTCCCGCAAATAAATGCAGCCTTAGAGTCGAAAAAAGAGATAATAGAGTGTTATTTCCATCCCCTAACGCTCGGTTCAGCATGGCCCTGGCACTTGTGCTTTTAAATGATCACGTGACTTAGAATTTGGGTCAGCTAAACTGACTGTGGTTTGGCATTTGGTGCCTTTTCAAATTTCTTGGGAGTTTCATTATTGATGCTAGTCAAAGCTTAGCAAAGGACTTATCCTTAGTCCTTCTAACTAAATGGACGGTCAAGACTTGTGCAAAGAATTAGTAACCTGTAACCTTTCTTTCACTGGAAGGAACAATTGGGTTTCCCTCCTGAAATTTAAAATCCTTTCTACAACCTGTGCCGAAGTGCAATGTGTCGTCAGTTCTGCCACTTCAGCATCTTCTCCTACCTTCAGCAAATCATTAGACAACTGGGCTTCCAACGACAATAGTATCCAAATCTTGTAGGGTGCTTCTTGAATAACCAAATTCATTAATCTTCAAGCTTGGCTCCCTCCAAAGTACAGGTCGCCACACTCAAATCCAAAGTATCTAGCTCCTTAAGGGTTCCTCAGCACCTGTCAGCTATGTTCTTGAATATATCAAATGACCAGACATGAGATGGAAGTCTAACACCTTCACCCGAGGGATTTCTTCTAGTTTGATCTCATTTGCACTAAGGTTCCCTTGTCCAATGATCACCAAACCCTTTGTTGATTGTATTGAAAGAGCTGGTACTCCTCCTTTAGACTTCCTACTTCTAGAAGGGCTTTACCTTCCTAGAATGGGACTAGATTCAATGCACCTTCAGGGCAAGCCTTCTTTTAATGTCTTTTGCAACTTTTTTCCAGTTTATTGACTTTTTATTTGCATATTACCACAAACTTTTATGCCATTCCAGCAAGTTTTGCTTAGCACCAACCCCTTCCCCATAACATTATTTGGCCTTTTCGTTTGCACCACCTGAGAGAGCTTATCTCCATCGGCTCCTCTACATAGGAACTCTTGTAGCACCTCTGTTGTGAAGGATGCCCAGTCTATGCTCTATTATCCCATTGAGATACATACTAGCCGCTTTCTTCCTTGCCCAAACCATTCAGTTAGCATAATAAACCAGCCTTAGGAGTGAAAACATAACTCCACTTTGAATAGCTTTGCATTAATCTTCAGGGTATTACTCCAGTTGTGTATTTCTTTGAGACCATTGCCATGTCTAGGAATCCTTTTAGCCAAGCTGCAGAAACAAACTGAAGATAGATCATTGCTTTCTTCTCTTCTCGCACCTTCAAGCTGACCTGGTTTCTCACCTTCAGCTCTTCAAACAAAAAGTTTTTGGCTTCCACTCTCATTGCCTTCCTCCATCTGCCAAATGGTTTGAAGCCCTCACTAGCTCCTTCCTCCATCCTCGTAGTAGGCATATCATGAAGCTAAATCTTCCCTGGCTAATGACATCTCTCACTGTTAACATTATGTACCAAGGCAGTGGTTATCATTCAGAGCTCACATTAAGGAGAATGATTTTTCTTATTCCGTTTTGGTAAACTTTTTTAAGGATACTTGAATACTTGTGGCTGTACAGATTTCTCATTGTCCATCAATACTTTTAATATATTAATACAATATTACTTTACATTCTTCAAACAATAAAAAGAAAATCCAAATTAGAGATTCTATTGGGCTGACTATTGTGAGACAAATTGAATCTTTTGACTTTTCTTATGCCTAAACCACCATTTGGAAGAGGTTGGCAAATCTGCCCCAATCAACCGATTGATACCTTTTGTCTTATCAGTAATAGAAAAAGAGAGATAGGTACAAAGGCAAGGGAGAGAGAAACTCTCTTAACTCCTCCAAAAAGTATAAAAACATAGGTAAGTCCAAAACAAATGATTTCTTCCCACCCCTTGTTTGGTCGGTGCATCTACAAAAGAATTAGTACACCTCTTGACCCATAGGAAAAACATGAAAGGGTACTCTCAAATAGGAAAAACATGAAATCAGCTCTTCTCACAACCCCCCTCCCCCCTCAAACTGATGCCAAGAGAGAAACATCACTTTATCAGCAAGAAATTTGTGTTGTGCACGATTCATAGCTTTGGTGAAGATGTCAGCAAGTTGGAGTCCAGAAGAGATATGTGGAAGGGAAATGTGGCCTGCAAGAAACTGATCTTGAATAAAATGGCAATCAACTTCAATGTGCTTTGTACATTTATGGAACATGGGATTTGAGGAAATCTTGATTGCACTAACATCATCAACATGGATAAGAACTGGATGAGAGGCCAGAATATGTAGGTCCTGAAGAAGAGCTTCCAACCTTACAATCTCACTACAAATAGATGACATAGCACGATACTCTGATTTAGTAGAGGATTTAGATATTGTTGGCTGCTTTTTGCACTTCCAGGAAACAAGTGAACCACCGAAGAAAACACACCATCCTGTTGTAGACCTTCGCCAACATCTACATAGGCAAATAAGCCCAAAAAAGATGATGAGAAAAACAAGCCATGAGACAAAGTACCACAAAGGTATCTAATAATCCAAAGGACAATGGACATATGTGGTTGTCGAAGAGTTGAAACAAACTAGTTAACCACTTGGACTACATAGGAGATATTAGGACAAGTCATGGTAAGAGAAATAAGGCTATCCACAAGCTGCCAATATGATGTAGTATCTGTAAGAGGTTCACCATCATCCTTAGAGAACTTCAGACTGATCTCAAGAGGCGTGTCAACTTGCTTATCATTTGTATGATGAGCCAACTTGACTAAATTTGTAGCATATTTTTGCTAGTTGACAAAATAACCCCGAGAAGAACGAGTTACCTCCAAACCCAAGAAATAGGTAAGAAGACCAAGATCCTTCATCTTGAAAGTCTTACTGAGAAGAATCTTCACATGGCTAATATCTCAAGATCATCTCCAGTAATAACGATAGAAGCAAAAGAGTAACACCCTATGGCCGAGTGAGGATAAAGATCAAATAAGACTCAAACCAATCTCTATATAGGGGTGCTCACAGCTTGGTTAACCAAACCATGGGCCTTTTCTCTAAACTGAACCAGTAATACAAGTTTTTTGGAAAACCAACAACTAAAACCGAACCAAAGTCGATCGATTAACCAGTTGATCGGTTTGATTAATCGTCAGTTTGGCTCATCGATTTTTTGGTTTTTTATTTTCATAATATTATAATAAATATTATATTATAAAAACTAGAAATACATATAAAATATTATATTATAAATAATAAATAATACATTATATTATAAATATATATTTATAATATATAAATAATATAAAATGTATGAAAATATTTTAATGTACATAAATATATATAATATATATAAATATATGTGTACCGGTCAGTTCAGTTAACCAACGGTTTTTATATTGGTTTACTGAAACCGAACCAGTACCTTCGGTTTTTCGAAAATATCGAACCGATCGGTTTGGTTAACTGGAATTTTCAATTTGGTCTCATTAACTTAGTTCGGTTTTTCAATTTTTCATGATCACCCCTAGCTCTAAGGGCTTGTTTAAGTCCATATAGAGATCTCTTCAGACGATGGACCATGGTAGAATGATCACAATATCCCAGAAGGGATTTCATAAACACTGTCTCCATATGTGCATGTAGAAAAGCATTCTTGACATCCATTTGATGAATATACCATTGTTTGGCAACTGAGATGGCAAGCACAATGCGAACTGTGGTCATCTTGACAACAAGAGCAAATGTTTCCTCATAATCAATGCCATACTCCTGTTTATATCCTTGGGCCACCAAACAAGCCTTTACCAAGGCTGCTATTAGAGTTCAATTTTACAGAGTAAACCCATCTGCTACCAATGATAGAAGCATCAAGAGGAGCAAGAACCAAATCCCAAGTATTATTTTCCAAGAGAGCTCGAATTTCAGCATTCATAGTTTCTTTCCAATGCGGGACAGCCATAGCTTGCTGATAAGTCTTAGGAATCTCTATAGATGACAAAACAGTAGAAAATGAGCTATGGGGTGGAGAAAAACCATAATGGTTAGGAGGCTTAGAAACGTGAGTAGAACGACGCAATAGTGGTGGAGAAGAGGGTAAGGCAATAGAAGAAGAGGTAGGAAGAGAACTTACAGTGTTAGAGGAGGGACCTTGTACCAGTAGTGGTTGAGCCACAGCTACAAGTTCTTGAGCAACTAATTGCCTTCTGACATACTAAATGAGAGATGGAGCAAGACTTGATGTGGAGTCCAAAGAGCTTGTAGTGTCAAAGGAGCACAAAATCGAGAAAGAGGGAGTAGGACGATTAGCAACATGACTAAAAAATGAGATGTTTTCAAAAAAAAATACATTTCTAGATATCCTAGTTTGACGAGCTTGCGGATCATAGCAGAGAAATCCTTTATGGTCAGGGCTAATCCCACAAAGGCACACACGGTAGATTGAGGAGTGAGCTTAGTCCATTCATGGGGAGGAAGGTGGACAAAGCACAAACACCCAAAAACATGAAAAGAAGAAATATTTGGTGGCCAACGAAACAACCTTTAGAATGAAGAGGTATTTCCAAGAATTGAGAAAAGGATCAAATCAATAAGATGAACAGCTATACTGGTCCCCTCAACCCAAAAGGAAGTGGGAGCATGGGAGTCCTACAACAAGGTTCTCCCAAAATCCGAATCCGATCTAAATATTGAAAACTTGCAACCAAATCCAATCCAAAATCCAATTGGATTTGAAGACCTCATATTCAAATTAGAATCTTAATGGACTCGGATCTGATTCGGACTTGATCCAACTTCACTTTAATTTTTTAAAATACAAAAGTTAAAAAGTTAATTACTTTTCAACTTTTATATGTTGAATTATTATATATATATATATATATATATATTCATATATAGTATAATATGTAAAATATATTTTTATAAATTTAAATATAATTATATAAGATTAATATATTAAGATCAATAAATATTATAATATAATTGGATTCGGATTTTAATCAGATTGGATGGAGTCAAATCCAAATCCGATCCAATTTTTAATCAGATGCGGATGGAAAAATCCAAATCTGATCTGATTACATAAGCACATCAACTGAATCTGAGATAATTGGATCAAAGTCGGATCAGGCCACAGATTTTCAGGTATCATTGACAGATCTAAGCATGAACTAAATAGTGAGCAACTAACCAATCCAAAACCCAAACGCCCAACAAAACTCTTTTTCTTTTTTTCAACCAAAACTTAACTGAAAAAGTAGTGCACATGATGTGTGTGTTTGTGTGTATTAGGATGAGAAGTAATAAGTCATACCATCCACTGAAGTGTGAAATGTTCAACTTAGAGAAGATTAATACAGTTACTTATTATTCCATAGCATTGGAAAGCTACAACAACTAAGTGTGTACACAAAAAAAAAATGATTATTGTAAAACCTGATCCTTTTTTATGATGCTTTTTTCAAGATAGAGAATGAAACTAAATAAAAGAAATAACCAAAATAATCAACAAATACAAAAAAGAAGAGGAAAAAAAACCAACAAATCCTAGTTCTGTGTTGAGATGAAGGATGGTAAAGAAAAATGAGAAGAAAAAACCTTATGTTAGAACAAAAAAGACTACATCATTAATAAGAATACCTGAACTGATTCTCCATGATAGCAAGGGGTCCCCAGATGCTTCAGGATGATTTCATTGTTGGTAGAGATCTATTAGATAATGTTATCAGTATGTGGTTCTCATTTCTCAAATACTCAAACAGAATGAAACTCGTGCACACGACTTTCCAATGGGAAGTTCTATGTGTTCATGAATCATGAGCAATAGCAACAATGCAAAACTCTGTGGTCAATAATCTAAGAGGTATCATCTGTCTTCAAAATTCAAATTTATTACCAATAGTCACCACAAGAACAGGAACCTTCTCTAAAGTGATGAAATCTTATTGGATCTCTGAGAATGATCTCTCTCTCTTCTGTCTTTGAGAAAAACTTCATTGTTTTATGGCAATCTTGGCAGACTCTCAAGTTCTTCATTACTCTTATAGGAGCCGGCTTGGGCAGGCTAATCATTCCAAGGGCTACAGCTAACTTCTCACTATGGTAATTCACCACTAGGTTGTCCTTAGGATCTTTCTCAGAGGTATCTAAGACAGATATAGGATTAACATAACCTAATTTCTTGATCTTCTCCAACATTTCTTCCAACTTTACATATATTATTTGACATTTGGGATGGGACCTATCACCTGCCACAAAAGAATGAACAATTGTCCCAATCTCAATCCAACTTAAACCAGGTTCCTTCTTAATACCTCGACTTTTCATCAATTCTCTTACTTCCATGGCATCTGACTGCAAGCCCACATCCAAGTATAAGTTATAGAGCAGTACATAAGATGCAGCTGCCTGAGGTTCAAGCTCAATGACCTGCTCTGCAACACGTGTCCCAATGACAGTGTCTCTATGAAGACAACAAGCACCCAACAAAGCTCGCCACATTACTGGGTCATCCTTGAAGCCTGAGTTCAAAATGAAGTTCTCCGCTTCTGCTAGTTTTCCAGCACGACCAAGGAGGTCTACAATGCATGCACAGTGCTTTACATTTGGATCCATTCCATAATCTCTTTTCATGCTCTCAAAGTGCCTGCATTCATCAGTATAATGATTTTCAGTAAGTTAAGCTGAACTCAGGCAAAGAATTTAAATATGGATTCCAAAAGCAGTGCAGGATAGGCAAAGACATCCTACCCTGCACATTGTAAAATATTACAGCATTGCATATTCCAAAATTATACCAGAGTCCTTCACCCACAAGCCCACTATGACTACAGGCAGTTAGAACTGCAAGGAATGTAATGTGATTCGGTGCAATGCCAGAACCTTTCATCACCTCAAAGAGGTTAAGAGCCTCTTTTGCACAACCATGTTGGGCATGGCTGGAGATCATCACAGACCAGGAGACAACATCACGGTTTTCTGTTTCATTGAATGTCAGACTAGCAGCATCTATGTCCCCTGACTTTGCATACACACATATCTGTGAATTTCTGACAACTGTGAACTGTCCAATTCCAGTTTTTATCGCATATCCCTGGATTTGCTCACCAGATCTTGCTGCAGCCAAATTTGCAGAAGCACTCAACACACTTGATATTGTGAATTCATCTGGTTTTCCTCCGGATGCCAGTAATTCATTAAATAGATCCAATGCATGTTCAAATTGACCATTATTAACACAGGCACCAATCATTGATGTCCATAATACGACATCTAGTTTAGGGATTGAATGAAAACATTTCAATGCTTCTTCAACTGTCCCTGACATCGAGTACAAGTCAATAAGTGCAGTCCCAATGAATTCGTCAAATTGTAGACAGTTCTTGAATATCTGAGCATGAATTTGCGTTCCATAGTCAAAAGCTTTAAGAGCATTGCAAGCTTTGAGTATGCTTGAGAATGTAAACTTTGAAGGTTCCATTCCTCTTTTACGCATCTCAGAGAACAAATTTAGGGCCTCCTCTGCAAATTCATTAGAGATTTCAGCCTCTGAACGGAAAAACCCGGCAATCATGGCATTGAACATGACAACATTCCGCCGGGAAATAAGGCTGAATATCAGGATTGCGCTGTTCAAATCCCCAATCCTTGCATACATATCAAGTAATGCGGTTGCAACGACAACATCAGTATCTAAACCAAGTTTTACCACACAGCAGTGAAGCATTTCCCCTAATTCTATGGAACCGTCAAAACTTGAGCAGCATGCCTTTAGGACGCTACCCAAAGCATAACTATTCAACTGTAGTCCAGTTTGATGCATCTGAACAAGAACTCTCAACATTTCCTTATTAAAACCAGCCCGAACATAACCCGCAATTAATGAATTCCAGGAAACCTCATCCAACTTATCAGTATTGTCGAATAAAAACCTTGCTTGGTCGACAGAACCACACTTTGAGTACATGTCAATAAGCGAATTAGTCAAGAAGACTTGCAAACCAAAACCACTAACAATAATCAAGCCGTGAATCAATTTACCCAACTTCAGATCGCCCATTCGAGCACACACGTTCAAAGCACTGGCATAAGTAAATTTATCTAGTCTAGTACAAGCTATTCTAGCTTCCTTAAATGTATTCATACCTTTAACATAAAAACCCATCTGGGAATACCCAGAAACAAGAGAATTCCATGAAACAATATCTCGCTTCGGCATTCTATCGAACAAGACTTGGGCCATGTCCATTTCCCCACACTTACAATACATGTTTAACAGAACATTTTCCAAAAACAGGCATGGTTTGAAAGAGGTCTTAATCATATGAGCGTGTATGAGCTTCCCATGGATCAGAGACCCATCTCTGGTGCATGACTGAAGGAGATTCGTATAAGTTTTAGGGTCTAATGAGATACCCAGATAAAACTCTTGTGTATATTCGGTTGGGATGTCCTGGGTCTGAAGCAATGTGGTGTACCAGTTCCAGGGTGCTCTGAAGAAAACGCAGAGATCGGACAATCCAAAGTGATATTTGCAGATAAACTTCATACTACGGCCATTTACTACCAAAGCGTCTCGCATTCTTTTATTTATATACAAATACAAATAAGGGGTCCGACTATGACTCACACGCAGATGGTATACTAGCTCATGCGAGCATGCAAAACATTTGAATAATTGAATTAGGAAGATGCGTATTTGAGTGGTTTTTACTTTTAGGGCTGCAATCGACTTTACCTCTAACATAATAGTTCGGTTTCAATTTTAATCAACTTTGATTCAAGTTCGATTTTAATAAAATTGGAATTTGAAGATAAGTACTTATTGAAATTCAATCTCAATTAATAAAAAGTCCGGGAAATTTTCTTAAGAGTATCCTAATTCCTAGACCTTCATATTGTGTCTAATAGATCTTTATCATTAGTTGATCATGACATCGTCACATGACATTAGGTGTGTTAAATAATTTCAAAATAATAAAATTACTCTTTTATGATATTTTTCTAACCACTTTACCCATTTCTTCCCCTTTCCTCCTTCTAACATTCAGATGAAATGGATAAAATGGTTAGAAAGATATCATAAAGGGTAATTTTGTCATTTTAAAAATATTTAATGTACATCTGATGTCATGTGACGATATTTGCTAACAGTTAACTAACGTTAGAGACCTATTGGACACAATTTGAAAGTTTAGGGTACTACAAAGACATATTTTGAAGTTTGGATATTATACAGATAGTCCATGAATTTTCCCTAAAAAGTTCAACTCTAAAACTTGTAAGCTTGGCTTAATACATATAAACATACATACATACATACATCATATAAAAATATATTTTATAATATATATTATGAAAATACATTTTTATATTCTATATGTAATATAAGAATATACTATATATTATAATATATACCTATATTTATAAAATATAAAAATATATTCATTTCTAAGCTTCGAGCCGAACTCAAGCCCATCGAATATTTAGTCAAAATAAGCTTGAACCAAGGAATAGAGTTTCTGATCAAACTTGAACTTGAGCTCAAACTTAAAAGTATTTTAGTCGAACTAAGCCCAGACATACAAGATTTTGGCTCAACTCGGCTCAACTGCACCCCTAGAAGTTCCAAACAATGACCAAATTTGTTCATAAAAAAAAAAAAATCGTATTGGGTAAGGCTATGCTTTTAAGGAATTGGTTTTTGACAAGGTTGTAATAGGTTTGCATATGCATCTGATTATCAAACCTCTAGATCTGCGTCTGCATTCAATTATCAATGTCGGATTTCAAATCAGATTCTGATTTAATTCACAACCATCTTATTATGTTTAAAATGTTAGAAAAATTAAAAATATTTATTTATTTTTAACATAATAAATGTATATCAATATAAAATATATATTAAATTTATCAATCATAAAATTTATATAATTGTTAGCAGGGACCCGTGCGATGCACATGCTTTTATTAATAGAAATTGAATTAGAAGGGATACTATTACACTCTCAAGTCTCAACATGGCCATATGGGTCTTGACTGCAAAGGAGTAACCCATACATTATACATGTAATTCAAACGTGGAACTTTGAAGCACTATTTCCTCGGTGATTATCCTTCTCTTCCTTTTTGGTTCCTTTAATAAAGTATATATTTTTATCAAAAAAATGACCCATTAATTCAACCTTTGAGTGGTTAGCTTGAAATATTGTTGTCGTCTTTTTTACTAGGATTGAGAACTATTACATAAGAATCGTATAAGAACTAAAACATGAGCTACAAAACTAAAACGAAAATCAAGCATAGAGAGTTCATGAATCTTGACATTAAAATCTTTGATTCTAACATACAGACTTTACAACTATAAAATTTGAATCAAATCAAATAATATATAAAAAACTAAGAATGAACTGTAGAAATAAAATAAAATAAAATAAAAAACTAAATCAAGCTCACATAACCAAAAACTTACTTTGAGTTTTGAGTTATAGCCACTAACATATCAAAGTTTATGTACGGTGTGATCTACATAAAAAAAAAATGTTGAATGAAAAAACATGGAACTTCAGTCACTTACCTATGGCACACAACCTGATCTGCACAACAAAGTCTAAACACATGGAAGAAGAATAACACTTTGTAAATAAAGAATGATCATATAAAAACAATTTTTGTAACTGAATTAGGATCATGCCTATTATATCCCTTACCAACTCTTTTTCTTTTTTTTTTTGAAGCCCAAAGGCACAATCATTCAATAAGATAAGATTGCATCTCTTTCTCCACAATAAACCTAATAAAATTTGGAATAACAAACCATGTCATAGAGAAGAACAGTCTTGCCTAAGAACGAAGTGATTTAGCTCATGGGCTGCCATGTCACAAGAACGAGATGTATAGTTGAGTTCTAGAGAGGGAAATAGGGAATAAACTTTGTGCAATCTTAAACCACAGTAAGCTAAGGAGGATCGGAGTCAATATAGAAAGGGCAGCAATGATTTGCTTAGCATCCCCTTCTAGAATAAAATTATACATGTCCGTGGATTTAGCTAATAATAGGGCCTCAAGGTGTGCCATAACTTTAGTTTCCTCTGTACCATCAAAATTAATGATATTTCTAGGTTTCCAAGTTAAATACCCTTCAGAAGTCCATCAACAACATCCTTAAATAATATTCATGAGAGGAGTTCTATATAAATAATAAAAAGGTAGGGGCTTAATGGGTACCCCTTCCATAAACCTCTATGTAGAATGAAAGGTTTACTTGGAGTCTCATTAATAACAACTCACATAAAATATAAGCCATACATGCCTGAATGAGAATACAAAAATATTCAGAAAAGCTAAGCAAATGCATACAGTGGATGAGGAAGGGCCATTCTACACAATCATAGGACTTTGAGAGTTCTATTTTTAGCATAATATATCCTGCTGGGGGTGAATGCATTTTGGTAAGGGAAAGTAATTCTCTTTAGCAAAGGCTTTTCAATCTAGCAGCAATGATTTTAGCTACCAACTTATACGTGATGTTGGAAAGACCAATCAGCCTGAAATCAGAAGCTTGTTCCACTTCTTCCTTTCTTGGTAATATGACAATGAGAGTTATCATTAATGGAGAAGGTGAGAGAAGGATTCACAAATAAACCAGAAATGAAATAGTTGAGTTCAGTCTCCATCGTGTTTCATCCATTTTGAAAGAATAGAGCATGTAGATCGTTTGGTAGGTGCCATGTTAAACAAAGTATCACTACAAGAAATATTATTTCTAGCGGCAGTTTTTAAGGTGACAAAGCTAGAAATATTGGTTTTTTAGCAACAATCAATTAAAACCGCCGCTAAATACCAAGGACTGTGACTATAAAACAAGCACGATCTGGGTTGGTGCCTCTTCCTTTTCACATTTCATCTTCTTCCCGCCCATCGTCTCTCTCTCTCTTAGTCACCCTCTCTGTCTCTCTCCTTTCTCAATCGAATCTTTCTTAGTTGAACATCACACCACCACCACCATTGGAGAGAATCTTCTGACACATGACACGGCAATGATACTGGTGCCAATTCTAGTAATGCCTTCCCCATGACTAAACCAGCTTTGTGTCATTCGTTGTAGAACGACCACAAGACTAGCAGAAGTGGAGTGAAATGGCTTTTTTCAATTCACAATTGTTCTGTTGAGATCCACTACTCGAATGCTAAGTCTGCTAATAGTCAGGTCATCATCTCATTGGAGTACAATGGGCGGTAAACTTTCTCCTAACATTTTTAACTCAACCCTCATAGGGTTTTTGGAACTTGGCATCTTTTGATGGGATTATGCACAGGTTTAGATGTAGCTCCATCTTCGAATCTCTGGTTGGCTCCAAATCCGAGCAAGAGATAGAGGGAGATTTTTTCCTTCTATACACTCCTTTCTAGCTCACACTCTGTCTTGGAATTGTTGTTCCGTACAAACTATACAAGGCATGTTCTAAATGTGTTTTCTCTAGGGCTGTTCATAAGAAGACCCAATCCGATCAAATCGACCAACCCAGACCGACCCAATCTGAGTCGGTTGGGTTTTCTTCAGTACCAATCAGTTTCGGGTTATAAAAAATCATAAATTGATGATTCGGTTCAGACCCGATGGAACCGACTTAGTAGTTAGTTCTAAGTTGAAGAGATGAGAGATACATCGTATGGATGCCCAAATCTTGCGGAATAAAGGGCGAATTTCAAAAAAATTCTCTCCTTTCAACTGGGAATCGCATTCCCTATTTAGAAAATCATATTTTTAAGAATCAATCTTGAACCATAAACTGAATCAGATCTGAACCAGATCTGAACCAAAAGGAGTAGGAGAGGATTATACCTGATACGGAGAAATAATATCTCCCAACGAAGGTGTTCATGCCCAAGGAAGGATCCAAAAATTGACCCCACTTAAAATGGCTGATGAGACTGAAAAGAACCCTATTTTTTTCCCCTAATTTTCATCCTTTTACACTACTTTAGCACTTAAATGCACTCATTACTCTTGTATTTCGATTCAGGGCAATAAAGAAGGCAATTGGAAGGAAACAAGCCAATTCGGGTGATTTTGCACAGTTTCGGCGACAGTCAGTGATCTGGGCCTAACTCACAATTCCGGACTCTGAATTGGGAAATTCAAGAAGCATTAGAAAGAAGAAAGAAAGGCCCACAACTTTCGTGTTTTGGGTTTTGACTGATTCGGTCCACATCGAGTATGAAACCGGACCTGAAGTCGGAGCAAGTTCGCAGCCAGACCCATTTAACAGCTGAAGCCCAACTCGCAGAAGAACCTGGAAGCAGTCAAGTAGCAGAGAAGCCCAGCTCAGATGCAAGAGTCTAGAGTCCTAATTCGAATGTAATCTCCCAAGAGGGAAAGAGTCTTATTAAATCTAAACTTTGAATGTAATCCTATAAGGATAAGAATGTTGGGAATTAGATAAGAGATAGGATAAGATTAGTTTAAAGAAGATCAAGACTCCCTAAATATAAGATGATCTCCTAGAAGGAGTTGGAAAACAACCCTCTCCTTTGGCTATATAAAGAGGGGGGCGAACTAGCTCTAGCATCACTCATTCTAAGATCCAAGAGATCATCAAAAGGCCAAGAAGATCAAGGAAGCAGTTCGGCTATGGAGAAGAAAGGCATGGAGATTGCGCAGATCATGAGTAGCTAAACTTCTTTTTCTTGTTCAAGGGGGGAGGTTTGATTGTGTCATTGTGAGGTTCTGTAGTTACTTTATTTTCTTGATTTCTAATTCAAGTATTCATTGATTCTTGTGCATATTTTTATTGGATGTTGATGTTAATTAGTTTGACAAACTGAATTAATGTTGATTTTCCTATTGCTATCCATGATTTCGGTGATCCGTAATTGTCACGAATAATGGTACAAGTAGCAATTAGGTTGATATCTTTTTGGATCAATTGTTCATGACAGCCTTTGACCAATGTTTTATCATGGTTCAACCTAAAGGAATCGATGGAACAAAAATCAATAATTGCAGCTATCTCAATTATTGTTACTTTGGTTTAACTGTTTTCACAAATCTTAATGCCATCATTGTTTAACATGAAACGCTATCGTACCCAGTTGAGTGGTGATAAGTGTTGATCGAATACTAGGTTTGGTCAACCGAATTAGGAAAACACAAAGTTTATTATGGCTATCCTAATAAATCTAAGGTTAAATGCTTGAATTGCAAGAATGCTGAAATGTACCTGGGATCGATGGCCAATCGATTCAACCCGAACCCTTGAACCAGAATTCGGTAAGACTGGTTTTCTCTTGTTTGCTTAGTTTTTTATTCTTTTAATTTTAGTTATTAAATTTTCCCACACAATTACTTTATCCATTCAGCTAAGAGATTACTGTTTTGCTCCCTGTGGGATTCGACCTAGTACCACTTTTACTACAAATTTCTCCTTAAATCAAATTTCTCCATAGTTTTGAGACATAAATCAAATTTTTCCTTAAATTTTGCACATAAAGACAATCTTTTAGTACAATAGTTCATTCTCTAAAAAGTAACACCACGGTTCCTATGGTCGAGGCTGCAACAGTTGTAGTAGTCCCCAAGTAGAGCGTGACTTCTCCTTCTTTCAACCTTCTGCTTACCTTGAACCCCTGTAGTGAGTTACACGCATGAGTTGAAGCCTCGGAGTCAATACACCAAGACGTAGAAGCTACCAATAAGTTGGTTTCTATAACACAAGTTTCAAGATTACCTTTCTTGGGATTCCAGGTAGGTAGGAATAGTTCATTTTCCAGTGGCCGGTCTTCTTACAGAAGTGACAGACATCCAATGCCTTGTCCTTCCTCTACTTCTTGGGTTTGGCAGCCTTCTTCTAGGGCTTTCTCTTCGCCTTTATTTTCTTGCCTGATTTGCTAGTTTCAACAAGCATGGCAATGGGCTCAGCCTTTTTAATCAATTCTTCAGCCCTCTGCAACATATTGTTGAGTTCCTACAAGCTGACGTTCAGCTTTTTCATGTTGTAATTCATGATGAATGGATTAAATGGTGGAGATAGAGAGTTGAGAATAGCATTGATCTGTGTTACCAGATCCAGCCCGGATCCAAGAGCCTCTAGTTCGTTGATATAACCCATCAATCGGAGACAATGGTCATGAAATTGTTGGCCCTTGGACATCTGCACGGTCATGAACTGTTTCAAGACAATGATATAGCAGCGAGCAAGGGAGTTTTTCTCCTCTCATACTTGGTATTCTCTTCTCCGGGCCTCAGAAGCCCTATCTCCCGGACGATCCGGGGCAGGATTCTTGGCTACCTTGTCCAATTTCTCAAAGGTTAAGACCAACATAAGGTTCCTGTACCAGTCAGCATAGTTTGGGCCCTTCAGCTTGTTGTCATCAAGCAGCTTTGCAAATTGTCTGATTGCCATTTTCTGATAAA